>NC_045785.1:117306744-117940283 GCF_009873245.2 Balaenoptera musculus | reverse complement strand
CACGGAGCAACTAGGCCCGTGAGCCACAACTACTGAGCCTGCGCGTCTGGAGCCTGTGCTCCGCAACAAGAGAGGCCACGATAGTGAGAGGCCCGCGCACCGCGATGAAGAGTGGCCCCCGCTTGCCACAACTAGAGAAAGCCCTCGCACAGAAACGAAGACCCAACACAGCCAAAAATAAATAAATAATAAATAAATAAATTTATTTTTAAAAAAAAAGAAATGCACAAAAGAATTTAAAAAAGGAAAACAAAAGCTCTGACATCATTAATTTAAAAAAAAAAAAAAAAAAAGAAAAAAAAAAGAGATAAAGAATACTTCAGGGACTTCCCTGGTGGCACAGTGGTTAGGAATCCGCCTGCCAATGCAGGGGACACGGGTTCGAGCCCTGGTCCCGGAAGATCCCACATGCTGCAGCGTAATTAAGCCCATGCACCACAACTACTGAGCCTGCACTCTAGAGCCCATGAGCCACAACTACTGAAGCCCGCAAGCCTAGAGCCCGTGCTCTGCACGGGCCTTGCTCACCACAACTAGAGAAAGCCTGCGTGCAGCAACAAAGCCCCAACGCAGCCAAAAATAGATAAATAAATAATTTATTTAAAAAAAAATTTTATAAAAAGAGTACTTCAGAAAGGGCTAATTTGACCATATACTTCCATGCCACCTCCAAAAATCTATAAAAGTTAGCAACAGAAAATATATGATTCCAGATATCTCAGACATCTTTCCCAGACATTTCACCTTGGAAACAGCTCTATGTTTCCTGCTATTTTTTTTTTCCCATAAATATGTCTAGAGTTTCATAACCAGAAGAGCAAACAAGGTAGTTTGAGTCTCGTCTCATCAGCTTATTACTGTTTGTTATATGACCTGTGAAAAAAGGCCAGGGCTTTAAATATAGACTCAAAATAATTTGAGAAGTTCTTCATCATCATAATCCTCCCCCACATCTTTCATCTCTTAAAAAAAAGTTTTACCATAAAGTAGCAAGGATTGAGAACACTTATTAATCTTCTGTTTTAGCAGAATGGCCAATTTCTACTGTTCAATCAGAATTATTTCTGGAATCTGGCTTGGAAAAAATCTGAAGGGTTGTGGTATTTGTGGAGGTGGTTAAAAAATGACCAGCCTCCCTGGCAGGAACCCAAGTAAAGATGGTAGCTGAGCTCAAGATGATTTGCTGAGTTAGCTAGAAAGGAGCAGATCTATAGGGGTTTTTTGGGGAGACACCAGCATAACAGCCATCAATGCTACTTCTGAAGACAACAAATTAACAGAAATAGATGTACGTATGCATATGTATATACTCACATATACACATGTACATGTGTGTATTCATACATATATCTCATAGCTCTATCTACTAAAACAGCCTAGAAGCAATGATATCCTGGTAGCAATGAGCACATCTAGCACCCAGACCTTGATTTCACAGGAGCCATCTTGAAAGAACTCCCACTAGCTAAGTCTGGGACAATCTGAACAACAAAATAAATCAGAGTAACAGTGTAACTCTTTGGGCAAAATAGGAATTGTGCAATAATAGGAAAAAATATATATATACATATTTTTTTAATTAATTAATTAATTAATTTTTGGCTGCGTTGGGTCCTCGGTGCTGCTCACGGGCTTTCTCCAGTTGTGGTGAGCGGGGGCTACTCTTCATTGTGGTGCACGGGCTTCTCATTGCGGTGGCTTCTCTTGTTGCAGAGCAAGGACTCTAGGAGCATGGGCTTCAGTAGTTGTGGCTCATGGGCTCTAGAGCGCAGGCTCAGTAGTCGTAGCTAATGGGCTTAGTTGCTCCGCGGCACGTGGGATCTTGCCAGACCAGGGCTCGAACCCATGTCCCCTGCATTGGCAGGCGCCACCAAGGAAGTCTATATATATATGTGTATATATATATCTGTTCCTAGTTTCTGACACAGCGCTCCTAAAACCCTTATTAATCTCCTGAGTGATAGGGGTGCTAGGAGTATCTTTTTATTTGGTCTTTGGCTCTGGTTCCTGACACACAGTTCCTAAATCCCTTGGAATTTCCTGGGTGGTAAGAGCCATCTTTGTTCTAATGAGGTGACTCTGGATGGGGGTTGGTCCCCAGAAAGACCAAACCATGACCAGAAGCTTGGAACTTTCAGCCCCACCCCCACCTCCTTCCGGGGAGGGAAGGGCTAGAGATTAAGTTAATAATTGATCATGCCTATGTGTTGAAGCCTCCATAAAAATCCCCAAAGTACAGGGTTTGGGAAGTTTTCAGGCTGGTAAATACAGCCACGAGAGGAAGGTAGTGCACCGCAACTCCATGGGGACAGAAGCTCCTGTGCTCAGGATCCTTCCAGACACAGAACTACCAAAAAGGGCACCTGGCTAGTCATCTGTATCATCTGTAATATCCTTTATAATAAACTAGTAAATTTAAATAAATGTTTCTGAGTTCTTTGGGCCATTCTAACAAATTATTGAATCCACAGAGGGTGTTGTGAAAACTCTTGATTTATAGTTGATTAGTTAGAAGTACAGGTGACAACCTGGGACTTGCGATTGGCATCCGAAGTGGCAGGCAGTCTTGTGGGACTGAGCCTCTAACCTGGGGGGTCTGTGCTAACTCCAAGTAGTTAGTGTCATAACTGAATTGTCGGACACCCAGTTGGTTTCTGGAGAGTTGAAAAATTGGTTGATGTGGGAAAACCCGTACACGTTTGGTATCAGAAGTATTGAGAGTAGAGAGGAAACATTAGTGTCTTTCCTTTAGTTGGTGTCATAAGAGTAGAGAAGAGTTTTTCCTGTTAGAAATCCTGGAGAAAGAAAGAGAGAGAGAGAGAGAGAGAGAAAGCAAGCAAGCAAGCTTTACCCTATAGTAATAAACAAGGTATGATGGAATTAGAAAAATCACAATTTGGCAACCATCACAGTAATAACTGATTCAGGCAACTACCATCGAAAGATGCTAATGGGTAAACATCTGACGAGAAATAGAACATTATAGTCTCAGAGTACCACCCCACAAAATAAGAATTAATAAATACATCTTTATTCATTAACTTTATAGTGGAGAAACCTGGCAGACACACCTTAACCAGTGATAAAAAGTTACATCACCAACCAGGGACTTCCTTGGTGATCCAGTGGTAAAAAATCCACCTTACAATGCAGGGGATGCAGGTTCGATCCCTGGTCAGGGAACTAAGATCCCACATACCACGGGGCAACTAAGCCCGTGCACCACAACTACTGAGCTCGAGTGCCTCAACTAGAGCCTGTGTGCCACAAACTACAGAGCCCATGTGCTTTGGAACCCATGCATCACAACTACAGAGCCCGTGCACCCTGGAGCCTGTGCGCCACAACTAGAGAAGAGAAAACTTGCATGCCACAACTAGAGAAGAGAAAACCCGCACGCCACAACTAGAGAGAAGCCCATGCACCACAACGAAGATCCCACATGCTGCAACTAAAACCTGATGCAGCCAAAGATAAATAAATTAAATAAATAAATAAATAATAAATAAATCTTTAAAAAAAAAGTTACATCACTACCAATGGGATAAATCATCATCATGTGTCACCCTCTGATAGGATGCACTAAGAAGAACATTACATCACTTCAGAGGTATTCCTGCCAAAAATGCATAAACACAAGAAAACATCAGATAAACCCCAAACTGGGAAACATCCTAAAACTGTCAAGATCATAAAAGATACAGAAAGGCTAAAAATTGTTCCATACTGAAGGAGATTAAAGAGACAACTAAATGTAATACATGATCGTGAGTTGGCTCTTGGACCTATAAAGGACATTATTGGGACAACTGGCAAAATCTGAATGGGATCTGAGGATTAGATGGTAACACTGGATCAATGTTAATTTTGACTGTGACGGTTGTAGTATGGAGAGTTTCCTTGAATTTAGGAAACATACACTCAAGTATTAAGGGATTGTGGTAGGCAGAAAGATGTCCACATTCTAATCCCTGAAACCTGTTGAGTATTTACCTTAAATGGCAAAGGGGAATTAAGGTTGCAGGTGAAATTAAGGTTGCTATAAGCTCACCTTAAGATAAGGAGACTATCTTGGATTAGCTGGATGGGCCCAATATAATCCTTTTAAAGTCCTTAAAAGTGGAAGGGTCTGGCAGAAGTAGGGAGTTAGAGAAGAAATGTGACAATGAAGCAGGTTCAAAGTGATAGGATGAGAGAACTTGACCCACCACTGCTGGTTTTGAAGATGGAGGAAGACCACAAACCAAAGAATTCAGAACAGCCTTCAGAAACTGGAAAAGGCAAGGAAACAGATTCTCCCCTAGAGCCTCCAGAAACGAATGCAGCCCTGCTAACACCTTAATTTTAGCCCTGTAAGACATGAGCCAGAGTTTGACCTACAGGACTGTAAGATAATAAATGTGCTGTTGTAAGCCACCAAGTTTGTAGTAACTTGTGACAGCAGCAATAGAAACCTAATACAGGAATAATGGGGTATCATCAACACTGCACTTGTTCTTAAATCATTCAGACATGTTATAACACATTGGGAATCTGCATAAAGGTATAGAGGAACACAGTGCACTACTTCTGCAACATTTATGTAAATTCGAAATTGTTTCAAAATAAATTTTTTTAATTAATAGGAATTACATTTTGACTTACCAGAATTTTCCAAATAGTAGTTTTGCAGGCTAGATTACCCTTCTAAGGCCAGAAGAGAGAATTTAGTCATCTTGTTATAAAAAAGGCCTAAGGGAAATAATCAGGGAGGCTATGGGGCAACCTCCAGAACTTTTATCCACTACTACTAAATCCCCTGGTTCCAGAGCCCTTACCTGTAGATAGTGACATGGGGAGACAAAGGACGGTTTGAACCAGTGTTCTTAGTCCAGAACCTCTCCATCTCTTCTTTGGCTGTGGTTCCCAAAGGGACAGCACTAAAATAAAACCAAAAGGTTTTAAAATGATTAAAAGTAAACTTGGTTTAAATTTTCACATAACAAAAAGTTAAAATATATAAAGGTAAGCTGGGCTAGATGAACCTATGTATTAGGAAAACATGGTTTGTCCACTCACCTTATCTTTCTGCCAAGTTTGACTCAGTTATTAATAACCTCAATCATCCAATGAGGTCATATCAGAGGATAACTCTTCTTTCCAATCCCCCAACACACTGGTCCAGTAATGGAGGCTAAACTTCTTTCTTGTTGGGCAGCAGGGCAAATATATTTCAAAACCATTTACATAAATGGATTATCCTTTTCCCAGGCCATGGGTGATATCTCATACATTACCACCTGCTCTCATCTGGCTCTTCAAGACTCCTTTTTAGGTTCTCAAAAATCAAGAAGTGGATTCAGCTCAGTACCTCTGAATAGCTTCTTGGTTTTCCTTGTCACTGGGCTAGGCTGAAGCCAACTGTTTTTTTCTTTTTCTTTTCTTTTTTCCTTTTTTTTGGCTGCACTGTGGGGCATATGGGATCTTAGTTCCCCTACCAGGATTGAACCTGCGCCCCCTGCAGTGGAAGTGCAGAGTCTTAACCACTGGACTGCCAGGGAAGTCCCTGAAGCCAACTGTTAAAACAGCTGTGTTCAACACTTTAACTTACTATGTGCCTATATTAAACATGATCTATCCCCCTCAAGAAAATATTTCCCCATAGATTACTTATTAATTGCAAAAGTTAAAAACAGTAACTCCATACTGGGAAAAAATTTAGCAGACATTTCTGTATTCAAATGATCAAAGTTAAAATCACTAATGGGACAAATGACATCATATGCCCCTGATGTGATGTACTGAGAATACAACATCATTTATGTATTACTCTTGCCAAAAATGGATAACCTGAATCTAGTCATTAGAAAACAATCAGACAAACCTAACTTAAGAGACTACAAAATAACTGACCTGTATTCTTCAAAAATGTCAATGTCATAAAAGACACAGGAAGGCTAAGAAATAGTTCCAGGTTAAAGGGTACTACAGAAATATGACAACTAAATATAATATGTGAGCCTAATTAGATCTTGGATGGGGGACAGGTGGACTGTATTTCTATAAAGTACATTATTTGGGACAAATGGAAAATCTGAAAAACAACTGTATATCAGATAAGATTACATCAATGTTAAATTTGCTGAATTTGATAATTGCATTGGTATAATTATACTGTGTTTTATAAGATAATGCTCTTGATCTTAGGAGAAGTTTGTTTTTTTTTTTTTTTTTTTTTTTTTTGCCGCATCACACAGCATGTGGGATCTTAGTTCCCCGACCAGGAATAGAACTGGTGCCCCCTGCAGTGGAAGCTCGGAGTCCCAACCACTGGACCGCCAGGGAATTCCCTTAGAAGTATTTAGAAGTAAAAGGTCATGATGTCTGCAATTTAATCTCAAAGAATTCAGAGAAAATAATCACAATAATTAAATTGTGCTGAACCACACTAAATTGTCACTACTAGGCCAGTTTTGACCCACAAAAAGGGCAATTTCATATAGCACAACCTAAAATATATACAGTGATAGGTAAACACAGCAAAATGTTAACAACTGATGAATGTAGGTGAAAGGTATACAGAACCTCCTTGTACTATTCTTCCAACTTTTCTGAAAGTACCAATTATCAAAATATTTCTATCTCTCTTTTTTTTTTTTTCCGGCAGTACCACACAGCTTGCGGGACCTCAGTTCCCCGACCAGGGATTGAGCCTGGGCCGTGGCAGTGAAAGCACTGAATCCTAACCACTAGACCACTAGGGAACTCCCTGGAAGTACAAAATATTTCTAAAATTAAACGTTAAAAAAGAAAAGAACCACAAAGAGACAATTGTTGAAGTCAATAGACTAGAAATGAATATAGCAGAAAGAAACAGATATAAAGACTAAGGCCTGGGAGCTGCCCAAAATGCAAATCAATAAAGTTAGATATAGCAGAAAAGCTTAAAGTGAGGAAAATTAAGAAAAAAACAAAGATATATTCTTATCCTTCCTTCTTCTACTACCAGATGAGAAAGATAGGTACCACAATCACTAAATTTTCAGCGAACCATCTACAATTACCTGCTTTCGTACATATCCCCAAAATATCAGTCAACAACCTACTGCTTTTCCCTGATGAAAAAAAGGTTAATAATAATCTCCATATCTAGAAACTTACCTTCTGATACAGAGCAGAGGACTAAGGTGGGCACGGAGGCAATGATGGCCAACACGTCTGAAAGATAAGAGAACCAACAGTCAATATACATTTAGAGACCTACTTCAGTAAATCAACTTCTCTATTTTTTACTGTATTAGACTTGGGGTGGAGGGGAAAATTAGGAATAAGATGAAAACAATGACAGTATCAGGATCTTTGAGATTTTTTCTAGTTGGAAAGCTACAACTTTAAATAACTTGAGAATAATCACAAATATTACTCACAAATGCAAAATAAGGTTTTAGCTGAACACAAATAATACAAGGTAAAAGAATAATCAGAGTTTGTCATGTTCAACAAAGAAATACAGAAAGCAAATTTTTTCAAGCTAGATGTTAAAGGAGGTGATGGTTAAAAGACAGGGGTTTAAAAAAAAGAGGGGGACTTCCCTGGCAGTTCAGTGGTTAGGACTCCTCGCTTGCACTGCAGGGGGCAAGGGTTCGATCCCTGGTCGGGGAACTAAGATCTTGCATACCACGAGGCATGGCCAAAAATAAAATAAAATAAAAAAATAAAATAAAATTTAAAAAGGGGGTTGGGTACAGAATAAGCCAGTGGCAACACCAAGTACTATACAACTTAGCCAAAGCAGACACCTGATGCAAATGGATGAATTTAAAAGGTTTAAAGAACAAGGGGTTTGAGGAGGCAGGGTCCCAAGTATTAAGCTGTCATTTTAGTAACTACCAACAAGTTCCAGACAACCTGGATGAACTTTACATGAAAAAGGCTGTCGGGCTTCCCTGGTGGCGCAGTGGTTGAGAATCTGCCTGCTAATGCAGGCGACACAGGTTCGAGCCCTGGTCTGGGAAGATCCCACATGCCGCGAAGCAACTAGGCCCGTGAGCCACAACTATTGAGCCTGCGTGTCTGGAGCCTGTGCTCCGCAACAAGAGAGGTCGCGATGGTGAGAGGCCCGCGAACCGCGATGAAGAGTGGCCCCCGCTCGCCGCAACTACAGAAAGCCCTCGCACAGAAACGAAGACCCAACACAGCCAAAAATTAATTAATTAATTAATTAATTTTTTAAAAAAAACTTAAAAAAAAAAGGCTGTCATATAATAGTGCAAAAAATATGAGAATGTAGATTTCTTTACTATCCACATGAAAAGGTACTTGAAGAAGGTAACACAAGTTTTCTACTAAAATGTTGCTATTTTTGAAATGTATATATCAATACCAGAACTGCTTTTCAAGTCTGAGACTAAAATGTACCCAGGCATTCTATCTAAAGAGAATTTAACTGATCCAGCGTTTACATGGTATTATGAAAAACACATGATCACTACACCCCTTTAACTCACGTTATATCGAATCTTTCCAAAGGGATTTGAGATAGTTTTCAGAGTGAAGCTCTGGGACCAAATACATTGAGATTCTACAAAAGTTTATTGTATATACACTATGTGCAAGGCACTGTGGGGATACAAGATCACATTAAGATCCAATGATCTTCTAAAAAAGCTCATGATGTCCCTCGTACCATTGATATTAGATGCATAAACATTTCAAGAACCTTACACTCTACACTAGAACACTAGAAGGGCCCACTATTTGAAGGAGAAATAATCCAACCAACACTTCCTTCAGCTCTTCCCTCTTTCCAGCTTCGGAGGCAAGAGGTGAATACAGACATTGTGTACCCAAGACTCCCAGAAAGAAAGAAGTGGGAACAAATCTCTTTAAATCAATTGAAGTAATTGTGACTCTGAAGTTGCAGGGCATGCATTCCTCACACCAGGCTACATCCAGTCACTCAGCCACCCAGCAAGAGTTTGCAGATGTGGGTTGGAATCTACAGCACTCTCTGTCTAGTGCTATTGTCTCCCAGACAAATACCAACGTAATCTTTCCACAAGGCCCTAACAGAAACTAGTTGCACAACTGCATAACCTTATTTGAAATATGACAAGAGTAGATATCTCATCTATCCTTGCCTTTCATGTGAAACCAGGAACCCTGAAAAGATTTCTTTTTCCACCCAGGAAGAGTGCTTTATATGTTATAGCTAGAAAGTAATAGTACTTTCTTTGTTTTATTTTTAATTAACAAGCCAGAACTTATTTCTAGTTAGTGCCGGTCCCTTTCTAAATGCATTATACATGTCTCCCCCAAAATGTAATCATGGCTCAAATTGTTTTTGAAACTCTTCTCTGTACTGAGGCAACAACAGTAATGTAAAAAGAACACTGGACAAAGTAAAAAAGCCAGACTGGAGGTCTAGATCTGCATAAGTTGTGTAACTTAGTCAGTCACTGAGCTTCAGCTTTTTCATTTATAAAATAGGATTGATAATACCTACATTATTGGTTGTTGGGAGGACTGCATGAGAAAATGTATAGGAAAGCACTCTCTAAACTGCAATATCCCACATATATGCAATTTGGTATTATTTCACTGGTCTCCCAAAGGTCTTTAGAATTCACATCACGTTCTTTTTAAAACTCTTCACAGTGTAAAAATATTCATCTGCTGAAAATGGATTTGACTTTTGGAAAAAACCAAAAGTTATTCAAAGCCAAGTCTATGTGATCAAATTGAATAAGATCCAGATCCATTTTTGGTCCAAAACAAGATGTGACTATAATATAATGAGTTTCTCTTGTATGCCCTCTAAACTTGATCTGATGGCATGTCAAAATTTAGTTTCATAAATGTCTGAGGTAACTGCAACATTGAAATATTTATATAACCTTGAAGGACACAATGAAGAGCAATCACTTATATACAAAATTTCTGATTAATTGTGTGAGCACCCAACTAACTCCAAAGATACAATGTAAGTCATTCTTGATTTCTTTTCTCTTACATCCCCCCATATATATGCAAGGCATCACCCAATCCTACCAATACTATCTAGGAAACTTCAGTCCATTGTTTTAGTATGTATTCTCTTCATTTCTCACTAGGAGGACTATAACAGGAGCTCCTGAATTGATCTCCTAGCACCAATCTCTTCCCTATCGTTCAATATTACCAGAGTTAAATTACTGAAAAATAAAGCTGACTTCATCAATCATCTGCCTAAAAGTGTTTAACAGTTCCCCACTACTTATAAGGTTCACACTGCAGTCAAACAAGGCCCTTCTCAACATGACCTAATCCAATTCTCCAGAGCTATTCTCCTACAAGTCCCCTTCAGCCCTCTATACTTCCACCACACTGAATGTTACGTTACCCCCAGACAGAGCATGGTTTCTTTTTACCACATGCCTTTGCTCAGACTATCCTCTGAGTGGACCTCCCTCGCAGCCTGATAAACTCATCCTTCAAGATCCAACAACTCCCAAATGGCAACTTCACCACTCCTTTAGCCTTACCTGCTGCACCTGTCATGCTCCCACATCACTTGTTCATACATCTAAATCAACATTATGTAGCTTATTAATTAATCCAGTTATCTCCTTTCCTAAAATTGAGCTCCTCAAGAATAGAACTGGAATACTTTGCATCTATAGCACCTATAATAATATGCCAGAAGAGGCTCAAAAAAATGATTTGTGAATTAGTATGCTTATTTTAAAAAGCAGTCTTAAGAATTTAGACTTTAAATAAATTAAACCTTGTTTTTGGAGGTGCTTCACGTGTAGCATTTAATATAATGAGCAACGTTCGGAGGGTTAATGACTTGGTGGCTTTGTGCTTAAGCTGCGTGAACATTACTAGATAGAAGCCTAGCTGTTCTTAGTTCTCTATCTCGGTCTTGGCTTTGGCAAGTCATTCCCTGACTGACTGCCAATGGAGCTTGTGCTACTTAGCTGGTTATTCCTCCCTAGCTAGTCCATGAACTTTAGGGAGTACACAAAATATAGAGCACTATTAAAAAGCCATGACATACAATACTGTGGTAACTAATCATTTTTAGTTAACCAAGCATTAAAAATGTTTAGCCAATATTTCTCTTAAGTGAGTTCAAGTTATCACTGTTTTCATTCACAAATGAAGAAACCACAATCATGCAATCAATGACCTTGACTTGTCCAAAATAAATGGAATTAGTGACACTACTAGAACTAGAAACTAGCTCCTAGAATTTAAGGTGCCCTTTCCATAAGAGTTTTGTACTACCACTAATGAATCCTAGTGATGACAGCCTTACACAGCTCAAAATGATACAGATTGGACATACTCAACGTGTTCAGTGATCCTGGGTTTCTAAGCGCTAATCATGAAACTCCTAAAATGAACTGTTTAGATCCAATATGATCATTACAAGCTAAACGTTAATTCCACCAAAAAGCCTGTGACATCTTCTAAAATATGATATATCAAAGAATTCAAAAGCATTCAATTATGGTCAAACTACTTGTAATAAAGGAGGCAATCTGGCAAGACTAGCCCTGACACGCTTTAGAAAAAAGACACAATTGGAAATAAGAGTCAGGGAGAAAAACGAAGGATTAAGATAAACCATTCCTGATCTCAGCTCCAAGAGGAATCATTCTGTCACAGAGAAAAACTAAATAAAGTCCGTCTATTTTTATACGGGGTGATTGAAGTGGAAAGAGAAATGAGAAGACATTTGGGGAAATCAGGAATTAAATCTCAACTGCATTAAAACTAACTTTCCATAACAAATAGTTTCCAAAAATAGTGCTGGCACGAAACTATGCTGGGATTCGTACCAAGAGCGTCTAAAATCGCTATGGCTAGAAAGGCTCTGAGCAGAGAACGAGGCTTTGTAGACAGTAGACAGTTCAAAATGGAAGACAATCTAGGATATTTCTCTGGACAAGGAGTTGACACTACAGAGAAAAACTGGGGCATCTACTCCCCTCACCCACCAAGTAAAAAAATAAACTAAAATTGAAGTTCCTGGCTGCTCTGGGGCAGCAGAGCGACCACTATCGGCGCTATTGCTAATCGTCACCCCGATAGGGGTCTAGGCCTCCTGCACTCTCTGCCAGGGGCCCGTTAGGAACTGGGACAGTGCCCACTCATTGCCAGCGGCTGGTGTTTGCAGGAGTAAAACGCAAAGGTAAAGTACACCAAGGTCCTTCTCCTCGAGGCCCAAGCCCCAAGTAAGAGAAGTTAGACCTACTTATTTTCTTGGAGTTCGGCTCTCGCTGCAGCCCCGAGAGCAATCTGGGGAAGAACTATTTTAGAAATGGGGAAAAACTATTTTAGAAGTGGGAAAGCCGAAGCGGCGAGAGCCCCGCGACCCATCCGCAAGGAGTAAGGAAAAGATACTCGGCCAGGGACCCCGAAGCCCTACAGGGTGCACAGGAGACGCTAGGGGAGGGGAAGGGTCTCTACGTTTCCAAAGCGCGTGGCCTCCACCCACAGGTCCTTTCCCTGCCGAGGCACGGGGTAAACAGCTGTTAGCAAGACGTGAGGGGCCAGTGCAGCTCTCCCGAGAGCCGCCGGCACCGACTCCCACCCCCCCACTAAAGTCACCTCAACAAGAGCGCAGCCATCTTGGGTTCCGGCCTGGACGGAAGTGACGCCGACGTCCCCACCACCTCTGGGCGAGGGGAGGGGAGGGGGGCGGGGCTTCTGTCACGTGACGACACCAGCTTTTTCAGAGGATTGGGAGCGTCTCCGGCTCTTCCCTAGTTCCGACTCTTCGCAGATTTTCTGTGCGCAGTTAGTCTCTGACCCCGCCTCTCTCAGCTGACTTCTAGAAAGTGACAAGTTTTCCGCAGGACTGCCGCTGACTCAAATTCTGCAGTCTGCGTTTTACCTTTTTGTTTTTAGAGGTGCTTCACAGGTAGCACCTCTAAAAACACATTTTGTTTAGCACCACAAAGCAGAGGACTTGCACAGATTCTTCACTGAGGACTTCTCAGTCTAGTTTCATGCCTTCCCCCTCCCAGGTGGGACTAAAAGTATTATAGGGTGACTAAGACATGCAGGGAAAAAGATACTTTCGGCTTGCAGCAACATGGATGAACCAAAAGATTATCATACTAAAGTAAGTCAGAAAGAAAAAGACAAATAACATGATATCGCATATATGTGGACTCTAAAATATGGTACAACTGAATTTATTTACAGAACAGAAACAGACATAGAAAACAAACATAGTTACCAAAGGGGAAAGGAGGAGGGATAAATTAGGAGTTTGGGATTAGCAGATACAAACTACTATGTATAAAATAGGTAACCAACAAGGTCCTACTGTATGGCACGGGGAACTATATTCAATATCCTGTAATAAACCATAATGGAAAAGAATATGAAAAAGAATATATATATGACTGAATCACTTTGCTGTATACCAGAAATTAACACAACTTCGTAAATCAACTATACTTCAATTAAAAAAAATTTTTTTGTAAAGATACTTTGGGCTCCTTCCCATTCTTATGTGAACCGTCTTCACCAATACAGAGATAGTGCACAAGTTGAGATCCATGGGGGAGAGAACCTCTCAGAGCACCATTTCCGAGCGTGGGGAGCGTCCTCTAACCACCTCGATTAGCTTTATGTCTCACAATTCCTGGGCTTGAGCTGCTGCATGAGCTAGATGCCCACTAACCAAAGACAACGCTCCCTTGTTCCTTGTTTCAGGGCTATGTGGGTGACACCCACTGCCAGAAGAACCTGGGGTAGGGGTGGGGGAGAACTCGCTTTGATTTATATACGTAAAAACAGTTTTGAGGAACCCAAGCACAGCAATCACTTCCAGAGCACTTATAACATAAGGGAGAAAACAAGCAAGTGGAAAGGAACGGAAAAGCGCAAAAGTTCTTCAGCCTCTTTTGAGGCGGAAGGGTGAGGAGAAGTGAAGCAGACAGCCCAGAGCAACTCCTGTTCGGCAATAAAAACATATCCGTTACATTAATATTCAGATTTTATTTATATTTAGGGCTTCTGTACTTTTCCTTTCAGGACTTAAATAGCACAGATTCATTTATTTCTACATCAAATTAATATACTATTTTGCATTTCTATAATGCTGGCAAAGAAAGCACTTTAATAAACTTCTGGACTGGAAGGGACCTTACAGGCTCTCCAACCCGATTTTCTCTCCAGTGCAGGAATGTCCTCTGTAGCGCTGCTGACAGCTGATCTTCAAGAGTGTGTTCTAACACATTCGATAATGGGTACCTCAAAAAACAAGTTTCATTTAGTAAACAATTTAGTCATTAGGAAGTTGTTACGGTAAAATACAGTTTTCTGCTATTGATCTTCCAGTCATTGATCTTGCTTTGGCCCTCGGAAGCTTCACATTAACAAATCCAATGGATGCCTCTTTCACTTAGTTCTTCAAATGTTTCACGTAACGTATTTGTCTTAAAACTCAGCTCTGACCATGTAGACACTCCCATTCCTAACCCCAAATACCATCCCAAAACCATCAGCAAATTCTTATGATGTACCAAATTAAATCCACCCCCTTTAGTCTGTCATTTAAGGCCCTCCACAAACTGGCTTCAACTTTCCTGTACAGACTCCTTTCCTCTGATGCCTGTTCAAGATCCCCCAAATCGAGTAAAAATGGAGGACACCAGATCTGCCCTGAATATTCCCAAAACTTCACAAACCTACCCACCACCCCCCACACACACACACTTTCTTATCTCTTTGTCTTTGCTTTTGTGGTTCTATCTGCCTAGATACCCTCACTGCCAATTTCTCCTTTTCAAAATGGCATGCATCCTTAAAGGTTGGTCCACATCTAATATTGCCTTCTAGACATGACTCCCCCTTCCTCTGAACTTCATTTATTAAATGAAAGTTATTGATATTTTTGTGTTTAATCTCTGTTACATAACTTAATTTTCCTAATGTAGCTCTATGTGCCCTCATTTATACTCTCAGCACTTTGTTCATCAGTCTGCTATACAAGCATCATGGTTTATTATATTTCGTTGTTAATGGGTTTGTCCTCTGATTCTCCCCTCTCTGTCTCCCCAAACTAAATTTTGAACTCCTTGAAGGAGGATCTTAATTTTTATTCCTCTTTCTATTACTCACATACCCACATATTCGCATACTCATATATGTAGCTGGCTGGCACTCAATATAATTTTGTTGCCTTGCTCTTAACTGAAATGGACTTAATCTGCAGCATTAGGCAGTGAAGGACTTCCTGAAAAAAAGGGGAAAATCAGGGATTCTTCCCTGGATATTTTCCCATGGAAAAAAAGTTTTTTATCTGGAAAGAATCACCCAAGATGCAGAGAGATAGGGGAAAAAAAAAAGACACCCAAAGGACTTGGTCATCTCAAGAAGCCTGTAATGCAGCCCATAGTAGTCAAGATAACAGGGATATCCTGTTTTCAAAGTTCTCTGGGGGAAACCCGCCTCTAACTCCTAGAGCTCTAGGGGAGCCACTCTCAGGCATGGAGGCTAGGGAGGAATCCCTTTTCATAGCCTTAGGATTCAGGTTCCTCCGCCCATCTGTCCCTCAGAGAAATGTGTTTGTGTCCCTTTTTCTGTCCCTCCCCCTCACCCCCCCCCCCGACATTCCAGCCTGGGGCAGGGGGAGGCCAGCAGACACAAAGCCCTCAGTGTATGGGGTGGTATGTGTCCCCCCCCACCCCTCCACCCAGAGGACACAATGCCCCTTCTGCTCCCTGCACTCTGCCCCCCTCCCCACCACCTCTCAACTGCACATGCCAGGCTGCAATTGGCTACTCGCTCAGGACAGCCCCCTCATACTGGGGCCCTGGGGGATTTTAAGCGGGTTCCAGGAACCCCCGCTCAGTTCCTTGTCCCCCACTCTCCCAACCCCGCAGACGCTCCGGGCCCTAGCCCTGCCCCAGCTATGGCTCCTGGGGCTCCCTCTTCCAGCCCCAGTCCTGTCCTGGCTGCGCTACTCTTCTCCTCTTTGGGTAAGTTGAGCCACCCCAGTCTGGGGGCCCCGGGGCTCAGGTTGTCTCTCAGCAAGCTTTCCTCTGCCTTCGCTGTGCTCCTCACTGCAATCAAAGAAAGAGTGAGCAAGAGCAGGAAGGTGATATTCTATGCAGAGAAAAAAAATATATATAGTTTGGAGGGAGGCTGTAATGGTAAAGGTATTCTGTGAAGGGAAAAGGTAAAAGAGTGTAGAGAGCTCTCCTGAAGTGGACCTGACTGGACCCGGGTTGGAAACCAATAACATGCCCCCAAAGCGGTGGTGAAGGCCTAGTAGGAAACACTGTTAGAGCTTGGTGAGGAACATGTTCAGACATCTGGGTTCTGGTCCCTACTCATTCCCTAGTCGTGCAGAAGGTAACTTAACCTTAGTTTCCCTGAAGAGAAAAGTCAGGGAATGTGATCTAAGGAAGGAGCCCAAGGTTTGTGGTCCCAACTCCTCAGATCCTTTGTCTCTTGGTGCCTCAGTTTCTCTCTGTGGATCTGCGTCCATTATGTGGGTGAACAGAGTAGAAGGGAGGTTCTATGAGATTCTAGGGTCTTGTCCCATCTAAAGCTATCTTCCACATAAGTTGACCAGCCCCTTCCTTGCCCCAGGGCAGATATTGGGTGAGGAAGAGAAGTTCAAAGCAGGGTTATCTGAATGGATTGTTCCCTTCTCCAAACTGCCCTGAAGCCTAGTGCAGTGGGTAAGAAGTAGGGCAAATGGGGGGAGGGGAGGAAGGGCTGGTTAGAATGTCTGAGATTCTTTGCTGTCAGCTCCTTGAGTCCTAAACCTAGAAGCTAGACTCTTCTGGACTGTACTGGACTATTCAGAGGTACCCTGAGAAAATGTTAAAGATAGGGAGTTGGAGAAGGGCGTGGTGAGGGAAATGGGGAGAGGGAATCTTGGAGTATAAGAGGGAGAGAGAGTTCTGTCCCACTCATAGCACCATTGAACAGAGCTGAAGGGCAGTGGTTGATATTTGAACAGGAGGAATAGAAGTTAGATCCAATGAATAACCTTCCTTGTTACATTTGGGATACCCAAGAAGGCTCTAAGGCTGAGTCCCAGGAGGTGAGTCACTGGTATTGTATGCTGAGGTGGGAGATTTGGGACTATGGACCCCAGGCGGGGTGCGGGGGGCGGTGAGGGGAGGGGAGGCATGAGCCCCCAACATTGGTCAGTGGTCAGACAATGGGTCTCTATTTATTTGGTTGCTTCCTCCCCCTCCCATAGAACAAAAGGGTCTACAGTTGCCCCCAGCCAGGGCCAGCCCACACACATAATCTCCCTGGAATGGCCTTGTGTGGGTGAGTCTTGGGAGTGGCACTGGGACAAAATGGCCAAGAGGAGGGTGAGGAGGGTCAAACCAGAACCACAAGGGGCTCAAATGCAGAGTCATCTGAGCTTTGGGCTTGGGGGTCCTGCTCTGAATCAAGCTTCCCCTGAGAGGGATATGAGGTCCTTCCTTCCGTGACCCCCCAGTCAAGAGCAGCTGTATGGCAATCAGAGATTCAGCAATGAAGACAGCTGGGTCAGGGAAGAAGACTTACATTCTCTAGTTATCTTCAATTTTTCTGCAAGAAATTTGAGTTTGTTGTACTGTGAAATACTATGTAGCTGTTAAAAATAATATTGATCTGTATGCATCAAAGTGGAACACTCCCAATAGATACATATATTCTTTTTATACATATATTCTTAAGCAAAAAAAAAAAGTAGACTATAATGCAATGTATGTTAAAAAAAAAAAAAAAGGAAAGAAAAGAAAGCTCCACAGGAAGAAACTATTTCTTATAAGTACGTGTGTATCTTGAGTTTATATTGAGTCTGACACATAGAAAATTGTTACACATTAAACTGATAACATTGGTAATATCTGGGAGGGGACTACAGTAAAGGAATTGGTCAAGAGAGACTTTAGCTCTCTTTATCTCTATTGCTTGAATAGTTATAAGAAGAATGCACTATGTGTTACCTGTATAATTTATAATAAGTTTTAAAAATTGTAAAGCCTGCATCTAAGGGATAGCTTAAGAATTAGATACTGATCCAAAGGGAAAGTTAGACTTGGAGACAGAATTCAACTTCTGGAAGTCCTCAGGAGAATTCTGGTACTGCTGATTTATTTCTTCTATGAACATGCTGAAGAGCTTGAACCAACACAGCATTTCCACTCATCTATTCAATTAGGCGAGAGAGACCTGGACCTCAGAATTCGTCATTTCTGTCCCAGTCTTTGCTATGGCCTCTGACTCAGGCTTGACTTCCTATTGATCTCACTCGCTCTATATCCCTTTTTGGGCCCACATGTGCATCTGATTCCCTCTCTATGTTTGCAGTGCTCTCCCCAGCCCAGGCCATTGTGGTTTACACGGACAAGGAGGTCCACGGTGCTGTGGGCTCCCAGGTGACCCTGCACTGCTCCTTCTGGTCCAGTGAGTGGGTCTCAGATGACATCTCCTTCACCTGGCGCTACCAGCCAGAAGGAGGCCGCGATGCCATCTCGGTGAGTGCCTGGGGGGAATTCTGAGATTGCATAACAGAAAGGGTGCTTCAAAGAACCACAGAAAAGAGAACTTGGGCTAAGGAAGGGGAAATCCTTTATGAGCCATAACCCCATCTTTGGCAAGGTAAGTGGCAATCTTCGTCACCCTGACTAGGGCTGAATCCCCTCCCCAGCATTACCGTCACCAGCCCAGAATTCCTCACCCTGAGGCTAGAAATACATGCTTCCCCTCATTCCTCATAGATCTTCCACTATGCCAAGGGACAACCCTACATCGATGAGGTGGGGACCTTCAAAGAGCGCATTCAGTGGGTAGGGGACCCTCTCTGGAAGGATGGCTCCATTGTCATACACAACCTGGACTATAGTGACAACGGCACTTTCACCTGTGACGTCAAAAACCCACCAGACATAGTGGGCAAGACCTCTCAGGTCACGCTCTATGTCTTTGAAAAAGGTGTGAGAGGAGATGGGATGTGGGTATGGGAGGGAGTTCAGAGAGGGGATCGGGCCTCCCTGAGAGGCTGGGGGAAGGGGCAAAATGCCGGGGCTAATGCCCCTCAGCCTCTGGGAGAGTGGGCAGAAGGCAGCCTTGGTTGGGGTGTCTTACAACCCGAACCGTAGGGAATAGGTGTGGGGCTAGGAACCAAAGATACTTGTCCCTGCTCATTCCCCCACTTCTTTTCCTTCCCGTTTTAGTGCCTACTAGGTACGGGGTGGTGCTGGGAGCCGTGATCGGGGGTGTTTTGGGGGGTGTTCTATTGCTGCTGCTGCTTTTCTACCTGATTCGGTACTGCTGGCTACGCAGGCAGGCGGCCCTGCAGAGGAGACTCAGGTAAAGGGCGGAGCCGACTCCCCTTCCCTAACCCACTACTCCCCATCTGGGCGGAGACTAACCCAATGGGTGGGAGGGCCAAAGGGAAAAGGAAGCCTTGACCCCTCTACAAGGGGCTCCAACAGGGCCAAATCCATCGCACCCCCTTTCCCTGCAGTGCCATGGAGAAGGGGAAATTGCACAAGTCTGTGAAGGACTCGTCGAAGCGCGGCCGGCAGGTTAGCGGGACTTGGGGGGCCTCCGGGCAGCAGTCAGGGGCAGGATGGGAACAGTCAAGCCCCACCAGACCGGTGACTGATGCGTGAACTCCTCTCCACAGACGCCAGTGCTGTATGCCATGCTGGACCACAGCAGAAGCACCAAAGCTGCCAGTGAGAAGAAGACTAAAGGGTTGGGGGAGTCTCGCAAGGATAAGAAATAGCGGTTAGCGGGCCAGGCGGGGGGTAAGGGGTCAGGGGCGGAGTCTTCCAAAGGCTCTCAGATGGTGGTCATAGAGATGGAGCTACGAAAGGATGAGCAGAGCTCGGAGCTCCGGCCTGCTGTCAAGTCCCCCAGCAGAACCAGCCTCAAGAATGCCCTCAAGAACATGATGGGCCTGGACTCAGAAAAGTGATCACCCCCCCCCACCAAGGCCCTGCCAGAAAAGGGGAACCTAGGCTCCTCTATCCCCCGTCTAGGTGCTTTCCTCCTTAGCTCCCCAGCCCTGCCCTGCCCTCACTTCCCTTTGAGATGTAAGTTTCATTCCAAAATTCATTCCCCAGGCACTTCATATTCTCCCCCACCTTCACCCTCTGGCTTTCTGGAAGCCCAGGGCTCCATCCTACACTTCACCTGCCCCAAGGACTCTGTGTTTGGTGCCCGTTCCTCTGGCGCTGAGAAGAAAGGGACCTTGATACCCCCTGCCTCAACTCCAGGCCACCTGATATTCCCATCCCCTGCACCACCTAGCCTGTCCCTCTGACTCTCTTCTCTCTGACCCTCCCTCCCCTCTGTCAGGTGGCCCAGCTCCAGACTCTGCCCTCCCAGCTAACACCCAGGTCACCCAGATCAGACTCTCCTTCAGGTTTTATTTAGGTTGTTAGTTATTTTTTATTTTTTAATCCATTCTTGTTTGTTTGTTTGTTTGTTTATCTGATCTGTGCCCATGCTCTACCCTCCCCCCATGACTGAGTACCAATGACGTCATGCGGCTTTGGCAATTCCCCACCCCCCATTAAATCCTTAACGGAGAGCCAGCCCAAGCAGAGGGGCCCCTGATCCTCAAACCTCAGCTACAGGAATGGTGCCCCTGACCACTTTGGAGCACTGTTCTGGGACTCAAGGTCACGGGAAAGGAGAGGGAGAGACAAAGGATCTTCATAGGTGAGGGGGTTGAGGAGGGGACAAATGAGCCTTAAGAAATAGCTTTTAAATAACCAAAGACAAAGCAGGAAAAACAAATGGGAAACAGGGGGGAAAGGGAAGAGGCTGCACTCCTAGCCACAGGGGATTCTTAGGATTTTTCTACATTCTGTATATTTCTTCTCAAACCCCCAAATCTCCTTAAATGTTTAATAAACACTGACATTTCCAGAAGCTGCTGCCTCCATCTCCAATTTCCTCATTCTTCTGGGAATAATCCCTGCCCCTTATCCCATCCCCAACCTCCCACCTTCCCCAATCCCTCTCCTCCCCAACTTCTTCTCCCCAACCGGTTTCAGTTGTTAAGAATTTGATTTCATGGCATGGGGTTACATAGTATCGTGGAAAGAACTCTGAAATAGGCTCATAAGACACATTCATACATTCAACAAATATTCAGTGAGTTGGTACTATAGTACACAGAGTTTGTACTATGTGCTAAACTGTGTGTCAGGCTCTGCGTTTACATGGGTTATAACAGATTCCCTCTTCACCAAGATCTGTATTTTTAAAATATCCCAGCCACTCACAAGCTGATCCAGGGCTAGTCACTTGGCTTAGGTAAGCCTGTTTCTGCATTTGTAAACAACTGAGATAATGATACCTGCCCTACTGAATTCCCAGGATTTTTGTAAGAATCACATGATTCCATCCTGTGTATGGAAACCTTTGTAAACTATACATTGATATACAACTAAGATATTGAGGATCAGTCCTTTAAAGATGGAGTCCTTTCAATCTTGCCTAAAGGATTACACTTTACAAACTAGCACTAATCTCATTCACCCCTACAAACTCACGCACACACAACTTTGTTTTGTTGGTGCATTTTAGGTATAATATTAATAGCTCATTAGCTGGTTTGTTGGTATGCTAATGATACACCATTAATATCCTGGAATCCTTAAATAATTATGGAAAAACATATATATCTTTTTCCCTTGGTGGTTACTGATAGCAAAAAACCCAAGATTCTCACAAGTCATTTCTTCACCTTGTTAAGACGTTAAAGATAAGATTTTTAACAGCAGCTTTGCCAAAACCCAGAGTGCTTCCATCTATTTCAAGGGCTGTCTTCCACTTCTCTTAAAAGAAAAATTAACCCAAATTCATTTTAATATAAAAGCTAATAGATTCCATTAGGTAAATACAAATGAAAACTACAATGAGATACCACCTCATACCCATTAAGATAGCTACTATCCAAAACAAAGTGTTGACAAGGGTGTGGAGAAGTTGGAACCCTTGTGCACTGTTGCTGGGAATGTAAAATGGTACAGCTCCTGTGGAAAGTATGGAGGTTCCTCAAAAAAATTAAATACAAAATTACCATATGATACAGCAGTTCCATTTCTGGGTATATATCCAAAAAAAATTAAAAGCAGGGTCTTGAAAATATATTAGTACACCCATGTTCATAGCAGCATTATTCACAATAGCTGATATGTGGAAGCAACCCAAAGGTCCCTGGACAATTGATGACTGGATAAGAAAATGTGGTATATCTATACATACAATGGGATATTATTCAGCTGTAAAAAGAAAGAAAATTGTAACATATGCTACAACATGAATGAACTGAGAACATTATGCTAAGTGAAATAAGCCAGGCATAAAAAGACAAATACTGTGATTCCACTTACATGAGGTACTTAGTCACAATCATAGAGACAGAATGTAGAATGGTGGTTGCCAGCCGCTGGGGAAATGGGAGAATGGACAGTTATTGTTTAATTGGGATAAAGTCTCAGTTTTATAAGATGAAGAGTTATGGAGATGGATAATGGTGATGTTGCAAAACATTATGAATGTACTTAATACCACTGAACTATACACTTAAAAATGGTTAAGTAGTAAATTTTATGTTAATTGCATTTTACCACATTTTTTAAAATTGGAAAATAAAAGCTAATAGAGTCTACATAGCTTTTTCAGGGTGGGAGAGGAAGCTTAGTCACAACTCAATGAAGTTGGGAATATCTAAGCTAAAGAGTCTTTATCAGTAGACCAGAATATGGAGTCCAGAAATGCAAATAAGCGTGGGAACATATTTTATTATAAAAATAACATTCCACTTCAGTGGTAAATTAATGGATTATTTAACAAAAGGTATTGGTGCAATTGACATATGTCTAGAAGAAAACAAGGTAAGATCTTTATCTCATGCCATATATAAAAATAAAATCTAAATATTAAGAAATAAAATACAAGTATCTGAAGGAAATAAGCATATTCATTTAATCCTCAAATGGAAAAGGCCTTTAAACAAGACAGGAAGTCCAGAAATCTTAAAGGAAGTACATAAAATCTTGAACCTCTTTAATGGCAGAATATATTATAAATGAAACCAAAAGACACTTGGTAATTGTGGAGAAAAATACAACACAAATGAAATATCTTCCTACACATAACAATCTAATATCTCCCTTATTCGCATCTTCAGCTACTGTCCCATTTCTCTGCTTCCCTCTATAGCAAAACTTCTTGAACAAGTCTAGGGCACTATCTCCTACCTCCCATTCTCCCTTCAACACACTGACCCCATCACTCTACTGAAACTGCTCCTGTCCAAGGGCATTAATGATGTCCATTTCACCAAATTTGATGGTCATTTTTCAGTCCTCCTCACCCTTTCAGCAGCATTTAACATTAATGGCCATTTCCTCTTTCTGATAACACTTTATCTCTTGGCTTCCTTGAAACACACTGATGGTTTTTCTCCTACGTATTTGAAAACTGCATGACAATTTTAAAGTAGAGATTGAAACAACCAGGAAGACATCTTTTGTCCCTCACGAAGTGTGTTTGTTTATTTAAATTAAGGCTACATTTGAGCGTCACAGGGCAACAATCATCTTGAACTGAATATAGTTTTTTTCCTCTAGATAGGGCCTGAATTCTCACTACTCTCATTTCCTTACCTGCCCGACCACCCTTAACATGAATTTGCTGCTCTGCCTTAAAACGTCTAAGAAATTGGACAAATATTTATGTGTGGGAGTGAAGTTGGAGAAGGGAGGTAAAGTCAGACTACAAAACAGAGCTTTTCACAGTTCCTCAAACAGGCCACCAGTCATCATGTCCATCTCTGGCTATATTAGCTACTCCTTAAACCCAGAGTTCCACTTAATTTTTTGTTACCTAAAGATTAAATTCTGGAGTTCACTTCCAACAACTAGTATAATAACATAAAAATGAGAAGAAAGGGAGAGATGAATAAAATGGTTAACTTAGACAAACACATATCTAAAACAAGCAAACAGAAAATATGCCAAGTTACCACAGTCCTCATTTCTGTAATTGGTCAAGAAGCCGTAATTAATATCTGTAAACTGCTTCAACTACTCATTCCATATTTCCTATGTCTTCAGCCAGAACTTCAGATAGTCAGAGTTCTTTACCTGGTAGGGTGATCCAAACTTCCATTTCTGACTCAAGATCTGTCCTGTCTTTTTTTTTTGGTTGCTATGTTAACATTTACTATTAGGCAAGGAAGTATTAAGTGGTGCCCCAGAGAATCTCCTGGGTTCCAGAAATAGCTCTCCTTGCTCCCGTTGTGTAGCAGCATCCCAACTTCCCCTAGGTCATCAGGATAAATCACACCAGCCAGCCAAGTAATCATTTTTTTTTTGCCTCTTGGTTCAGTGATGTATAGAGCCCAAAATGACCAGGTGGCAGTCTCCTCTTCTAATTCAGTGGAACCATTGTGCCTAATGGTAGAAGCATTCTCCTTTTGGAGACTAAGTCCTCCAAACCAGTAAAGCTCAAAGTTGCCAGGAGAAACAAAACTTCTGTGAGTTGGTTATTAGGTGTAATAGTGAAAAAGCCACCCGCACTTTTACCCCTTGACTCTGGAACCCTTGTATTCTGGCCATGGAGGAGAAAACACCATGTAATAGTCTCTGATTCAAAGCATATATTGCATTTTGTAAGCCAGAACTTCATTCTTTCAGGGTATTGTCTCCCAGTTGCTGCTGTAAATCTTCAGTAAACCATTCCACGTTTCAAATAAGCTTCTGCTTTC
Organism: Balaenoptera musculus; assembly: GCF_009873245.2. Classification (NCBI taxonomy): domain Eukaryota; kingdom Metazoa; phylum Chordata; class Mammalia; order Artiodactyla; family Balaenopteridae; genus Balaenoptera; species Balaenoptera musculus. The sequence goes on along the minus strand of NC_045785.1, from coordinate 117,915,547 downwards.
AGATGATGGGGTACATGGTAAGACCACTTAATTCCATGAGCACAAACCCATTACTAAACTTCCTTTGCTATGAAATAAGTTCCTTGATTAGACATAATGCTATGGGGAATGCCATAACTATGAATAGGCATTCTGTGAATTCCCCCAGTGTTGGTGCTGGCAGCAGCATTATGAGCAAAGAAGGCAAACTCATGTCCAAAACGTCTATTCCAGTGAAGACAAATCTATGCCCCCTCCATGATGAAAGAAATCCAATGTAATTAACTTGACATCAAGTGTCTGGCTGGTCCCCCCCAGGGAGTAGTACATATTAGGGACTCAGTGTTGGTCTCTGCTGTTGACATATTAGGCACTCAGCTTTGGAATCATCTAGAAGATTTGTTTGTTTGTTTGTTTAAAGCATTTTAAAAATTTATTTACTTATTTATGGTTGCGTTGGGTCTTCATCTTCATTGCTGCGCGCAGGCTTTCTTTAGTTGCGGCGAGCGGGGGCTACTCCTCATTGTGGTGCGCGGGTTTCTCATTGCGGTGGCTTCTCTTGTTGCGGAGCACGGGCTGTAGGCGCGTGGGCTTCGGGAGTTGTGGCACGCAGGCTCAATAGTTGTGGCTCGCGGGCTCAGCAGCTGTGGCGCTCGGGCTTAGTTGCTCCGCGGCACGTGGGATCTTCCCGGACAAGGGTTCGAACCCGTGTCCCCTGCACTGGCAGGTGGATTCTTAACCACTGCGCCACCAGGGAAGTCCCTCTTTGCTTATTCTAAAAGAACCCAAAATTAGGAATGGTCTAAAGAAGGAACTCACCCCTGTTTTTGGCAACCTAAAACACGGATCAAACCAGTCTTGCTTTAATTCCTGTTGAAGCTCTCTGTGACCTGGGACAAATCACGTGACTGTGGAACCTTGAGTTTTGTTAAGTTGATATCTATCCTATGGTGCACTTAAAAGAAGAAATTGAGAATATATGTAAACCATGTCACTAAGTACTTGGCATAGAGTGGAAGCCCCATCCATGTTAGTTCCTAGTCATCCTCTTCCTCCCTTTTTTCCCTCTGTTCAGTTGAAGCAAGTGGGGAACCTCTCCCCCAGTACGCACTCAGGCAGGAGGGCCTAACTTGCCCACAGGTCAGATCTCCATCTACTACTGTCTGCTTCACAATTCAGGCATCATCACAACACAGACATGATCCTTTTGTCCTGCAAAGGCTTTCCTTTCTAGGCATTAAGTGTGGCTTCCAGCTGAGTCCCCACTATTTATCTTGTGGTCCCTCTCTGAGTGTCCAGCTCATGGTAAAGACTTACAGCTTGGCAGTAAGGTTTGGGGGCCTCTTTTAGAGAAAAAAGGGGTGGAGGCAGGGGAAAGATGAATTCCTGAATCTTCAGGCTAGTGCTGGGCATGACTTTCCAAAAGCTTAGGTCAACAGTTCCCAAACCTCTCAGACACAGTGCCCGTTTTACTATCCAGGAATGATATTCATATGTAATATAAACTATAAACATAATTTCAAAAAGTAAATATAATACTCTAACCATATTATAAAGGTGAAATAAAAGATTAATTTATAATACAATTGTCTGTATTTTAATATGTAATGTTCAGGCATAACTACACTGGAAGCATATAACATAGCGGAGACTTGAACCTACATGTAGAATCACTGTAAATACAACAGCAACAAATGCAAACTGATAGGGGCATATGTATCAGTGACTCAAATACCATAAACAGTATTGTCATTGACGACGTGGATTTCTGAAACGGTAAGCAACTCATGATAAAGTTCTGAACAAAACAAATTATAAGTTCCTTCAATCTACATGTTAGTTGCATTTCTGAAAATTCAGTGTTTAAAATGGTGCAAAAAGTACTTTGTGTTCATACGTAAAATGCAGTTGGGTTCCAGGTACTCTCAGATTATAACAGGTTTTTCACATTAATACACAATGGTATTTTTAACAGTCACGTGGGATGTGGGACAATTTTATTTTGTGCAGCACTATTCTGGTCATTGCAGTATGTTTAGCATCTTTCACCTCTGAAAGCTCAATACCAGGAAACCCTCCCCCATCCCCACCCCACCCCCCTACATATCATGACAACCAAAAAAATACCCCCATGGACTTCCAAAACATCCCCTAGAGGGCAGTACATCTTCCTGTTGAGAACTGGCTTGGGGAATAAGTGAGACCTGGAGCCCTCCCAGGAGTTAGAGAAGAGTTTGGTTTCATTTCATGATGCCCACATCTCTTCACCTTTATACCCTAATGTGAGTCTGTTGACCCTTCTTCCTTTTCTGGGCATGCATATCAGCCCTACCCGCCAAGTTCTGTGCCCCATTTCTTTAGCCATTTCGTTTCAAACCACCTTTAATTCCAGAGGGCCTGCCCCTATATTCCTTGGAGCACCAGGGGAGGCAGCTGGATGCTGTCAAGCCACTGACAGAATTCTGGTAAGAGTCTAGCAGTACAATCAGGTAAAGCCAGAGCTGGTGGTCCCCTAGAAATATGGGGGACCACAGAGGGTCTAGGTCTTACTTGTGTGGGCTATGAGGGACCAAGTAGATATGCCTGGGCTCAGCTAAGGGAAGCTTGGCCCTCTCTGCCCTCTAAACTAGGCTGAACGACATCCTCGACAACAAAGCTCTCTACTCTTCAGTCATCCAGTCCCTTATCAAGCTGGTACAAAGAGCACAGATTCTGGAGGCAGACTACCTGAGCTCTGATACTAACTCACCTATTCACTTGCTTTGGGAAGGTTATTTAATCTCTCTGTGCCTCAGTTTCTTCATACGTAAAAGGGAAATAATATGTCATAGGGTTGTAAGAATTAAATGAGTTTACATATGTAAAAGTGCTTGGAACGTGGTCTGGCACAGAGTACTTTACAAATCTAGATATTACCACTGTCATCACCATTCATGCCCTGCGGGTAACATAAGGCTAGGGAGTTACCCCAACTTGATGAACATGACGAAACCTATGTCAACAGAACATTATGTGCAGGTAATACTCAAGTGATCTAGGGGAGATGGCCCTCTTGCTTCATTCTTGATGATCTAAGTGATTAGGGAATAAGAAAGGCCTATTAGTAGTAGCAGTAGTGTTATACCAAGGGGAGGCTAGAATCCTGAGAGCAGGAGGGAGGGCTGTCAATGCCACCCTAACCCAATGGCTGGAGGAGGGAAGTAGTCAAGGAGGGAATGAAGAAGTCTCTCCTGAAGCCTTGGGAACAGGCTGACTTTCTGAAAATCCGTGGATTGTGAGTTTCTGCCTTTGCAGATCTGGACTCAGGGCTACCACCCAAACAACCAGAACAGTAGGCACCAGTGATGTCCATCTTAACAAACCACCTGACCCACAAACCCTCAGTTTTCAGAGGCACAGACAGCACAGGATTGAAACTGAAAGACAGCAGCTCACTGGAGAGTGATTCCAGTGAGAACTGGTTCTCAGGGATGAGTACAGCAGGGACAAAGAAGCTGCCAGGAGTCACTCCCACTGAAAACAACTCCAGAAATAAGGGAAACACAGCAAGGGTAGACAGAGAGAGGCAGAGGTGGACAGGAAGGGAAGCTCCTAAAAAGGGCATTAGGACAGGGGTTAAGTGTAAGAGTAAAAGATGCAAGAGATCAAAGTGGAAAAAGATGGCTCTATATTGGGGCAAGTTCAAGGAGAGGTCAAGAGCCCTACCCAGCAACGACACCAAGTCCCTGAAAGTAGGTTGTCCAGGGAAGCAGGATCCTTGTCCTTTTAGCTGCCTGAATTTCTCCCAAGACTTTCACCTCCAAGTTTGGGCTTTGGGAACATATTTCAAAGTATTCCCCGCTCAGATCTCCAGACCTCTTTCACTTTTGACGAGACTCTACTCCCAGCTCTGCCACGCCTACACAGAGAAAAAGCACCAAAAGAGTTATCAGTGATATAGATGTGACAACTGCATTTGCTTTCTTCCTCGACTGTTTCTAATGCGTGTGTCTTCTGCTAAACCACTTATTATAAGAGTATTCACCGATCCCTCAAAGACTTGTGGTTTTTGCTCCACAGAACAAAGCACTCAGGAATAATTTCTCAGTGATCAGTACTCAAGGATCGTGTCTCTGGCAGAGAGACAGAATTCTATGGCCCCAAGGAGGAGTTACAGATATGCCAGAGAGGAAAGGCTCAATTTGAGTGCCCTATGGTAGAAGTAAGCAGCCTGGGCAGAGAGAAACCAGCTTTCAGAACTTTTATTGAGAACTACCACTGGTCCAGCAAAAGATGCCTAAACCTTTCTTTCCAGTTCAAACTATCTTCCCCAAGGCAACAGACTATGTTTTTGCTACCATGCCCTTTCTTTAAAAAACGCATGAGGACAAGCATAGTACCCTGGAGCTAGTAGTAGTGAAGGGGAAAAAATCATGCTCCAGATCAGTGTGGCAAAAAACAAATCAGCAGGTATCCTCCAAGCAGCAGAGTCTATTGGAGAGGGCTGGTGACAGAGAACGCCACGATTGCCCTAGCACCAGCCAACTCTCAGAAGCTCATACCACCAGGAACAGGAAGTATCTGTTTTACTTTAGTGTGAATAGGGGCAGACCAAAGTGCAGTACAGTTAATCCCCATCTTGTGTCCGCGGAACTAGAGAACAGGGAATCCTCCTGTTTTACCAGGACATACTGGACACACACCTGGTGTGGCAATGAGGTTATCCTTTTATTTGCCCCTGAGTCCAGGACTAAAAGCCACCATCATCACTATACTGCCCTCAGAACAGATTTCAAATGTAAAATTTCCTTCTCGTCTCTGGCAACAGGAGAAGAGGGCCTTCCCATGAATTACTGTTTAATCCTCCTGATAGTCTATAGCCATGGCTTGTCAGGCATGGATAAACTTTGTAATATAGGTTGCTTCCAGGGATATTGTTCCTTGCTTCCTACTCAGAGCTGCTGCATGATTCCAGCTTCTGTATTCTTAAATCAGTACTAAGAAGTGAGGAGAGTGGGGGAGAGAAAGCATTCCTTGTTCGACCTTCAAGCATTTGGCTTCTGGCTTCAATGTATAGAAATCATTTCTCAGCAATGTAAGCCACCATTTGATTCATGGTTTAAAATCTTCAGCGTGACAGTGGTGCTCTATATTGACCCAGAGTCATCTGCTTCTTCTCCTAAGTTTGAGAAAACAGTGGGAGGGGAGGAGGAGGGATGTGGGAGGAAGACAAAGCAGGAGGGACAGCTAGCACAGGTCATTCGGGGAGAGGGAGGAAGGGAAGATCAGGTTTGTTTTCAGAGGCAGATCCACCAAGCATGTGCTCGCTGGAAGGGGAAAGGGAAGGAGATGGGCACCCTTGCAGGGGAGCACCGGGGGTGGAAATAGCAGCAGATAGAGACAATGTGGGTGGTGAATCAAGGTGAGGACAAGGTCAGGGAAGGAAGGTAGGAGAGGGCTTCGGTCTGTGTTAGTTTCCTGAGCCACCATGTAATCCGTGCAGTTGCTCTACCACCCTCCCTGAGGCCAGCTCAGGCTTATATTCATATTCCTCCCAAGAAAAAACAGAAGTAGAGGTCAAATGGCCCCATTTAAGGATTTTGTTTATTGTTTTCATAATTATTAAACATGCTAAAATCACACAGAGTGGCTGTTCCACTTCTGCTCTGACTCCACAGTGGGGCAGGTGGGAACTACCAGGGTCACTTGGTTTGTGTGGCCTCTGGGGGTGGCTAGGCATGAGGGGTTAGAGGTAGGCAGGTTAACAAAGCCCCAAGAATCCTTCATATAGTACACCTTTACCAGCAGTAACTTGTGTCCTTAGAGATCTCCTCCTCCTTCATTTTTCTTTTTTTCCCAAATCAATTGGCGATTTCCTTCCCAAATCTTCCCATTTCCCTGCCTGTGGCCCCTTGAACCTCTTCCACTTCTGCCCCTTACGGTTCTAGACTAGACGATGAAGGAAACTTTTCCTTGTCTCTACCAGTCCCAGTCTCCCTTCCTTGGAACTAATCTACTGAGCATGCACTAACATGGGAGCAGCTTGATTTAGGTCTGCCCAGGGGAAAGGGAGGCTCCAGTTCCCATGGTGGCTTAGCTCATAGGAGGGAAGTTGAGGTCCTGATGAGAAGGATGTGAAGGGGAAAAATGCTACCTGAAGTGCGAATGTTGTAACCAGTGGAACAGGGCATATGACCCACCCTCGGGCACCCTACTCTGAAGGCTTTTCCCTCCCTCCCATATTGTCAGGGGTCCCTCTCTCAACCTCAAATCCTCTTCCTCTTCAACCTCATAAGTCAGACACAGGTACTGATTAAGGAGCTGTATCCCAAGGAGAAAACGTTCCACCCTTAAGCAAGTGGCTGCCTGTTGAATTCTTCATCTTCCCTGTGTTCCTTGTGCCTCTGCAGCTGCGATGGCTTGAGGGGCCAGAGAAAATAATGTATAAGGGTTGGACTTGCCTCAACGAGAAGCTTGAGGGACAAAGAGACAAAGATACATGGGAGTAAGAGCTGTGGAGAAGGGGAGGGAAGGGAGCAAGGTGAAGGGTAAGGCTGGTTATTCAGGAACTGGGATCCTTTTTCTTTTTCTGGAACCGCCGGAACTTGCCCTGAATAGCAAGGGCAGCCTTCTCTGTTTCTGGTGCCGTCAGATCAATATCAATCTCCTCCTCCTCCTCAGCCTTCTTGGTATTGCCAGCTCTCCCTGCAGATAGTTGAGAGATTCATTAATGAGTAAACCTGAATTGCCCCAGGCCCCAAATACAGTGGTTAAAGTCCACTTTCTGCTGGACTCTGTGACATCCCCCAATCTTTGCTAGGACCAGGAATGCCTGATAACTCTCCCAGAAGCTTGAGTCAGGGTACCTGGGCTGAGAATTAGCTATAGTAGGTACTCAGGAGCTTTGCAACTCTTGAACCAAGATGACAAATGTCTTCTATCACCACTTATTACTAAATCCTACAGTTCAGAGTCCCAGAGCACACTCACTTTCCCCTGTTTTCCCTAAAGTTCTGATTGAGACAGAGGCTGGGATTATTTGATGAGTTTCTTCCTATCACTGTACCTGTTTCCAAGCATTCCAGAGCCAGTTTCTAAAGTCAAAGAGTAAATTCTAGTAGGTTTACTTCTTAGGAAAAAGTGGAAGGAAGTTTATAGATATAGTAGTCCTAACCTAGTGCTTTGTTTCACTTATCACATTCTTATTCCTGTTACATCTGACTTTAGGAGCTTCCAGGCTTACAGCCCTACTTGTCTTCATGTCCCTATATTTACCTGCTCTACAAACTGCTTAGCCCACCCCCACTCACCCTTTTCCTCTGGGCCAGCTGCCTGGTTGGTTGCTGGGGATGTTTTGGTGTTCAGCTGGAAAAGAAAAATCAGAATATTAGCTATTCACAGAAGTATTAAGGTGCCATCCCCGTAGACTCACCATCATCATTTTCAAGCCCTCCTACTACCAGGTACATCCCTTAGTCTTTTGAAGAAGTGGGTCTCGAGATCAGAGAGAGGGAGAAAAGTCATCAAAATTTATTCAACAAGTATTGATTGGTGCTAGGGAAACTGTAGAGGACAAAACAGAAAAAACCCTGCCCTCATGGAGTTTACATTCTAGGATATAGATAGACAAATGAATAAACAAAATTATTATTATGTTAAGTGGTGATAAGTGCTATAGAGAAAAGACAGGGAAGGGAGGTAGTGACTGCCAGGTGGGAATGGAGAAATACAGTTTTATACAGAGTGGTCAGGAAAAGCCTCTCTGAAAGGTGGCATCTGAGCCAAGAGCTGAAGGAGATAGGGAGTAAGGGCTGTAGATGGTCGGCAAGAGCTTTTAAGGGCCCTGGGGTGGAAGTGTGACTAGCGTGTTTGAGGAATAGCATGAGTCCAACGTAGCTGGAGTGGAGAGGAGGAGGAGGGAGGAACCACAGATGGAGATGAGATCAGAGATAACTGGGAGTGGGGGCAGACTCTGTCAGACCTTGGGAGTCTTCTTACGCCTTGGGAGTCTTTTTAAGGAATTTGACTTTTATCATAAGGGTGATGAGAAGCCATTAGAAACCTTCAATTTGCACATAAGGGGCATTAGGGAGGAAGCTGAAAAATCTGTTAGGCGATTATTGCAGAAAACTAGACAGGAGATAATGGTTGCTTGGATCAAAAAGGTGTCAGTGGAGGTGGTGAGAAGTGGTTTGATTCTAGGTATACAATTGTCCCTCAGATTCCGCAGGAGATTTGTTCCAGGACTCCCGAGGATACCAAAATCCACAGATGCTCAAGTACCTTACATAAAATGGCATTTATTTGTATATTGGCAAGTATTTGCATATAACCTATGCACATCCTCCCACATACTTTAAAAGCTAGATTACTTATAATACCTAATACAATGTAAAGGCTATGTAAATAGTTGTCAATACAATGTAAATGCTATGCAAATAGTTGCTGGCTTGCAGCAAATTCAAGTTTTGCTTTTTGAAACTTTCTGGAATTTAAAAAAATATGTATTTTCAGTCTTTGGTTGGTTGAATCCACAGATGCAGAACCCTCAGATACAGAGGGTCAACTGTATTTTCAAGCTACGACTATTGGTTAAGTGGCATAGTGAGACAACTCAAGGATAGCTCCAAAGTTTTTGGGCTGAGGAAATGAAAAAAAATGAAATTGCCATTTCCTGAAATGAAGAAGACAGCAGGAGGAGCAGGTATTAGGGAAAGGATCAGAAGCTTGTTTTTGGACAAGTTTGAGATTGCCTACCTAATTATCCAGGAGTTTTTTTTGTTTTGTTTTGTTTTACATCTTTATGGGAGTATAATTGCTTTACAACGTTGTGTTAGCTTCTGCTGTATAACAAAGTGAATCAGCTATATGTATACATATATCCCCATATCCCCTCCCTCTTGAGCCTCCCACCCACCCTCCCTATCCCACCCCCCTAGGAGGTCACAAAGCACCTGATCTCCCTGTGATATGCAGCTGCTTCCCACTAGCTATTTTACATTTGGTAGTGTGTATATATGTCAGTGCTACTCTCTCACTTTGTCCCAGCTTCCCCCCGCCGCCCCCCTCCCCCGTGTCCTCAAGTCCATTGTCTACCAGGAGGAGATGTTTTTATAAGCTGTTGGATATTCAAGATGAGTTAAAGAGAAGCCTCTTGCCTAGAGATATAAATTAGAGAGTTATTAAGATGTGGTTGGCATTTATGCCATGAGACTGGGTGAGATCACCAAGGGTGTGAGTTCAGATAAAGAGGAGAAAAGGGTCAAATCCTGGGGCATTCCGGTGATTAGAGGTTGTAGAAAAGTGGAAAAATCAATAAGAAAAGTTGAGAAGAGCTTGCACTGTTGGTGGGAATGTAAATTGATACAGCCACTATGGAGAACAGTATGGAGGTTCCTTAAAAAACTAAAAATAGGGGCTTCCCTGGTGGTGCAGTGGTTGAGAATCCGCCTGCCAATGCAGGGGACACGGGTTCGAGCCCTGGTCTGGGAGGATCCCACATGCTGCGGAGCAACTGGGCCCGTGAGCCACAATTACTGAGCCTGTGCGTCTGGAGCCTGTGCTCCACAACAAGAGAGGCCGCGATAGTGAGAGGCCCGCGCATCGCGATGAAGAGTGGCCCCCGCTCGCCGCAACTAGAGAAAGCCCTCGCACAGAAACGAAGACCCAACACAGCCAAAAATAAATAAATAAATAAATAAATTTATTAAAAAAAAAAAAAAAACTAAAAATAGAACTACCATACGACCCAGCAATCCCACTACTGGGCATATACCCTGAGAAAACCATAATTCAAAAAGAGTCATGTACCAAAATGTTCATTGCAGCTCTATTTACAATAGCCAGGACATGGAAGCAACCTAAGTGTCCATCAAGAGATGAATGGATAAAGAAGATGTGGCACATATATACAATGGAATATTACTCAGCCATAAAAAGAAACGAAATTGAGTTATTTGTAGTGAGGTGGATGGACTTAGAGTCTGTCATACAGACTGAAGTAAGTCAGAAAGACAAAAACAAATACCGTATGCTAACACATATATATGGAATCTAAGGAAAAAAAAAAAAAGGCCATGAAGAACCTAGTGGCAAGACGGGAATAAAGACACAGACCTACTAGAGAATGGACTTGAGGATATGGGGAGGGGGAGGGGTGAGATGTGACAGGGTGAGAGAGTGGCATGGACATATATACACTACCAAATGTAAAACAGATAGCTAGTGGGAAGCAGCCACATAGCACAGGGAGATCAGCTTGGTGCTTTGTGACCGCCTGGGGGGGTGGGATAGGGAGGGTGGGAGGGAGGGAGATGCAAGAGGGAAGAGATATGGGAACATACGTATATGTATAACTGATTCACTTTGTTATAAAGCAGAAACTAACACACCATTGTAAAGCAATTATACTTCAATAAAGATGTTTAAAAAAAAAAAAAAAGAAAAAGAAAAGTTGAGAAGAAGCCAGGAGAAAAGTCAAGAGATTATAGTACTTTAGAAGCCATATGAAGAAACTATTTCAAGGAGACGAGAGTGATTAATTGTGTCAAATTCTGCAGGTAAGGGACTTCCCTGGTGGTCCAGTGGTTAAGAATCCGGCTTGTAATGCAGGGGACGCTGGTTTGATCCCTGGTTAGGGAACTAAGATCCCACATGCCATGGGGCAACTAAGCCCGCTCACCACAACTGCTGAGCCCGCGTGCCACAACTACTGAAGCCCGCACGCCTAGAGCCCATGCTCCGCAACAAGAGAAGCCACCACAATGAGAAGCCCGAGCACTGCAACAAAGAGTAGCCCCTGCTCGCCGCAACTAGAGAAAGCCCGCGCACAGCAACGAAGACCCAACCCAGCCAAAAATTTTTAAAAAACAAAGTAAAACCAGTCAAGATATTGTCCCTATCTTCCAGGCTGAGTGAGGAGATAAGACAAGTACCCAAATAATACTTCCTGAGCATTTATTATCCGCCAAACCCTATCCCATTTAATCCTCTGAAATCTCTGAGATGTCATCCTATTTTATAGTTGAGGAAACAGGCTTAGAGATGTTAAAGATCTTGCCCAAGTTCAAGCCACACTACTAGAAAACAGTGGAACTGGCTCTGGGACCCAGGCAGACCAACTCCACACTCTTAGCCACTGTGCTATGTCCACAAGATCGAATACCGTCACATGCTGACACAAATATGCTAATATATTAACAGTTACTGAATCTAGCTGGAAAAGATATGGATGTGCATTGAACAACTCTTTCAACTCTGATAAATTTTTCTAACAGAAAGTTAGGGGGAAATAAGAAGAAAATAATAATTGAAAGTAAAATAAAAATTATTCAAATAAAAACGCTGGGACTTCCCTGGTGGCACAGTGGTTAAGAATCCACCTGCCAAGGCAGGGGACACGGGCTTGAGCCCTGGTCCGGGAAGATCTCACATGCCGCAGAGCAACTAAGCCCCTGCACCACAACTACTGAGCCCATGTGCCACAACTGTTGAAGCCCGCGCACCTACAGCCCATGCTCTGCAATGAGAGAAGTCACTGCAATGAGAAGCCCGCGCAACGCAACGAAGGGTAGCCCCTGCTCGCTGCAACAAGAGAAAGCCCATGTGCAGCAACGAAAGACCCAACGCAGCCAAAAATAAATAAATAAAGATAAAAACCGCTGATGCAGTGCTATGTTTGATAGGGAAGTGTCTTTTAAAATAAATTACAAATTTAAAAATTGTTGGGTAGATGGACAATCCCATCTTTTTGGATGTTAAAATTTGGGCCAAAGATGGCTTTAATGATCATGTGTGATTTTCAAAGGATATATTGGTCACATTTATACCGCCTTTTCAAGTCTTGTGATTTATTTGTGTATTCCTAGCATCTTGCAAAGTACTGGAGAGAGCAGACAGTTATAAAATAACTATTTAATTTTTTTTTTATTATTTTTAAAAATTTTATTGTAGTATAGTTGATTTACAATGTTCTGTTAATTTCTGCTCTAATGTTTTTTTGTTTTGTTTTGTTTTTTATAAATTTATTTTTTGGCGTGTTGGGTCTTCGTTGCTGTGCGCGGGCTTTCTCTAGTTGCGGTGAGCGGGGGCTACTCTTCGTTGCGGTGCATGGGCTTCTCATTGTCGTGGCTTCTCTTGTTGCGGAGCAGGGGCTCTAGGCGCACAGGCTTCGGTATTTGTGGCACGTGGGCTCAGTAGTTGTGGCTTGCAGGCTCTAGAGTGCAAGCTCAGTAGTTGTGGCGCACGGGCTTAGTTGCTCCGTGGCATGTGGGATCTTCCTGGGCCAGGGCTCGAACCTGTGTCCCTTGCATTGGCAGGCAGATTCTTAATCAGTGCGCCACCAGAGAAGCCCTGCTCTAATGTTTTTAAAAGTTGATATGGTCCAGGGACTTCCCTGGTGGCACAGTGGTTAGGAATACGCCCGCCAATACAGGGGACATGGGTTCTATCCCTGGTCCGGGAAGATCCCACATGCCACGGAGCAACTAAGCCCATGCGCCACAACTACTCAGCCTATGCTCTAGAGTCTGCGAGCCACAACTACTGAAGCCCACACGCCCTAGAGCCCGTGCTCCACAACAAGGGAAGCCACCGCAATGAGAAGCCTGCACACCACAATGAAGAGTAGCCCCTGCTCACCACAACTAGAGAAAGCCCACGCGCAGCAACGAAGACTCAGCGCAGCCAAAAACAATTAAATTTAAAAAGAAAAGTTGATATGGTCCAATTTTTGTAAAATATATTGATTGCTTATCTATGTATATGTACATTTTTATTTAAAAATCTGAAAGAACATGCACAAGGGTGTTCCCCAAACCCTACGGAATACCTGCTAGTCCCCCTTTCACCAAAAAAAAAAAAAAAAGTTTCCATGAGAGGAAGGGTTGTTCCTGAGACTCTTGGGAGACTGGCCACTCATTACTCTTTCTTTTCCCATGATCTTCCTGTAGTCAGTATATATATATATATATATATATATATTTTTTTTTTTTTTTTTTTTTTTTTTTTTTTTGGCACATGATCAATGTAATGACCCAGTACTTAGCTAGGTGACACTTTCCACACTGGCACGCTGTCATCACAAGAGGTCTGTCCACACTGCAAAAGCATGAGATAGATAGGGTGTTTAGTAATAGGATAACAGTCAATAGTCCAGACAAGAGGGTCTCAGGTCAAGAGGCAAGTTCTACAGTCCCATGATCTCTGACTTCAAATCCTACTTTCTTTATTGCCAGCAAATCCCTGAATCTGATCCTTGCTTTAACCATTATCCCTCTCTCTCTCTCTAAGCCTGTTCCCTTAATCCACCAATTCTTTTCTTTCATCCCTCCCCTTTGGAGGAAAATCTGGACCCCAGTTCTAAGCATCTCCCCTGGAGTAGCTGTCCCTTCCTCTACCTTCCTTCTCATATCAGCTAACCTTGAGAATCCTCGAAGCAGGAATATTTGTCAGGACTGAACCTCACACGCCACCCCTTTCCCTCCGCCCTGCCAGCTGTCACCTTCTTGAGTCTCTCCTGAGATTACTGACCCTGTAATGGAGCCATGGCTCAGCTGCTGTCTAGCCACCCAGGGGTTCTCAGCTCCATTTGGCTTAAATTTAGGAGAGGTCACTAGGGAGACTAGAAAACGGTTCTGTAAAGGAGAAGAAAACCCCTATTACTCACAATGCCCCTTGAAATCTCTCTCACACCTTCTGCTAAAAAGTAATACGCTGGGGCTTCAACCTGCCCCTCCTCCCTGTACCCTCTCCAGCCAGTTCTCAAATAGCTACTCTGAACACTATGGATTTCTGGATTTAGTGGTTAGTGATTTGCTGAGGTGGGAGGTGGGGGCAGTTAGGTCACAGGTTGTTAGCTCCCACCCTCTACGTCATACTCAGCCCTTTACTGGTCCCTGGTCTCTGCCCCAACCCCCCTGTGTATCTTCCAGAAACTCAGCAATTTTAGATGAATCAAGGTCCTCTGGTGCATCCATCTGACAGCCATCAGATTAACCATATTTCTAAACCTAGGAGGCACGGAGGTCCACTCTGGATGAACCAGAAACCACATGTGCTGTAAGACTGTCTCTTACAAAAACTCACAACTCCAGAGGATCAGTGCTTACCCACAAGAGCTGTGACAGGTGAGCGTTTCTCAGCCACTCTCTCTCAGCCTCTCATTCTAGCCAGGTATGGATTACTGGAAACTCTCAGGTGCTCTTCTACTTCTTTCAATACTGAGCTCTTCTGACCAGAAATAACAACAGGGAAATGGTTTAGCAAATCCTTCCTTTTCCTTATGGGACCCATCTAGGGGAACTGGAAGAAATCAAGGACTTTAGAATGCCACCCCACCTCATCTTATTAATAATCATATATATTGATATAATACTTACTTTGTGCCAGTCACTTTTCTAAGTACTTTAACACGTTGAATTCTTACAACAGCCCTATTATATAGGTATTGTTACTAGTCTCACTTTACAGATAAGAAAACTAAGGGCCAGAAGAGGTTAATTAACTTGCCTAAGGTCATACAGCTAAGAAGTAGCAAAGCCAGGATTTGAACCAAGGTGGTCTGACTCCAGAGTCCACCCTCTTGAACATTATTCTATGCTGTATCCCAGTCTCCAGCCAAAGGCGTAAGCATGTGTATGCATGTGGTACATACATACCACATGAGACGGATGTCCAGTGTGAAACTGATTTAAATAGACAAGTTCTCCCACACAGCAGAGTAATCCCTAGGTAAGAAGGAAAGTCCTAGAGATCATGATTTCCTTCCATTCCCACAGTTAGGCAGCTGTATTCAAGGACCAGTCTCTCAATCCATAGTCCCCAACACTTTCTTGATATACACTCTAGAGGGTCCTGTCCTCCCAATATGGGGAAAGCTTACTTGTAATTTGAGAACCTGATCCCAGACCTTGCCTACTGACTCAGATTCCTGCTCTGCTAGTTGAGCTAGCCATGCTGATTCTGGCTTTCATCTTGACGTTTGTCCAGTGGGCCTCCTGACACATACCGGGCTGACCCCTGGGGGTTAGCCGTAGCCTGTGTATGTGTTCTTCACTCCCAGGGCCAGATGCTAGCCTTTCAGATTCTGAGAATTCCATGTGAAGGATCATCCTATTGGTTTCCATTTCAAATGACTCTCTTGCTTACATTTAAGCCTGTTATTCCAAGTTTCTAGTGAGTTGAAGCTTGGTTCAGTTCAGCCTCACTGCCTACACAGGACTAAATGTTTCTTACTTCTCAACATGTAATTAGCAACTATGAGGCCCATCAACTCTTGCCTTTCCCTAGAGGGCCCTAGTTTCTTTCCCTGCCTACCTTCCTGTGTTCCTTTTCTCCTCACCTCTGGGCCTGATGTGCTCCAATGTTCCATTCCATCATCTTGGCAGTAGCTGCCAATTCCCCATGAGTATACTTTTGTTTCCTCTGCAGTTCAAAGTTGTGGACTCTCCCTTCCAGTGTGGAAGGAGGAAAAGGAGAGGTCTGCTGGCTTAGGGGTCTTTTGTCTTCAGACTTTGAGAGACTGCAGAGAGGGAAATGACACAGCAATATCCTCCCTTTCCTGACCCCATACCTCCTTCCAGGGCATTTATCAGCATTCAGATGATGTCTCGTCCTTCCATTCGAGCTTTAGATCCCATTCCCCTTTTCTCCTCCTCAGGAATCTTCACAATCAATTCTCTTGACTTGCTTATAAATAAAACCTCTTCCTTTTTTTAAAACCAAAAAAAAAAAAAAAAATCTTCCTCAATCTGAATTCCTTCTTCAACCACAACTAGAATGAAAAGAAGTGGGTCTAGGACCATGCCTTGAGGAACCCCAGTATTAAAAGTTTAGGGTGAACAGATGGAGAAATATACCATGTTCTTGGACTGGAAGAATCAATATTGTGAAAATGACTATACTACCCAAAGCAATCTACAGATTCAACGCAATCCCTATCAAACTACCAATGGCATTCTTCACAGAATTAGAACAAAAAATTTTACAATTCGTATGGACACACAAAAACCCCCGAATAGTCAAAGCAATCTTGAGAAAGAAAAACGGAGCTGGAGGAATCAGGCTCCCCAACTTCAAACTATACTACAAAGCTACGGTAATCAAGACAGTATGGTACTGGCACAAAAACAGAAATATAGATCAATGGTACAGGATAGAAAGACTAGAGATAGACCCACGTGCATATGGTCACCTAATTTATGACAAAAGAGGCAAGAACATACAATGGAGAAAAGACAGCCTTTTCAATAAGTGGTGCTGGGAAAACTGGACAGCTACATGTAAAAGAATGATATTAGAACACTCCCTAACACCATACACAAAAATAAACTCCAAATGGATTAAAGACCTAAATGTAAGATCAGACACTATAAAACTCTTAGAGGAAAACATAGGAAGAACACTCTTTGACGTAAACCACAGCAAGATCTTTTTTGACCCACCTCCTAGAGTAATGAAAATAAAAACAGAAATAAACAAATGGGTTCTAATTAAACTTAAAATCTTTTGCACAGCAAAGGAAACCATAAATAAGACAAAAAGACAACCCTCAGAATGGGAGAAAATATTTGCAAATGAAACAACGGACAAAGGATTAATCTCCAAAATATACAAACAGCTCATGGAGCTCAATATCAAAAAAACAAACAATCCAATTAACAAATGGGTGGAAGACCTAAATAGACATTTCACCAAAGTAGACATACAGATGGCCAAGAGGCACATGAAAAGATGCTCAACCTCACTAATTACTAGAGAAATGGAAATGAAAACTACAATGAGGTATCACCTCACACCTGTCAGAATGGCCATTATCAAAAAATCTACAAACAGTAAATGCTGGAAAGGGTGTGGTGAAAAGGGAACCCTCCTGCACTATTGGTGGGAATATACATTGATACAATCACTATGGAAAACAGTATGGAGGTTCCTTAAAAACTAAAAATAGAACTACCATATGACCCAGCAATCTCACTACTGGGCATGTACCCTGAGAAAACCATAATTCAAAAAGAGACATGTACCACAATGTTCATTGCAGCACTATTTACAATAGCCAGAACATGGAAGCAACCTAAATGTCCATTGACAGATGAATGGATAAAGATGTGGCACATATATAAAATGGAAGATTACTCAGCCATAAAAAGAAATGAAATTGAGTTATTTGTAGTGAGGTGGATGGACCTAGAGTCTGTCATACAGACTGAAGTAAGTCAGAAAGACAAAAACAAATACCGTATGTTAATGCATATATTATGGAATCTAAAAAAAAATGGTACTGATGAACCTAGTGGCAGGGCAGGAATAAAGACATAGACATAGGGAATGGACTTGAGGACATGGGGAGAGGGGGAGGGGGAAGCTGGGGGGAGGGGGAGGGGGAAGCTGGGGCAAAGTGAGAGTAGCATCAATGTATATACACTACCAAATGTAAAATAGATAGCTAGTGGGAAGCAGTAGCATAGCACAGGGACATCAGCTCAGTGCTTTGCACCAACCTAGAGGGGTGGGATAGGGAGGGTGGGAGGGAGGCTCAAGAGGGAGGGGATGTGGGGATATATGTATGCATATAGCTGATTCACTTTGTTGTACAACAGAAACTAACACAGTATTGTGAAGCAATTATAGTCCAATAAAGATCTATAAAAATAAATAAATAAATAAAATGTTAGGGTTGTCCTTTCAAAATAGTGCTGGAACAATTGGATAGCCATGTGCAAAAAAACCTCAATCTATATCTTGCACCCTATACAAAAATTAACTTGAAATGGATATAAAACCTAAAACTATAAAACTTCTAGAAGAAAATACAGGGGAAAAATATCTTTGCAACCCTGGGGTAGGCAAAGATTTCTTTGATACACCAAAAGCACAATCCATAAAAGAAAACAATTATAAATTGGACTTCATCAAAATTAAAAACTGCTCTTTGAAAGACACTCCTAAGAGAATGAAGAGACAAACTACAGACTGGAAGAAAATATTTGCAAATCACAAATCTGATAAAGGACTTGTATCCAGTATATATAAAGAACTTTCAAATCTCAATAGTATGAATACAATTTGTAAAAAGGAGCAAGATATTTGGACACTTCACCAAAGAAGATAGATGGATGGCAAATAAGCACATGAACATATATATATCATTAGTCATTTGGGAAATTTGAATTAAAACCACAATTAGATATCATTATACACCTATTAGAATGTTTTTTGTGTTGTTGTTTTGAGGGGGTTGTGTGTGTGTGCGCGCGCGCATGCACGCATGGATGC
Source organism: Balaenoptera musculus (assembly GCF_009873245.2). Taxonomy (NCBI): domain Eukaryota; kingdom Metazoa; phylum Chordata; class Mammalia; order Artiodactyla; family Balaenopteridae; genus Balaenoptera; species Balaenoptera musculus. The sequence continues at coordinate 117,897,313 of NC_045785.1, read as the reverse complement.
ACACACGTGTTTTTGTTGGTTTTTTTTTAATGACTATACGATGTGCTGGCAAAGATACAGAGTATCTGGAACTCTCAGACATTGCTGGTGGGAATGTAAGATGGAACAGCTAGTGTGGAAGTTTCTTAAGTGTACATTTTTCGTACAACCCAGCAATCCTACTCCTAGGTATTTACTCAAGTGAAATTAAAACGTACGTCTACACGTAAACTTGTAAGTGAATGTTCATAACGGCTTTACCTGTAATCACCAAAAACTGGAAACAGCCAAATGTCCCTCAACTGAGGAATGGGTAAACAAATCGTAATACATCCATAAAATGTAATACTACTCAACAATTAAAGAAGGAATGAACTACTGATACATACAACAACATGGATGAACTTCAAAGGCATTATGCTAAGCAAAGAAGCCAGACCCGAAAGGTTACACGTATACTGTATGATTCCAATTATATGACATTTCTTGTAAAGGCAAAACTATAGGTACAGCAGACAGATCAGTGGCTGCTAAGGGCTGAGGTCATGGGAGGGGTGACTATAAAGGAAAATGGGGGAATTTGGGGATGATGGAACTGCTGTATATCTTGATTGTGGTGGCAGTTACATGATGTATATGTTTGTCAAAATTCACAGAACTATATCCAGATAAAAGTACATTTTACTGCATGTAAGTTATACCTTATTAACTTATTAAGTTATACAAGTAACATAAGTTATTAAATAATAAGTTATTTTTTTAAGGGGAAAAAAGGTTGAGAGGTCAAGAAGCTAGCCAAGACTGAGAAGGAGCAGTTAGAAAGGTAGAGTAGACAGGTGACTGGGGAAGGGGTGGGAGCCAGGGTCTCTCACGTCTCTCTTCTTTTCATAGCTGGACTTCTCAGAACACTTACTGTCTCCATTTCCTCACCTCCCACACACTCTCCAACCCACTTCAACCTAGCTTCTACTCCTACTCCACTGAAATGCCTCTTTAGAAAACCAATGTGCTCTATGATAAGAAATCAAATGCAAAAGTTTCAGCTCCACTTGGCTTGACCTCTTGAAGCATTCAATACTGTTAATCATTTCACCTTTCTTGACACATATTCTTTCCTTGGCTCCTGGGACATCACAGTTTTTCCTGGTTTTTCTCCTATCTTTCTGGACACTTCTGTCAACATTTAAGTACTGGGGGCTCTCGAGGTTTAGGGCTAGGCTCCTTTCTGTTCTCTTTTCCTAGATGATCTTATCTGCACCTATGACTTCAGTTATCATTTATACAGCACCATCCAATAGAACAGTGGTCAGCAATCTACTGCTCACTGCCAAATCTGGTGTACGGCCTGTTTTCCTAAATTAAGTTTTACTGGAACACAGCCATGCCCATTGTTTGCATATTGTCTGTGGCTGCTTTTGCACCACAATAGCACAGTTGAGTAATTGCAACAGAGGCCACAGGGCCCACAAAGCCAAAAATACTTGCTACCCGGCCCATTACAGAAAAAGTTTGCAGACCCCTGCAAAAGAACTTTTTGCAATGATGGCAATGTTTTATATCTGTGCTGTCCAATATATGGCATCCGCTAGGCACATGGGGCTATTGAGCATTTTGAAATGTGGCTAGTGCAACTGAGGAATAAAATTTATAAATTTATTTAATAAGTTAATAATTTATTAATAACTAATAAGCTAAATATCTACATGTGGTTAGTGGCTACCATATTGAACAGCACAGAATGCCATTGACGGCTCAAATGTACAGCTTTCCCTTGGTATCCAAGAGGGATTGGCTTTAGGATCCCCAGGGATACCAAAATCCACAGATGCTCAAGTGCCTTACATAAAATGGCACAGTACAGTCTGCCCTCCAGTACCCATGGGTTCTGCATCCTCAGATTCAGAAATTCGATCCGCTGTTGGTGGAACCCGTGGATGCAGAGGGCAGACTGCATACCTCTATCCCAGAAATCTCCTCTGAGGTTTAAAACATCTCCACTTGGATGTTCTATGGAAACTCCAAACTCTTTGTGTCTCAAACTAAATTCATAATCCTACCTACCCAACCTAGTCCTCTACGAGTATTCCCCATTTCATCCAGTTGTACAAGTCACAAACCTAGAAATTGTTCTTGACACCTTTCTTTCCTTCACATTGCATATCCAATTCAATATTAAGTCCTATTAAGTTTATCTCCCAAATATCTCTTAATCCATTCACTTCCACCATCCTAACACAGTTGTTTCTTATGTGGACCACGGTAATAGCCCAAGAGGTTACTGATGCTCTTAGGATAAAGAAGAAAATTCTTTTTTTTTAGAAGAAAATTCTTAACACAGTCTAAAAGGCCTTACATTATGCAGCCTCTGATTACCTCGGTAACCTCATCTCTGTTCCTTCTCACCTCAGGATCTTGGCACATGGTTCCCTTACCCTTGCTCCCCTTTTACCTAGTTAATTCCTATTTATCCTTCAGAGCTCTCCTTAAGGGTTCCTTCTTCCAGGAAGCCCTTCTTAGCTCCCCAGACTAGGCTAGGACCCTCATAAGTTTTCACAGCACCTGGTATTTCTCCTTAGTAGGACTTGTTACTAATGTAATTAAATAATAATTTATTGATTAGATATTTAATGTCTGTCTCCTCCATTTCTGTGCGAGTTCCTATGAGGAACTTGCTATGAGGGTAAGGTCAGTGTCTATCTTACTCACTCCTGTAGTCCCAGGATCTAGCACGATATAAACTCATATGTTGAACAAATGAAGGGAGCTCCTACTCTGCTTTATTTGCCACCTCACCACGATTTCTGAAGTCTAATTTGTTTTCAGATAACTGAGGGCCTCATTCTGTAGCTGGTTCAGAGATTGTGAAGCCAGGTCATTGCTTTTCCTCACATCAGTAGATGTGCCTGAAAAACAGCTGAGGATGAAGGGGAAGATCTTCTCTAGGAGTGTATTTCATGTTACCTGTATTATAGTTACTGTGTATTTGTCTTACCTCTCCTTCCCCAACTTCACCACCCCACCAGAGTCCATTTCCTTGAAAGCACGGTCCATTTATTTGTGCATCACTTGTAGTAACTGCAACCTATGTCTTGCACATAGTAGGTATTCAGTAGATATTTGTTTACGTGAATTAAAATTTTCTCAAGCCTCAAATTCCTGGTGGAAGCAATATGTCATATTAGGTAGAGTTAGACAGATCCGAGTTCATATCCTGGATCTGCATTGACTATCCCAGCTCTCCCATTACTAGCTGTGTGACATTGGGTAAATCAGTTAGCCTTGCTGTGCTCAGACATCTCATCTGCAGAAGAGAAAACATATTTATCCTAAAAGGTGAAAAGACTTAGAAAAAATGTATGCAAAATACCTAGCATATATCAAAATAAATAGTTATTATTTTGAAGTAATGTAACTCTGGATTGAATATAAGAATAGGTCAAGTTACTGGGTTGTTGCCTGGCTCAAGGTCTGGAATCAAAGAGTAGAGCTGCCACAGAGTATATCTTCACTAAGTGAGACTGAAGGAGGAAGGGAATACCTGGGATGGCTCTAAGGGCCCTTGAGGCTTATTCTGCTACCAAAGGAGTTTCATAACTGTTCTCTTTCTACCCTAAACCAACCCTGGAAATCACAATCTCCCTGTATTCTCAATGTCTGTCCCCAAAAATGCTGACAGTAGCTCTAAACCTTTGGTAAAGGGCCCAACAATAGTCTGCTTGGGCAGAAATTGTATTCTGTATAGCAGCTGCCCACGTCTGTAACCCTGGAGCCTCCTGGAACTACTCCCAGGTCAGAGGTGTACCAGAGGGGACCTCCAATACAGCACCTCCATTAGTGTTCATGTTTCATTGCAAAGAACCCTTAGACACAAACACACCCTATTTTTTTTTTTTTTTTGGTAGGCCACAGGGAGAAGATGATTAGTGCTCAGGAGCAAATAGACCATATCTCCTCAATCAATCCTTTGTATCAGAAAGATGACTCTGTAAATCCATTCCTTGCCTCAGAAGGATAGTTTGTTAGTATTGGCAAAGCACCTGAAAATAGTCAAAGTGGTAGCGACTTAGGTGCTTTTTCCCTATAGCTGTCACTATTGGGGAATAGGTACCCTATAACTCTAGGTCCTACTCGCCCTGCCCCCTTCTTAGGCTGCATTTCTTCCTTTCTTTGTCTCTTTCATCTTTAATGGTGTTGCCACAGCAACCATTGTCACGCGAAGAGGCAAGATAGCGTCACCCCCTCTGTTCCAAGCAGCAATTTAGAACTAACCATGGGAAAGGTAAACTACCCAGATTTCCCCATACTTCTCATCCCACTGGGGTCTTTAAAGAGGTATCACAGGTTGTTAGCAGCAGCAACAGACAGGAACAAAGGAGCACCTCACTGTATCTGGATCACATATACTGTGCTTTTGCATGATATAGCTTGGATGCTGGGCAAATGAAAACACGTCATATACATATTATAGTACTGTTAGAATCACTTAGCTCAGATGAATAGGCACAAGGACTCAGAATACTGTCCTATAGTCCAGGGCAGGGAAATCTAAAAAGGGCCTGAATCCTAAAAATCCTAAACATGAGCCCCAAAGACCCCTTTCTTGCCTTAGTATTGAAATAAATCCTAGGCCTTGTAAGCTCCCTGCTTGCTTTAGAGATGCAGAAAGTGAAGGGAGAAAGGCATTAGTGCATTTGCTTTCAAGTAGTGACAAAGAGGCTTCAGCCCCCCAGGGACCCTTTTATCCCTGCTGACATGTTCTCCCCCAATGATAAATGAAGTTCACTGCTAAATATCCTTAGAGAGGCCTTTGGGATCCCCTGGTGCCCCTGAAAGACCCTGGACTGCTGTTTTTGGAGCACTGTTGGAACTGTTTCAATTCTTTCAGTGCAGCAACCAGCTGCAGTCCTCAAACAGCTTCAGAAAGACTTGCTCAAGGTCACCCTCAAGATAATAATAGAAAAAGAACTAGGAATCCTTACTCCAGGTTCTACAGACACACATTCTTTTCCTAATGTTTCCTAATGCATGGAATATAACCCAGATACCTTAGAGACAGGAATAGAACCTAAGCAGTCCGAGCTCCCAAGCCCCCTGGTCTGTCCTTCCCCCCTCAGCCATCCCACCCCTGTTTCCTGAAATAGCAGTACCCCTCACTGGAGTCAGGCAGAATTCTTTGGCTATGCCAGCTCATGGTATGCGGTGAGTCAACAGCCCCCGCCCGTTTCCCCCCAGCATGGGCTGCCACAATTTAATGAGTAGTTATTTGTGGTGCTCTGCACACAGCTTGGAACTGTGCCTTCACCTCATACTGAGGGTAGGGGGTGGGGGAGAGAGAGTAGTGCCAAAGCATCATTTATTACTGTAATCTTCAGTGTGCATCCCACCCATGGCGTTATTGTCCCAAAATAAACGTATTAATCCCACCACAGCCTACAAAGCAAACACTCAGCTGGAGGGCTTTGTGTGGGAGGGAGGCAGCACCAAGGACAACAGAATGGTAAATGGCACCTCTTTTCCCTGGATGGGGGGTTGGGAAACCTAGGTGGGCCTGCCTTCTGGCGTCAGCCTGGAATTAAACAATAATCAGGCTTCAGGGAGGAGAATGTGATGAGGTCTAGGCACCTGCAGGGATGCAGATTTCTTAGAAAGGGTGGTTTGGGATCTGCTTCTGACTTGGCTTACTCTTACAGGTAAAATAATTCTGGGGCAAGTCAAGCCACTTTGAGAAGTAGGTCTGGAGTACGGATTTAGAAAATCATGCACTTAGTATTCATCACTTACTTTGCCAGCCTAATGTGTTCTTCTTTCCCTCTTCTAGATTTCTCCTCCCAAAGCCTTTGTACTCTCTTTGGAAGTCAAGTGGCCAAATGAAGGAGAAGTAAATGTTCAGTGCCTGTCTGATTATCAGGTACAGCAATTTTACTTAGATACCTGTTTTCTACGCTGGATCCTCCAAGTCAAATACTTTAGAGTTAAGAGAATTGCTCATTCCTTTCTTTTCTGAAAGAAAACCTCTCCTTCTGGTCCTTGATGCTTTACAGTTATGGAAATCAGTGATGGACACCAGAAACTAAGAATGCATGAAAAGAGGACCTCCAGACTTCCCCCTTCCTACACTCCTATTAACTTACCTACTCCACTTCAGCACATTCATTGCACCCACTTTTAAGGTGACTAGTCGTCTTGCATAGGAAGAATAGTGCTTACCCTGTCTAGTATTCTACCAAAATTTACCCCTTTGATACATATCATCCTATGTTGGTCTCTCCTCTCTCTCTATCCTCTTGCTCAGGATTTATTAAATCACACTGCTTAGATCTCCTATAGAAAGTATTTGTAATATATTCCTTCAAAGTTGCATGTAAATTAAATCATTCTATCACTGGAGTCACATGTTAAAAGAGTCTTAGGGAAAGTTCTTTGGGGATAAGAAGGCAGCAGTTCTATGCCCCAGTGTTGGTTCTAATACTGTGTAAACTTAGATAAGGTTTGGGCCTCAGTTTCCTCATCTGTAAAATGAGAAGATTGGACCAGACGATCTTTAGGGTTCCTTGACAAATCTGAAATTATATCGCTAAAATGTTTTGATATATTATTTGAGATTTTCTTGGTAAAAAAAAAAATACCTGTATTTCTTCTAGATAGAAGGATTTTTGCAAAACTAAGCTTATTTTTTCCATGATAACATAGACTCATGAAAGACAATTTGGAACTATAGAAAAACAGAAAGAAAACAGGGGGAAGCACTCATAGAACCACTACCTTGAAAAGACAAGGTAGTGACTTGTCTTGATTGACCTGATCCTACTTCCTCCTCTGCCTTTGCAGCCCTATCTCCATCACTGTCATCACTTAAGACTCTCCATGGACAGACATGAAAGACACATCAGGTTTGCATATTCGGACTCCAGCCACAATACTTACGGTGCCTGACCCTATAGAGACTTGACATTCTAAGGTGTTACTGATCACAGCTGCAGCTTAGGAAGAAGACTCGTCTATATTCCCAGGTCACAGGCTGACAAAGTCATCCACTTTTATCAACCAGAGTCTCCTGCTCATGCAGCTAAAGCCAACAACCTGAACTGGTGACTAAGAAAGGGATAAGCAAGCTCTAGAACCAAATTCTGGTTTCTCTTACTTCAGAAGACAGATATTTCTAGAGGTGGAAGGCTTTCCAATATCAAGCTCTTCTGTTTTATATGTCCAATATAATCATCATCATAATAAAATACCAATGAGAGAGAAAGAGAGAAACTTGGATTTCCTCCAAGTCCCTACCAGGTTCCCTAACAAATGGTTCACAGAAGACATAACAGAATGATGTCACCCTGATCAAACTTCCATTGTGGAGAAGGTTGTAGATTCAGGCAGATATGCACAGGAAGGAGAATGTGATCCCCAAAGTGTGATATCCCATTCCTATTACCTAAGAGGACAGCAAGCAGAATAATAAGGGAGGGAGTACTGGTTCTAGTGAGGTTTCTAACTGATCTGTCCCTTGCTCCATCCCCTGCCAGCCTGGGGACAGACACTATGGGGCAGACACCATGGAACTAGTTACCAGTCATCCATAACCCCCATTTCAGCAGAATGACTGCTGGACCAAGGGATGCCTCCAGCTGGGCTTTTTACAGTTGAGAAGTGCAACAGGATCACAGAAGAACTTGCAAGTGTGCTTTAAGCCACCAGCTACACCATATGACAAGGGATTATAGGAAAGAGCCCTCAGGGACTGAATGCATCTCCCAGCCCCATTCTTCACCGAAACTAGCAAAAAGTTATTAAACTATAAGAGATAGACTGTGATTCACAGCAATCAAGTCCTGCCTGCAGCTGTGAATGCAGACGAGCTGGAGATGAGCCCCTGCAGCTCCTCTGCACACGAACACACACACTCACAGGGAAATGCTCTGCTGCAGTACTGAGTGACAGCAAAGAGCCAGGAAGGGAAAGAATAACCAGAGACCCTCCCCAGCAGCGTCACCAGGACCCTACACTTTTCCTCTAGGTCTGGAGACCCCCTCCCCAATTTTTGTTCTTCGTTTGAAATGGGAATCTCTTAAAGAGATCCCAAATTCTCTCATTTCATGCAGTTTCACTGAAGCAAGAAAATAAGCAGGTGGGGGAGGTGAAGCTTACATAAGATTCAGAGTGCACAGGGCTTTCCTGGGCTAGGGCTCCAGCCTGAAAGAGAAGACCCCTGGGGCTGGGCTGAGAGAAATAAAAAAGTTTGGAGTCTCCCTAGAGCTTCAGAGCTCCGGGCAACACTTCCACTTTTCTTCACAGCTTTCACAAGAGGAAGAAAACAGGCTGGATCTTGGCCTCTAGGGAAGCAGAGGCCCTTTGGGGATCTGGTTCAGAGACAGCTGATCTCTGTGTAAGCCCAGGTGGCTGCTTCTGGATTTTATAAATACTCATCCCTGAAGCCAGGCTCAGCTCTGTATTAGGAGGCAGCTTCTACGGCTAAATTGCTAGTTAGGACCAGTTCACTCTGACAGCCTGGGAGGCCAGGCAGCCCTGCAGACGCTGTCAGTTACTTCTCATCCAAGGATCCCACTCTCATCATTCTACTGAGTTCCTGATTGAGGCTAGTCAAGTACAGCTGCTAAGTCAAGACTTGACTTTCCCCTCAAACACCAAATTATTTTTCTTGACACTGCTTTGTGATAGCTTTGTCACTCCACCAAATATCACCCTAAATCTCAGCCCCTGTAGTGTATCCTACAGAGGGGCTGTGCACTTCCCCCAAAAAGCACAGGCTAACCACACATCTTCATGTTGGCATAGACTTCAGATCACAAACCTCCAGGGGATGGCTTGAATTGCAAATTTCAGATTTAGAAACACTAGGGGGGCCTTGAACTCTAGACCTCAGTGAAAAGAGGGCAAAGAAAACCTCTCTTCTCATATTAGGGCTGAAAGAAGCAAAAGGAAAGAAGATTGAATCTTTTTTTCCTTTTCTTTCTTTCTGAAAGGCTGCTGTGGTCACGGTCACAACTATCTGAGGGACAGGAAACCACTTTAGTTCATCTGCAGCCCCCAGAGTAGCTGAATTTTCCAGGATAAACTTAGTGGACATGGCAACCAAAACATAGTAGTTGGCACTAATTGGCTCCCTGGACGAGAGCTTTTGGTAGGAGCCAGCAGAGCTCCTACTAAAGATGAAGATCTAAACTGAGACCTCGGCTACAGGGTCCTACCCCTTCACTAACCTTGTATCCTTGAGCCTTCTCATGCTAGTTTTCTGAAATACTCTAAAAAAAATTTTAAAAGAGAGAGGGAGATAATAACAATAGCTAACATACATTGAGTGCCTACTCTCTGCCAGGTACTGTTCTCAGTACTTGGCATATATTATCTCATTTAATCATTAGAACAACCAGTATTACCCCCATTTTGCAGATAAAACACTGAAGCAGAGGAAGGTTTAGTAAACTTGCCTAAGGCCACATAGCTAGTAAGCAGTAGAGCTGGGATCTGGCATATAGCTGAGATGTTGGATTTAACACAAGATCCTGGGTACTAGGAAAGGGGTTGCAGAGAGCAAGCCTGTAATGTCACTGCCCATACTGACTTCACTTAGAAAGGAAGATCCTTGTCTCTGGATGCCTACAAATGCAGTCAAACAATGGGAGAGGTCTTTCCCAGTCTCTGCTTTGACCCCCACGGATGGACGGTGTTCTTTGAATAGAGGAAATCACAGTTAATGGACTGGGTCTGGCTCGGATGACCACGGACCCTGTGGAGACTCAGGGTGTAACAAGCGCTGCAGAAGGAGGTCTAATCTTGAAGGGGACATCTCCCCAGAAGCCAGACAGGCCCCCACTACAAGGCTTCTGAATATCAGAATGGTCCCTCCAACGGTTGGTTCTTGATTGAATGAGTGGAGGGTAGGATGCCACCTTCCTAAAAGGGGCGAAGTGGCCACCCCAGGGGGCGAGGGCTGGAGTTCTCCATTGAATGCTACATAAGGAGTGTAAAAGCAATACAGCCCTAGGAGAGGGAAGACAGAAGCTAATGTTTTTCTCAGAAGTCAGGGGAGTGAAGGGAAGCCCGAGTAACCTCGGAGCAGTAAGACCTATGCAGAGGGCAGTATCCTGAGGATAAAACTTACGACCTGAGACCTCAGCCCTCCCATTCTACAGTCGATTCCAGTCCTCCAAAATCTCCACCGACAGTCAGGGAACTTAAAGCCTCCCTCTTCCAATCGCTCCCCAGCACTCCAAGGTGGGAGCTTTCCCAGAGAGGCAGGGGGCGTCCCGGGAGGATTCTCAGCGGCTCTGGGCTGCAGCACCCTCCCTCGCAGCCCTGGGACCCCGAGCCGCGGCCTCCCCGCGCCGCAGCCCTAGTCCGCAGCGGCGGGGCCGGGCAGCGCCTCTCACCTCGCTCATCGCGGCGGCCAGACGGGGCGTGCGGGGCGCGACACGTGCAGGGGAGACAAGGGGCACTCGGGCTGCACGGGCGACGGCCGCGAGTTGCCGGGCTCTGAGGTAGGGGCCCCGCTGACGAGGCGAGGAGAGTTAGTGCGGAGAGCCGCTGCTCCAGTGCCCGCACCCCAGCTCCGGGCGCTCAGCTCCGTGCCAGGAGTCCCCTTCCGACCCTGTCCTGTCAGAGCCGCTCCGCGAGCTTCCGTCGGCCCCACCTTTTATAGTCAGCTCCTTACCAGCCTCCAGCCCGACCAATAGGAGCTCTTCCTGCCGCAGAGTGACAGCCCCTGGCATCCAATGGTGGCAGGCTCAGAGGTCGGCTGCATTTCCAAACTAGGGTAAGACAGAGAGCGGGAAGGAGGGGGAGACCGTCGGGGGATGAGAAGATGGAAAATGAAGCAGGGGGAGCAAAGAAGGAAGGAGAGGAAGGAGTAGTACATGAAGGAAGGAGAGAGAGAGGGAGGGAAGGAGTGTGTGAGTTTGAGAAAGTGAAGAAAGAAGAGCTGGAAGGAGATCAAGAGGGTGCATGTGAAGCAGGAAACTGAATGAAAGGGTAAAAGCCAAGAGATGTTACAGATTAAGATTTAGTAATAGGATGGCAGTCTGAATAAGAGAAGGGCAGAAAGGAGGAAGGGAAGGAGAGGGAGAGATAGAGACAGAGAGAGCAAAAGAGAGACAGAGAGATGCAAGGGGACGGTATTCTGTGCCAAAGAACAGGGAAAATTTGAACTGCCTGTTTGATTTGGAAGATCATAGATCTAAGGAGTTGAAAGACATTTTAGGATTCATCAATTCTACCTCCCACATAATGCGAAAAACCCTTCTCCAACAAAATGATGGTCCCCTAGCGTCTACTTGAATAGGTAATGAGCGCCCCCCAAAAGTTAATTTACGACTGTTTACTCATTCAGTCTCATTCTGACAATGTGCCCTCCACTGTGGTGGTGAAGCTATTAAAAAAAGAGAGAGACACACACACACACACACACACACACACACACACATTATGACCTTGCACCTATTGTTGCCATTAAAATAGATTTCAATATGCAAGTCCTATCTCCTAGAGTCTAGGTTTTTTCTTCCTGCAATTCAGGTAGGAACCCATTTGGTGGTATATGTTTGAGTACCAAAACTAGCAAGTGGATTCTGCCCAGATGTAGGGAGCAGATGTGAAAGATGAAGCTCACAGTCCAATCTATATAGATTATTTTTCAATAAGATGGAACTTTACTAAATAATCACTATGTTGCATAAGTTTTAAGAAAAAAACATGATTAGAGCAAGATGAAAAGAAATAGAACACCTAGGTAAAAGTCAGGAACTTTCTGATAACTTCAACTGCTATTCCTAAATATCTGGCTTTCATTTCTACTTTAAAGAAATCTTTTAAATGCTCTTGCCTGTGATACTTCTAGGCATTGTAAAACCTTTTAGCCTACTTAAAGCTTCAGTCAGCCAAAGCCAAACACTTTCAGCTTTAGCTGTTACACCCTTTTGATAGTTTCTTTCATGGCCTGTAATAACTGAGTCATTAATAGCTGAGCTTCTCTCAGCCAGCAATCACTGATCCCTTCTCAACAACCAGATTCAGATAAGACCTCAAATACCCTTTCTCTAGCTAGACCCTCTGTGTGTTTACATTTTCTCTGCCACTTCGGAAACAGAGAAGATGGAAAAAAGGTCACATATTTTCCCCCATCTACCTGGGATCTTCTGACTCTCACTTTCCAATGGAAATCTGGTTGCCTAAGTTACTAAATTCTAAGTAGGCTAGCTCCTACTTACTCTATGCAGCCTACTCTCTGGCTTCCCCCACCTGTCTAAGGAACAGCTAATTAGCCTTGAAAAGATTGTCTTTAGTGAAGCAGACCTCTCCAAAGTTCTTGAACAGCGATGCAAAGATTATACAGAGAATTCAAGATCCTAGATCAGAGGTTAGCAAGCTTTTTCTGTAACAGCCAGAGAGTAAATATTTTAGGCTTTGTAGGCCCTATAGTTAAACTACTTGAGCCTCCCATTATAGCTTGAAAGCAGTCATAGACAATGTCTAAACAAAATAGGTGTGGCTATATTCTAATAAAACTTTATTTGTGGACACTAACATGTGAATTTCATATAATTTTCATATGCTGTGAAATATTCTTTTTCTTCTTTTACATTTTTAATGTAAAAACTATTCTTAGCTCACAGACTGTGCAAAAACAGGCAGCAGGCGAGATTTGGCTTACAGGCCATAAACTGCCGATCCCTGCCATAGATGATTAAATGCCCAAGTATGCTACAACAGTAAGTTGTATAACAGTAAATAGTATAGGTCTAAGAAGAAAGACATTGTCTAGGACTGAAAGAGTCAAAAGCTTCCTGGAGAAAGTGGAATTTGGGTTGGATAAAGGAAGGGTAAAATTTAGACAAATGCTAGAAGGAATGGGGGAAGGAGGAAAAGGTGTCGATCTGACATCTGGGTGATAACAAGAAAAAAATGATGAAAGAAGAATGAGGTTTATGATAGGGAAGTGGCAGGAGATGTGTGAGGGCCCTGAATGTCAGAATAAGGAATTTAAACCTTACCCTTGTACAAATGGCATTTTTAGATTATTCTTGCAAGGAAAACAGGACTGATTTGACAAGAGAAAGACCAAGAGCAGGGAGAAAAAGATGGGGATGTCATAATAATACAAAGTGCTACAGTCTGGGTGACTATAGTGACAGTAACAGAAGAAAAGGGACAACATCAAGAAACATAAGGCATAAGGAATCAATAACAAGATTTAGGAGAAGATTCAAAGTGACTCTTGGAATGGGGACCAGAAAATTGGGAGCTATTCAATTATTCACTGGATATTAAACACACATTATGGCCAGGACTTATGCTAGGTGTTGGGAAAAGAAGACCCACATGACATAGAACCTACAGTCTAGAAGGGGAGAGACGTTCATGTGAACGCGAAGGTGCAATATTATTATGGGTGCTGTGGTGGAAGTCTGGGCAAGTGCAGTGAGAGTCCAGAAAAAGGAATAGAATGAGAATAATAATCTGAACAGGCATCATAAGGAACTACTAAGAATAGCAAGATCCCATGCATGGAACTGGAGTTAATTTGTGAAGACATTCACATACTAGAATGAGAATAAATGAAATCAGGTATGTAAAGGCACTCTGTAAACTGTGATGCTAAAATGTGAGCTATTTTTACATTTTACCAGAGCCTTGTGACTAGATGAACTATGAGGGAAGAACACAGAAGAAGAAAGGTGAGGAGGTTGAAATTGAGTCTTAGAGAAAAACCCATAGTTTTCCATAACCCGTAGCCTTAGGAAAAATGAGAATCCAATAGAGGAGAAAGAAAAAAGAGCTATTAGAAGTACAGGTTGAGAATCAGGAACGCATAACATCATAGAGGCTAGGGAGAAAAGACATTTCAAAGAAGATAATGTGGTTGTCAGGGAGTCAAAGCAATAGGGAGGTTGATTGGGAGAAACATAAGAGAAAGCCCATTGAATTCAACAGGTCACCGGAGATCTTTGGTGAATTTAAAGAAGATCAAAACCAGATTACAAGGTACAAAGGAAAGGAGGTAGCCTGAACCCTTCCTATTCAAAGAAGTGTTTGTGCCAAAACTTGGGAGGCCAAATAGGATAAAGCAGGCCCAGACTGGCAATTTGGCTCAGTGGACACCTGAGTGAGGTTGACCACGTGTCAACTGCAAACATGGCAGGTAAGAACAGCAGGCAGCAATTGTTCAGAAGTCAGAAAGGAGTCAGGAATCAGACTAAAAGACTAATGAGTATCCTGTCAGAAACTCAGAACAGCAAAAGATAATCAGCTATGAAAGACAGCAGCTAAAAGGGAAACAGGAAATGTACCCAGATGACATGGAATATACCTTACTAAAAAATGCCTGGAAAAATAGATACCCATTAAGTATTTGTTTAATGAATGAATGCATTCTCAAATAATAACATAATGCCACATAGAATGAGCATGAGTTTGGAATCAGACCTTAATTCATATCCCAGCCCATTTATTCACTCTGTAAACATTTATTATCTGTGCTTGGAGTATACAAGACCCTAAGTATCCAAAAATAAAAGATGCAGCTCTTGACTTCAACTCACAGTTGATTGACAGTCAGAAAGTGACAGTTGCTCTGCAATGTGATAAGTGCTGTGACAAATGTGTGAGCAGATGTGTAGCTCTAACCCACAGGCTCCCAGAGGTGATCTGCTGTACTCAGGCCCAAAGGGCCAAAAGGATCAAGAGGACCTGGTGGGGGGATGTGTGGTGGTTTGGAAGTGGGGTGTGGGGGGCAATTCCAATCAGGCTGAATAATAAGGGCAGATGTTCAGAGGTGTGTGAGTGTAGCTTGTTCAGGGAACTCTAAGTGCTTAAGCACAAAGTATGATGTGTTAGGTCAGGGGAGGGAAGTGGGATAAATGAAGGCAGAGTGATAAATAGGGGCCAGATCACAAAGCACTTTGTGTGGCATGCCAAAGAGATTGGATTTTATCCCAAAGGTGATGAGAAGCAAATGAAGAATTTTAAGCAGGGGAGAGACATGATCAAATTTGCATTTTAGAAATAGCAACAGCATGGAGGATGGGTTGGAAATAGATGAAGCTGGTATTAGGGAGAATAATTTAATTTAATAATTTAATTCCACTACTTGCAGTGGTAAGTGGAAAATGATGAGGGCCTGAACTCAGCCAAGAGGTAGTGGGCATGTAGAGGCCAGGAGACAGGAATGGCAGGGCATGGCATCTGATCTTTTTTAGGGAGGGCGAGAAAAGGGGCTAAGTGACTCCCCGGCTTCTGGCTTGACATCAGGGAGAGGGTAGCAGTGGAAAAGAAGGAAAGGAAGAGGGTAAGAGAATGAATATGTATTGACTTCTTTCCATGTTCCAAGCACTGTGTAAGGAAGTTTACATATATCACTTTATTTAATCTTCACAACAAACCCAGCTAGTGGGTATCATTAAACCCTTTCTTCCAGATAAGAAAACCAAAGTTCCGAGAGTTTAACCTACCAGGCTACAACCAACACAGGTGTTTTTCAGAGCCTGGCCTAGGACAGGTATGTTGGAAGAGGGTAAGGACATCAGTTAACCCTGAAAGCCTGTTCATCATGGATGGCAGGGGCATCCTGCAGCACATCTCCCAGCCTCAGTCCGCTCAGTGGGAGAGACCATGAAGCCGGGGGAGCATTTCTGTACATAAGAAGAGCAAGGTCAGAGAGGTGTGTTCCTAAGACAACCCCGTCTCAAAGAACTGCAAGGTGGACTTCTCCAAGAACAAGAAAGCTCAGGGCCAGGGAATTCCCTGGCAGTCCAGCGTTTAGGTCTCTGCACTTTCACTGCCCAGGGCACAGGTTCAATCCCTGGTCAGGAAACAACAACAACAAAAAAGAAGGCTCAGGGCAATCCCTGGGCCCCAGGTGAAGGGGCAGCCCCGGGCCAGAGCACCTCTCCTCTAGTCTGAACTTCTCCCTAATTCAGTACTGAGCTAGGAAAAGGAAGTCAGCCTCC
This sequence comes from Balaenoptera musculus, assembly GCF_009873245.2. Taxonomy (NCBI): domain Eukaryota; kingdom Metazoa; phylum Chordata; class Mammalia; order Artiodactyla; family Balaenopteridae; genus Balaenoptera; species Balaenoptera musculus. The sequence goes on along the minus strand of NC_045785.1, from coordinate 117,881,378 downwards.
CTTCCCCGGTCTGGGAATGGCCCAGCCTGATGATATCTGACTCCCGTGGAGCTGAGTCTCAGTGACTTCAAATAATTAGGAAAGGAACCAAAAAAAAAAAAAAAAAAAAAGTAATTCAGCTAGCAAGAGCTGGAGTCAAAATTTGGACTTAAGTCTGTATGACTCCAAGCCACATGTGCTTTCTATTGGCTTGGCCAAAAAGTTCATTCGGGTTTTTCCATAACATCTTACAGGACAACCCAAACGAACTTTTTGGCCAACCCAATACTTCCTCATGTTGGGATAGTCACCAAGGTAGGTTGTGTAGGAGAAATTAGTTTGTGGGGAGGTGACAATGATTTCCATTTTGTTTTTATTTTTTCTGGTTTTATTGAGGTACGACTGACATGTAACATTGTGTAAGTTTAAGGTGTACATCATAATGACTTGATATGTATATATTGTCAAAGGATTCACCTCACAGCTACAATTTTTTTCCTTGTAATGAGAACTTTTAAGATCTGCTCTCTTAGCAACCTTCAAATATACAATATAGTATTGTTAACTATAGTCATCATGTTGTGTACTACAACCTCAGAATTTATTTACATTATAACTAGGAGTTTGTGCCTTTCGACCAGCTTCACCTCTCCCCCCACCTCTGCCAACCACCAATCTGATTTAAGCTGATCTTTATTTCTATGAGTTTGGGTTTTTTTTTTTCTTGGCCGCCCTGTGTGGTATGCGGGATCTTAGTTCCCCCAGGGTTCAAACCGGTGCCCCCTGCAGTGGAAGCGTGGAGTCTTAACCACTGGACCACCAGGGAAGTCCCCGAGTTTGGTTTTTTTTAGATTGCACATATAAGTGAGATCATACAGTATTTGTCTTTCTCTTCTTCCCTTAGCATAATTCCCTCAAGGTCCATCCATGTTGTCACAAATGGTAGCGTTTCCTTCTTTTTTATGGCTGAATTAAATATATATCATATATTAAATAGATATTATATATTATTTATGTATATATAAAAATATATATACATATATATCTCACATCTTCTTTATCCATTTATCTATTGATGGTCACTTAGGTTGTTTCCATGTCTTGGCTATTATAAATAATGCTGCAAAGACCATGGAGATACAGATATCCCTTTGGGACAGTGATTTTGTTTCCTTCAGGTAGGTACCCAGAAGCGGAATTACTGGATCATATGGTCGTTCTATTTTTAATTTTTTGAGGAACTTCCATACTCTTTTCCACAGTGACTGTACCAATTTACATTCCCACCAACAGTGCACACAGTTTCCCTTTTCTCCACATCCTCACCAACAATTGTTATTTCTTTTCTTTTTTTTTTTTAATTTTTTATTTATTGTTATTTATTTATTATTTATTTTTAGCTGTGTTGGGTCTTCGTTTCTGTGCGAGGGCTTTCTCTAGTTGCGGCAAGCGGGGGTCACTCTTCATCACGGTGTGCGGGCCTCTCACTATCGCGGCCTCTCTTGTTGTGGAGCACAGGCTCCAGACGCGCAGGCTCAGTAATTGTGGCTCACGGGCCCAGCTGCTCCGTGGCATGTGGGATCCTCCCAGACCAGGGCTCGAACCCGCGTCCCCTGTATTGGCAGGCAGATTCTCAACCACTGCGCCACCAGGGAAGCCCGTTATTTCTTTTCTTTTTTCGTGTGTGTGTTTGTTTATTGAGGTACAGTTGATGAACAATATTACGTAAGTTTCAGATGTACAACATAGTGATTCACAATTTTTATATTTCTTGTCTTTTTGATGATTGTCATTCTAGCAGGTGTGAGGTGATATCTCATTGTGGTTTTGATTTGCATTTCCATAAATATTAGCGATGTTGAGCACGTTTCATGTACCTGTTGGCCATCTGAATATCTCCTTTGGAAAAATGTCTATTCAGGTCCTTTGCCCATTTTAAAATTGGATTATTTGGGTTTTTTGCTATTGAGTTGTATGAGTTCCTTATTTGTTTTGGATATTAACCCCTTAACAGATGTGTGGATTGCAAATATTTTCTCCCATTCTGTAAGTGGCCTTTTCATTTTGATCATTTCTTTTGCTATGCAGAAGTTTTAGTTTGATGCAGTACCACTTATTTTTTTATTATGTTGCTTGTGCTTTAGGGATCATAAAGCTTCACTGTAGACATACTGAATTTGAGATGCCTATGTGACATCCAGGTGAAGTCACCTAGTAAACTATTGGGTATAGTAATCCTTGTACAAGTTATTTAAACTCTCTGGCCTCAGTTTTCTCATCTGTAAAGTGGTGATATTACTTATGTTTTAGGGTTAACACTGGTAAGGATTCTTACACAGTATGCTGCTCATAATAAGAACAAATTAGTGAAGCAATTAATACCTATAATATGATACATGATCTTTACCACACAATTTAGAGTTTGATTATATATTTCCTTGTAAGATCTAGGAGTTCCATTTACTTATGCAATCTCCATAATCAGTCAGTAAATTCCTTGATAATAGGAACCCTCTCTTTTATCCCTTTCCATAGTGCCTCACCACAGAGTGGGTACTTAATAACTTATTGCTAGAGTAAATCTGCAACTGTGGAAAAGAATAGGGGCCCAAGTAGGGAGGGCCCTATACTCCTCCTGTAGTCTCTCTCCCAGTTGGTGGTACCACCATCCACTCAATCACCCATGCTAGGAACCTGGAGTCATCTTTAACTCTTCCTCTTTCTCAACCTAGACATTCTAGTAATCACCAAGCTCCAATTATTTCACCTCCCATGTATTTTTCAAAACCCTCTCCTCCACTATATCCTACCACTATCCTAGATCAGGCTTAATCCCTCACCTACTTTATGGCAAGAGTTTCTAACTGGTTTCTTTGCCTCCAGTCCTGCCCCCTCATATCTATCTTCCAAACAGCCAGTAGTTGGATATCTAGAATAGATCTGACCATGTCATTTCCCATCTTACCCTTTAAAAGCTTCCTGATGGACTTAAGTTGCTTTCTCTGGCACACGAGGTCTCCCATGAACCGGCCCTGCCTACATCTCAGCCTCATACCCCATCTCTCTAGACTTTTCTCTTCCCATTCCAGCCTGAAATGTTATGCTCCAGCAAGAAAGACCTGTTCGTGGTTCTACCATATTTACTTTTTTGTATCTGGCTTCTTGAACTTCTCAGGTTGTACCCTCTACCTGAACTACCTTTCATTTGTATCTTGCTAACTCCTCCTTATCCTTTAAAAATCAACTCAGCTGTCACTCCTCCAGGAAGACTTTCCTGCCTCCTCCTCAACACCTCTTTGCTAAAGCAGGATTAGGTGCCCTTCTTCTGTAGTCTCAGAATGCTCTGTGCATAGCGTCACCAGTGATAGGATTATATTTCTTTTCTTTCTTTTTTTCGGCCGTGCCGCCCGGCATGCTGAATCTTAGTTCACCAACCAGGGATCGAACCTGCACCCCCTGCAGTGGAAGTGCTGAGTCTTAACCACTGGGCCACCAGGGCAGTTCCCGATTATATTTCTTTATATCTATTTAAAGGTCTGTCTCTCCACTAGCATCTTTAAACTCCATGAGGGCAGGAGAGCATCTTATTCATCTTTTTTATCCTTAGTGTCTAATACATAGTAGGTTCTCGGTCAGTATTTGTTGATTGAATGAGTTAGTATGAATTCTCACAGAGTCTCACTCAAGCAAAGATACCAACAGATGCATATGCATAAATATGCTCACCGACTCCCAAGGACCAGATCCAAGCACCTGTGTTCTCTGGAGCTCAGCTTCCTTCAAAATGCAGTAAGTTATACATAGTTGGATGTTGCACCTACTTGAGATGAAGGGGACCTAAACAAGGCTCTTTTTAACCCAATCTCTTCTCTCTGTCTCTGTCTCTCTAAGTGTATTTTTATGGCTCTAGACTCCACTTGGGTTTTTAACTCACTGTTAGAGTATCATTAATTATAATTTAACCCTTAACTGAAGAAGCAGACGATATGCCAAAAAAAAAAAAAAAAAAAAAAAAAATGCTGTATTCTAGCGGGAGAAGACTACTATATTAGTGCAGAAACAACAAACACCCAGGGAGATGTACAGTGAGAAAGACCTTTCAAAGTGAAAGACTGAGATTTGGACCTTATTCCAGTGTGTGTGGGATCGGATTTATCCAACATAGATGTATCCAACATGTTACCCATCCCCAAAACATCCAAATAGCTTTTGAAATTACTTTTTCTGTTCATAAAGGTTGGGAGAGAGAGTGCATGTGTATGTGTATACACACAAACCCACTTTTTCTTTTAGAAATTCCCACCTTTTTAATTTTTTTAAATTTTTATTTTATGTTGGACTATAGTTGATTTACAATGTTGTGTTGGTTTCAGGTGTACAGCAAAGTGATTCAGTTATACATATACATATATCAATTCTTTTTCAAATTCTTTTCCCATTTAGCTTATTACAGAATACTGAGCAGAGTTCCCTGTGCTATATAGTAGGTCCTTGTTGGTTATTTATTTTAAATATAGTAGAGTGTACCTGTCAATCCCAAACTCCCAATTTATCCTTCCCTCCCATCTTTCCCCTTTGGTAACCATAAGTTTGTTTTCTATGTCTGTGAGTCTGTTTCTGTTTTGTAAATAAGTTCATTTGCATCATTTTTTTGGATTCCATATGGAAGTGATATCATATTTGTCTTTCTCTGTCTGACTTACTTGACTCAGTATGATAATCTCCAGGTCCATCCATGTTGCTGCAAATGGCATTATTTCATTCTTTTTAATGGCTGAGTAATATTCCATTGTATATATGTACCACATTTTTATCCATTCGTCTGTCGATGGACATTTAGGTTGCTTCCACGCCTTGGCTATTGTAAACAGCGCTGCAATAAATACTGGGGTGCATGTATCATTCCAAACTATGGTTTTCTCCAGATATATGCCTAGGAGTTGGATTGCTGGATCATACCGTAGCTCTAGTTTTAGTTTTTTGTTTTGTTTTGTTTTGTTTTTTAAATTAATTAATTTATTTATTTATGGCTGTGTTGGGTCTTCGTTTCTGTGCGAGGGCTTTCTTCTAGTTGTGGCAAGCGGGGGCCACTCTTCATCACGGTGCGCGGGCCTCTCACTATCACGGCCTCTCTTGTTGCGGAGCACAGGCTCCAGATGCGCAGGCTCAGTAATTGCGGCTCACGGGCCCAGTTGCTCCGCGGCATGTGGGATCTTCCCAGACCAGGGCTCGAACCCGTGTCCCCTGCATTGGCAGGCAGATTCTCAACCACTGCGCCACCAGGGAAGCCCTAGTTTTAGTTTTTTAAAGGAACCTCCATACTGTTCTCCATAGTGGCTGCACAAATTTACATTCCCACCAACAGTGTAGTAGGGTTCCCTTTTCTCCACACCCTCTCCATCATTTATTGTTTGTAGACTTTTTGATGATGGCCATTCTGACTGGTGTGAGGTGATATCTCATGGCAGTTTTGATTTGCATTTCTCTAATAATTAGCGATGTTGAGCATATTTTCAACTGCCTCTTGGCCATCTGGACACATACACACTTTCTACATTTGCAAAAATATTCTTCAGTGTCTATGGAGCACTAGACAACCCCAGTGAAGGCTCCTACTTCTGATTCTTAAGCTTATTAATTAGATGTCCTTCATCTTGGCTCCATACAAACCAGGTACATAATTTGCAGGGCCCACTGAAACATGAAAATGCAGAGCTCCTTGTTCAAACATCATTAAGAATTTCAAGACAGGACCTCCCTGGTGGCACAGTAGTTAAGAATCCACCTGCCAATGCAGGGAACACGGGTTCGAGCCCTGGTCCGGGAAGATCCCACATGCCGCGGAGCAACTAAGCCCGTGTGCCACAACTACTTAGCCCGAGTACCACAACGGGCTGAAGCCCGCACGCGTAGAGCCCATGCTCTGCAACAAGAGAAGCCACAGCAATGAGAAGGCCGCGTACCACGACTACAGAAAGCCCATGCACAGCAACGAAGACCCAACGCAGCCAAAAATAGATAAATAAATAAATTTATTTAAAAAAAAAAAAAGAATTTCAAGACAGCGGCAACATCAGAGCATTAAACCAAGCCCAGGATCCCTCTGAGCACAGAGACTGTGTGACTGCTCAGGGCACACTCCCATGATGCCAGCGCTGGTGCAAGAGCCCCCAGATCAATCCCATATATCTAATGTTTTAGAGGCCATTCTGATTTAATTCTCAGCCCTCCCTTGTTGGGAAGTGGGACCTCTTCTAGCTCTTTACATAAGCCCTTAATTAGACCCCAATCTCTTTTGAAGAACTTTCCTTTTGGGAGCTTTGTACAATTGTTATGCCTATTCTTTTACTGTTGACATACTGCATGTGAAAAAGCTCGCTCTCTCCCTCTCTCCTCAGCAATAGGGAAAATCTACATGTATCTGATAAGGAGCAGTTTCTATCCTCGTTTTCCAGATACTGAGGGCCGTAATCCCTAACTCTAAACACTAGCAGCTCTTGAGCTCAAGGGGAAAGCAGGGTCAGAGTGGGAAGAGAAGCAGGTAGGAAAACTTTTGGGGTCCAGAGACTAAAAGCAATAAAGTGCAGATAATGCAGGGGGTCAGGCCGAGGGCAGGTTTGGGAAGAGGCTCTGCAGGAGGGGAAGAAGGTCAAGGGTGGTCCAGAGCTGACTGATAACCCTCTGACATTCAGGGGCCTGTGACAGCCACTGCAACACCTGAAGCCAGGGCCAGTGAGGAAGATGAGCCAAGGAATTGTGTGGTGTGCAGGCACTGAGCCACAGGCTGTCACTTCCATGCCCTGCCTTTTGAGGACTGCAAGGGTTCCTTCAGGTGAGAACCTCCTCCCCAACAGAAACGCCCTCCCAAACTGCCTGCCAGGCAGCCTTTAAGCCCTGGCACATGCCCAAGCTTGTCCAGTTACATCACTCCTGCATCCTGAAGCCTAACTACGCTGTGGCTAGCACGCTACAAATTGCCAACCTCATCACTTGTATAAACATGAGGTAAAATAACAGAGGGAAGGCTGAGTGCTTGTCCTATGGACACAACCCCTTAGTCAAGGGTACTCACTACCTGCAAAGCACCAAACTAGTACAGCATCAACTAGGCCTTCCTGACTGATTCTGTGCCCCCATGGAAATGCTTGAGATGTGTTGTATCCTCTCTACCCCTAGGGACCTCTGGGCACAGCTCTGTCACCACAGATTTTTTTTTTTTGGCCACTTGGCTTGCGGGATCTTAGTTCCCCAACCAGGGATTGAACCCCAGGCCCTCAGCAGTGAAAGCACATAGTCCTAACTGAAACCGTGCACCTCAGATTGGGACTCGAACCCAGCCTAGACCGATTGGGACTTGAACCCACATGTCTGGGCCTCGAACCCGGCCAAAACTCAGATTGGGACTTGAACCCTCTCGGCCAGGACTCGAACCCGGCCAAAACCCACGGTCTTCCAACTGAGATCACATACCTGGTTTCAGGACTTAATGGAGCTCAGGTTCTTGATGTCTCATCGCAGAAAGAATTCAGTGAGAGACAAAGCGATAGGTAAGAAGTGGATTTATTTAGAGAGAAGCACACTCCACAGACGGAGTGTGGGCCATCTCAGAAGGCGAGAAAGGCACCAGGGTATGGGGTTGTCAGTTTTTATAGGGGTGGGTAGTTTCATAGGCTAATAAGTGGGAGGAGTATTCCAGCTATTTCAGGAAGGGGTGGGGATTTCCAGGAATTGGGCCACCACCCGCTTTTTGATCCTTATGGTCAGCCTTGGAACTGTTATGGCACCTGTGGGTGTGTCATTTAGCTTGCAGATGTGTTACAGTGAGCGTATACTGAGGCTCAAGGTCTAGTGGAACTCGACTTGTCTGCCATCTTGGACCCATTTGATTCTAAGCAGTTTATGTCATGTCCTTGGGCTATGTCATTCTTTCAAAGGTTGTGCCCTGCCCCCTTCCCTCCTGTTTCATAGCCACTGGACTGCCAGGGAATTCCCACCATAGTTTCTTTTTGACCATTTCATTTCAGCCCCTCACATACCTACCTGCTTGCTGCCATCCCCAACCCTCACAATGTCTCTGTCCTCTCAGGCGAACAGTCAGCAAAAGCACCGGTCTCACGTGCCCCTTTGCTGGAAGCTGGAAGGTCAACAAGGCCCAGAGGCGCCACTGCCCAGCCTGCAGGTTGCAGAAATGCCTAGATGCTGGCATGAAGAAGGACAGTGTGTTGGCCCCCTAACATCCCGAGAATCCACTATGTCCCTCCACTGACTATGCTTTGCCCTTGTTCCCACAGCGTATTCTCCACAGGGCAGGCAGAGTAAGCTTTCTGAAACAAGTCAGACAATGTCACTATTCTGCTCAAAAACTCCAAGGGCTCCTCCTCTCTCTTATGGTCCATGATCTCATGGTCCAGCTCCTCCATACCACCTCTCAGATTTTACTTCCTACTCTTCCCCTTGCTCAACCCATCCCAGCCACACTGACGTCAATGCCATTCTCAAACACACCAAGCACACTATTCTCAAGACTGTTGTAACTTATACTTGCACTTGCCATTGCCTCTACCTGGAATGCTCTTCCCCTAGATATTTATATGGCTTGCTTTTACTCTTCCATCTCTCAAATATAGTGCCTGTCACTTAATAGGTACTTGATAATTGTTGAATTATTTAATGTTTTTTCTCTGTGCCAGGTAATAAGGCTCTGCCCCCAAAAGATACTGTAACTTGTAATCAACTTAAAGTAACAGAAATCAACTTGTCCAAGTCCACTCAGCTGAAAAGTTGTAGAGTCAGTATTCACCAGACCCTTGCTTTCTCCATGACATCACACTGCTTTTCAATATGGAGCAGTGGAAAGGAAACTGTAGAAGTCAAAAAATCTTGAATTCAGTCTACATCACATAACGATTTTGTGACCTTGGACCTGTCACTGGAATGTCAGTCTGTTTCTGAAAAATATGGATAATAACACCTGCCCTCTCCACCCACAGGATTGTTTCATTCAGTGAGACTTAACCTCAGAAGCTTTGAAATTATAAAGCTATGCAAACATAAGGTGCTGTTTTTGGTATCACGAGCCCCCCCTCTTCAGTGCTCCCCCAGAAGCCAAACATCTCCCTATACTGTTCCCACTTTATTGTCTATCCTTTTTTTCCTTCCCACAGTGCATTGTTTTCTGCTGCAGTGACTCACAGGTCGGGGAAAGTGTACAGGAACTCCCTACCACCTGGAGCCCCTGGGACTTCAGCCAAGCCCAAGGAGGCCTCAAGAACTCTCCTCCAGGGCTTCCCTGGTGGTGCAGTGGTTGAGAATCTGCCTGCCAATGCAGGGGACATGGGTTCGAGCCCTGGTCTGGGAGGATCCCACATGCCGCGGAGCAACTAGGCCCGGGAGCCACAACTACTGAGCCTGTGCGTCTGGAGCCTGTGCTCCACAACGAGAGAGGCCACGACAGTGAGAGGCCCGTGCACCGCGATGAAGAGCGGCCCCCGCTTGCCGCAACTAGAGAAAGCCCTCGCACAGAAACAAAGACCCAACACAGCCAAAAAAAATTAATTAATTAATTAAAAAAAAAAAAAGAACTCTCCTCCCTCCCCTGCGTCCTTCATTACGCAGAGTGTCTGAGGGCCCCAGACCAGGGGCTGACAGAGAAAGGTGCTCTCTGCTGGTCTCAATAGCTTTGTCACATCCCTTCCCCGGGCACAGTGATCCCATGGGCAGAAGCCCGGGCGTTGCGGTGAGCAAGACAGGCCCGGCGACGGGCACAGCAAGCGCCGATGCAGCTGAGGAGCAGAGAGCTAGTCCAGACACTGCTGGGGCCCAAACTCGCCACATGGGCACCACGTTTGACCAGTTTGTGCAGTTCAGGGTGAGCATTTACAGGATTCAAGCTGAAATGTGACCAAAAGGTGCCCAAGGAGGCTGGCCTGAGGGAGGGGGCTGTGTGCCATGCACCAACAGAGGACAGGACTTCTCCAGAACCCCAGCTGAGGCAGACTCCTTAGCCCGGAACCCTTCCAAGATAAAGCTGGAGAGGCCTAAAAGAGCTCCCTAGGACCGGGGCCTCTCACCCAGGCTCTGATCTCCGCAGCCTCCAGCTCATCTGTTCATCCATCACCAGCGCCGCCCACCCAGTTCCCTGTACTGCCTCTGCTCACGCATTTCGCAGACATCAACGCTTTCATGGTACAGCAAATCATCAGGCTCACCAAGGATCTGCCCCTTTCGGTATGTGACCTCCCCTTACCTTTCAGGAAGAAAACACTCCAGTAAATTATAATCCCACCCTCACCACCCCCACCCTCCACCAAAAAAAAAAGGTCACTAACCAAACTAACCCATCGCTCAGCCTTTTCAAGTACCAGGTCTTGAATTCCCAGCTTTTTTAAATGTCTCAATCAGAACTGGGAGTTCCTCTCCCTCTCTGAAGTTCAGGCTAGAGTCTAAACAGCAGGTTTCCTGCTCTGGCCCATGGAGGACCAGATCTCCCTTCTCAAGGAAGCAGCTGTAGAAATGTCACATTGCACTCAATACCACTTTCTGTCTCCAAACACAAAACTTCCTCTGCGGGCCTCTTCGCTACACAGTAGAAGATGGAGTGCATGGTGAGATGGTGCTAGAACAGTAGAGGGCATGCATCCCTTCGGTATGGTATGTGGCGAGGTGACCTGAAGGCTCCTAAGCCTGGTATCTCCCACAGTGGGGTTCCAGGAAGAGTTTTTTGGAGTTCTCTTCGGCTTCCATAGGACACTGCGCCGACTGCAGCTCCAGGAGCCTGGAGTATGTGTTCATGGTTGCCATGGCCCTCTTCTCTCCTGGGAAGCATCCCCCAAAGCCCAGAAGCTTTTGTTCCACCACCTCTGCCCAAACTCCCAGCTCCCTGAATCCATCCATCCAGGCCTTTTAGTCTTCAAACCTGTGGAATGGGTCTATCCCAGTCTTGGCTCCCCAGGGCACCATGCAGGTCACCCGCAACCTCCCACCTTGTCCTTCCCCACTCCCTATCTTACAGACCGGCCTGGGATAACCCAGAGAGAGGGGACTGATAAGTTGCAAGAGGAGATAGCGCTGACTCTGCAGAGCTATATCAAAGGCCAGCAGCAAAATCCCTGGGACCAGTACAGTGGGACTGGGCGCGTGGAGGCTGCACCAGGGTGGGAAGGAGTTAGGGAGATACTGAACTCAGGATGAGTGCTTTTACTGTCCTTTCCTTTGGGAAACCAGGGCCCCTGGGGGTCTAGTCCTTCCCTCCCATCTCATAGAGTTCCGGCATTCAAATTGCTCCTACTGCTGTTTCATCTCACTTTTTCCAGATTTTTTTATTCAGGAGAGATGCAAAGTAGTAGCTCACAGGCTTGGTATAATAGCATTCCTGAGATTGATGACATCCATCACCTCACCAATCCAACTCCTCCAGACTAAAACAGCCTTTCAAGAACCTTGTTCACTCTCTTTCCTTGGCCCTTCCCCTCCTCTCCATTGGTCCAATTCCTTTAATTTTTCATTCCCTTTGAAGTTATGGTCGTTCAGTTTCATGGCCAATGCCAGTCCCTGGTTCAACAGTCCATGATCTAACCAGACTCTGAAGTACATTCCACTTCTGTTTTGCTTATTCCTCCATGTGCCAGTTTGGCCAGGAGAGGGTTGCTTTATACCATAGAACACACCCACCTTCTAGAACCTGCTCTAGAAGGCCAGATCCTCAGATTCCACACAGCTGAATATCTGGCAGAGTCTGGGGCTTTCTTCACACTTGGCCCTCTGAGCTCTGGGTTCAAGAAAAATGGCATGGTGAGAGAAGTCAGTGTCAGATAGAGGCCCCACTTGGGACCTTTGGAACTTTTGATACATTTGTCACATCAGAGCATATTTTCCCTAGTGTTCAGACCTAGCTTCACAGAGAGGCAGTTTAGGGGGTCAGGGCCTCAGGACAAGACTCTCAGCTGCCTATCTCTCTCCTCCTTCCCTGGTGACCCCGAAGGTTTCTATATGCGAAGCAGCTGGGCCTGTTGGCTGAGCTCCAAAGCATTAACAATGCATATTGGTACCAAATCACGAACATCCAGGGGACTGTCCACCATGGTGCCACTGCTCCAGGAGACCTGCAGCTGAGACCCAGTTCGCCTCCTTCCCCAGCCCACCTGGACACGCTAGACTGGAAAGGGGAAAATGCTCGGACCAGAGGCTGGAGCCAGTAAACAGGGAGCCCACTGGTTGCAATGAAAGATTAAAGATCTGCCTCTTCATGCGGTAATGGGGAGAATGAGGCGTGGCCATGGGGACAAAGTTGTTCTCTGGACGCACAGAAGATGGGGAAGGAGGAAGCCTCAGGGCTAAGAGGTAAAGAAGCTCCGTCTGGGAATAGGTGGGCCCCACTTTCTGAGGTCAAAGATTTAGCCCTTCAGCCCTTCTTTCCCAGCCTTGGGAAACTCTGGGATGGAAAACAGGATGGGGACCTAATCCCATGCAGATTTTTCTGCGCTGAAGAGGAAGAGACTGGGAGCTTTAATCCATAAGGAAATGAAGGAGGTGGGAGTGAGGGGAGAAAATGCACCCAGCCAGACCCCTTAATCCTTCTCCCTTAGTCCAGAGCCATAAGAGTATGGGAAGATGAAACTGGGGCTGATGGCAGAGGTGGGAGCCTCAAACCACTGCCTCAGCAGCTGCCTCTGTGGCAGCTTCAGTTCGGAGGAGGGCATGTATTGTCCCCACTCTGCTCCTGGGACCTAGAGGTCACCCAGCAAGGTGGGCTCTTGAGAGGGGCCTAGTTCCTGGCCCCAGGGCACCTGACTCAGAGGTTCCAGCTGTTATGGGGGCTGGCTCTGGGACAACCTCAGCCCACAGTGATGCTGAAGCCACAGTGGAATCTGTTGCGCCAGTGATTAAGGAAGGCTCCAAGGGCGAGGGTGACGGGCAGGGGGGGCATCTTCTTCTCCAGCACAGCACCCACACACCAGTTACTGTCCACCAAGCCTGTTGGGGAAGAGAATATACACTAGGTTATCTAACAGGGCTCGGAGAAAGGGGCCAGCAGAGTAAGGTGGGGCTTCCCTCCCGCTGTCCCCCACCCCAATCCCTCAGCACCTCCGAATGTCATCTGAATAACCCTCACCTCTAAATACCATGTTGGCCTGGGGCAGAGTCAGGTGGTAACCAAAGGAGAAAGTTGTGTCTTGTAGCCTCGTATTTGCCTCAAACTCCACTCCAACCTGAACCTGAGAACCACGGGCAAGGATGGGAGGGGGATCTTTCTCAGTGAAGACTAGAGGAGTCCTGACAGGGCATCAGCAGAATGAAGGTGCGCGTGAAACGTATATGTAGCGAGGGTAGGAAGAACAGTGGGTCAGCAGGGCCTGTGGAGGTTGGGAGGGGCTTGTTGGGGCGGGGGATGGGATCAGTAGACTCACCTGTTCATTTGCCTTGTGGTAATAACTTGCATGGGCCCCACCTGATCCCACATTCAAGGTAGCTACCCAGTGTACAGCTGTCAAAACCAAAGTAGAAGTGAAAAGGAGTGTTACTGTACTAGCACACAGGCCAGGACCCCAGCCAAGTCCAGAATTTCCCTCCCTGTCACTATTCCTCCTCACCCCATACCCGAGTACTTCCCAGCCAGTGTCAAAATGGCCCCCTCTTCTCCTGGCCGCCGGTGATAAACTAGCTCTCCTCCCAACACCAGCCGATGAGTGAGGCTCTGCAGGAAATGAGCGACCATGATCACTGTGGGGTGGGGAGACATGGAGTCACTCATAGAGACAGGCCCTCTACCTCACCCCCAGCAGCCCCCCACCCCAGCCTGCCCCAGAAAGTTTCTTTTCTAATCCCTGAACTGTACAGACAGTGAAGAGGCATAGCCAGCATTAGCAAGTGGGCAGCCAAGACAAAAAGAACCCTGTACCAATTCCTCACCCGACTCCCCAATCAGGTCAGGATTTCCTAGGGTCAGAGTGGCTGTGTAGTCATCTCCTCGATACTCGCCATCAAACTGCCACGTCAGGAACTTGGCCTGCTGCGTCTGGGTAGGGAGAGGGAGAAGTAAAATCTCCCTCCCTATTTATGATCACTGTTGCCTCTGCTCCTCCCCCTGAGCCCCCAGAGCAGGACACTCATGGGGGAGAAAGAGGAAATGCTTCAGTAGATGAAGGCAGGAACCATGGGTCACCTGGAAGACAGCCTTGGCTCGGAGCCGCTCTGCCAAGAGGAGCAGGACCTGGGCGTTGAGGCTGCCACTGCTATCCATATCCCCGACCACAGTGGGGAACACCTGTTGAAGAGTGTCCAGACTAAGACTGAGCTGGGTGGCACCACTCAGCCTAAATCCAAATGTAGGATTTCTTTAACGGTACCCAGGGCCCCCTAGTGGAGCCACAAGGACAAACTCCCAGCTCATCACAGAAATGTTTCCCCACCCTCTCCCATTCAGCAGAAACCCGGAGGAGGTGCCCTGCCCATTCTTCCCCATAACACACACATTTCCTCCTCCTCTACACCTGGGTCCTAGCTGGGTTTTTAGGGAGATAACCCAGGTGTGTGGAGCCCTCACCTCAGTTGGGCTAAGTTGCCAGTCCCCTGCATAGGCCGCATGGAGGTGATAGCCCGGCAAGCCCAGAGCACTCATGTGCACAGTGTGAGCCACCTGAGGAAAGAGAAGTTAATGGAGGAGAGAGCATTTCTGCTCTATTTCAATCCCCCATCCCCCCCTTCATTTTGTCCCCATCCAGCAGGTCTTTTAAGAAACCCAAACATTCCAACATATACAGAGGGTCACCAGATTAAAAGCAACAACTCCCACAGGCAAAGGAAGTAAAGAGAGCCCCCATACTCTCTCTCTTTTGTCCCATATAGCCTGGCTAAGGCTGGAGTACAAAGGAAAGAAGAAGAGGATCCAGAGACAGGCAGGGAGGAATTGAAAGGAGGGGCCAGAAAAGTGGGAGCACCTGGAAATGGCTGCTCAGAACCTTGTTGACAACGAGCTTCACTCCCTCCATCTGTGCTGGGAATACATCTGAAGCGGGTGGAGGGGAGGGGAAGGGAAGGAATAAGCACAGACAAGGAACCCCTACCCCATGAAGTAGTCTCCCCTTTCAATCCCATAGAAAGTGCTTTGGAGGAATTGACCTCCTTTCAAGTCCTGTAACAGGAAGTGCTCCGCTCCACTGAGCACCTGATCCTCCCTGAGGCTGCACGCCCCAGCTGTGATCTCCCCCTTTCTGCTCCCATCACTGTACACCCACCATTCAAGACCCTCCCCTTCTCTGCCCCTTCAACTTGAGACACCCAGATGCCAAGTTCTCACCTTTGCACAGCCGGTGCAGCTCATCGAAGCTCCCAGGGTTGGGGAGAGGTTCCTCTCGACGGGGGCTCCGGCGGGGCAAAGCCCCCATCGGTGCCAGGCCCAACGTGTTCCCCATTTCAGTTCAGAGGTCAGGGGAGGGGCCGGGGTTCGCCTGGGAAAGGACGCTTTTGCTCCCTCTACCCCGCACGGGCCCCACGCCCCATTATCCGGCTCCCCAGTCCCAGAAACTTCCACATGGCCCGACGCTAGACCTGGAACAGGAAAAGTGGGGGGAGAGGGCACCGGTGGGGAGCTTGAACCCAAGCCACACTCCCATCCCATCTTTAATCCCTCACCCCCACCTGTCACCCCTGTACCCTCCCCCACTCTCTAATCCTAGCCTCCACCACAGACCTCACCCAGCTTCCTAGCTTTTCTGCTCTTCATTCCTATGCCTCAAGGCGAGGCTTGCAATGGAGCAATAACCCTTACCGTCTCATACCATCATGCTGCCCCTTTCCCCCAGGCACACCCCGGTCATCTTGATGGGGGCAGCCATCTTGAATGATGGCAGAACTGCGGCTTCACGTTGCATTCCCAGCGTAGTCATGAACACCATCTTGGAACCGGGCGAAAAAAAGATTTCAGAGACCCAACCCTCCCTTGATTGGGCTCCGCCCAATCGATTAAAAAAAAAAAAAAAAAAAAAAAGCTGCCTGGCTGCTGAGCATGGGCCAGTGGGAGAGGAGGACGCAAAGGAGTGACAGACCTCTCTCATCCAGAGAGCTCCAACCCCCGCACTGCAGAGACAGTTGTTGGTAGCTGCTTAGACTTACTCAAGTGGATGGCCTTAGATCGCCCTGCCTTTCCAAGGTCGGGAAAAACCTTTGAGCGTGCAAGACACTAGAGGGAGCATCTTGGAGCTTGAGCCACTGAAGTTCCCTCCACCACATAGCCTGGAGACGCGTTTTGTGAAGGGTGGCGGAGGGAACTACTGTGAAAACTTCTGTCGAACACTGCTTCGGAACGCCCCTAGGCGCCCCGCACCCTCCCAGGCCCTGGGGACTCCTCCTCACAGTCCTGAACAGAACACAGTACACCTCCAAATGAGTTCGACGCACAGGTACAGCTCTCCGTAGGAAAATGGACCTACACTTCCCTCCTGGAGGTCTGCACCTCTCAAAATTGGCGCTCTTGTCCTCTTGGTAGAATGGGAATGGGTGTGAGAATTTGGGGTAGAGGAGCAGGGGCTGCAGCCTTAATTCTAGCAGAACTATTCCCTGAAACAATTGACCCTCGAAGTTAATCCTTCCTTCCCTGCTTCCTTAGGCAGAGTTGGCAAATAAAATCGAGGAATATGGACCCCTGCCCTCAATGCGCTCCATTCCAAAGCTACAGACAAGTCAATGGAGTGCCCTTCAAGAACTAAGTGCTCCACAGGGGAATAGTTGAAGATAGAATAAGATTTCTTAGGCTCTTGTCGCCTCCCCACTAGCTCTCACATCACCACTCCCATCTCTCAGGAATGCTCTACGTATACTTTGAGGGCAAAAGGATGAAAGATACAAATACTTCTGGTATCTATTTAGCTGACTTCACCCAAATACCTTGGGCCTGGGGAATGCACCTCTGCCTTCCCTCACAGTCTGGGCTGGGACAAGGGTCAGGGCCTTGGTCAGAGGGATGCTGTGGCTCCTGCTGACTCATATTGGCTGACCATTGCCTAGAACTGGTAAGGTGATCAAATGCCCAGAGACCTTCAACCTTTATCCTTGGTAGAAGCCTCTCATTCACCTCTTTTCCTGCCAGAGCACTCCAATTCAGGGGGAGGGCAGCGGCTGCTTTCTGAATTTGTTTTATTGGGGGTGGGCTGTGCTCACTGATCAGCACTCAGGAAGGTCATTCTGGGCTCTAGTGTTTTCTCTCCCATCTCATCCATTACACATTAACTCAAAAAGGTACAGAGTCAATCACATCTGGCCTCTGGCCCTAACCCTTATTGTCCTAACCTGCATTCCCCTCACCCATGTCTCTGATTTTATGTCCTTTCATCTGTTCCCCAATACCTCTCTGCCAAGTTGCAGTGACAGGGGATAGGGTTGGGAGATGAAATATACCCATAATGGGACAAAGATACCAAGGGCTGAGGGCTTGATATGTCAGAGCTTTCCAGGGGAAAAGAACCTAGGAATCCTGCTTCCTGAAGAATTCAAATCCAAGGACTACTGGGCCCAGGCCCCAAAGGAATGGATCTTGAATAGGCCTAAAGTATACCCCTTTGGCATCCATTAAGGCCTGCACCCCCTGCCTCTTACCCCATCACCATGAGTCCCCTACGTGCTGTCCTCTCCTCCCCCCATTTCTCTAACTTGTTTACTCCAGGATAGCCCCTGCCCCACTGGACTCCTCCAAAGTACTTGTCACCTGACAGGGGGGTGGGGAAGCATACAGATATATAACCCCTGCCTCCCTAGCCAGGCCAGGCACAGACGGCAAGGACAGCAACGCTGACTAGGTAAAGTAAGGGAGTAAGAGGTGAGGACAGCATCCAAAGATTTAACTGTAGAAAAGGAGGGAAGCAGGTTGGCGTGGACATGTAGGTAGGGGTCTCTCGGGAGGGGCTGAAGCCCATTCGCTTCAGTGACCTTCCTTGCCCCCACCTGTTCGCAGGCCACTTTCCCTTCCATTAACACCATGAAGCTGCTTGCAATGGCCGTGCTGCTCCTTACCATCTGTAGCCTTGAAGGTGGGTGCGGTATGAAGAGGGGTCCCAAGGAGGAAAAGGTGCTTGGGTCCTAGCTGCCCATCTGTCTGTTCTCCTATGCCCAGGTCTGGCAACCAGAGAGCTTAAAAGAAAAATCATTCCCTCTCTAAAGTCCAGAAAGCGCATCCAAAGACCTGGAGCTGGATACCTGTTCGGGGAGAGAGCTGAGAGCTGAGGCTGAATACTGGCAGAGATGTGGGACTTATTGTTGGGAACTCAGCTGAGGATGTGTGTGTGTGTGTGTGTGTGTGTGTGTGTGTGTGCGTGTGTGTGTTTCTGTGTATGTGCAGGGGCTTTGGTTCGGAGACAGGCAGAGGAGCTGAATCTGCAGAACCTGGTCTCTCAGTACTTCCAGATTGTGACCGACTATGGCAAGGACCTGCTGGAGAAGGCCAAGGGCTCAGAGCTTCAAATCCAGGCCAAGTAAGTCTCAACAAAGGGGGTTCATGGACCAGGGGGCTATGGAGAGAAAGAGGGGAAGCTGGGAGGTCCTACAGAAGACTGAGGTAAGGGGTGGGGGTTAGGGAGGATGAGGTTTAAATTGTAGAGAAAATTCCTTCATCACCCCACAGATCCCATGGACCTCTTGGACAGATAGGGGTAGCAGACACTGGGCTCTGAATTTCTATCTCTATGGTCTGTTCCTCTGCCCAGCGGAGGGCTTGCCTCTCCTCCTAGGAGCTTTGCCATGCCAGGATAGACCAGGCACTAGAGTTTGGGGACTTGGGTCTCACCTCCCACCACCAAGAAGGCCCCTACCAGTCCCTCATCCTGACTTCTAATCCCTCACATATCCAGGGCCTACTTTGAGAAGGCACAGGAGCAGCTGACGCCCCTGGTCAAGAAGGCTGGAACTGATCTGGTTAACTTCTTGAGCGGTGTTATGGACCTCAAAACACAACCTGTTGCCAAGTGCATTGTCTAGAATGTTGTCTTCCATCCCCAGCTGGCCCCTGGAACACCCACTGGCCAGGCCTAGAGCTCCTCTTCCTACCTACTCCTTGTTTTCTACAATAAATATTGAAGGAATCAAGTTGTGAGCCTGGTATGTTTTGGGGACTGGGAAAAGTAGGGGTAGTGGAGGAGGAGTAGGAGGGAGAACAAAGAGAAATCTGCTTCTAACAGGAGAGGGGTTTTGGTGTGAAGGGGTGGAGAATGGGTTGAAGAGACCAGTGATGGAAATGACAGGGTAAGGGTGCCTGTGACTCTTCTCCAAACCCCAGGAATTTTTCTACAGGCCTGGGAATGGCCCTGCAGGAGAAACTAAAGAGACTTTGCCGTGGACATGGTACCTTGAAAGGCATGAAAGTTTCATGAGCTGAATCCCTAGACTCCTGGAGGTCACGGGAAATGAGAGCACCCTTCAGAATTTCCTCTATCATACTATGAAGAGGAGAAAGCTTCCCAAAAATGAGCTCAAAGGTGTCACCCAAAGCCCCTCCCTTCCCTTCTGAGCCAGGGGAACACTGTGTTTCCCCCCATCCTGCAATAAAAGACTCCTCTCCCTGAAGGTGCTCTAATCCTTCCATTTGAAACCTCTCACCTAGACCCCCTGTCTGGGAACACCCATTCCAAGCCTCTCCCCCACTGTTATCTGGGTGCTATTCATGGAACTGGCCCAAGTTCTGGTAGCCATCTTAGAGCCTGGAGCTAGTAGACGTGGTAGCCAGTTAAAGGCCTAACAGGTCTCCAACTTGATGGACATGTGGGACTTGAGAAATTTTGGTAGCTGTGACACCTGGATTAAATCAAAATGGAATGGAGGTCAGGCTGGACTGATGCAGGAGACTCACAATCCCAAAATGGGAAAATGGGCATTTTCCAATAAAAGTTTACTTCACTTTATATTTAAAATAGTTACTTCTCTACCCCAACTCATTCCTCATATCTCATCTGAAATCACCTTTTCCCCAGACACCAGAGATAGCTCCAATTTCTTCTGTATATATATATATGTTTTTTAAATTTTTATTTTATATTGGAGTTTTGTTGATTAACAATGTTGTGTTTCAGGTGTACAGCAGAGTGATTCAGTTATACATGTATCTGTTCTATTTCAAATTCTTTTCCCATTTAGGTTATTACAGAGTATTGAACAGAGTTCCCTGTGCTATACAGTAGGTCCTTGTTGGTTATCTATTTTAACTATAGCAGTGTGTACATGTCAATCCCAAACTCCCAATCTATCCCTCCCCCACTCTTCTGTATACTGATCAACCTCTTCAGTCTGGGCTTTAAGACCCTTACCACTCATGATTACTTTCTTCCCCTTTCTGTCTCAGTATCTTTTTTTTTTTTTCCTCATGTGGCGAAACGTGCAGGGACAGAGATCTGTCCGTCACTCGCAAGATGACATTGGACAGGTTAATTAACTTCAAAGAGCCTGAATTTCCTCACAGTGTTAATGAGCGGATCAAATGGTACGACAGGATGGAAAACACATTGAAAAGTGTAAGTCACCATGCAGTACAAAGTATTGCCCAGCATAGGGGGTTGCTAGGGGTAAGCCTGGAGACTCTGGACCCATTTGGACAGGGCTGCTGGATCAGAGGTAGAACTGACAGCATCAGATGGGATTCAGATACTACCAGGGAATCCTGCCTAGAAATAGGACAGGCACTGAGAAGAGGGATTTCTTCACCACTCACCCATGTGGTTGGAGGAACTGGCCTCCCATCTGGACCTGACTTGCTCCCCTTTGCCTTACCCTCGTCCAACCCAGACCTGGCTCCCTCAGGTCCCTCTTGCCCCAGAATCCACTGAAAACACTGTTCCCATAAAACCTTCCATTGGGAGCATCACACAAGCTTTTGTCACACCATCCCTTCTGCATGTTTGGCTTTTCAGCTATGCTAATGCCCATATGCACGTATATTGCGAGCTGTGCTCACACTGCTCCCTGAAGCCCACTCTGATCTGGACTGGTGACTATTTGGGGTTGGACAGCCAGGCTTCTCCGCAACCCAACCTTGTTTCAGTTGTCAGACACAGAGGGCCAAGCTGGGTGCGGAAGTCACTTCTTGGGTTCAAATGTCTCTGAAAGTGCCTAGACTCCCAACACATTACGCCCTGCTCCAGCACCCTGCTAGAGAGCCTGGGGGTCAAGGGTCTCATCCTTCCCCCAGTCACAGTCAGTATTCATCCCTCAATCAAGCAGAACAGCTCTGGTCTATTAGACTATGAGTTACGGAAGGTCAGGAACTAAATTTGCCTTGTGATATCTTCAGTATCCAGCCTAGGCTAGTAGAGGCTGAGTAAATGTATGTTAAATGAATGAATGAATAGAGTCCAGTCTGTGGTAGCTTTATTGATGTTAGTCCCTTCCCTTCCCATCGTTTAGTGGGAGTTGGGGATGGGGAAGAGGAGAAGGGTGGCATAAAGAGGTGAGACTAGAATATAAACATTAATGAAGAGCATCTGAGGCCTTTGACAGGGAGGAGGAACCACTGGTGTCTATTAATGGGGGGCATAGCGTCATTACAGGGATAGGGTCAGCTGGCATTAACGGCGGGGAGGCATATGTGATGCCAGCTACGAGGGCTGGGAGGAGAGTGGAAGAAGGAAGTGACCAAGGGCATCTGTTCTAAAGTTATTGTGGCGGTTTCTCATGCTTCAGGGTCTCATAAGTCTCCTGGTTCCGGGTGCTCAGGCCCTGGAGGTGGAAGTCAGAGGATAGTCAGGAGCTTGAGCCCATCATAGAGCCTCCTACCCACCCCCAGAGGCCCTACCCCTTCCAAAGTTCACTCAAAAGCCCACCCTCTTCTGCTGACTTCTTGGGACTGGGGTTGGGAGGCAGGTTCACTCACCGTGTAAATGCCATCTGATTTCTGCAGAGGTAAAAGGGGCAAGGCATTAGAAACCCACATCTCCTCCAGGGCCCCTCAGCATCTTCTCCCCTACCCAGGGAGGTATGTGGCCAGGGGTGGCTAGAGGGCCCTCCCATGGATACTCTGGGGCATGAATGCACATTTTCCCATATGGCTACCAACACACATATACACACAACATACAACTCTCTCATGTACTCCTTGTCACTCTACACTTGACTCTTCCTCGTCACCTGTTGAATATTTTACTTGTGATTGGGCTAGGTGGCAGGGTGGGTAGGATGAGGTAGGAGGGGGACCTCTGAAGCTTATACAGATCAGCACCTGAGTCCCATGCTCCCCAGAGATCTCAGATCCCAAGGCTAAGGCCCCAGAAGGGCTGAGAGACTGAAAAATTGTTGATACCCAGTTGAGGAAGGGTCCATACCTCAAGGCTGGCTGTAGCTGCCTTTCGCACCTGCAGCTGGAGTAGGGGAAAGGCCGTTAGTACAGGTGAAGTTAGTGGCCCAACCCCACCTCCAAACGCTGTAGGGGAGCCCCTTTTATTCCCTCTCTTTGGAGCCATGCTGCCACCACCCTCCCACTTCTCCTTCCAGCCCTCACCCCACTCTGCCCAGCCTTACCTTGAGTCGACAGTAGAGCAGGGTGAGGATAATACCATATAGAAACAGGATCGCATCCAGGATATAGCAGAGCTGAGGCTCTCCCAGGCCCGCTGAGGGGACAGAGGGTACCCATGGGGTCAGGGGCAGCAGGAAAGATCTGGTGCTCAGAGGAGAGAAAGAAAGGACTCTGGGAGGTAGGACGGGGCTTGGAGGGGCACCGTCCCAGGGAATAAACTTCATCTTCCTCTCTAGATTCCTATTTCTCTCACTTCTCCCTCTTCTTCCTCACCCTAGGGTAGGGGTAGGACAGGAAGTGTGAACAGTTCTGCTGTGATGGAACTCATAGGTTCTGAGAGATGAGAGCTTCCCCCTCAGCCCCCAACCCTCTCTTTTTAGCACTGTGGGTTCCTCAGATACCACTGAGCACTCCATAGCCCTCAAGGGACCCATTTGAGTTCACTGAGCCAAGACCAAAACCTCAGCCCAGGGGGGTAAAGTGAGTGGAGGCAGTGACAAATTTCAGCAGAGAAACCACAGGGGTGTCTCTGCTAAGTCCTGTGACCTGTGGCTAAGGGCTGGACAGGAAGAGTGTGAGCTGAGGAAAGGAGGGAAGGCAATCACTCTATTATGGGTCATCTAGCCTCAGCCACATCGCTTTCTGCGCCCCCCCCCCCCCCCCGCCCCGCAACTAAGACACTTAAATATGTAAAAACAAGGTGCCTGCTTTCCTTGGCCTTATAGATACCGATGGCTCTGCACATAAGGCTGAGCGAGTGTGTTAGCCCAGGCTCAAGGGAATGAGCACAAGCTGTATGGATTCCGGCCCTGGGTACTCTGCCCTGTTACTCACTCTGGGCCACTGAGAGAGGAAGTTTCATTCAAGGAAAAAAAATCAAATAAAGTCTGAGCTCCAGCCTCTATCTGCTCTGACCCTTATCAGAAGAGCTCATGGGCATGTGACATACGGGTGAAGTACGTTTTATTCTGTGATGCTCTTTCACAGACGGTTATTACATAAATCTCAAAACTACCCCGTGAGGGAAACATCATCGCCATTTTGTAGATGACGAAACCAAGGCTCAGAAAAGCTTAAGTAATTCATTTAGGGTCATAGCATTAAGTGCCAGAGCTGGAATTCAAATTCAGGCTTTCTGCTTTCCAAGTTTGTGCCCTCTCTTTTATGCCTCAGTGCCCCTGCTCCCTCATCCCATGGCAGCAGACTGGCCGCTCACTTAGTCCTTCCCTCCATCTTCACAGCTGGGCTGGTGGAACTCCATCCCGGTCCATCTCTTTTAATTTCCCCACTTTCCCTGAAGTTTCACTAACCTCTTCCTCCCCGAACCCCAGCTGTTAACTATCCCTCTTCAAAACACAGACAATCCAAACAGAGCGAGGAGAGTTTAGAGAACGCCTGGAGCCTCAGAGGTGCAGAGGACTTCCCATTTCTGCCTGCATTTCTCAGCTGACGCTCAGCTCTCTGGAACTGGGCATTGTACGCTGCCCACCCTCACATCAACTGTGCCTTAGTGATGACCCACAGAAGCCGCAATCACGTATTTGACTATCTCTGCCTCACTCCTAAACACAAGGAGAGGCCCCTGCCTTCCTAAAGGGGGCTTTATAAATATTATTTAACCAGCTAGAGATCAGCTCCCAATGGATAAGACCAAAGGCACCCCACAGAAAATGCTGATCATGGGAAACGGAAATTTTCCCCAGACCAGCTTTTCATGTCATACATCCACTCCCCTCCTCTGCCAAACTGAAGACTTACGTGTGTATCAGTCCTGAAAAAGTAGGAAGGGGACAAGAAAGGAGGGAACTACAATTCCTGCGCCCTGACAGAGACTGGACAGGACCAGCCTCAGGGTCTCTGTGCCCATCCTCCCAGTGCCAGCCTTCCTCTGCCTGTCCCTGCCTCAGCCCTCAGACACACGCCCTTGATTCCCACCCTGGAGCCCAGCTCACTGTCCCTCAGCAAAGCCTCTTACCTGCTTGTTCAACCAAAAGGAGTAAGAGCAAGACCACTGCTGGAAACATCTTGGGCAGGGGCCGAGGGGCCGTGAGCTGGGGATCAGACGCTCCGATGGCACTGTGCAGCTGTGCTCTGCGAGCGGCTCCCTGACCACAGAACTGTCCCCTTCCTGCCACGCCTTCCTCTGAGCTCTGGCCCCTTCCCCTTCCTGCACTAGAGACCGGGCGGCTCCCGGAAGGGCCAACTAAGGGAACTACGAGATCTGGTCTCCTATGCCTCCGTCCTTCAGTGACCAAGCCCCTGCTACCATGGAAAGAGGCAACACCCATGCTTGGGAAAGGCTATCTAAACCCGCCATCTCACTCTAGCCCTGTTCAGAGACAGAGCTCTGATAACTTGCCCCTCAAAATTCCCTAAGACCCCATGATAGCCCCTTTCTCTCCCACCTGGAACTTTGTACCCAGTCTTGATTTGAGGAGTTTACCAACTAGCGTGGGCAGCAAGGTTTCGGCAGGGAGGAAGTAAGGGAAAAAGAGGAAATGGGCAATGGAGAAGTGGAAAGGACAAGAGTCACAAAAGGGGCGGAGATGAACAGGAAAAACTGCTAAGGACAGAGTCTAACAGAGAAGTAGAGGGTTAACACTCATAAGTTTCCCATCAAGGTGAAAGACAGGGACTTCCCTGGTGGTGCAGTGGTTGAGAATCTGCCTGCCAATGCAGGGGACACGGGTTCGAGCCCTGGTCTGGAGCTCCTGGTCATGCCGCAGAGCAACTGGGCCCATGAGCCACAACTACTGAGCCTGCGTGTCTGGAGCCTGTGCCCCGCAACAAGAGAGGCTGCAATAGTGAGAGGCCCGCGCACCGCGATGAAGAGTGGCCCCCACACCGCGATGAAGAGTGGCCCCCGCTTGCCGCAACTAGAGAAAGCCCTCGCACAGAAACGAAGACCCAACACAGCCAAAAATAAATTAAAAAAAAAAAAAAAAAAAGTGAAAGACAGTAAGATACTGAGAAAGTCATACCAGAAGTTTGGGCTTGGGGCCAGAAGGCGGCTAATTTATTACAATTTCTCCTTTTCCAGTACATGCACAGAAAGCCTGACAGCTAAACATTCATGTACGTGTACATACACACACACACACACACACACACACACACACACACAGAGTCCCATTCCCAACGATGGACAGGCTCCGCAGAAGAAGCAGGTAGGCAGGGAGGTCCAATGCTGTTCCCGTGCTCACCGATCTACTTCTCCAAACACAATATCTTGGGTACCTAGGAGGTCAGGGGGAGGAGAAAAAAAGTGATGTTACCAAGAATCTAGAACTCATTACTGTGCTCAGGAAACTGAGGATTTGAGGATTTGAGTCTATGCCCATCGTCTATGTTGAACAGGAAGTGTTCAGTTTCTGTCCCCAGTCAGAGTCTCAAACTCCCTTGCCTAGAACACGTCTACTACACAACAGGCCTTGTACCTATGATGGCAACGACGTCCGCCAACATGTGTCCCTTAGACATCTTGTCCAAACCAGCCTGCAGAGATTAAGACAGCAATAGTGTTAGGCAAGATAAGCAGGGTAGAAGGAGGAGGAGTGAAAGTTCATAAAAATCTCAACCAAGGTCATTAATTACTGGATTCGTGTATTAGCGTTAGAATCTTTGGGGTTGGTTCTTACCAGGTGGGCAAAACCAGGAGCCTTGATCTTGCATCGATAAGGGCGGCTGCTGCCATCAGACACCAGGTACACCCCAAACTCTCCCTGTCCAAGAAGAAGGTTGGACGCCTCCATTAACAGGAAGAACCCTTTCCTCTGCCAACAAAAACCTCTCTGTTCACCCTCACGTCCTCTCTCTCACTGAGGAACAAGCATTTAACTGAACATCCATCTCCAGTCACCCACTCCGCATACTGTCCTTTCCTTCCCCTTCTTGCCTCACCTTAGGAGCCTCGATGGCAGTGTATGTGGCCCCTGGAGGAACTTGGTAGCCCTCAGTATACAACTTAAAGTGATGAATCAGTGACTCCATAGAAGTCTGGAGAGAGGAAAAACGGAGCATCAGCAAGCCAGATCCAAACTGTATGGCAGGTGTACCCACACACAGAAAATAATCTCTACCCCCAGGGAGTCTAAAATCCCCCATGTAAGTCAATGAGCAGAGAAGTTACAGAAAAAGAGAGGAGGCTACGGGAGGTTAAGAATCTTATACGGTGAATTATTTGGAAAAGGAAAACTGAAAAGTAGGATTTAATCCAAAGGTACTCCTCCCCAGCCGCTGCCCCCTTTCCCCCTTTTCCCTCCCCCTGTAGTTAACCTTCATCTCTGCTCGTTTTGGTGGAGACACTTTGGCATCATCAACCTTGATCTCCCCGGGAGGCATCTTGTTCAGGCACTGTAAGATGATTCGAAGGGACTGGCGCATCTCCTCCACCCGACACAGGTACCTGAAGTAGATGAGACAGACTCGGAGCAAGAGAAGAGCAGCCAGAGGATCAGATGTGAGGCTGGGAAGATGCCCTTGGCCAAACTGAAGAGTGCTAGGTAACCTTCCTCATTCTTTTCTCCTAGTACAGCATCTCTGCTTGGCCTGGCCACCCATATAAAACCTACAGTCTTCTGATTAGAGTACTGGGCCCTCTCCTAGTTTTCTCAGACCAAATCCTCTCCTAGTTTTCTCAGACCATGTCCTGTAGTGTTTCCCTCTTGAATTACCCTCTTAAACATTTTTTGGAGTATAGAACAGGTGAGAGTCGAAGTGACTCAAAAAGAAAACAGTAGCAAATTTTTCTTGGCGTCAGTAAAGAGGAATGGAATTTGAAGCTGAGAATCTAGTGGAAAGAGCACTGGATCAGGAGAATTCTTGTCTCAAGCACTACTAACAGAATAATATCCCAGGCTAATATCTAACTTTTCTGCTTCAGCTTTCTCAGCTATAAGATGCAGCCAAAACTAGTTCCATCTAAGACATAAGAAGAATGTAAGGGTAAAATAAAATGTCCCATAGGTGCAAGTGCTTTGAAAAGCAACCTAGTTTAACATACACAAGAGCTCCAATAGATACTGGGAAGTATGAGAAAGAAGAAAGTAGTCAAGAGAAAAGTTAGATAGGGGAAACTAGCTGGACAATGCGCTAAGAAGGGATCTGGGCCTCACCTATCATAGCAGTCCCCTCGAGAGCCAATAGGAACATCAAACTCCACCTGGTCATAAACGTCATAGGGCTGGGTCTTCCGCAGGTCCCACTGGATGCCCGAGCCCCGGAGCATTACCCCGCTGTAGAGAGTATAACGGGACCAAGGGTCACTTTCCACAAACCAAGAAAAGAGGCATGCTCTCTTCCTTAGTCTCCCCTCTCCCTCCCGCATGCTCTGGGCATGGGATACAAAGACAGCATGGCAAGGAAGGCACCACACCTGAAGCCAGGAGATTAAGCTGGAACCCACCCGCCCCTAAGGAGAGAAGTCTTATTCCTCACACCTAAAACCATAGTTAAGGGCGTCTTCTGCTGTTACAACCCCAATGTCGACTGTCCGATTTTGCCAGATCCTATTGTTGGTCAGCATCTGTTGAGCAAGAGAGCTGGTGTGTGAACACTCTTCATGACACTCTTCAAATACCTCTGTTATTTCTTTACAACTGGGGATTAAAATCCCACAGATCCTCTTGGGGCAAAAGAGGGATTTTTCCCACTGACTCCTATCTTACCTCCTCCAGCTCATCAATGCGAAGAGAGAAGTTCTTAGAAAACTCATAAATGTCATCCATAAGCCCAAGGGGTAGGTCCTAGAAGACAAATGGAGAATCGATAGTGAGTGCAGTCTCCACTAAGGAAAGCCAGCTCTGCCTCAGGGATACAGGGTTAGCGCTTCCATCAGCCAGGGCTGCCCTCCAGTGGCCACAGAGGATACAAGCAAGGACTGGACATTAAGAGAGGCAGGGGAGCCTGCTCACCTGGTGCACACCTCCTGGCCGGACATAAGCAGCATGCATCCGAGCCCCAGACACTCGCTCGTAGAACTCAAACATCTTGATAGGACACACTGGGAATTAGTGACAAAGTCCTGGGCCCCTAAGTCAAACACCATGATGGTCTACTCCCCCGCCCCCAGCCTGCTGGTGCCCAACCAAACCCTCATGACACAGAGCTCCTCAAGAATATAACCCAGGTTAAATATACCTTCTCCCCCTAAATGTTCTCTCTCCTTTTACTCTCGTCTCCTTCATACCTTCTCTACCTCTGGCACCTCCTTCCCTTGTCCTATTCTTTCCTCCTTCTCATACCTTCTCCCTTTCTTCAAACATCCAGAAGAAAGGGGTCATGGCCCCAATGTCCAGGGCATGTGTGGTCACAGCCATGATGTGGTTCAAAAGCCGAGTGATTTCTCCAAACAGCACTGTAGAGAGGTGAAGACAAGAAGAGAAGGATATAGGAGCCAAGGATCCAGGCTGACAGAGCAGTTCTGGGCAGAGCCTGGGGTCTGCATACTAAGCTCCGGTTCGGCGCTCCTAAGCTGGGGGGCAGAGGCACTATGCTGTACTCTCAGTGGGCCACAGGAAGAAGGGGATGGGGCGTACCTCGGATCCACTGTGCCCGAGGAGGAGGCTGGATGTTGAGCAACTTCTCCACAGCCAGTGAATAGGCCTGTTCGTTACACATCATGGACACATAGTCTAGCCGGTCAAAGTATGGAAGGGCCTGGGAAGAGGGAGAAATCGGGATCACATCTAACAGGCCAAGGAACCCTCAGTCTGGCTGCTAGAAGCACTGCTCTCAGTGGGCATCAGAGGTCAGTGCTACATAAACCTTCCCAACCTCAGGAGCCTCAGGAAGGCAGGATGAAACACACTGAAGGGGTGAAGGTGGGGGGACCCCAATTTGTCGTGTTTGCCAATTTCCATGGTGAAAATACTCCTACGAAGTCCCACTTTAAACTACCAACATTATGTAACTGACCACAGACAGCGCTGGGCCGAGTAGCACACCATTACACAGTATTCCCACTATACAGATACAATGGAAGTAAATACCTAAAGAGCACAGCGTAGAAAAATGTAGTAAAATAATGAAGGCATGGATTTTGATACTTCTTACCTTGATTTTTTTTAAATATTTATTTATTTGGTTGTGCCAGGTCTTAGTTGCGGCTCACCGGCTCCTTAGTTGTGGCATGCAAACCCCTAGCCGCAGCATGCATGTGGGATCCAGTTCCCTGACCAGGGATCAAACCCGGGCCCCCTGCATTGAGAGCACGGAGTCCCAACCATTGTGCCACCAGGGAAGTCCCTTGATTTTTAATATATTAAATCGCAAGCTAGTATAATGTGATTTTTAATAGCAGCTGTGTTTAACAACTGGCTCACAAAATTTCTGAAAATTTAACAGTCTGTTCTTGTGAGCCAGTATGAGTTAGCTCCAGCACACCACTGCCAACCAAGTCTTCTGGGCCAAGTGACGCCTCTGTCAAAGAAGAACGCCTCTCTGAGATACTGCAGGAGAAAGGTAATCTCAGGAGGAAATTAAGAACACCAAGAAGAATGGGATTTGTTTCTGGAGGAAGAGTCAGGTAGAGATGGTTCTTCCCCAGAATACCAAGAAAGCTAAGTCCCAGCTGTACGCTGAACCAGCTTCAGCTTCCGGGAAGGAGGCGGAGCTAAGACGCCTTGCCTTGGAACAGCCAGTTCTTGCCCTGATGTCACTGTGACGTGGGATAAAGCTACAGGGGTTAACTCCATGGACTCTGGGACCAGAAACCATCATTGCCTGGACTCTTTGGGGGAATCACATTCTAGTCAGCTGGTTCTAAATCCTAACCCCATCGTCCTCTGTTATCAAGAGCTTTCTTCATGACAGTGAGAAAAAAACTTCAGATTCCTATGCCAGATCCAATTTCTTCAAATCTGACCCTCATTATTTGGGTCACAGAGTTCTCCTAAAAACAGCAAACTCTGTTACAAACTCCCTCCCGGTCACTCTGACTCACTGAGTATTTCGAAAACAAACTTAGAATGCTGGAAGATACAAGAATCAGCTGTTAAACCTGGGGAGCTGACGTCTCTCTCCTCTTTCCCTGACCCCAAGGACACCAGCTTTGACGTACTAGTATGACATTAGAGCAGGGAAACTGAGGCACTAGAGTAAGGATAAAGGGGTCAGCCAAAAGTCAGCCCGAGAAGAGCTAGGAGTGTAGCTCCAGGTCCAAAGTATTTCTGTTTGATAAACCAAGTCCACATGATCCAAGTCAAGCATCCCCTGCCACACTCCTCCATCCTCCCAACCAAAACTATCCTAATAACCTCAACGGGCTACTCCTCTCAACACCCTCCTCCCCTGGGGTTTTGGGGCAGCGAACTGGCAAAGACCCAGGTTAAAGCATCCCCAGGTCCTGTCAACAGGTCCCCGTTCACCCCCCACACCTGCAGATAGGTCTTGTATTCAATGAGCTTCTCGGTGCCTCGGTGCAGCAGCCCGATGTGAGGGTCGCACTTGCGCACCATCTCCCCACTCAATTCCATCACTAGCCGCAGGACTCCATGGGCTGCTGGGTGCTGGGGCCCAAAGTTCAGGGTCAGGTTCGACACCAACGTGTCCTTTGGAGGGTCCACATCTGAGAAGTGGGAAATAGTTGAGCCAAATGGTAATTCCTTTGAGAACCCCCAAAAGACAGCAAGGAGTTAGCATCTCCCTGGAGACTTTCCATCTCACCATTCCATACCCTGCTGATTTCCTAACCTTTATCATAACCAGGAAGAAGACCATTAGATGGGAAAAAGGGAAGGGAGAACTAAACTTTCTGACGAGAGGGACCATGAGCCTCACTCTTTCCGTTGTCTCTCAGGATACCTTTAAAAAAATAATAATAATGATAGATAACACTTATACAGTCCTTATTATGTGCCAGGCACTACTCTAAGCACTTTACTTATTTTAATTAATTTAATTATTTCAACAACCATATAAGTAGTTGATACTATCATTATCCTCATCTCATTGGAGAAATTGAGGCCAGAAAGACTAAATGAATTGTCGGAGTTAGTAAGTGGCAGAGTCAGGATTTAACTCAGCCTGGTCAGCTCCAGACTCCACACTCTTAACCACGAAGATACACTGCTCTCCAGATGTATCTGCTGAATGGCCAGCTAATTGGGAAATGTATACTTAATTCTTACTACTACTAATTGACAGTTTTTACCCTCAAGAGGCTTATAATTTAATTTGGGAAATAAGTATATGTGAGAAACTAGTAACACAAGTCAAATTTACAAGTTGCCAAGTAAGTTGCTTAGCCGTTAAGTATTTAAAGAAAGGAAAGAACACTGTGAAGATCTCATGGAGGCAAGATATGAGTTGGTTCTTAAACACAGGGAATGATTCAGATAGGTAGAGAGAAGAGGCATCCCATGCTATGGAATGAACACACGTCAAATCTTAGAAACAAGAAAGTAAATATCTATGCAACTCTTGTCTGCCAAGAGACAGAAGATTAAGTGTTGGCAGGCAGTAGGGGGTAGGGGGTAGTGGTTCAATTATCAGTATTATTTATTTATTTATTTATTTTAAATTTATTTATTTAATTTATTTATTTTTGGCTGCATTGGGTCTTCACTGGTACACACGGGCTTTCTCTAGTTGTGGCGAGCAGGGGCTACACTTCGTTGCGGTGCGTGGGCTTCTCACTGCAGTGGTTTCTCTTGTTGCGGAGCACGGACTCTAGGCGTAGGGGCTTCAGCAGTTGTGGCTCACAGGCTCAGTAGTTGTGGCGCACGGGCTTAGTTGCTCCACGGCATGTGGGATCTTCCCGGATCAGGGCTCGAACCCGTGTCCCCTGCATTGGCAGGCAGATTCTTAACCACTGCACCACCAGGGAAGCCCCAATTATCAGTATTATTAATAACACTTAGGGAGGACTTAGCATGAGCCAGTCACTATATTATGTGGTTTATGTTACCTGTATCTCATTTAATCCTTACAATAATGCTGTGAAGTAGGTACTTTATTCACTGGTAAATGGAGAGTTGAGATCTGAAACCAGAGTCCACCTATGCAACCAAAATTCTTCACCATGGGCTTTGGAGTCAGACAGACCCACGTACAAATCCACCTGTGTCCTCGACCACTTTTTAATCTCTCTACACCATTATTTCCTCAAAATTGGGATAATATTAGTATCACTCTCATAGGGTTGTTGTAACAACTAAGTGAAATAATGCATACAAAAACACTCAGCACACGGTAAGCACTCAGCTATTGTTACTGTTAAATTTTTGAAAGGCACCTGGAAGTTCCTTTAAAGGTTTTCGAGCAAAAGAATGAATGACATGCTAAAATGATGTTTGGGGAAGATAAAGCCACAGACACTGTATAGGATAGCTGGAGGGAGACTATATCAGTGGCAAGAACCCATCAAAGAAACTTCCGAAATAATCAAGATCTAATACAAAATAAATCGAAACAACAAAGGGAGAAATGACCAGATGTGAAACATTGTTAAAGAATCTGCATGTTATTGGACATAAACATGGAGGGCAAGAGAGAAAAAAGAGCCAAAGGTGACTAAAAAGTTTCAATCCTGAGGGATTAGGAGAATGAGGGAGTCACTGATCAAAATTAAAAATCACAAGGAAGAGCTAGTTTTGATGGGGGTAAAAATGTTTCCTATTCAGAAAGGTTTCATTTGGGTGCCAGTGGGAAAAACCACCTTGTCAAGAGAGGGAGATGGAAATATACTGAACCTCTGGAAAAAGCTGAAGCTAAAGATATAAATTTGGTAGGGATCTTCGAGCGTTGGCTGGGACCTTCTCTTTCTTTTCTCTTGGAATATTCTACTTGACAAATACCTCCTATTATCACTATTGTCACGTTTGTCGAGTTGCAAGGTTAAAGATGCAAAAAGAGTTGGCGGCTAAAATTTGCCTCACACGGAAAGCTCAAGAGCACTCAGAAATCAGCTTGGGGCATGGAGGGGTGTGGGTTGGGACAGTGGCACTGGGCACTCACCATTCCAAGGTGGAGGCTTCCAGTGGGCTGTTTCCTTGGTGGGGTACATGACAGCGCCCCCAAACTGCTCTGCCCATTCCACATCTGGCTGCCATTGCCGAGCACCTCTGGGGAGGTAATGACACATCCTAGACAAAGGGCCTGAACAGTGCTTGGTTCCTCTGTTCCCATTCACTTTCAGGTGGGCCCAGGGAAGGGTGTCTTGGATTCTTCAATGCCAAGTCACTGACACAGAGTTGTGTCGCTCTGGCAGAACAAACTGGAATTCTAGAGGTTCCATGCTTACTAACAACTTATTCCTGAAATCACTTCACCTATCACCCGTACGCATGCAAAGCTGGGGATCCCAGCTCCTTTAAATTCTGGTCATATTCATATTCCCATCCTGGTGAATGTGAACTCAAGAAAGGTGTTTATTCAAGGTCAACCCACGAGTAAAAAAAGAAAGGGGGGTGGGGCATGCTGGCTCCTTGGCTCTGCTCAAGTATGGCCAGAACAATGCACTGGGGCCAACCCGGGGATTCTTGGTTTATGTTCCTCCTTTAAGCCTATCGGGGTTGCTCTCCTCTTCTTCCACAGCGTCTAAGGAGACTTTTCACCAGTCGCGCCCCACCCGTGAAGGGGTTTGGGAAAAGCAGCAGGACATAAACGGAGGGTGACATTATCACTAACACTGAGGCGCAGAGTCTCCCTCCAACTGATTTCACCTCCGGCAGATCGAGCTCAAACCCTCTTTCCTCCCTCGGTCAAGGCAGGCACCACTGGATCCTGGAACTCGATAGAGCAGGCCTGGGCGAGGGGTCACGGGCCTGGGTCATTCTTTCATAGGGGGTCACAGGGCCCGTGGAGTCCCCGGACTCGAGAAACCCTAGCCCTGGGGACAGCGCATCGAGGGCTACCCTTGGTCTCACCTGGTGGGCTGAATCGGCAGTCGGGCCCCAGCCCCGGGCCGCACCAGGGCCGCGACGCCCCGGAGGCCGCATAGAGCCCTGAGCGT
The DNA here is from genome assembly GCF_009873245.2 of Balaenoptera musculus. Taxonomy (NCBI): domain Eukaryota; kingdom Metazoa; phylum Chordata; class Mammalia; order Artiodactyla; family Balaenopteridae; genus Balaenoptera; species Balaenoptera musculus. The sequence goes on along the minus strand of NC_045785.1, from coordinate 117,846,960 downwards.
CGCCATCTTGCCCCGCCACAGACTGCGGGAAGGAGAACCGGGCGGAAGTGCCTCTTGCGCGCCTCCTTGTGGGCTTCTCGCCTATTGGCACCACGCAGCCGCCCTCTTGGAAGCTGGCGGGGTCGCCGAGCGCGAACCTGACAACATCCGGGTTTTGCACCCGGGCTTCACTTTCGCTTAAATACCGGAGGCTGGGGCCCTTGCTTCCCACCGCTCCTGGTGGGCTCTTCTAAGGCTGAGCAGGAGAAACTTGCAGTTTCTGCTGCGGGCAGCGGCGCCCCTCGCGCACCATCGCCGAGCTGCCTGCGCGCCTTAGAAAGTGCCCTGCCGCCCGGAGCCAGGCGGACACTCACATGGGGGCCCTTCCCCACTCCTCGCCTGAGCTGCACCGCTGCTGTAGCCCTGCTCTCTGGTTGTGTCTGAGCCCTGCCCTTCTGGGGTAGCCCCGGGCTTTGCTACCCCAGAATCCAAAATTACCTCTTTATCCCCGAATCCAAAAGATTCGGAGCCGGGAGAGCTAGCTAATTTCCAGACGGCCTAAATGGGTTAGGGAATAGGGGCCCAAGTGGGGCTGGGCGGGTCTGAGAGCTTCTGCCAAAGTAAAATGAAAAAAGAGTAGGATGCGAAGGCCACCAGCATTGGAACGGGCTGCTGGGGTGTGTAGGAGCCACCTCATGAGGAGAGGAGGTCCCCTATGGGTGACCCTGCTATCTGCCAGGCTTCCAGAACACACAGAATTACAGACCCAAGAAGTGCCCTTAGCGATGCCTCGCACCCCACTTCCATCCTGGGTCAGTCTCTTTTACCTCATATCTTTCTTTTTTTTTTTTTTATTTATTTATTTTTAACTGCATTGGGTCTTCATTGCTGCACGCGGGCTTTCTCTAGTTGCAGCGAGCGGGGGCTTCTCACTGTGATGACTTCTGTTGTTGCGGAGCACAGGCTCTAGGCATAGCTTCAGTAGTTGTGGCACGTGGGCTCAGTAGCTGTGGCTCGCGGGCTCTAGAGCTCAGGCTCAGTAGTTGTGGTGCATGGGCTTAGTTGCTCCGCGGCATGTGGGATCTTCCCAGACCAGGGCTCGAACCCATGTCCCCTGCACTGGCAGGCGGATTCTTAACCACTGTGCCACCAGGGAAGTCCTACCTCATACCTTTCTGACCTGGCCTCTGTACTGGCCAACGGCATAGAAATGCAGTACCAGCAGGAGTCTGATCCTAATCCTGTGTGGAAGAGACAAAGAGGAGTTCCAGCCTTGGAGCTAGTTCCTGTTCTCTCTGCCTCCAAGCCCAGCTCCAGCTGGGCCACCCGTTAACTTTGCACATCCCTCCCACTTGGGGCCTGGAAAGAGGCCTTCCCCAGATCTCCTTCAGACAGGGTGCCTGGGCCACAGCCCACCAGCAGGACAGCAGGGTGGGGCAGACAGACCAGGAGAGTGGCAGAGACAGGGAATTCTTAGCTACAAAGAAAGAGGGGAAAGCCAGACTTCTAGCCTGGGAGTTGACCTAATGGGAACCGTACCAAAGGGCGAGGCCATATCCCTGGCTGTGGGAACTGACTGGGACCTGGGTGGGCTCGGCAGCCCTCACAGAGCCAGACAGAGGCTGTGCGTCCCTGCCCCCCTCATTCCCCACCGTCTCCCTGGGGCTTCTCTCCCGGTATAGCTGAAACACAGTGAATGTGGTGATAGTGAGGGAGGACGATGTGGGGACTGCATTTATTTGCCCTAATCCAGCCTAGGAGAAGTCAGGATAGACTCCGGGCTGCTTGGCCCTAGGGGCAACTTGAGCTGGAACTAGGGTGAGGGATCCTGGGGGGCTGCCTAGGACACGGCATCTTTTGTGCCTTCTCCCTGCTGCCAGCACCCCCCACACACACTGCTGCTGTTACTCTAAGGCCTTTTGTCTCTCACTGCTTACTCGCCCCCTTTGTCCTCATCTCAGATGCGGGTGAAAAGGGGCAGTAAGAGTCCTCTGGTGATAGCTCCTCTTGCCCCTGCCCCTTCTGGTCTCCCATCCTTTGTCTGACTCCTGCAGCACCAACCCCCTCCACTTAGGACCAGGGTCAGGGCATGTGGTGGGTCCTGCAGTCAGAAGGGGGTGGGTGATACGGGAAGTGATGGTCACCAGGGCAGGTATTAGCAACCTGAGCAGGAAGGGAGTGGAAAAGGAAGTATTTTGGCGGATGGGATGTGGAGAACAGGAGGTGACTAGGCAGAGAGTGAATAGAGGAATGGGGGCAGGGGCAGGTGGTCTGCCTCTGGGAAAGGAAAGTGCTGACTGTACTCTCCTTCCTGGGGATATCCTGGGGAAAGGAGTGGCCATAGCATGGGGTGAGCAGAAATTGCCCCCACTTCTGAACCCTTTCCTTCCTTGTCTTGAGAATCCACCCCCAAGACTTCTTTGCTGAGTTCTCTCCAGTCCCAAACCAAGGGAATCATTTTGCTTCCTTTCCCTAACATTACCTCTTCCTCCCCAAGCACTCTCTCCATCCCAGGCACTGGGTTCCTGTTTCTCTCAGTTCCCTAATTTTCCTGTACACACAATGCTGCAACCACCCTCTCCCTGTCCCATGGGGAATGAGAAATAAAAGATTACTAGATATTCCAGGAACCACTGGGTCCTTAGGACAAGGTGGGGCCGAAAAGGGGAACCAGGTGGGGATTCCCTCTGATGGATTGGCATAGGGTACTTCTGGGTTCCTGAGAAAGCATGTCTTTCCTGTGCTGGGGGCTGGCTGACTTGAGGCTGGGGGAGGGTTTAGGGCAGTTGGGAGTGGGTAGGAGCAGGGCCAAGAGCCTGGGGGAAGCTACTGGGAGCCGGGCCAGGGAAATGGGGAGTCAGGAAGTGGGGAGGGGGAGCTCTGGGGGGAATGGAGGCTGGAGGCAGAATGGCTGTCTGGGCTTCTGAGGGGGCGGGGAATGGTAATTCAGGAAAGGGGATCCTGAGGGAGAGAAGAGGCGTTAGGGAAGAGGAGGTGCCACCCTAGATCTTCCTTCTATAAAAGAAAGAGTCGTTAACCCCTCCTGCCTTGTCCTCTGCCGGCTCCATGTGCCCATTCTAAGCAGACTCATATCCTACCTTTGGACAGTACACTGCCTGATCACCGTCTCCTTGCCTGCCCCTTCTCCCTGCCTCCTGTACTCTCTCCAGCTGCTTGGTCCCATCCTGAGCAGTGTCAAGCCACCTCCTTTCTTTGTTCTGCCCTCTTGATGCTTCCTTACCTGTTCCCCACCCTCTTTCCCTGGCAGCTCACTCAGTTCCCTCGGCCCTGGAAACCAGCCTCTAGGGGCATCATGAGGGATCCCTGAGAAAAGGGAGGATGTGCCAGGTTAGACAGTGGGAGCTAGAATTCTCCTGGGACCATGGTCCTTTCTTCGCGTGCTTTCCAGGGCCTTTCTCTGACTTCCTACCCCTCCTGGGGCTCTGTCCCACCAAAAAGGGAAAGAGACAGCTGAGAGCCGACTGTGGGGTTTGGGAAAAGGCTATGTCATCAGCTGGCCCAGTGCCTATGATCCATCCGGCTGCTAGAGATTCCCCTCCCCTGGGCAAGTCCCATTTTTTTTTTAAAGGAAAACAAAAACTAGATTTTTGGGAAGCAATGAAACACCCATCTGAGTCCTACCACCAGAGCTCCTGGCTGAATGGCTTATAGCTCAGCCAATCGTAGTGACTCAGGATGCTTAAAAGAGCTGGCGCGGAGAAAGGCTGGGAAGAACTCACAGGGAGACCCACAGACACATAGACACGGGAGAGAGAGGAGGAGAAAGACAGAAACAAAGGCACGGCGGAAGGAGGCAGAGAGAGGACAGGCACAGAAGCGAAGCCAGACAGAGTCTGAGGGAGTGCAAAGGGAGAGGCCAGAGAAGCTGCAGAAGACACAGGCAGGGAGAAACAAAGATCCAGGAGAGGAGGGTGTGGGAGGAGAGTTTGGAGGAACCAGACCACTAGGCACCTCTCCTAAGCCTAAGGGCCAAGTTTTCTCCATCTCCTCTGAAGGTCCCCAGACCCTCTGAAAATTCTGCCTCTGACCCTGGCAGGGGTCCGAGCGCCCAGGCTGCAGAGAGGAGCTTTCCAAAGCCAGGGCGGGGAGGACTTGGTGCCCAGATGGCCTCAGTCCCTCCCAGCTTCAGCACCAGTGCCATGTCCCGGACGGACTCGCATCCCGGGAGGGGCTTGGCGGGGTGCTGCCTGTGGGGAATCCAACCCCGCCTGCTGCTCCCCACCGTGCCCGTCTCCGGGCCGCTTCTGCTGCTGCTGGCCTCCCTTCTGCCCTCAGCCTGGCCGGCCAGCCCCCTGCCCCGGGAGGAGGAGATCGTGTTTCCAGAGAAGCTCAACGACAGCGTCCTGCCTGGTTTGGGCACCCCTGCCAGGCTGTCGTACCGCTTGCCGGCCTTTGGGGAGATGCTGCTACTAGAGCTGGAGCAGGACCCCGGCGTGCGGGTGGAGGGGCTGACGGTGCAATACCTGGGCCGGGCGCCTGAGCTCCTGGGCGGGGCAGAGCCGGGCACCTACCTCACTGGCACCATCAATGGAGATCCGGAGTCGGTGGCATCTCTGCACTGGGATGGGGGAGCTCTGTTAGGGGTGCTGCAGTATCGAGGGACCGAACTCCACATCCAGCCCCTGGAAGGAGGCACCCCTAACTCTGCTGGTGGGCCTGGGGCTCACATCCTACGCCGGAAGAGTCCTGCCAGCGGCCAGGGCCCCATTTGCAACGTCCAGGCTCCTCCCGGGAACCCCAGTTCCAGCCCACGAAGAGCCAAGGTAGGCAGCCCTGGAGTCTGTGTCCTGCAGTGTCCTCCTGCCATGTCTGTCCTACTGACCCCTATTCACCTTCTCTCCACCCACTTCCACTTCTGGCCAGTCTGCTGCTTCCCTCCCTTCTGCCTGCCTTTTCTCTTTCCACTGGCCTCCTTTCCTGGGAAGGCTCTGGCTTTTCCCTGCCCCAACCCTTCTCCTAGCCAGACCGCTGATCCCAAGGGGGTTCCCAGAGGTGGGTCAGAGACTCTATGCTGGGAATGACTGCTCTCCCTCCCCACCCCGACCCTGCCTGGCCATGGCATCCTACTGGCACCGTCCCCAACAATGAGGCCCTCCTGATAGCCCCTTGGCCTTGACTCTTTTCTGGGCCTCAAATTTGATTTTCACCACTAGCTAAAGGAGTGAGGTTTGAGGCCCAAGAGATTGGCCTCTGGCTTCTGATGCTGTCTTCAAAATTGTTCTGGCAAACTGCAAACTAGGGCAGGAGTGGACCGGGGAGGAAAGGCATCCTGAACCCCCTTCTGGTCTGTCCCCTTCCCACATTGCGGACTGACTGCAAGGCTGCCTGAGGCTCCGTCCTTTCCTCCCTCCCACTCCCAGTCTCCCCCCTTCTTCCCTTCCTTCCTCCCTCCCTCTCTAGCTTTAATCCAGACCAGACGCTCCCTCCACACCCGCCACGCTGAGATCTGGCCCTGGCCCTAGCTGCTGACTGAATTGTTCCTCCAACCACACAGGGCAGACACGTTGCAGCCCAGCCCTCTAGCCTCAGTCCTGCAGCCCCAGACACACTCAGGCCTGGGGGACCCCAAAGTCCCTCCCAGAGGCAGTCCCAGCTGCTTTTCACCTCTTGGGCCCACATAGCCCTGGGACGTGGCATCCCCATCCCCTCCCCTTCTCAGAACCAGCAGATGATTTCTCAGCGTTACCACAAAAGCCCTGGGATTTGTAGTTGGGGGGGAGGCCCCACCAAGACCCATCAGGAATCCCGTGGGATGTATGTGGCCCAGCTGCCTCTGCTGAGTTCCAGACCCAGGAAGTAAGGGAGGGGAGAAGTGATCCATGGGTCTGGGAGGCTATTTCAGGATCCTCCTCCCCTTTTTTCCTCTCCAGCGCTTTGCTTCACTGAGTAGATTTGTGGAGACCCTGGTGGTGGCAGATGACAAGATGGCGGCATTTCACGGTGGTGGGCTAAAGCGCTACCTGCTGACGGTCATGGCAGCGGCGGCCAAGGCCTTCAAGCACCCAAGCATCCGCAACCCTGTCAGCTTGGTGGTGACTCGGCTAGTGATTCTGGGGCCAGGTGAGGAAGGGCCCCAAGTAGGGCCCAGTGCCGCCCAGACCCTGCGCAGCTTCTGTGCCTGGCAGCGAGGACTCAACACCCCCGAGGACTCGGACCCTGACCACTTTGACACAGCCATTCTGTTTACCCGTCAGGTGAGGCCCCAATCAGCACCTCAGGCCATGCACTGCACAACTCCAAGAAGCACCACTGCACAGACTGTGATGTAAAATGGTGCCCCTGGAGTTGTTCCACCTGGTGCCTGGCCCCAGCCACACTGCCAGTGCTATCTGGGCCCTGACGGTGCTGGATACGCAGTGCCCAGTTCTCCACTAATCTGGATCTCAGCTCAATGGACGCTGGTGTCTTGGTTCCTCATGTGTTGTCTCTGATCTCCCTCTCCACAGGACCTGTGTGGGGTCTCTACTTGTGACACTCTAGGCATGGCTGATGTGGGCACTGTGTGTGACCCAGCTCGGAGCTGTGCTATCGTGGAGGATGATGGGCTCCAATCAGCCTTCACTGCTGCTCATGAACTGGGTAAGGTGGGGGTGGGGTCATGGGGCACCTGTGATGAGTGAGAGAGCCATCAGGGGTGAGGTGAGGGGACAGTGAGCTCACTGGGGTACAAATGCAGGTCACAAGGTGTTTCTTCCTTTTCCCCAGGCCTAGGTCCAGGGCCGTTACCCTTCTCTGCTCCGGATGTAGACAAACATTTAGATTTTTCTATTAAATGAGATAGTGTGTAGGAATCTACTGTGAACTGTGTGTGTGTGTTTGGAGGGGAGGTGGCACAGTACTGAGAGAGATTATTCACAAGAGTCAGTGATAGAGTGGATGGAATCAGGGTTGGGAACGTTGACTATAAGGAAAAGTGGGTAGGGAGGGGTCCTGAGTGTATCATGGGGAGAGGGGAGACAGAGCAAGGGGGGCTACATATTGAGAAGCCCTTGGAGCACCAGAAAGAGATTGGGGGGGCAAGTTGGGATGGGGAATGGATCTGACCATCCGTAGCTGCACCCAGGCTTATGATGGGCCTGCAACCCCCTGAGGGCACAGGGATGAGACCCTTGGACCCTAACAGGGCCTCTGCTCCCACAGGCCATGTCTTCAACATGCTCCATGACAACTCAAAGCCATGTGTTGGTCTGAATGGGCCTGGGAGTACCTCCCGCCATGTCATGGCTCCTGTGATGGCTCACGTGGATCCCGAGGAGCCCTGGTCCCCCTGCAGTGCCCGCTTCATCACTGACTTCCTGGACAATGGCTATGGTAAGCAGATGGTACTCCCCTTTCCCTGTGCAGGACCCAGTTCCTGCCCCCCACTGTACTTTCTCTTCTGCTGCATTTCACATGGGCCAAATTGACTCCTTCCAATGTGCCTCCTCTGCAGTGTGGGATGGGGTGAGAAATGCTGCTGCCTTTGTGTGGCTCCCACTTCCTCTCAGAATAAATAGCACAGCTACAAGAGGCAAGTTTTGGCTCAAAAGAATTAGAACTGACCTTCTAAGGGCCACAAGTATCCAACACTGGAAGGGGCTAGTTGTGAAAGGAGGTGACTGCCTTGTCACTTGAGTTGTGCATGCCTAGCAGTATGACTATGATGGGCAGGGCTGTTGATGAGAAGCAGACTCAAGAATTCTGTAGCTGGTTAGGACAGGTAGGAAGATCTAGTGCTTTGAGTTCCTATCCTGATCCTATTCTTTAGATGTGTGTAGATGTGTGACTGTAAGTCACCTCACTTCTATGTAGCTGATCTGTAAAATACGCATAATAATGGTAACTACCTCATAGGCTTTGGCCATGATTCAACACGATACTGTTGGTCAAGCATTTAGCCAATGTTCATCACATAATAAGCATTGAATAAATTTAGCTGCTATTTAAAGCTTCTTCCAGTCCTAGAATTTGGATTTTAGGATCTTTCAGGCCCTGGGGAGCCCAAGGCTGGCACCCCTTCAACCTACTGGTGACTTCATACCCCTGCCTCTTTTCCCAGGGCACTGTCTCTTAGACAAGCCAGAGGCTCCCCTGCATCTGCCTGTGACTTTCCCCGGCAAGGACTATGATGCTGACCGCCAGTGCCAGCTGACCTTTGGGCCTGACTCACGCCATTGTCCGCAGCTGCCGCCGCCCTGTGCTGCCCTCTGGTGCTCTGGCCATCTCAATGGCCACTCCATGTGCCAGACCAAGCATTCACCCTGGGCTGATGGTACCCCCTGTGGGCCTGCACAGGCCTGTATGGGTGGCCGCTGCCTCCACGTGGACCAGCTCCAGGACTTCAATGTGAGATCCCAAGGGCAGGGGAGGGGCAGAGGGCCTGGGGGAATAGGGGGTAGCCCTGAGCCCAAGAGAGTGTGTTTATCCCACTCTTCCGTTCTGTCCTTCTGCAGATCCCACAGGCTGGTGGCTGGGGCCCCTGGGGATCATGGGGTGACTGCTCTCGGAGCTGTGGAGGTGGTGTCCAGTTCTCTTCCCGGGACTGCACACGGCCCATCCCCCGGAATGGTGGCAAGTACTGTGAGGGCCGCCATACCCGCTTTCGTTCCTGCAATACCCAGGACTGCCCAACTGGCTCAGGTGAGGAGTGGGAGGGATGGGAGCCTTGGGAGGGATTGGTAGGACAGAAAGTGCTGTCCCTTGAGTTCAGGGACCAAGAAGGTGTTGACTGTCCCTGCTGTTGAGGGGAGTGACTTTACCCTTCAGGAAAGTGACAGGTAGTCTGTGGGGGAGAGAGCTGCCATGCTGTCTGGAGGTCTGAGAGGCTAGGTAGAGGGGCTGGTGGGGCGGCGTGAGGAGAGAGGGGCTCTGACTGTCCATTTTAACCCTACAGCACTGACCTTCCGTGAAGAGCAGTGTGCTGCCTACAACCACCGCACTGACCTCTTCAAGAACTTCCCAGGGCCCATGGACTGGGTTCCTCGCTACACAGGTGTGGCGCCCCGGGACCAGTGCAAACTCACCTGCCAGGCCCGGGCACTGGGCTACTACTATGTGCTGGAGCCACGGGTGAGGACCAGGATGCCCCAGGGCCCTGTCTAAGCTCACACACTGCCCAAGCCGCCCTCTACTTTCTGATGGCAGAGATCCCAAACAGCACTATTGCTGGCGTTCCCACAGCCATGCCCGGCCAGCCCAGGGGTCCACTCAGACTTCTCTGTCCGTGGGTATTTAGAAAACTAGCCCTGGACTCTGGATAAGTTGCCAATCAGGCAGCTCTAGCCTGTCCTATTTCCCTTGGTTTCTTTCCCTCTCTCTCCCCCACCTTCCAGTACTCCATTTTGTGAGAATGGAAGTGTGTGGACTTTTGGGCACTTCTCTGCCCCCTTCCCATGGGCTCCTCTGGCAAATTACAGTGGTGGCCTCATTGAGCTCATGGATGGCCAGTCCCTCACTGGACAGGCCTCCTGGAGACAGCGATGTCCCTGCACCCCCTCTCTGTGATAGGGCCCTGGGTTGAGGCTGAAGAAGGAAGAACAAGCCTAGCAGTTTTGCATCCTTCACCCCTGTTCTGGGGAAAATGCCTGCAGGTTGACTGCCCTCTAGTGTCCAGCTGGGACGGTACCACCAAGATTTAGGGCTTGGTGTTGCGACTCGGACCAGCAATTCCCCTGTTGGCTTCTCTGCTTGCCAGTTGTGTAACCTTAGGGCAAGCTCCTAATCTTTCTAAACCTCAGTGTTCCATCTCTACAAACCTCAAACAGTGGTTGTGAGATTTATATAGCACTTAGCACAGTGCCTAATTCATAGTGAGTGCTCTGAAAATGGTGGCTTTTATGATTATCATCCCTTACAGTGGCTGGGGTTCCCTCCACACTCCATCCACATTCTCTCCCTCATGCAACATTTCTGGCATCCCCTCCCTGATGGGATATGGGTCTTGTTCGATTTACCAGCCCGTTTTGACTAAGGAAGACCCTTTGATCACTCCCTCTCTTCTCCTCAGGTGGTAGATGGGACGCCCTGTTCCCCAGACAGCTCCTCAGTCTGTGTCCAGGGCCGCTGCATCCATGCCGGCTGTGACCGCGTCATTGGCTCCAAAAAGAAATTTGACAAGTGCATGGTGTGCGGTGGGAATGGTTCTAGCTGCAGCAAGCAGTCTGGCTCCTTCAGAAAATTCAGGTTCATTCACTATTTATTTCCTCCTCCCACCTTCCGGAACGCTGTTCTGGGCCCTGGGGATACAGAGGTGAATTCAACACTGCTTCTCCTCTCAAAGAGCTGACGTACAGTCTAGTAGGGGAGACAGACGAGTACGCAGTTACAGCGCAGTGTCCCACCTGCTCAAAGGGTCAGCCTGGGCTGCTGTGAGGGCACTTGTGGGCATCAGGGAAGGCTTCCCAGGAGGTGACCTCCCTTCTGGAGGAAGAATAGGAATTGCACAGGCACCAAGGAGGCGGGGCTTAGATGGGCACCTCAGTAAGGGGGCAGCAGGTGTAAAGGCCCAGAGAGAAGAGGAAGGAGGGCACATTTGCATGTAGCTCAGATCTAGGCTGGACAGCTCACGTAGGTCTGGGGAGACAACCTTCTACACACATACAATCATACAAACACAGCTCAGAAAGGCTGAGAGGATTCAGGAAGATGCTGAGTTCTCCTCTACTCCTTGCACACAGGTACGGATACAACAATGTGGTCACCATCCCTGCAGGGGCCACCCACATCCTGGTCCGGCAGCAGGGTACCCCTGGTGTCCGGAGCCTCTACCTGGCCCTGAAGCTCCCCGATGGCTCCTATGCCCTCAATGGTGAATACACGCTGATACCCTCCCCCACAGACGTGGTCCTGCCCGGGGCAGTCAGCTTGCGCTACAGCGGGGCCACTGCAGCCTCGGAGACACTGTCCGGCCACGGGCCCCTGGCTCAGCCCTTAACGCTGCAGGTCCTGGTGGCTGGCAACCCCGAGAACGTACGCCTCCGCTACAGCTTCTTCGTGCCCTGGCCAGCCCCTTCAACGCCACGCCCCCCTCCCCAGGACTGGCTGCACCGCAAGGCCCAGATTCTGGAGATCCTCCGGCGGCGCTCCTGGGCGGGCAGGAAATAACCTCACCGTCCCGGCTGCCCTTTCTGGGCACCGGGGCCTCGGACTTGGCTGGGAGAATGAGGGGGCTCGGCAGCTGTCTCGCAACGAGACACAGTGGGGGAGGGGCTGTGATGTGAGCCCGCCCCTCCTCTCTGCCCTACCGAGCAGGCTGGCCCTGCCCGGGTTTCCTGCCCTGGATGGCTGGTGGATGGAAGGGGCTGGGAGATAGTCCCCTATCTAAACTGCCCCCTCTGCCCTGCTGGTCACAGGAGGGAGGGGGAAGGCAGGGTAGACCCCGGTTGTATTTATTTAGTATTTATTCACTTTTATTTAGCACCAGGGAAGGGGATGAGGGCCAGGGTCCTGGGGAAACTGACCCCCTGCCCTCATAGCCCTCACCCTGTCTAGGAAATCCAGGGTGGTGGTGATAGGCGTAAGTGATCTGTGTGTGTGTGTGTGTGTGTGTGTGTGAGAAGATGTGTGTGTGTGTGTGTGTGTGTGTGTGTGTGTGTGTATGAGGTTCCTCCTGCCCAGCTTTCCTCTCCCTGAATTTTATTTTCTGGGAAAGGAAGAGTCAAGGGTAGGATAGGCCTTCAGGGAGTAAGGGATTATCATATTTTTAAATATAAATTGAATTCTGCTATTTATGTGCTCCTTTTGGAGTCAGACAGATGTGGGTTGCACCCTGGCTCCACATCTCTGAACACTAGTTTCCTCATTTGACAATAATAATACCTCCCTTGGAAATTTGTTATAAGGATTAATGTAAATAAAGAACTAGCATAATGCCTAGCACTTGGTAAGTGCTCAACAAATGTCAGCTGCTGTCAGTTATTATTATCACCACCTTACCGTCCTCGGCTCCACTGTCCATGGAGTCTGCAGTGCATTTGAAGGTGGCAAAGATCTGCATCAGTGGTGCCTGCCCTTGTCCCCAGGCCCAATTCCTTTGGTTGGCAGAGCCCTAGCCTGGATTCTGAAGGACTGTCAGAGAAAGGACAGTTCTGTCCCTGATCTCTGGAGGATCCCAACCACATGGAGGCGTAATAAACACTTGGCTACAAGCACAATTGACAAGAACACGAATGTGAAAGATAACTAGAACGACTACCGTCAAAACAAACAAGCGCTTAGTAATGAGAGTGCTAGTTGAGGGGGTTGGGGGGAGCTGTTATAGAAAGAGCACTGGAGCCGGGAGCCCATGGGTCTGAATCTAAGTTGGGGTTCAGCGTCTTCCTAGCTGGTAGTGGTGGGTAAGTCACGGATGTTGAGCCTTAGGTTGCTCATGTGTGTAATGGGGCTAAAAAATACCTGTTCCCACAGGGTTGTTCTGAACAAATGTTACCATATTTTCAAAATAGTGAAGGCTGTACCCATGTGAGAAAATAGTGAAGGCTGCACCCATGTGAGAGGTTATCCTTATGACTACTGAGTGACTGGGACAGGGTCCCCAGAATCAACCAGTGTAAACCCAGCAGACTTCTTTGAAGATGTGATGTTAGAATGGAATTTAATAAGAGGAGTAGGGGATAGTCAGGAGGGCAAAAAAAAAGGCATGGAGAGGGAGCTGAGGTGAGGGGGAGCCAGGTGTTCAGTGGTGGCGGAAATCAGTTCTACTTTTCCTTCTGAGCAGGTGACTTTGCTTAAGGGAACAGGGTTGGGAAAGGGTGGCAGGTGGACCCTGCAAGAATTTATAGAGTCTTGCCTGGTAGTAGCAGGACTGCTAGGGATCGGAGAAGGGCTGAATGTGGAGGTGAGGGAGGAACTATAGGTAAAGAAGACCCTGAGGAGGGAGTGGAAGAGGGGGAAACGGGGGAACTAGGGGTGCTTCACTCTGCCGTAGTAGCTCTTAGCTGGGCCGCCCAATACTGCTCGGGATATAGTGCTGGGACTAGGGGATTAAGGCAAGCCATGGAGAGTGTAGCAGTTGTGTGCATCTGCTCACTGGGGCTGGGCTTCGCTGCTCAAGTTCTGTACGAGGTAGCGCCTTACACAGTGCCCTGGACTTTGTACCACCGAGCATGGCACTTACTCCCTTGGCAGCACTGGGAACAGGGCAGCCCCCTACTCTGCTCAGCTTCTTTTATTCCGTATGCGTGGCCCCCACTGCTGTGCTTGGGCCCAGGCCCTTCCTCCTGTCCTCCTACCAACCAGGCTAGAGGAGGGAGAAACAGGAGAGTGGGACAAGGCCAGAGCGATCTTCAACTATTTCATCTGATTAGCAAAATTGGACCACCAATAACATGTTTATAGACAGACCTTAATACTATGAGCTGATGGTACAATAAGCAGAGTTCTGTGCTAAGTAGATGTAAAGTACAAACGCAAACAATACACAAATAAAGATGCTCACTGCCGTCTGGGGGAAGGTTCTGTACTATACCTCCACAAAGAGAAACATTGGATGGTACAAAGAACTGTACGATAAGGGCAAATTGACCTGTACAGAGATTGATGCCTGGGCTTAATGGGCTATGAGGGTTAAGGAGGGTGAGTCTTGGGCTGGACCTTGAGGAACAGGTAATCATGATAGCCCTTCTTACGTTTCTTTAGTGCCGACGGTAATAAATCACTTCTATCCATTATTTTAAGAGAAAGCCCTTTACTCACTGAGTAGGCTTCTGACTGCCATGAAGCAGTTTTTCCTGGAAAGTTACTGAGTTTAGAGGCTACCTGTGTGATTGGGTGTTGGGGTGGGGGGCGGGGAGGCATACAGTGAAAGAGAAGAGAAGAGAGAGCTACTCCTCAAAGAGAATTGATGGGTATCCTGGCCCTAAATCCCTAGCAAGGCCTCACCCCTTCCTGGAATGTTCTCGCCCATACCACCCTTCCCAGACCCAGGCTGTAGACTGCCTAATATCCTGATGTCAGGAGTGAACAAGTTCTTGCTATGGATGTGGGGAGGGCCTACCTCCCTCAAAGAGCCAAGATGAGCTCTGACTCCTCAGTCGGCCCACTTATTGCCTTCATGGGCCTGAGCTGGGGTGTGGGTGTACAAGCAGGAGGAGAAACAGGAATAACAGGAAGGAAGAAGGCATGGAGACAGTTCAAGTATCTGGTCCTTAAGGGAAAAAGAATGGTGATGAGCTGGAGGAAGAAGACTAGGTGACTGCTGAGAGAGCCCCGTCCCTGCAGAAGTTCAAGGAGAGATGGACAACTATTTTATGGGATGGCAAGTGTGCCTGTGTGTTCAAGGTGGGGGAAGAGGTCGAAGCAATAACTGTGAGTTGGGCCAGTTTCTTTAAGTTCTTTCTGTCCCTGAGATTCTCGACTTCAGTGATTAGAGCGGAGGAAATCTGGGCATTTGTCCAACCCCTGTTTGTGTGGTGGGGGTGGGAGAGCCAGCATTCCTGAGGGGTGCCGTGGGAGCAACTACTCGGTTACATTTCTACTCCATCTCTGGCTCCACTTCTTTATAATCTCCATACGGTATTACAGTGTTTTGTTTTCTAAAATACCAGATTGATAGTAATTGACAAAACCAGCATCCCATTGGTCAGGACTTGTGGGGGAGGAAGGGGGAAGAAAGTAGAACTTAATGTGGTAACATTTTATTGGCTCAGAGGATGCTTCTGAACCAGTTGAACACCTTCCCCATTGACTGTCGCTGGGGGCAAGCTAAAATCATTGGCAGCAAGAGTAACCAGCTGACAGCTGTGGAAAACCACCAGTTCTAAAAATGCTCAGAAAGAGGCAGATGAGGGGAGGGGGGGAACAACAATACCGAACAACTTCCTCAGATAGGACCTTATATGGGGACAGGCCCAGAGAACTTAAGTAGCTTTAGGAAGGAAAGGGAGGGGAGGAAGTATAGATTGAAGGCATCCCTCACAATCTTTGGGCAACCAATAACAGGCCCTACAAACCCAGTAATAAACAAATACACAAACAGTGACACACATTGACATACACATGTCCAACTCCATAGAGATACATTAGCACATTCTCTTGATAATGTAGATGCAAATAAGCATTGAGAAGCTGAAAATGTGAGAACTGGGGCCTGAAAATGGGTCAGAGAAAATATATTAATTGACCTAATTCCCCAGTGAGAATGAATTGTTCACCCCACTTATTTGTTCAATAAATAAGCCATTATGTTATAAACTAGAATCAAATCATTCTCTCACAGTGTCTGGAAAGGGCACAGATTTTTGGAGTCAGACTGAATCTAAGCTTTGCAAGAGCCAAGATGTAATGGCATGATCTTAAATTACTTGATCTCTGTGAGCCTCAGTTTCTTTATCTGTAAAATGGGTATATTACCACCTGCGTTATGGAGAGGTTGTCAGAACTTAAGAATATAATGATGTAAATGCTTGACCCTGTGTGTGGCTTCTAGTAAGTGTCAATACATGCTGATTCTCTTCCCCTCAAATCTCTTCCGTTCCCTGTTCCCTTCCCACTCCTGCATTAGCATGAGAAAATAAGTATACCAAGGAACTTTCTAGGTCAGATCTAAAATGGGCTATTTTGTAGAATTTGTGCCAAAAGTTCTAGGTTACTTTCAGGGGATAATAAAAAGGAAGACATGGTCTCTGTCCTCAGAGAGTTCATAGTCTGGTGGCTAAGACAGTCAGGTAAGACAAAGATTCCAGACCTGTGTGATAGGTGCCATGATAGAAGAGGGGCATAGAATATGGGGTCAAGGAAGTGTTCCTGGAGGAGGTGCCTGCCTCCCCTTCTAGAAGTAAGCTATAAGGGCTTTTGGAGAGTAGGGTAGTGGTGGAAGAAAAAAGAACTTCTGCTTGCTAGGTCAGCTCCCAGGCTTTGCTCTGTTATGCAAAATCAAAGTAAAGTGAACAGACTTGAAGCTGGTGGATAATTCTGTAAGCAACTGAGTCGAGTTGGAAGGCGTAGTTTTGGGGAGAAGCTACCATCTCGGTAGAAAATGTTAAGTGGGGGAGAGAGGATTTTAAAGACATTGAGCTGTGTATTAAAATGTGCTCCTGCTTCACTCTCCCCTCCCCCATGCCTCTGATGTTTCCTTGAGAAACTAAGTAGAGATTTAAATTATGTTAAATTCGTTTTTTTTATTACTAGACTGGGTTTCTTCTGTTATGTTGTGTGTCATGACTGGGCCTCTAGGGGCCCCAGGATTTATTCAGAATACAGAAAGATAGGATGTTGTGGTGGAAACCAGCATATAAGAATTTAAGGTTTCAGAAACTAGCAATTCTCGGGGATGACTAAGCCCAGGATGTGGCCAGGGTGAAAAGGAGTAGAGATGAAGGTTCTTGAAAACGGAGCTTGCAAATGAATGTAGAGGAGTTATCAGAAGATGGTAGGTAGGAGGGATAAGAAGGTGAAGGTCAGTTTTACAAGAGTAGGACACCGTGGACGAGCAGAGGCTGAGGAAGGGTCCTCTAGAAGAACTACATTTCAATTTTCTGTATGTCTGTCTTTTCCTCTACACAGTGAGATCTTTTAAAAAAAAATGAGGGCTTTTACTTGGCTCTTACTTGGTGCTCAAAATCAGATGTATTGAATATCTGCTGTCTGCTGGCCCTTTTCCATAATTCTCACTAATTATCACAAAACCACGTAAGATGGGTTCACTGTGTGGATGAAACCCAGAGAGTGTATTGCTGAACATCACACAGCCAGTGGGTTTCAAAGCTGCCGTTGTATTCAAATCCAGTATTATCTAATTCTGAGCCTCCATAGGCACCTCAAACTCATGAGTTCCAAAGTTTAACTTGTCATCTCCACTGTTTCCCCCAAATGTGCCTCTTCTAAGTTTTGTTTCTCATTAAATGTCGCCATCATCCACCCAGTGGTCCACATTAGAAATCTGGGAGTCGAGACCTCCCTGGTGGTCCAATGGTTAAGACTCTGCGGTCGCAATGCAGGGGGCCCAGGTCCTATCCCTGGTCAGGGAACTAGATCCCACATGCCACAACTAAGACCAGGCACAGCCAAATTAATCAATCAATCAATTAATTAATTAATTTTTAAAAAGATATCCGGGAGTCCTCTTGGAGTCTTCTAACTCCCTGACTTGACACATCCAGCCAATCACCAAGTCCTATTTGCCTCCTAAAAGTTCTCAAAGGTGTCCTCTTCCTTCCAGTCCCACTGATATTACCTCGTTTTGCATGAGTTTCATCTCACTCCTGGATTGCTGTGGTAACCTCCTTAATAGGTCCCTGCTTCCAGTCTTGACCACTCCAATAATGCTCCACATTTCCACCGGAGTAAAATTCCTAGTTCTGATCGTAGCACTCTCTGTTTAGAGCACTTTAAGGCTTTCTTCTTGCCCACAGGATAAAACTCAATCTCTTTTAATGTGGTTTATGGAGTCTTTCATTATCTGGCACCTATTTACCTCTTCAGTTTCCTCTTTCACCATTCCCCTGACTCTATCGTTTAGCCTATTGATCCATTTTTTTAATTTCCCCAACTCCCTAATTTCTTCCTCATTTCCAGACTTTTGCACTATGGTTTCCTGTGTCTAGAACACTATTCATCGGTTAAAAGATAATTTTCAGAAAAGGGTAAAATTATGACTCTCACACTGTTAAAGAAAAAATTGTTCTGACACTTGTTAAAATGGTAAGAAAGACTTTATTCAGGACTACTGCAATAGGTGCCAAGGCTATCCCAATCAGAGAGAGATTGGGTTCAACTCTGAATACAGTTAAGGACAGGTGGATAGTTATAGCCAATAAGCAGAATGAGTCAGTAGATGGAAAATTACATCAAGAGTAGGGAGACTCTTGCTCAACCAACTTAGAATTCTTGCTAAAGGCAGGCCAGGGTGATCAGAAATTAAGGGTGAGGGGATTCTTGCTAAACTGACTTAGCAGGATTCTTGCTAAAAACGGCTACAGGCCCAAGGATGAGGCCTATTAGAAAAGAGGGCTCAGGGGAGCCTGTCTAAAATTTGGTCAAGGAGAGAGTTTTTGTCAATACACGTATAAAAATGAACACCTGTTAAAGATTTATTTAACTCATAAGGAAACCAGCAGATGTTATAACTAGTTAAAAAAAACAAAAAATCTAAAGAACAGACATTTACAGAACAGAAATACAGAAATATGAAAATGAGAGGCAAAATTGTTTTGTTTTGTTTTGTTTTTCCCACAGTGCGGGGGGGAGGGGAGTCGGGGGTTAATTGAAACTCTCTCAGACAGGACAGAATTTGCATGTGGATCAGTTAACCTACACAGAATTGTAAAATAGCTCCATGGAGACGGAATCTTATGAAACAGAAGGACATGCTATAGAAAAGTCCTTCAGGCTTCCCATTAGCCATCACTTCTGCGAAACCTTTCCCAAACTTCAACTTGTGAATGAGGTGCAATTTTTAGGCTATCATATTTATCACACTATATTGTGGACAACTACCCTGCCCCCCTCCATCCCCACCCCGACCCCGCACAAAAGAAAATGAGCTTTTTGAGGCAGACACTGCGAGTTATTTAAGTTTCCTCAGTGTGATGATCTGCTTGTAAGGAGCACAGTATTCTAAGGGGGTAGTAGAAGCCACAAGATAAAACATATTGCATATTAATGAAGCGTCCATCTTACTCTTACATCTGGGGAAACACATTTTTCCATTAAAGCGGACGCTGCCCTTCCCTCCACACTCAACGTTTCCTTGTCTTATTAACCGTTTCTATTTCAAGGCCTGCGGGATACCTTGGGGATACAAAAATGTGCCAGAGCAGTCTGCAACGATGTACCCTGAGCAAGAAATAATTTTGATAATAAGTGGCACTAGGTTAAAGGGGGCGCCACTGACACACTCGGAAAGGGGCTCAGGTCAACTTGGGGCGAGAGTGAGGTCTTCCGACGCACCGGCCTCTCAGTACGTCTTGGCCCCGAGAAAGGTCCCGGTTTGACTTGCTGTTTTCACAAGTGTGAGGGGTGGGGGTTGGGGGGTGGGGGGTGGGGGGTGGGGGGTGGAATCCCGCTGGAAGTCGGTCCGGTGGGGATGAGCCCCCGCGCCTTCTCCCGAGGGATCGAGCCCCGAGCAGCCTGCGCGGTAGCTTAACCCGTGCCCCACAGGCCGCGCGGTGCTCAGACCCTGCGCTTCGCTGGGCCAGGGCGGCTCCACCCGAGGCCCCGCCCCGTGACGCGAGGCCCCGCCCCCGCAGCTCCCGCTTCCAAGATGGCGGCAGCGGTTCCTGTCCGGCTGTCTGGGTGATGGTGACGACTGGCTGCAGAAGGTCAGGTGTGTGGTCTGGGGCTGGTGGGGTGAGAGGCACGGGAGAAAGGTTCGGGAAATTGGGAAGGTGAGAAGTTTTGGGTAAAGGCTGGAGACAGCCTTGAGCAGGGAGGGGGACGTAAGTGCAAGTATGGACAGAGGCCGGTGGGCTCACATCGCAAGGTAGAGCAAACGGAGGAGGAGATTGGGGTGGGATGAGGGTGCTCCGAAAGAACTGGGCTGTAACCCCCTGCAGAGCGCTGACCACGCCCCTC
Organism: Balaenoptera musculus; assembly: GCF_009873245.2. Lineage (NCBI taxonomy): Eukaryota > Metazoa > Chordata > Mammalia > Artiodactyla > Balaenopteridae > Balaenoptera > Balaenoptera musculus. Next base: position 117,827,472 of record NC_045785.1, on the reverse strand, counting down.
TAGGTGAGCTAGCCCAGGTACCTCTGACAGGTTCTGCCCAGCCCTCCCTCTCCCTATCTCATTTCACCAATAACCCCTGATCCCCACCTCCGATAGGACCGGGGAAAGGTAGAAAAAGGTAGGGGATGCTACCCCCATCCTATTCCCCGCCGCGCTCCGAGGTTGTTTGCATGTAGCTCCCAGGTGGTCACGCTCCCTGCACCTGCGGAGCTAGCTCCCAGAAACGTGAAGAACGGAAAGGAGCCAGTTTCCTCCGCCTCCCTGGGTTCTCTTGAGGCCACTCCACAGTCCTGTTAAGACTGCCTTCCCCCCTGGCGAAAGTAAGATCTCCAATAGCTTCCCAGTCCCCACTCTCCAAACAGGTTGGTCCTGCTGGGGTGGAGGATGGTTAAGTACAGAGTAAATCTGACACACTAGAGGGTTATGGGGGAGAGGCCAGGGACCTAGCATCTGCTGCTCCACCCCTTTTCTCTCCAGCCACTTTCCCTCCCTTCCCCAGCTGGGAAACCGGCTTCACCCTGATCCTCGTCTCTGGCCCTCTGGGTGGCTGGCTCTCCTTGACCACTTCTGTTTCAGCCGGTCCTAAGATTGCTGCTGGAGTGCTGGAGGGAGCCTTTCTCTGTCGTCTGTGACATTTCCAATTTTTTATAATGCCTCACATCTCTGCTCCCCCGGGACCCCGTGGAGTCCCCATGATCCTGAAGAAGACAGCTTGAACCTAGGTGAGTCTATCTCTACCCCCTCTAAAATTGGAAGGGAGGTTCTCCAGAGAATGCTCTGAAATGGCCTTGGGACATGAATGATGTAAGCATTCTTGGGGACTGATAGTAGGTGATAGGAGTGGTTTGAGGGAGGGGTGGAGGAGAGTGAAACTTGGGCTGGAAGTGACAGGTGGTAGGTCTGCTAGTGGTAGCATTCTTTTTTTTTTTTTTTTTTAAAGGTAACGTTTTCTTGTTTTTTTTGTTTTTTTTTTTAATTCTTATTTTATTTATTATTTATTTTTGGCTGTGTTGGGTCTTCGTTGCTGCACGCGGGCTTTCTCTAGTTGCGGCGAGCGGGGGCTACTCTTCGTTGCAGTGCGCGGGCTTCTCATTGCAGTGGCTTCGCTCATTGTGGAGCACGGGCTCTAGGCGCGTGGGCTTCAGTAGTTGCGGCACGCGGGCTCAGTAGTTGTGGCTCACGGGCTCTAGAGCACAGGCTCAGTAGTTGTGGCACACAGGCTTAGTTGCTCCGTGGCATGTGGGATCTTCCCGGACCAGGGATCGAACCCGTGTCTCCTGCATTGGCCGGCGGATTCTTAACCACTGCGCCAGTGGTAGCATTCTATTTCTTTCCATACATCTGTGTGCTCCCTTCTGTGACTTTGTGCTTTTCCTCTTTACCCCTGGCACCACCTTCATCCCTGCCCAATGATCTCTTTCTGCTGGCTTGCTCTCTTCCTGCCTGCCCCAGCACTCTCCTCTCTCCCTCTCCAGACTACACCCCAGGATGCTACGGAGGCTGCTGGAGCGACCCTGCACTCTGGCCCTGCTTGTGGGCTCCCAGCTGGCTGTCATGATGTACCTGTCACTGGGGGGCTTCCGAAGCCTCAGCGCTCTATTTGGGCGAGAGCAGGAGCCGACATTTGACTACTCTCATCCCCATGATGTCTACAGTAACCTCAGTCACCTGCCTGGGGCCCCTGTTGCCCCAGGGGGCCCCCCAGCTCCTCAAGGTCTGCCCTACTGTCCAGAACGATCTCCTCTCTTAGGTGAGTGCAGAAGGAAGGCAGAAGTGAAGGCAAGGCCAAGGTGTGGGGACAGGGAGCCTTGGACAGGCATAGGATGGCAGGAGTGGGTCTTAGAACAGGAGGGTCACGTAACTGGAAGGGAGGCTGAGGTTGAGATAGAATGGACTCTAAATTTGGAGTTTCGACTGGGCTCTTGGGTTGAGCCACAACCCATTTATGGGCTCTTCTTGTCTCGGGCTAGGACTTGCTTCTTTTGTAGACCACTCCTAGTGTAGTGAGTTAGTTGGAAGTCCATCTGTTCTCTCCATCCCCTAACTGTAAGCTTCTAACCTTGTGAGGCAGGGGAGAGTTATGGAACCCTTAAATAAGAAGGTAGGCTAGGTAAGGAGCCTTCACCTTCCAGACTTTGCAAAGCTGTCCCAGTGATGGGGAACTCAAGGTTTTGTGAGATTTCTGAGCAAGCCCTTGGGGGAGCTGAGCCCCAGAATCAGACTGCCAGGGACAGTTCTTCTTGCCCTTCTAATCCCTGACCTTGCCATTCCCTCCCAACAGTGGGTCCCGTGTCCGTGTCCTTTAGCCCAGTGCCGTCACTGGCAGAGATTGTGGAGAGGAATCCCCGGGTGGAACCGGGGGGCCGGTACCGCCCTGCAGGGTGTGAGCCCCGGTCCCGAACAGCCATCATTGTGCCCCATCGCGCCCGGGAACACCACCTGCGCCTGCTGCTCTACCACCTGCACCCGTTCCTGCAGCGCCAGCAGCTTGCTTATGGCATCTATGTCATCCACCAGGTACCCCCAATTCCCATACCCCTCTGATTTTCTTTCTTATAAGGAAGCCTCAAACAAATTCCACTCCACTCTCATATAATGGATCCCTGAAATAATTTTAAGAGGGTCAGACAAAAAAAAAAAAAAAAGAGGGTCAGACTGTTGAATGTGAGAAAGCAGGGGGCTTCCCTGGTGGCGCAGTGGTTAAGAATCCGCCTGCCAGTGCAGGGGACACAGGTTCGAGCCCTGTCCGGGAAGATCCCACATGCCACAGAGCAGCTAAGCCCGTGTGCCACAACTACTGAGCCTGTGCTCTAGAGCCCACGAGCCACAACTACTGAGCCTGCGCGCCTAGAGCCCGTGCTCCGCAACAAGAGAAGCCACCGCAACAAAGAGTAGCCCCCGCTCGTCGCAACTAGAGAAAGCCTGCATGCAGCAACAAAGACCTAATGCAGCCCCCCCCAAAAAAAAAATATATATATATATACACACACACACACATATATATATAAAAAGAAAGCAGCAGCTGGCACTGCTCTGCCAACGTGTTAGTCCCATACTTCTCCTTAAGGATATTCCCACTGTCCTATAATCTTCCATGATTTTTCCGTTCTTGAATTTGGAAGTGGATAGATTTGGGCTAAAATTCTGGGTTCTGCCACTTGTTCCATATGTGACCTTGAGCAAGATACCCAACCTGCTAAAATGAGGCAAAGAGTGATAACTAATATACCACCTGTTCCACATGGTTTGTTTGTTGTTGGGATTAAATGCTAAATAGCAGCATGTAAGTGTCAGGCACATACTGATGCTCAAAAAATTTTTTGTTGAATGAAAAAACAAAGAAGTTGTCTTTCTCTTCATTTTCCTTGTCCCATATCCCACTTTGATTTCCCTCTTTTCACTTTTATGCTTCTTCTCCATGCTACCTATAGACCTAGTTTGGTCCTCCGCCATTATCTTCCAGGCTGGAAATGGAACATTTAACAGGGCAAAGCTGCTGAATGTTGGGGTGCGGGAGGCCCTGCGTGATGAAGAATGGGACTGCTTGTTCTTGCATGATGTGGACCTCTTGCCAGAGAATGACCACAATCTGTATGTGTGTGACCACCGAGGACCCCGGCATGTTGCTGTTGCCATGAACAAGTTTGGATACAGGTAGAGGGCATGAGAGGGTACTGGAAGCAGGAATTCCACCACCCGGTGGAAGAAGGAGGGATGGCCCCCCCCAGAAGACTTGTGGAATCCAAGGATCTTTCTCTCCCCAGCCTCCCGTACCCCCAGTACTTTGGAGGGGTCTCGGCGCTCACTCCTGACCAGTATCTGAAGATGAATGGCTTCCCCAATGAATACTGGGGCTGGGGTGGTGAGGATGATGACATTGCTACCAGGTCAGACTTCCTGCCACCACCTCCCTCCCTGACCCCAGCCTGGATCACTGTCCTCTGAGACCACCCCTAGCCATAGCCCTTTACCACTAATTTTTAGCTCCCTGGTCCTGCACTGTGCCCATTCCTCTCCCTTAGTCTTTTCAGTCCGGTCTACCCAGGTCAGGCTTTGCATGCTGCTCCCCATTCTGTTATCCTTCAGTCTCTTAGATCTGGTTAGTACTGTTCCTGGGAGAGAAGATAAGATCAGTAGGCTATAGTATCACGGGATTCCAGAGCTGGAAAGGGGCCTAGAGACAGTTTAGTCCTGCCTCTGCTAGGGTTGCATCCAAACCACACTTCCTTTCAGGGCTGGGAGAGGAGAGGCTCAGCTCCACATAGCCCAGAACCACTTTTTTTTTTTTTTTTTTTTTTTTTTTTAAAAAGCCTGTGCCATTGGCATGATGCCAACTTATTTTTAGCATGTGAAACATTTTGACCTTCAGCCTCAGCTGACCCAATTTCCTATCTGTCATTTGACTATTTGGGCTTGATATGCTGGACCCATTGCTTCTCCTCCCCCTTTGTCCTCTGGGATGACATCTTTATGAATTCTTGTCTTCTGTATGTTTGTAAAGCACCCAGCAATTTCTAAATGTATGTATTCTTTCAGTACCTTCCCAGGCTATCTTCACTTCTTGCTTCTGTGTGTCAGAGTGGGAGTTTGTTTCTTTCCAGGTCCTGATGACTTGGTTCCTCTCTTTTCTTAATGTCGGTGGGGGGTAGGGGGTGTGGCAGAGCTGAGGCAGCTCAGCTACTCATCTAAATAAGAACTGCTGAGCTTGGGTCTGTGACTCCCAGTCTTGTCCTCCCTTTTTGAGAAAATGGCTCCTCTCCCGGTCCTTTCCAGACTGCAAGGGCAGCTCCTGGGATTTAGGAAACAAAGGTGGGAGGTGCAAATCTACCTCTGCCAATTGTTGAAAGCCCCCAGGGTGCCTGGCAGTAGGCCCTGAGGATCTGGATACATCCAAGCTTTTACATTCTCTTCAGCCATTTCCTTCTTTCTGTTTGACTTTCTCTCCCCTTCCAGTACTTGGCACTTTTTTTGCCTAGTTAGTAATAGCTGTTCTTTGTGTAAAGAAACGTGCAATTCCGTCCTTGCTAGCCTTAGCTCTTCTTGCTCACCTGTCAGCAGCTTTCTTCCGCTCTGGACCCTCCACGTTGCCCTCACTTTTCCCATAGGGTACGCCTGGCTGGGATGAAGATCTCTCGGCCCCCCACATCTGTGGGACACTATAAGATGGTGAAGCACCGAGGAGATAAGGGCAACGAGGAAAATCCCCACAGGTAGGATGGGAGGGCCGCCTGGGAATTACTACCGGATCCTCAGGATTCTGCACCCTAGCCAGGCAGTTCCTGAAGGTTCCTAGATTCCTGGCTGTTCCTTTCCAGGTCTTAAGTCTCCAATCTCTAATCCTCAGATTTGACCTCCTGGTCCGAACCCGGAATTCCTGGACTCAAGATGGGATGAACTCACTGACATACCGACTGCTGGCTCGAGAGCTGGGCCCTCTCTATACCAACATCACAGCAGACATTGGAACTGACCCTCGGGGTCCTCAGACTCCCTCTGGTCCCCGTTACCCACCTGGTTCCTCCCAGGCCTTCCGTCAGGAGATGCTGCAGCGCCGGCCCCCAGCCGGGCCCGACCCTCTGCCTGCTGCCAACCACACAGCTCCCCATGGTTCACACTGACTCCTCCTTAATCATGAAACTGAATCCGAAGAGTTGTATTCTCCCCACCCTCAGCTCCTCACTGCTCTTAGAGGGGATGTGGGGGAAATGAACTCTACTGCCGTGCTGGGGGCAGGGGCCTCTCCTCACTGCTGGACTGGAGCTGGGCTCCTCTAGCCCTGGGGGTCCCTCTTTCTAGGGTCACCAGCCAGGGCTTATGACTGTGAATCCTTGATGTCATGATTTTCTGTGATGACTCCTAGGTGTCCCCTGCCCACGGGGTAAGAGCAGGGCTGGACCCCAAATCCCTTCCTCTTCCATGGAGAGAAGAGTGATCTGACTTTTCCCGGGACCTCTGTGAATATTTATTCTATTTATAGTTCCCAGGAAGTGTGTTTGAAGGAAGCCCCTCCCAGGGTACTTTCTGCCAGTGTTGGAGTAGCTCCCTCTTCTGGACCTTGCTCAGGGGGCTGGGATTTTGATATATTTTCTAATAAAGGACTTTGTCTTGCCTCTGCTCCTGCTTTCTGTATCCTAAGCACCCTTAACCTACTACCTTTGCTCACCCACCCCACCCACGCCCACAGGAGACAGAACAGCCAGACCAAGCCAAGCTCCAGCAACTTTTATTTTCATGGGTGAGAGAGTCCCTGTCAGCAGAGGCAGGAAGAAGTGGGGTTTGAGGATCAACTGTTAGGTTCTGTGCCCAGGACACGGGCTGCTGCCTGGCGCCCACTCTCTATACAATCATTGACAGCAACCCCCTCGTACGAGGCTCCGGCCAGAGTCAAAGGCAGCTTCTGAGCAGCCAGGAATTGGGTAGCTGACTCTGGGAGGAAAAGATAAAAGGAATGTTACAGCTAGGGGTCTATTTTCATGGCTCTTCTCAGCCCAGCTGCTTTCCCAACTTACCCAATTTTTGCCAGTGGCCTAAAGTATACTGGGGGATACAGTTCTGGGGAGAGAAAAGGGGATACAGGGAAAGATTATTACTGATGTCCCAGGCCTGGGTAGACAATGACAAATGTACCAGTCCCTGCCTCCAGTGGGTAGCTGAGGAGTGTTTACCTTGTGTAGATGGACCAAGCAGTGACTTGGTGGCTCCTTCAGTCCTAACTGAGTGGCAGCTGCTTTCTCTGCCTCCTTTTGGAACAGCTCCTGAGATAAGACACTGCCCCTGGCTTCTAATGTCTGTAACCAGGAACCTCCCAACATCACCTAAGGAGGGAATACGGCACTGACCAGCCTGGCCTTACTACACCGGGGCACAGAGGAGCCCTTGGGAAACCCCCACTAAGCAAAGCTGCCTTCTCTCACAGTCACTCTGAGGCCAGGGGGGCTCCCATCCTGCTCAGGGAAAGCAACTGAGTCATACACGATTCCCAGGATGCCTGGGTCTTCTGAGGATGGCACCAGATGTCCAAATCCCTGGAGAAAAGGAAGAGACTGGGTCAGGAGGGGAGAGTTCCAGTTGAGCCCACGTCTCCCCTTCTTCTGTGTCACACCTGGACAGGCAGACGAGCTCCTCGGTACTGTAGATTCACCACAGCCACAGACACAGCAGTGATGGTACTCAGAGCACGAGCCAGAGGTGCAGCCTCAGCAGGGAGCAGCTTGCTGAGCGCTGGAGGAGAGCAGGCAGAGGCCTGCCTCAGGAGGCATTCACACTACAACTTTACCAACCCTCCTTGGGATTAGACTCCCACAGGGCTGACCAGTTCAGGGGCATGGCATGCTCCTGTTGGCCCAGAAAGGAGCTACGTCGCCTCAACCTGGTTGGAGAAGGAGAGGGTGACTACCACATTACCTGAAGCTGGAATGGCACTAATAATGTGGTCAGCCTCCAGGTTGCTGTCCCCTAGAGACACCTGAGAGGAAGAAAACGTTTAAAAGACACAGAGGTCACGGGAATTTTGCCTTAGTTTCCCAGGCAGGAGAGAGACTGGGTGCTGACTCAGGATGAAGAGACTAAGTAGTCAGCACAAAAATCATCCCCCCATTACTCCAGGAAGTGGGCCAGACAAAAGCCAGTGGGCCACTCTGAAATGTTTAGTGGAGCTCAGTGGTTCTTTCCCCTAGCTGGGAGCCACTTATATATATTCTAGCCACAGGTTTGGATCAAACAGGTCTTGGAGGAAGGTCCCCAAATAAGGCCTAGGAACGTGGAGTAGCCCATATTTAAATAGCTTCTAGGACAGGAGAACAAGGAGAAACTCCAGTCCTGCTGGCTAAAGCGTTTAGACAAAGTTGGAAACTCTAACAGACAGGTTCATTACACTCCAGGGGGCTCTCCTACCTTCCAGCACCCTTCTGCTTGGAGGCTGAGCCCACAGACTGGCTGGCCTCTGAGAACACTGACACCCCTACTAGTCAGGTGGGTGTTAAGGGCCTGAGGCAATGTCTCCAGCCCTCCACGGAGTGACCACTGGCTCCAGCGCTCAGCCCGAGCCTGGCGAATAAGTGCTGAGTCTGGCTGTGGGCCCTGCCCTGCAGAGGAGGAAGCAGAGAAGAATCATTAAAATAGCACCCCTTGCTTCCAGTCCTTCACTCTGGCAGTCCTTAATATCTTCAACCCTTGAACCAACTCCCCCCTCACCTGCCCCCAGCAGCAGCCCCAGTAATATGGAACGATGGGTTTGCTCAGCTTGGAAGAGACTGGGAAAGCAGGACCTCATGCTGAGCTCACGGCTGTTGCCTGCAAACACTCCACGGCAAAGACTGTCCATGGCTAGAGACGCCACCTTAAGGGTGAGACTGGGATTGAGAGGCCAAGGAATAAGCTGCACTAATTTCCACTGTCCCTGCTTGGCAGAGAATAGGGGTGAGGTGGGGTGGGGTTTGGTTGGAAAGCAGTCTCACTATTACAGAAAGATGGAAAGGAAGTGAAGGCATTCACCCCCAACACTGAGTCTGGGGGGCTACTGGGTATGAAGAGAAGAGGGCATTTTCAGATGATACAGAAAAGGCCCTACTGGGAGGTGCGAGTATGGGGATCTGCAGCTGGTTTAGGAGGGACGGGATTTGGGGGCTTCTGGGCGGTGTTACCTCAGGACCAAGGCGGCGCTCGGCGAAACTGTGCACAGTCTCATCAGGGTCTTTGCCCCGGGGCGTAGTCAACTCCTTCAGCCCAGCCCAAAACAGAGGTTTGGAGAAGGGAGGTGAAGGGCGGAGTAGCCCCCTGCATGGAGGAAGGCACAGTGAAGAGGGAGCTCTGATTTAACCCCCCAGCTCCAGGGGGTCATTTCCATTCATTTGGCCCCTTTTGCTGGGAGGGCTGACAAACTGGAAGATGAGGAAATGGAAGGGATGTGAGGATGGAGGCAGAGGAGAAGAATGGCAGTAAGGAGGTGGTAGCATTACCTGATGCCAGAGGGCAGGGCGTGCAGGGCGCCACCTACATACAGGAACCTGTTCTGGGCAGCTGCATGGTCTCCCCGGACAGGCAACACTTCTGAGTCCAAGCCAAGCTCGGAAACCTGCTCCACACGTCCTCAGAAAGAGCATAAACTAAGGAAAGGACTGACCACCAAATCTACTTGCTCCCCTTCACTCTATACTCTAGTGAAGGTCCCTCCACAACCTCTCCTAGGCATTCCACAAGCCCCTCACCATGAGCAGGGTCCGGGCTCCCAGGACTCCCGCCGGCCGAATTCCTCGAGGTCCAAGTTCAAAGACAGCACCATCTGGGCCTCGTACCGAGCGGATCCAGCCTCCCAGGCGCTCGCTGCCCTCCACCAAGACCACCTGGGGACAAGAGGGAGACACTGCAGCCTATAGCCGCGGCCGCGGCCGCGGCGTAAAGGGTCAGGAGGGGAATGGGGCGGCGCATTCCCTCTTGCTGGAAATGGGAGAGTATTAAAGGAGGCTCCCTCTGGCACGGAGCGGGGGGCACTCACCTTGGGGGGACAAGGGGCCCGGCTCAGGTGGTAACTAGCGGCCAAGCCGCTGATCCCTCCGCCCAGCACGACCACGGTCCGGCCCATGGTGAAGCCTGCGGGTGTGGAGGCGATACGGACAGGCTGACCAGAAGCACCCTGCTCTCCAGAAGACCTGCGGGTTCCGCGTTCCACCCCCGGCCATTCGCTGCTTTAGGGGAAACTAAGGCAGAGCCCGCGGATGGGGTGGTGGAACTGTGAGGTCCCCGCCCGGGGCCTAGGACTCACCCACGAGAGGAACGAGAAAAATGAGGGGAAAGGAGGAGACAGAGGTCTCAACACATCACGCCGCCGGCGTCCCGGGTGCGGGGGCTGGGAGGTGGATAAGGGCCACACCCACGCTATCTGCTAGCGCAGGGCTCTGGGCTCCGACCTGCCGCCTGTCTTCTGAAGCGCTTTCCCTCCCGCCCGCCCCCACTAGGCCTAGAGTTTCAGTCCTCTGCCTCCACCACCCCCCCACCCCAGTTTTTCGGTCTCTCCGACTCTCCGTCCACTCTATTCTGGCGGCACACGCCTGACCTTACCTTCCTGCTCCTGGATTGGTGGGTCCTGAAAGGCCCCGATCACACTCACCAATGAAAACACTGAACCGGCAGCGGCTCCTCCTCCCGCAAAGGCGTAGGGTTGGCCCCTGCAGAAGGCTGCTCTGTGGAGCTGGAGGTTAGTTAACCGGTTCGATGCCAGGTGGGAGAGAGCAGCTATATCCATCACTGACTTCCCCTCAAGGCTGGAGCGGCGAGAGCTGCGTGCTGGTTAGCATTCCCCAGCTCGAGCTTCCCAGGCCCAGCTAGGCTGAGAACCCTGGAGGGAGGGCCTCATGAGCTTTGGTTGTAGGGAGAGTAGATAGGGACACTGGAGGCTGGTCCGTGGGGAGGTGGCTCCATAAACAGCTCCTTGATGTTAGCAACAGCCTGGACCTACGGGAGTTAGGGCGGCCCGGCAACGTACCGTGTTTATCAACAGGGGTCCTTGGGCACCTCGCTCTCGAGGGGGCAGCCCCCTACGCCGGCAAAACCCGTCTACCCAGTGCCTGCACTCTAGCTCCAGGCTTCCTTACAGCTTCACGAGTCTCAAGCTCGCCTTCCCTTTTCCTCCCAATGTAAACCACCACTGCGTGGTCAAACCTTGGCATCAATGTGTCCTGGTCCGGCCCCTCTATCCCCACTCCCACCCCCACGGCTTTGAGCGCGCCCCCATCTGTTCAGAGAGGGAACTGAGTCCCAGGAAGACTCCAATTCGGCCTAGTTCTGTATCTCCACCCCCCCTTAAGCACAAATACAAATAAGGACATCATTTTTTCTTAATAAATTTATTTACAAAAAAAAGTGAGACTGTAGAGGGTCTGGGGGCTGTACACGGGCAGGGGCCTGGGGAGCTCTGTACATGGGGCCTGGGAGACGGGAGCCTCCAGGTGGAGGATATTTTTTAATAAAAAAAATAATGGGAGGTAAAACCACCCCCTCCCCCCTCCCCGATTAAAAAGACACAAAAATAGACGTCTCTGAGGTAAATGAGGAGCCTGGGGGCTTGAGGGTGTTGAAAGGGTTTCACAGGTGCCAGGGCTTAAAGGGGATGTCACAGGCACCGGGGTGGCTCCTGCATCAGTTGGTAGAACAGCACGTAGCCCTCACTGGATGCCACCTGGTTTTCACTGACAGGGGAGACACTAGGAAGAAGGGAGATGGGGAAGGAGGTGTGATCATTCCTGCATATTCCCCCCCTCCCCACATGATCAACCTCACAGCATCCCGGTAGTGATCAGGAAAGACGCCCCCATACCCACACACACACCCACCCACCGCCCACCTTTTACCAGGCACTGTGCTCTCCTGGGGCTTCGTATTAGGGAAAGGTATCAGGGCTGCAGCGGGAATGGGGCAGGAGTTGAATAGGAGGCTATTCTCACCGAGAGTCATTGTAGACATGCCAACCAGTCTGGCACCGGCACAGGGCTGTGTAGTGGCCATAGTGGACACTGCCCGAGTGGTTGCAAAGGGCATACAGCTGATATACGGGGCTTCCTTCGGGGTTAGAGATGACCAAAATCTATAGTCAGAGCTGTGCCCCACTCCCACTCTCTCCCTCCCCTTCATGGGAGCTCCTCAGGACCTTCCCTACAAGACTCACCGGCTTTGTCACTGGCAAAGTCCCCTAGGCTCAGTCGCTGCAGCGGGAAGTCTACACCTACTGAACTTTTCTTGATGGAGCCTCGGGAGGCGGAAAATCGATTAAGATCTAAGCTCTGGTTAAGGAGAATTTGGGAGGCAGAGTGCCTCTGAGGGGGGCTGAGGAATTGAATGTTGTCCACTCCCCTCCCTGAACACACATGGGGAGCTTGGTAGGGAAAGGTGGAGTGGCAGGCTTTTCCTAAGGAAAACTGAATTCCCAAATGTCCAGCCTCTGCAAACATGAGGAATGAGGAAAAAGAATGAATGGGAGAAATAAGAATTTGAACATTAGGATACGGAGCACGAGGATTCGGGGGAATCTTTGTACTGTCAACTTTTTGGTACTTCGTGTTTTCTGCCGACATTGGTCACACACCTGAGTAAATGTCAAATAATATTATAAGGTTAACGTGCTCCTCACCTCAGTTGGCTTTTCTGACACCCTGACTCACAGACAAATTTACTATGCTCCCTATTACTTCTGTATCCTCTGGGCCACTGCCCTTTGCCCTGGGAATCCCAGGACATATCTGAAACTCCTACACAAACCCAGACATATAAGTGTTATTCTTCATACTAAGGCATCATGCAACCCCTTTTACCCATATGGAGCCCCCCCAGGTCTCCCACCCATACTATATCCCTTGTGAACCCACACATACTGGGGCATTCTCCGATTCTAGCTCTTCTTCCTTGGTGAAAAGGCTGAAACAATCCCGCAGAGACACCTTGCCCCCGGCAAATCCTTTCTGGGGGGAAAGGGGAGTGAAGGGTCAGCATGTTCTGAATTTCCTTTTCCAACTTTTCTCAATTAATCCAAGCTTCATTTCTGCTCCAGAGACCCACAGGGTTCCCTCCCACACTGGGGGTGGGTAGGGTTGGGTCACAGAACCCATGTCCCATCCACCCCTGGAATCTTCTGGAATCCCACCTTGGGGATGGGCAGGGACAGGTCACAAAAAACCTCGAAGGTCGTGGAGCGATACCCACAGGCCTGGCACTTGAGACAACTTTTCAACTGGCCCACAAACAGGTCTAGATAGAAGCAAAGGGGCAGGAGAAACAGTCATTGTGGGATGCCTGAGATGCTTTCTTGGATTCCCATCTCTTCCCACCCGTTTGCCTGACCCTTCCTTTCCCACCACCGACACTCCTCACAAACCCCTCACAACTTCTCCACATTTTCGTCATCTAGCCTTATTCCCACACCCCTGGAGAGGATGGATTTTTTTCTGCCAAGCCCGCACCCCCTGCACACTAACTTTCCCCATCACTTTGTCTCGTTCCATACCCACAATCTTGCTGTCCTCTCGCTCCAGGTAACGCTTCCACATTAGGTTGGCTCGGTCGTCATCGCTAGGACAGATCAAGGGAAGTGGGGAGCACCCATGAGACAGCAGGAACACTGGGCACCCCCGACACCACTGAAATGATCCACAGAGCCCTGTACCCCACCCATACCCCAGCTCCTTCTCTAAATTTCAAGAAAGAGACGAAGGAGTAATGCTTCAGAGGACTTTCCGGGGAAATCCAAGGTGAGAGGAAAAGAAAGCAATGTTGACAAGGGAAGAACATGCCATCTTCCTCCACCTGGCTTCAGACCCCTTAGGTACCTTGTAAATTAATTATCCCCTCCTCTGTCAATACAGTGACAGCCATAGCACTATCTTTGCCTCCATCTGTGCCCCTCAGCCTCCCTCCTCCTCCTGCCTTCTTCCTACTTCTGCACTGCTTCTCAAACCATTTTCTGAGCTAAGTACTTCCTTGGACCCTACATCCTCAATCTTGACTAGCTCACTTCTGTGAAGGATGAATGCTGCTGATAAACTACTGCGGAGAAAAAGGAGGGGGGCAACCTTACCTTAACTCAGGTTCTTCTAGCAGAGCCCCTCCACGGCGGGGTTGGGAGGGAGCTGGACTATTGGCCAGGACTGGCGGAGCCCGGCGGCCTCGTCGGTTGATTTCGAGGTGTAGCCGCTCCATGAGGAGCTTCAGAAACTCTTGGGCATCCTGCTGGCTGCAGTCAGACAAAGAACATGGGCAACTGACCCCTGCCTAGTCCACAGTCACTAACCCCTGCCCAGACATCTGTCCCCACTTCCTGGATGAAGAGTGTCTCAAGGCTCAGAATGATGCTGCTTGGCCCTACCCCCAGACAAGGCCAGAGAGAAATCCCATACCCTCCAGCTCTCCCACCTGTATCCAGAGAAGGAAGGAACGTATTTCTGGAAGACAGCTCGGAATCGAGTAGGATTCACAGCTTCGCAGGAGTCAGGGTGCCACAGGGCACCAATCACATCTGCAAAGGCTATTAGGGTGGGAGTGGGGAAGGGAAACAACGGTTATTGAGTAGAAGAGGGAAGCAAGAGGAGGCTTAGAGGGTGGAAAACAACCTCTAGGAAATCAGGCACTGGGAAAAACAGATACAACTGCCAGCTCTCAGGGTTGGGGCCACTGGCACTGGCAGATGGACCTACAAGGGTCTGGGGAAAAGAGGACTTGAAAGAAGGGAGCAGGAGTTGTTGCCCCACCTTCAGTGAGCTCTTGGGCTCGGCCCCCTCCGGGCACCTCTTGCCGGAAGTCCCTTCGCAGACAGAAGTCCCGAAGAGGCCGAGTGCTGCTCAAACACTGTAGCACAGCATTCAGGAAGCACTGGGGAGCAGTAAAGACAGCGCCATTACCTCCCCAGACCAGTGCCTAGGAAGCCTTAGGAGAACTGCAGTGCTGTCCTTCCCCAAGTTTCCCTCGCCATGCCTGCCCCCAACACCAGTTCACATTCCTGTTAGGAAAGACAGGAGAATGGCTCTCACCGTGTTCCCCAGGTTTCGGAGGCCAACATGACCAGAGCCCAGAAGCAGTGTGTGATGAGCCTGGAAGGTCAGAGTACAGTCAGCACGTTCCCATATATCCCACGTGGCACTTTAACCTTTCGACAGCATGCTGCCCACTGCCTTCCCCACCCCATCCTTCACCCCCAAACTCTACACTTTTTCCGTCACTGGGTATTAGGGTCTCCCTACCTCAGTGGCCATGAGCAGTAAGCCTATCACAGCTGAGTGTACCACGGACTCAGCCATGGCTGTCCCACCTGTTCCCCACTTACTCCTCTGCCCAGCTAGCCGGCGATGCAGCTCCTGGGGCAACTCCCCAAGCACTGGCATGGTTGCCCAGCTGCTCCCCACCCCCACCTTGCTACCCCCAAGGCCCCCTCCTGCACCCGTGGCCCCTTCCTGCACCCTCTCCTGACGGCTCCAACTGCAATCAGCCTAGCTCACTTAGCTTGGGAAATGGGCAACCACATGAGCTCAGATGTTCTGAGCCCGCCCCTCTTCAGCTCCAGAGATTAATTAGGCCTAGGCAGCATCCTAGGAGAGAAGGTACAGCAAGGGAAGGTAAGGGCCTGGGGACCCAAAGAATTCCAAATGGTTTATTCCTTGGGGACTGAAATGGCACACCATTCTGGGCAGTCACAGACAACCCTGGAAAGGGTCTATGAGGCTTAAGGGTACTTAAATAAGGGAGAGGTAAGTCCAAACCACTGAAATGAAGGGGTGAAAAAGGAACTTGGCAAAAAGGGGAAAGGAAAGCCATATGATGGCAAGAAAGCTGGAGGCATGGAGGAACATGGGCATGGAAGGCGTGTGCTGGCAAGTCCTCACCATCTTGTCATTGGAGTAGAAAGGTTCAGAGGGCCGGGCAGATATCACGTGGAAGGAGCCATGGGAAGTAGGGGGCTCTGTCCGTATGCTGAGCAAGGTGGGTGGCCCAGGAAAGCCCCCAAGGCGGCGGAGAGAGGTGCTACGTCTCAAAGTGGGTGGCTCAGGCCGGAGAGCCAAGCGGCTCAGTGCAGCCCCTAGCTCTCCAGTGCCGCGGTGCCCTCCCAAGGCAATCCCCATTGGACGCAAGTCCCCACTGCTCACAGACTTGGAACGGGCTAGGTTGGTCCTTGATGGGAGAGGCAGAGCCACAGTTGGGGGTGGTGAGCCAGGCAGGGGAACTCCATGATCTGCCCGAAGCGGGCCTCTGGGACGAGGGCCTGAGGTCCGTCCCCGTCCCAGCTCCAGTTTCTTGAGCCGTTCCTCAGGGGGAGCTGGCCTAGGAGGCAGAGGTCGTAACATAGGGTTCGGCCCAGGGGCTGGGTTTCGGCGCTCCTTGCTCCGGGCCCTGGGAGCAAATGGTAGCTTGGATCCCACTCGGTGCTGGACATTAAGAGGTGGCTCTCGGGTCCGTCCCAGGCGGTGCTCAGAAGCCTGGGGCATTGTGGACACCACAGGCTGGACCTGGGAGGAGAAGAGACGATCAGCGTTTGGATATGGAGGGAGGTGGGAACCTAGGCTGCCATACTAGCTACATGCATGGAGGGCAGGAACCATGTCTATCATATCAATCATTGTATCCCCAGTGCCTAGTATAGTGTTTGGTACAAAGTAAACACTAAGTAGCCATTGAGTAAATGAATGATAGCAGGCAGGGCTTTAACTCTTTCTACATTCCTCACGCCCTTCCTACAGAATACTGCTTTACTGGAGAGCCAATGATAGATAGTTCCTATCTTGGCTCTCTTTATAATCTAGGTGCTCATGAAGGTTCCCCCATACCTGCCTAGTCAAGTGGGATGTGCTCTGGGTCACTTGGGACCTCTGGTCAAATAGCGGTGTGGATGCAAGTATAACAGCCCCAAGGACAGCATTCCATTCTCAAACCCCTGCCCCTCCTGGCTGCAAATGAAGCACACTAAAAAGGTTACTTGCGAATCACTCCCTCCCCCACCTCTGAGCTCCAAAGTGGTGTCGGGGCTCAGGGGCTGTGGCGGGGAGGGAGGACGAACTAACTCCCTGACCCCTAATCTCTGCACGTCTCCCACCACAGGAGGTTTCAACCGGGTCCGCCCCCCTCGAGGGCAGAAAGGCCGAGGCTGCTGATTGGCTACGGGGTCCAGCGGCATATTCTACACGATCCATGGATGCTGGTCCCTCCAGCCCAGTTCTCGCAGGCCTGCCGGGCCCCCAGCGTCTCTGCCTTTGGGGTGGGCGATCTCTCGGGTCTGGAACAGTCTTCCCTCGGCACCCCCACGCCATAACGCCCCGGACCGTACCTGTCCCCGGGTGAGGCGGCGGGGGAGGCCAGCCGGGGCCAGGCCCCAGCTCAGGGCCACCCCCTACTACCCTCGTGCAGCGCCCCTGCGGGCCCGGCTGCAGCTTTAGCCGCAGCTAGTGCCCAGATCTCTCCCACCGCAGGGGCCGCCGCCATCTTTGTTGGTCCCGCCCGGCCACCGGCCGCCGGCTTCACTGTCTCTCAGGGCGCCTGCGCACCCACACTCAGACTCCACCTACCCTCTTCCTCGGCGCTTGCGTGAACCCGCCCCCTCGGCTCCGCCGCCGACACCATGGAAACACAGCCAACTTTAGGACCGCCAGTTCCCAGCTTTGGCAAGAATTGTCTTTAAACCATCGCTCCAAAGCAAGTCCCTAAAGTAGAGTCCCATCGCCCCACCCCGTGGCTCTAAAGGATATAGATCTGACAATCGTAGTATAGCCCCCCGGCTTGCAGCACGGATCCTTCCCAGGGAGCAGGGGTGCGAATGCAGGGCCTGGGTCCAGCCCACAGACCAGTGAAGTATCCACATAGGGTTGGGAAGATCCCTGGAGGGCAGGGCATACTGGCCCTGCAAAACCAGTCGTCAAGCATCTTGCAGGCCAAAGCAGTAGGCTCCCTGCTAAAGGACAAAAGCAGATCTCAGCAGCAGGGAGAGCAGTCAGGATTTCCTTTCATTCCCCAGCTCCAGACCAGAGCATCCTCCATTTCCCCTTCCCTCCCGAACTAGTATAGTTGTACATGTGCCTTGGGTCTTAGCCTGCTGACCCTAAGCCTGCTCACCCTCTATTAACAGCCACCAATGAGAACCACAAGCCACAGGAGGAAGCAGCTTTTATTGATGAGTTATCTCCAGAAACCAAAAAGACTATGTACCCACTTTCAGTCACCCCATATCCCTCCAGGACCTCACACTGCTCCACATGGACAAGGGATATAAATTGCCTTTTGGTTTTTCAAGGCCCTAGTCTTTCTCCTTCCTGTGTAGCCCAACTTAGAAATTCAGTAGCAATACCGTTGTTTTTTTCCGCAGTGTCCGCTGCAACTATTGATACTTAGTAACAATTATGGGTGAAGGGGTGTGGAGGGAAGTGGTTAGATGAGTAAAAAGAATGATGCACAGGAAAACAGGAACGTAGCCTATCGAAGATCCCTCTGTCCTGCCTCAGTGGATTGATCCTTCATTGGCTGCATTTCTCTTTATGCTGAATCACTCCCTTCTGAATCAGATCGGGGATTTCCACTGCCAGCCATGGACCCAGCTGCAATACAAGGGAGACCCTGTGAGATTACTACCACCCAATCAATGCCTCTTATTCCATCAGAAGCTCCTTCCTAGAGATATTCTAGGAGAACACGCCCAAAGGAAAACACTGTTATTCCTTGTTTACTCTCAGTTACTTTTCTTATACCGCTCAGGACCTAACCCCTTCTCCCCTTATATACCAAATACTCCAAACTTACCCCCAGAGCCATGAGATGAGCTAGTCCAAACTTAGGCACATTCCTGGCCCACAAAGGCTTAAAGTGATCAGTCAGGCATACTTTGCCACCCCTATGAGAGGGACAAGATGATCAGAAGGTGTTGACATGCAAGGTATACCATAAAGCACAGCAGGCTCTTGAGAGCACAGGAAGACTACTGGTGATCAGAACTGAGAACAAGGTCAGCTAAGTGCTTTGCCCAGGCTTGGCAGAGGGAGACCTGGAGTCTCTGTAGGCCTGCAGACTCTGGGAAAACTCCTGCCTCAGAGAGTTCTTCTCCAAGGCCTTCTTTGACCTTTTCCCATCTGCTATTCAGTCCTACCTGTACATCTTTGCTGTTTTTCCATCCAGTTCAGGGACTGCGATTTCTGGAGCAGTAGTGGGATATGTGATAGGAATCTGGAAGAATTATAAAGCTTTAATAAAACAGAATCAGAGTAGAAAGGAACTAGTCTAATCAGATATACACATTTCTTGGTTGAACTGAAATGTTCTATAAACTCATCAAGCAGCAGTCACACACCAGGATTCTGGACATGGAGGTGAGTAACTATAACCTATGCTTGTTTCAAACCTCAGCTTTTCCCTCCCATTTAAAAAGTTATCTTTGGTCCCTCCAAGAAAGGTTAGCTTGTTAACAATCACCTAATCCCTCCTGTTCTACTAACCTCCATAATTCCCACTCCATCATACTCACGTCAAACTCGATGTCAAACTCATATTTGAGGAGGTCATGGATGTACCAGCATTTTCCAAACCACCTGTAACATAGACCAAACCTCAGTGCAATTTCCCCATTCTTCTCATACTCAGATGACATCTTCTTGGCTTAGGTGACCAGCCTGGGAGACTCGTGGGTTGGGAACTGGGGGACTCTGGAGTTGTGGGAGTGGAGACCAGAAAGGGGCAGGAAAGGCCTGGCAGTGGGCTCTGGGACACCAAAATGCACAAGCTATGTGACATCCCCACCCTCACACCTCCCAAGAGGGTCTGCCTACCGAGTCCCTTCCTTGTTGGACTCCAGTCGGAACCAATCATTGTCTGCATTCTTGTTGTTCTCCACGTACTAAAAGTAGAGAATGAGGTCTTTGAGGGGGGTGTTGAGGTCAAGGGCAGTCCCGCTTCCCTCAAAAGAAAAGTGTGTGATTACTTCCTCTCTTAAGCACCCATATGCTGATGACTTTTAAATCTTTATCTTTAATCTAGAGCTTTTCTCAAAGCTTCAACTCCATTATCCAACTGTGTATTGAAATTTCTACCTTCATTCCACAGGTACCTCAAACTTGGCAGTCCGAGTTTCCCTCTAGTCCTTCAGACTTGTTTCTCCACTTCACCAATCTCAGTTGGCAGCATTAGCATTCAGTCACCCAAGCCAAAAACCTGGGAATCATCCTTGACCCTCCTTCGCCTTTACTCTACAAACCAATCTTTTACAATGTCCTGCTGATTTTACCTTCTGAATATTCTTTAAATCTACCTCTCCTCTCTATCTTCACCATAACTCCCAAGTTTAGATCATCATCTTTCTTTTGCCTGGATTAATGACAGCCTCCTAACTTCAATCTTACCCCCTGTCAATTCTATTTTCCTCTCTACTGCCAGTGATTGATCTAAACCCAAATCTCATCGTGTTACCCCTCCACTTAACATCCTTTAAAGGTATCCCAATGCCTCCAAGATAAAATTCAAGTGCTCAAATCTATTTGTCAAGCCTTATCTACCACTCACTGCCACACTTTGATGCTCTAACAACTGTGACCTACTTGTGTTTCTTCATATATGTCATGGTGTTTCTAGCTTCTATGACTGCTCATGCTGTTCCTTTTGCCTTGAATGTTATTCTCTTACCTTCATGTTTTATCAGGCTAACTTATGTTCACCCTTTAAGCCTCAGCTCAAGCATTGCCTCTTCTAGGAAGCCTTCCCTGACCAGACCCAAGCTGGATTTCGGTATCTCACCTCCTGCTTCAAAACATCTTAGCAATTTCTCAGACTCCTTCTCCCTGTTTCTCCACATAATGTATTATCATGATATGTTTCTGTCCACCTCCGTAGGCTCAACTTTATTCGGCTTTGGATGCCCTTCCTAGGTACTTGGTATACAATAAATGTTTTTTTAGTGAATGAATACATGCACCAGGAAAGCTGCTAGCTTTTGAAACAGAGACCACCGCAAGAAAGTCAAATTTTCTTCTCCTTCCACAGAAGGGAGATTAGCTCAGAAGATGGCTCGTTCCTAACCCTGAGCTCAGCTCCTTGTCTCTCTGCAACTAATATCTACTTGAATTTTTAGCTCTAACGTGTACTCCTCCCTCAGGACAAGTGAAAGAGGGAGCGGAGAGACGCGGACCGGGACTTAGGGTTCCAGGAATTCCTTTTGACCACCTCGCCTACATCCAGGAGAGCAATCACCTGGGGCCAGAAGGACATGTCATCCTCCGGGGCGGCATATCCCCCAAATAACTGCTGCTTTCAGTCATAAAGTCTGGCCCCACCGTGGTTCCTAACCTGAGTCTCTTAGGAGGAACCTCCTCCCCACCGCGCCTCCCCAAGTCCCCCAGCCCCGCAGTCGTCCAATATCATCTATGAATTCGTAAACTTTAAAACCGGAAGCGGCTTCCACACGGAGCCTATTCCTAAGGACACCCGATTACCCGCAACCCTTTTGCGACGCGGTTGGCAGTAGAAGCACAACTGACCCGGATAAGAGACTGATATTCCTCCTTGAGTCTCTGCACCCACAACTCCCGATCTCGAGGTCCGGCGTTGGTCTTCAGCACCGGGATCTCAGACACGACACGCCGGGTGGCCTCATCCGCCATCTTGGACCAGGGCGCAAGAGAAACACGGAAGTGGTATTACCTGTAGTTTACATTCAGGGCGCCTCCATCTTTACTACTGGACGATGGGGAGTTGGGCTGCCTTGAAACTTCTTTGAATACGATCTTTATTTTATAGTAACGAAGAGAAATTTGTCACCTGATCACTTGCTTATGGGTGCAACGAGAAGAAAAGAATGGAAACGGATGGCTCTGTCCTGAATATAATTAAACCGCAGATTGCTCAAAGGGTGACTTCCGCTCATGCTCAGAGACGTAATCTCAGAAAACGCTTCCGGACACTTGAAGAGTTGCTAGAATTTCAGGCAGTTCTAGGCGCTGTTCCCGGCGCTGTCATCCTAAAACGCGCGATTCACATGTTTCGGCTTCGAATAAACTTAACTTCCTTGTAGTTCAGCTGAGATAGCGGGGGGCCAATGCAGTGATCCATTAGGAGGGTAGTAAACTCCTGAGAATTATTGGGAACCGTGGAGAATCAAAGTATATACAGTCTCAACCCTGAACAGTTAACACAATTGAATTAGAAAATTCTTAATAAATGCCAAAGGAGTTTAGAGGTCACGGGAAGACTTGCTTTAGTGTAGCCTAGGCATTTTTGGGTCTGGAATGAACTCATCTAGGAAGGAATCATGTCTCTTATCTCTAGTGCAAGGCACACAGTAGGTACCCAGTAATCCTTTTGCAAAATTTGTATCTTCCAGTTGGTTTTTAAACCTAAGCACGTTATTTTTGGCCTTAACTTACATATCTTGTTTGCAGTGTTAATCGTTCCAACCCATGGCAGTAATTTTGGATCAAATCCCATTAATCATCAAATTCTATAGTCTATCTACAACTTTAATTTCTAATGGCTGAAACCTCCAGTACAGTGTTGAGAGCAGACAACCTTGTCTTGTTCTGATTTTAGGGGGAAAGCATTGTCTCTTCCTTAAGTATGATGTTACCTGTAGGCTTTTCGTGGATGCCCTTTATCAAGTTCAGGAAGTTCCCTTCTCTTCCTAGTGTTGAAGGTTTTTATCATGAATGGATATGGATTTTTTTCCCAAATGCTTTTTCTTTATTCACTGAGATGATGATGTGGCTTTTGTCTTTTATTTGCATGCTATATATTTCTTTCTTTGAAATATTGGATATTGGATAAGGGTAAGGCAAGCTTGTAATATCTCACTGAAGTTCTTTCTCCTAGAGAAATAAAGATTTATTCCGTTTAGGGTGTAGGCTCTGTGGTGTGGTAGAGTGCAGAGATTTGGAATGAGGCTTGCAATTTAATTGTCATAAGACTTTAGAGACGGGGGAGAGAGAAATGGGGAAACGTAGGTCAAAGGATATGAACTCTCAGTTATAAAAAGAATAAATTCTGAGGATTTAATGTACAGCATGGTGACTGTAATTAATAAAATGGTATCGCATGTTTGAAAGTTGCTGAGAGTAGATCTTAAGCATTCTTAACCACACATGTGTAAACTATGTGAAGTGATGGATGTGGATATTGATCTTGGTAATCATTCCAATATATATATATAAAACTATCACATGTATATGATTTATATGTAGATGTATATCAAACCAGCACTTTATACAATTATATTTGTCAACTATTCCTCAATAAAACTGGGGGGAGGGGGAAAGACTTTGGAGAGTTACTCTGTGAACTGCATTTTCTCACCTATGAAAGGAGGATAGTAATGCTTATAGGGTGATTTTAACGATATATGCAGTGTCTCTTCATTCATTCACATAATAGATTTTCAGGATGAAATTCACATTATATATAGGGCAGGGCTTCCCTGGTGGCTCAGTGGTTAAGAATCCGCCTGCCAACGCAGGGGACACGGGTTCAAGCCCTGGTCCGGGAAGATCCCACATGCCGCGGAGCAACTAAGCCCGTGAGCCACAACTACTGAGCCCATGCACCACAACTACTGAGCCTGCGCTCTAGAGCCTGTGAGCCACAACTACTGAGCCCGCGTGCCACAACTACTGAAGCCTGCGTGCCTAGAGCCCGTGCTCCGCAACAAGAGAAGCCACTGCAATGAGATGCCCAAGCACTGCAACGAAGAGTAGCCTCTGCTCGCCTCAGCTAGAGAAAGCCCGCGCACAGCAACAAAGACCCAATGCAGCCAAAAATAAATAAATATATATATATATGTATATATATATGGCAGTAATTTTCAAACTTTTTGTAATACTGGAGCCAGGTTACCAACAACAACATAAAATCTCACTTGGAATCTCAAAGTATAAAAATGATCAGTGCAGAGCTGCTCTTGTTCAAGTGCAGGCAGAAGACCTCTAGCCTTAGAATACTTCCCCTATGGTAACAACACATCACACTTTATTGTTTAATTGTCTTGAAAGACTGTAAGCTCACAGTAGAGACTGTGTGTCAGTCTTGTTCATACAATAATACTGTAATGCCTGGCACAAAGTAAGTGCTCAATCAATATTTTTAAAATAAAGGAATATCTTGATGACTTAGGTAAGCATCAGACAAGCTGTCGCCTTAAATCTGCATCTTTTTTTTTTTGAAAATCACCTTATTAGACCACTTTGTAAAGCAGAGTTCATACTGCATGAAGGCTGTCTCTATTGTAAGCATAGTTGCATCTCTGGAGAGTGTATTTATTTTAGAGAAGTTTCTTTTTAAATGATCAATTTAGCTGATTCTTGCTTTAAGGAATTCTCACAAGAGGTCAGAAGCTAAGGTTGAGAAGACTGAAAGAAGAGTGTGTAGGCCTGAGCTGCTTCTTTTTTCAAAGGAAGTGCTCATTCATACACAGTTCATGTGTTTATGGAGTTCTTACTACATTCAGGCATTGGAAATACAGTAGTGCACAAGGCAGGCAGAGTCCTTGCCCTCATGGAAATTGTCCTAAAACAGCTATAAAAAGGAACCTGACAGAATTGATTGGAAAACTCAATTCTGGGAAATACACTAACATCAGACCACGGTTTTGATGGGATAGTACTGTTGAGTACATGAGGAAGCCTCTGAAAGTAGTTGAAAATCCCATTGTCAGTCATCATGGAGAAAGGTAGCTCCTGGGACAAAAGGAAAAATAAATATTGTATTAGGGAAATAAACCTTGGATTAGGAAAGGAATTAAAATTTTTCCTCCTTCTGGTCTTTAAGGGGATAGTCTGGACTCTGATATTCTGGAATATTACTCAGAATGGTGAGGGAAATTCTAGTTCTACTACAGGGAGGGAACCACCCTATAGAGCAGGGGTGCCCAACCCCCTGGGGCCGTGGACCGGTGCCGGTCCGCAGCCTGTTAGGAACCGGGCCGCACAGCAGGAGGTGAGCAGAGAGTGAGCAAAGCTTCATCTGCCGCTCCCCATCGCTCGCATTACCGCCTGAACCCCCCCCCCCAACCCCAACCGGTCCGTAGAAAAATCGTCTTCCATGAAACCAGTCCCTGGTGCCAAAAAGGTTGGGGACTGCTGCTATAGAGGATCAGTGTAGATGGGTGGCCACTTTTGTAAAATTTTCTCCTTTGTTATTGCCTTTAATTATTCTGGAGACTTCAGCAAAGAATTCTTGTAAACTGTAACCTGATCTCTGTTATGCTGTGGGGAATTAGTTTCACACTTAGAGAACTTGGTAAAGAGAATGATAAAAACGAACATTTATACAATGCTTACTGTATGCTAGGCACTGTCCTAAACGTTTTTAAAAATTAGATCCTTTAATTCTGGCAACAACCTTAAGATAGTTACTTTCATTAGCCTCATTTACATTTGAGGAAACTGAGGAACAGTCAGGTTCAATGAAAGAAAGCCCTATATCACACAGCCGCTAAATGGTAGAATTGGAATTCAAGCCCAAGCACAATCTGGCTCTAGAAATCACATCCTTAACCAGCTTTCTACCATTTCCAGGCCAATGTGAAATTAGCACCAGTGATCTGAGGGGACAGAGGTGGTGGCAGGGGCTATTCATGGCCCTAAAAGGGAAGACGGCTATCAGTAATGAACCAGTGTTTCTGAAAACACAAAGAGAGACTGCAGGAACAAACAGTAGAGCTGCAGGAACATAAATGAGATAACAAACCCCCTCCCTGGAATGGGCTGATGTGTGCACAGGACCTTCTGAGGTGTTGGTATCATCCCTAGAGATTTTACAACTATGGACTTTAACTGCAATCTACTAGCTAGTGAGATCTCGGCAAGGGCTGGGAGTGTCAGAGGATTTGGTTAACAAAGATGAAAAGACGTATTCTTTGGGGAGGAAAAACTAATAAGCAGTCAATTACCATAAAATCAAAAATCTCTATTCTGGAGGTATACAAAGTACTGTCTGAGTAAGTATTCCTGAGAGAATCAGGTAAGGCTGTTAGTATTTGAACTGAACTCTTAGGATGAGCACATTGAATGTGCGGGCAAGGAGAGAGCAGGGCAAATATGGCATTCTAAGCAGAAAGAAGAACATGTGTAAGGCAGGAAGGCATGAGGGAATACAGTATTATATTAATGACACAAAATATCTAGATCATTATTTATAACGGAAGAGGGAAGAAAGCTCCTAGAAACTGTTAATGTTATATTAACTATATGGAATATGCTATAGAAAAATATTTATAAAATAAGTGTAAAATCAGAACACAAAATTGTACATAGATGTGGTTTTTTTAAAAAAATAAATTTATTTTATTTTTATTTTTGGCTGCATTGGGTCTTCATTGCTGCGCGTGGGCTTTCTCTAGTTGTGGCGAGTGAGGGCTACTCTTCGTTGCAGTGAGCTTCTCACTGCGGTGGCTTCTCTTGTTGCGGAGCACGGGCTCTAGGTGCATGGGCTTCAGTAGTTGTGGCTCACGGGCTCTAGAGTGCAGGCTTAGTAGTTGTGGTGCATGGGCTTAAGTGGCTCCGAGGCATGTGGGATCTTCCCGGACCAGGGCTCGAAACCATGTCCCCTGCATTGGCAGGTGGATTCTTAACCACTGCGCCACAAGGGAAGCCCTAGATGTGGTTTTAAAATATTTACTTTTGAATAGGTAATACATACACCTGCTCAAAATTCAAAAGATACAAAAGGATATAGAGTGAAACGTTGTCTCCCTCTTATCCCTTTCCTTGGCTACTTAGTTCCCTTCCCCAGGGGCCTCTCCCCTCCAGCTAGTTTTTTGTATATCCTTCCAGATATACTCTATGCACTTACCAATATGTACACACATACACATTCTTTTAAAACATTTTATAACAATCATAGCATAGGGCTTCCCTGGTGGCGCAGTGGTTGAGAATCTGCCTGCCAATGCAGGGGACACGGGTTCGAGCCCTGGTCTGGGAAGATCCCACATGCCACGGAGCAACTGGGCCCGTGAGCCACAATTACTGAGCCTGCGCGTCTGGAGCCTGTGCTCCGCAACAAGAGAGGCCGCGATGGTGAGAGGCCCGCGCACCGCGATGAAGAGTGGTCCCCACTTGCCGCAACTAGAGAAAGCCCTCGCACAGAAACGAAGACTCAACACAGTCATAAATAAATAAATAAATAAAAGAACGTGAATTTCTTTAAAATATATATATATATATTATTCAAAAAAAAAATCATAGCGTACTATTTACATTTCTGCACGTTGCTTTTTTCACTGAATAATATATCTTGGAGGCTGTTCTATATTAATACATACAAAACTACCTCATTCTTCCCCCCTCCCCCTCTTTCTTCTTTTGTAGATGCATCCCATTGTATGGATCTACCATAATTTATTCAACAAGACCCTCAGGATGTTTATTTAGGTTGTCTTTTGCTATTACGAACAGTGTTGCAGTTAATAGCCTTGCCTACTCATCATTTTGTACATATGTAATAAATACTTAGATATGGAACTGTTGCCTCAAAAGATTTGTATTTTAAATTTTGTTAAATATTGCCAATTTGCCTCTAGAAAGATTAAACCAATTTGTATTACTATTAGCAATACATGAAATGACAAATTTCCCCACCGCGCCCCCCCGCCCCCCCAAAAATCAGTGTTAACAACAGAGTTGTTTTTGCCAATTTCATGATTGAAATGGAATCTCAAGACAATTTTAATGTCCATTTCTCTTATTATGAGTAAGGCTGAATATCTTTTCATAGGTTTAGGATCCATTTGTATTTCCTTTTCTGTAAATTCTTATATCCTTTGCTCCTTTGTAATTGTCATTCATTTTTTCTTACTGATTTGTATGAGTTTTAAAAATATATGTATTAAAGAGATTAGCCATTTGTGATGAGTTGTAAATATTTTTCCCAGTTTGTCATCTGTCTTTGCTTTTGTTCATAGTATTTTTAACCATGTGGAAATTTTTCATACATGAGGTCAAGTCTACCAGTCTTTTTTGCTTATAACTTCTGGTGTTGAGTCACCACAACAGTCTATATTATTTTAAAAAAATTATCCCATGTTTTCCTCTAGTACTTTTTCTCTTAAAATGAAAATGGCTTTGTTTGTTCCAGCTTATTTAAGCAATATGGAAAAATAAAATTAATTCAAAATCCTACCCCAAGAGACAAAAACTGCTATCATTTTAAGTATACATCCTTCCAGACATCTCTATGTGCACATTTTCTTTCTTCTACTTTCTTTGGGTTTAATTTACTGTTATATAGGTTCTTTTTTTTAAATTAATTTTTACTGGAGTATAGTTGCTTTGTGTTATATAGGTTCTTGAAATGGATGCAAAGTTTATGAACTTTCAGCTTTTCTTTTTTCCTAATATGTGCACTTAAGACTATACATTTTCCTGTAAGCACAGCTTTAGTCACATCTAAGTTTTGGTATGTAATATTTTTATTATCATTCAGTTCAAATTATTTTCTAACACCAGTTGTGATTTTTTGGGTGGTTACTTAGAAGTAGTGTATTTCATAACTTCTAGTTACTTTTTTGTTACTGATCTGTAGCTTAACTACAAGTCAAGAAACACACTTTGTATAATTTTAATACTTTGAAATTTGTTAAAATTTGCCTTATAGCACAATATGGTCAGTTTTAAAAATGTTCCAAGTGTGCTTGAAAATAATTTGTAATTTAAAGTTTTGGAGTACAGTGACTATATATCTGCTTGTTGAATCAAATTTGCTGCTCACGTTATTTAAGTTTTTTATATACTTACTAATTTTTTTGGGGGGGGTGTCTACTGGTTCTGAAAGAGGTATCCTCTATCAATGGATGACAGCCGTATGTTAAATCTCCTATTATGATAGTGAATTTGTCTATTTTTTTCCTTGTAGCTCTGTTGCTCTATATAATTTGAAGTTAAGTGCATACAAATTTAAAACTTCCTGGTAAATTGGACTTGTTCATATGAAGTGCCCTTGTTTATTTCTAGTAACGCTTTTGCTTTCAAGTCTACTGTATCTGTTATTATATAATTTCCTTTTGGTTTATATTTGCACAGTATATCTTTTCCAATTCTTTTACTTTCAACGTTTTTGAACCATTATGTTTTATTTTTTTAATAAAATTTTAAAAATTAATTAATTAATTAATTTTTGGCTGCATTGGGTCTCCGTTGCTGCGTGTGGGCTTTCTCTAGTTGTGGCGAGCAGGGGCTACTCTTCGTTGTGGTGTGCGGGCTTCTCATTGTGGTGGCTTCTCTTGTTGTGGAGCACGTGCTCTAGGTGCGCGGGCTTCAGTAGTTGTGGCACGTGGGCTCAGTAGTTGTGGCGCACGGGCTTTGTTGCTCCATGGCATTTGGGATCTTCCCGGACCAGGGCTTGAACCCATGTCCCCTGCATGGGCAGGCGGATTCTTAACCACTGCACCACCAGGGAAGTCCCTGTACCGTTACGTTTTAGATAGTTTCTAGTATTTTATGTTAATTACGATCGGCTATTAATGCATGTGGAAGTAATTTTAAAGGGTATGTATAATCTTTCCACTGATCTAAGGTGACACCTTTATCAATACAAAATTTCCTCACATATTTGGGTCTATCCAGGAACATGATATTATTTTCCATTTGATCAAGTTCTCTTTTATGTGGGTAGCATTTTATTTTATTTTTTTATACATTTATTTATTTAGTTTTGCTGCATTGGGTCTTCGTTGCTGTGCCTGGGCTTTCTCTAGTTGCTGAGAGCATGGGCTACTCTTCGTTGCGGTGCGCAGGCTTCTCATTGTGGTGGCTTCTTTTGTTGCAGAGCATGGGGGCTCTAGGCACGTGGGCTTCAGTAGTTGTGGCTCGCAGGCTCTAGAGCACAGTCTCAGTAGTTGTGGTGCACGGGCTTAGTTGCTCCATGGCATGTGGGATCTTCCTGGCCCAGGGCTCGAAACCATGTCCCCTGCATTGGCAGGCGGATTCTTAACCACTGCACCACCAGGGAAGCCCATGGGTAGCATTTTAAAATTTCATTCATACTGGGAATTCCCTGGCGGTCTAGTGGTTAGAGCTCTGTGCTTTCACTGCCAAGGGCACAGGTTCAATCCCTGGTCAGGGAACTAAGATCCTGCAAGCCATGTGGCATGGGGAAAAAAATTTTTTTTTCATTCATACAGATCTTGCCCATTCTTGTTAATTATTCCTAGGCATTTTATCTGACTTGTCACTATTGGGTCTTTTTTTTTTAATATATATTTTTAAAATTTTATTTATTTATGTATATATGTACGTATGTATGTATGTATGTATTGGCTGTGTCGGGTCTTCCTCGCTGCGCGCGGGCTTTCTCCAGTTGCGGCGAGTGGGGGCTACTCTTCGTTGCGGTGCACAGGCTTCTCATTGCGGTGGCCTCCCCTGCTGCGGAGCACACGCTCCAGGCGTACAGGCTTCAGTAGTTGTGGCATGCGGGCTCAGCAGTTGTGGCTCGCGGGCTCCAGAGCGCAGGCTC
The DNA here is from genome assembly GCF_009873245.2 of Balaenoptera musculus. NCBI lineage: Eukaryota > Metazoa > Chordata > Mammalia > Artiodactyla > Balaenopteridae > Balaenoptera > Balaenoptera musculus. The sequence continues at coordinate 117,797,535 of NC_045785.1, read as the reverse complement.
AGCAGTTGTGGCGCACGGGCCCAGCTGCTCCGCGGCACGTGGGATCCTCCCGGACCAGGGCTCGAACCCGTGTCCCCTGCATTGGCGGGCAGATTCCCAACCACTGCGCCATCAGGGAAGCCCTATTTGGTCTTTTTTTGATTATACCTTTAACTTATTGTTTATATATAAGGGATATTTATTTCTGCATGTTACTTCCCCTCCCAACCACCACTTTACTAAATTCTATTATATGTAATAATTTTAAAGTTGATTCTCATGATTATATCTATGTAAATAAGCTATCATCTGCAATAATGATAATTACATTATTATTTTAGCTATATAAAATGTTTATAAATAGCTAAAACTTGGAAGAAAACATTAAGAAATGAGGTAAAATGAGTTAGGAAAAGTCTTTTTGTTAGTTATAACTTCATTAATGATTAGTTAAAATGGTAACAGGATTCTTAGCATTTTAAATGAGTTCAGGGCCTGGACACATGGTATTCTAGAAATCAGAAATATCTGTAAGTGAAATTGTTTTCTGTCTAGGTCACCTGAGGAACACACAATATAGCAAATGTCCACATCTTCAAAGAGGGAAATTCTAGATGGTAAATTCTGGAAACTAAAAAACTAAGATTATTGATTCTTAGTAAAACTGTAGAAGTTATTAAAGAGTATTTTATGAATAGAAAAGGAAGCAGCGACCCCCAGATGCCTACAGTGGTCATGGCGATGTGATTCAGTCTCCCAAGGTGTTGGCTCTTCCTTGTCTTTGGGCCTTTAGCAGGTATCCTCTCAGCCTGGGATATTCCTCCCTTTTCTGCAAGAAGCCTGGCTCCTTTGGGTCCTTTGGGTCTCAGCTTCCATGTCACTGCCTCAAAGAGAGCTTTCCCTGATCATTCATTTTTCTGTCACAGCATTCTGTTCTTTTCCTTCATAGCACCTATCTCAATTTAAAATGATATATTTGCTATTTTCTTTCCTTAGTGTCAGTCTACCCATGTAAACTGTAAACTCCATGAAGACATGGACCATGTCTGTTTTGTTCACCACTGTGTATCCTATCCTATATGCCTATCACAGTACTTGACATTAGTAAATGCCTAACGTATATTTATTAAGTAAATGACTGAATGACTTTCCTTGTCAGTGTTACTAGATTAACAGACTAGAACATCATAGAGACAGTATATCTTGACTTCAGGAAAACCTAACAGTTTCCTGATATGTTCTTTGAAAAAGATAGTGAATTTGCTAGAATATAGAATCATTTTTATTTGACTGAACAACCAACCAAAGAGAATTAATTCTCTAATTAGCTGGTGGGGTTGGTAAGACAAGGCTGTTTTTTGTCATGGCCTGCCTGTGGGATAACCAATGACTTGGAAAAATCATCCCCATGGGGGCAGCAGAGAGCATTAACAAAGAACCTCTCCTGAATTTCTGAAACCTGGTGAAAATTGTTATATATAAATATTAGGTAACATTTATCCGCTGCTTACAATGAGCTAGGCCCTGTGTTGACACTGCACATATATTATTTAATATAATCATTAAAACAGGGACCTATGACATGGATGTTATTTTATATTTGCCCTTTTTACAGATGAGAAAACAAGCTCAGAGAAGGAACTTGCCCAAAGTCATATTAGTGAGGGTCAGAGCTGGCAAATGAAGGGAAAAGGTTAAGGAGAATTTTGGACAGCAGATCATTAGGATTCAGTGACTGATTGTGGTCCCTACTCTTCTATTCAGGAGCCAGCAGACACTGGAATTCTAGCTAAGGGCTTACAGCAAGGTTTGAAGTACAACTGAAATTAGGAGCAAGTATGATGCTTGGGTGAAAATGAGTAGCTAGAGCAGCTTGGAGTTAATGGGAAACCAAGACCTAGAGAGGACTGTCAGGTCAGCAAGTCATTGTAGGATAAAGTTCAAGAGGAAAGCCCAGGCAGGGACATAGGGATCAGAGTGGGCCTGGAAGAGTCAAGAGGATACTTGTGACAATAGGTTGCTAACAGGGTATAGAATTCTTTAAGGGATGTCTGGTTTAAAAAGATTTTAATTCTGGCAGAGCTGGGGAACAGCATAGACTGGGACAAGCAGCCTCAATAGAGTATTCAGATTAAAAAAGATAAGAGATCTACTATAATTTGAATTGGTAGTACCATTGACTGGGAAAAAAATATTTAGTAGGGACATAGTAGCTATCTGAAGGGCTGACATTTAGCTCTGATGCGTTGATCCAGAGGGAAAAAAAAATAGGACCAATAAATGGAAGTTACAAAGAGATTTTTCTAAATACAGAAGAAAAAAAAAAGGTGTTTCTAACCACTGAAAATTAGAATGAATTGAGAATTAAGTGCAGGACATACTGGAAACGGGAGCATGTGAAAGGTAGCTGAAGGATGTCAGTTTAATGATTCTAGTGAAGGAAGAGATAATTGTGGGAATAGAGTGTATTGAGAAGCAGAAAAGAATGGGATTCAGGGTCCAGTTGGAGGGGCCCGTCTTTGAAAGCTGGAGGGATGTTATCTCAGCTGAGGCTCCAAGGAAGAGACAGGAACTGATATAAAGGAAGGGACGTGAAAGGCGGAGGAACAGGAGAATCCTACATAGGGTTCTCAATCTTCTGAGAGAGTTTTCTCGAGTTTTTAGTTGAAGTAAGGAGAGGGTGGAAAAAGAACACCAGACAAGAAATGAAGTTTTTGCTTTAACTGCAGAGATGATGTACAGTTTAAGCCAAAGGGGAACGGCTGCTTAGCTACAACTAACAAAAAATCTTAGTGTTTGAAATATTTTTTCTCAGTGCTGGGCGTGAGAGTGCCCGTCTCCTTGGTTTAGTTAGTATTTACCCCATTTCACCTCAGGAAATCTGCTCAGCTCTCTTTATTGGCATTATGATCTCTTCAGCACCTATTATATCTCAAGGCTTCATGTTTTTTGTTTGTCTGTCTTTTGTTTTGGCCACGCAGCGTGGCATGTGGGATCTTAGTTCCCTGACCACGGATCAAACCTGTGCCCCCTGCAGTGGAAGCACGGAGTCCTAACCACTGGACTGCCAGGGAATTCCCAAAGGCTTCATGTTTTAAGAGTGAATTTCCGGGGCCCCCCAAACAGAAAACTTTCCTACAAATGCAGTCATGAATGCACTAACTTAGGAACAGCTGGCCCAGCAACTGTTCCAATGTCTGGAATTTGTAAAATTTAGTTAACGTTTGGCCCCAGGGAAAAGGATTAGGTTCTTCGAGTCCTATAGAGGAAGAGGGATTACTTTGAAGGCCTAATGAAGAAAAATCCCAGTCCTTCCTTTAGCTTTCCATTCTGAGTGAAGAAGGCAATCTATCTTTTCTCCAGAGGCTGCAATGAGCAGATAGGACACCATACTATTAGAGAAGGCAGTCCTCAGCATGGACTCTCCTCTCTAATCCTCTAAATGGGGCTGGGTTAAGTTTAGGAGACGGGCTCATGGAAAGGAATTACTACCATGATGTCAAGATTGCTAGGTATCAAACCACTTCCGGATATGGGTAGCGAGAGAACATGATTCTATTTTAAGAAGTAGTGCCTGTGTCCGCCTCTTTTGTGGGCTTATGTGGGTGGGGTAAGTCCCCCTTCCATATATCACAGCTAGCTACCTCTGTCCTGATGACTCGTCCACTAGGAAAAGTTAGGGAGTAATCTGTGAAGAAAATGAGAATATAGGGGAGGCTGTTTACAAAAGAACAGAGTTCCAGTATGGGGTGGTGGTGAAGCGGGGGTAGACATGTTTGGCTTTTTCTAATGGATATCTCTTCCCTTCAACTGTGTAAAGTAGAGGTTGTTCATTCTTCCACTCCTGTAGGAAAGGGTGGCAGGGTATCATCCTTCTCTTTGCAATCCACTGCTACTTTCAGATGGTCGTGCTCTCATCCTCTTGTAAAAACTCTTCCTTCTTTAAAGCTTATGCAATTTGGCTCTAGTACCCTTTATCCTTCATGCTTACTGAGAACTCCAGTGCCTATTAAATAACCTCTCTGTACCAACTCTTCCTATCTGGGTGGTTTTAGGAAAATCCACGTGATCATTAGCTAGTTTTTGACCTTCTCAACTCCAACTTATACTCCTACTTTCTTTTTTTTTTTTTTAATTAATTAATTTTATTAGTTTTTATTTTTTGGCTGTGTCAGGTCTTCGTTGCGGCATATGGGATCTTTCGTTGCAGTGCGCGCGGGCTCCTCTCTAGTTGTGGCATGCACATTTTCTCTCTTTGTAGTTGTGGTGCGCAGGCTCCAGAGCGCATGGGCTCTGTAGTTTGCAGCATGCGGGCTCTCTAGTTGAGGCATGCAAGCTTAGCTGCCCCGCAGCATGTGGGAATCTTAGTTCCCCGACCAGGGATCGAGCCCGTGTCCCCTGCATTGGAAGGCGGATTCTTTACCACTGGACGACCAGGGAAGTCCCTACTCCTACTTTCAATTCCTTAACTTTACCATTTCTGGCAACACAAGTTTTTCTTGCTGGCAGCTTAAGGGCCATAGTAAAGAATGGGAGAGGAAGCATTCTTGACTGTGGAAATACTAGTGCTGCCAGAACTGGCTGGTGTTGACTTCAAGACCCACTGAAAGACTGGGACTGGCAACCATGACATATAAGGATGGAACAGCATGGGGGTTGACTTCCACGTGATATTTGGTGACGGTTCAAGATCTGGATTTGACCTTTATGCCAAGTTCCCAGGAAACCTGAGTCTGGAGCTAGCTTTTAACCTTTCTTGTTAGCTGCCTTTCTGGGGACATCTGACACTTTTAATAACTTCCATCCTCTTGAAACACTCTCTTCCTTCTGATTCTGTGACAATTAGGATCCAGTGTTTTTCTTCCTCACTGCTTGTTCCTTTTCAAAGATTCTCCAAGGGCTCTCCTACTTGTGCCTTAAATGTTAGAATTCACCAAGGCACTCTTCTTAGCCCCTGCTGTTCTCTGGGGAGCTTATCCAAATCTATGGCTTCAACTACCACTGAAATGTTCATGATCCCGAAATTCTGGCCTATACATCATTGGAGTTTTTAAAAAGCAGCTTTCTATAAAAGTAATATATGTTATGTACACAGTAAAACAAACAGTAAAGATGAATCTAAAATAAAAAGCATAAGTTTCATCCCTCTCAGGCCCACTCTTCATAGTTAATTTTTTAACACTTGTGTAAATATGTAAGTATTCTTCTGCACTTGGTTTTTTTCCATTTAATATAATTTTCTCCCATGTATTAGATTTGTACCTTCAACTGCCATTTGGACATCTCCATCTGGCTGTCCCACAGATATCTAAAACTCCTTCCCTTTCTTTGTAATTCTCCCTTATGCTATACCCTACTGCTAGCCTCTTTCTACCGTCAACACCGTGAAGAAATTGTCTTTACACACTGTGCCTTTCCAGTCACTCAATTTACCTCAATGTTGTTTCTACCCCCACTGTATCTCTGAAACAGCTTTCTCCAAAATTACTAAACGACTTGTTGCAAAATCCAATGGACACATTTTAGCCCACATCTTACCTGATCTGTTATGTTTGACACTGACCAGTTTCCTTGATACTTCTCTCCTGGTTTCTTCTTTCCTTTCCTTCTCAATGTCCTCTTTTCCTTTCTCTTCCCTCATGTCATCTCAAATTCCTCTTTCTAAGCCATCTTAGTCACTTCCATGGCTTCAACAACCTTCTATTTTCACACGCTAGGGCGCCCCCCCCGCCCCCCAAACTTTCCTTTTGGACTCCCAACCCACCTTATCTAATATTCTATTGTCTAATGGATATCCCACAGGCACCTAAAACTCACTCTTCCCCCACCCAAAACAACAGTGAAAATGGCATTATTCCCCAGTTGCCCAAGCCAGAGCACTGGGAAATACCTTGGATTCCTCTCTCAGCCTCATACCCATTTCCGATCAATTTTTCCCCATCTGCACTCCCCCTTCTAGAGGACAGACCGCTGTAGTCTCTTACCAGGGTAAGAGCTTCCCAATTGTTCTTGCCTCTAACTTCACGCCCTCCAATTCATTCTCCCCATTGCAACCAGTGATCTTTCTAAAATGCAAATATATTTGTTCACACCTCTGCTAAGACTCTTCAAACCCTATTCATTACCCTTAGGATAAAATAAACTAATTTACAAGGCCTTGCGTAAACAGGCCCCTCCCAGCCTCCGGGACTCATCTATTACCTCTCTTTTAACCAAACCAGGCTGCTGGCAGCTCCAGAAGGTACCTAGCCCCCCACCCCCAATTCCCAACAGTTCAGTATTCAGCTCAGGCGACACTTCCTTCAGGAAGTGGGTGCTCAAAAACCAAATGCTCAAAAAGTGAAATCCGAGGGGGCATCTGAGCAGCACTTTCCGTTCCGGACCCAAGTTTACGGAACGTCCGGGTTACCAGGAAGCTCAGAGCAAAGGTCAAACCCAGATCATGAACCTTCCCCTAAGTTCGCGGGGCAATCCGACCCCCGTAATATTCCGCCCTTACGCGTCATGACTGCCAGTCGCAGTCTTTCAATGGATCTTGAAGTCGACACCAGACAGCTCCGACCCCACCAACGTTTCCACACTCAAGAACGCAACCCTCTCTCATGCTTTACTACTGCCCTGAAGCCGTCCTGAAGAAAAACTTGCGTTGCCAGCTTGCCCCAAAGCAAGATGGCTGCCAATCTCTATTCTCCGCTACTGAAATGAAGCTATCCACTCCCCGTTTAATGCCGCTGCCAGGCTGCCCTCAACTAGCATGGCTACTCCGGCTCATGCCTCACTATGGTCTCGAAGCCGCCACTAACCGGCCAGGTTCCGGGAGGCGCTGTTCAGGATGCAGCCACCCCCGCCCGCCTCTCCCCTCCCCCACGCCCGCGGTGGCGGCGGCGGCGGCGGCTGGAGCCCGGATGCGGCGCCGTGAGACAGGCCCGGGAGAGCGGCGCGGATGGATCCAACATGGCGGCGCCGAGCCTGAGCCGAGAGTGAGGCGGCGGGGCGGCCGGAGTGGGGAGGGGGAGTCGAGCGGGACGGGGCGGGGCCGGGCGGGGCCGCAAAGGGCTTGGGGAAGGAAAGTGGAGGGGGAGGCGGTGGCGACGTCTAGCCTGAGAACCTGAAGAGAGGGAGGTGACGGGACGCTGCAAGGTGGGGGAGGGGAGCGGCCGAGGGGGGCGTGCGGGGGAGGTGGCAACTGCGGGAGAGGGCAGGGTCGAGGCGGAGGAGTGGGGCAGGGGAGGGGCGTAAACAAGGGCCGAGGCTGGGCCAGGCTAGGGGTATTAGAGAGGCCGAGGTGGGGAGTGGGGCTGCGGTCCCGCCGGGCTGAGGGGGTAGGAACGGGAAGGAGGGGCCGAGGCTGTGAAGGGGAAGGGGGCTTGTGGCATGTGGTTGGAAGAAGGACTGGACTCTTGTAAGGGGTGTTGTGGAGAAGTGGGAAAAGGTGAAGATTGGATTTGAGACGTTTGCGGGGAGGTTGTGAAAGTGTTAAATTGGAGGTGGGAGGGGGAAGGGCCTAGGGGAGAATTTGGGTGGAAAAGGAGAGGACGGAGGTTTGGGGAATGGAGAGCGTGTCGGTGTGACGAGGTAATGGAGAAAGTGAGAGACTAGGAGGAAAGTTTGGGAGGAAGGGGAATGGGATGGGAGATAGGACAGTGTAGCTGCACGAGTGATAGAGGTTCAGGGGTTTCCCTTTTCCCTGTAGAAAGGAAGAGAGAGCAGAGTTAAGCAGCATCAGTTACAGCCAATTCTAGTTGCCAGGCCTTTAGCTCTTACTAGGGTGGGAAGGGCAGAAGGGAATGGTCATGTGGGTTTGGAGAATTGGGGTTGGATGAGGGTTCAACTGGATTTCCAAAAGCTGCCTAGCTTACTGCTCCCTTGTTTTTCCTGGTTACAAAAAGAAGAGAAAATGGGGAGCCTGGTATCGCTGGAGTGTGGAAGGAGTAAAGGACTTTTCTAGTTTTAAACAATTAGCAATGCCAGAATGGGGAAACAGCCATGCTATATTGGAACGCTGTTTGCAGGGAACAGAAAACACAGGATGGTGTCTAGGCAGCCGTGCTAATTAAATGAGTGCTTTCGTTTCCAGACCCTTCTTTTGCTGTTTAAGTGCTAGGAGCAGGGGTCAGTATCCATACATAAAAAATGTTCCCTGGTGAAATGTAGATGTTTGACTGGATGCTGCCCCAGTGGATATTTTGTTCTCACTGTGTGCGAGAATTTGGAGGATAGTTCTGGTCTCATAAGTGAAGTAATGGAAAGAAAGTGCCTTCTTTGGCTGTAACCACTTTCCTCCTAGTTCATCTAAAGATGAAAGTCAATGTTAATACTGTAACAAAGTAGCTGGGCTTCATAAGGAATCGAGGAGTCAGGTGAGGTGTCAGAGGATAATTGGTTTTCCCACAAGTTGTTGAATTTGGGACCTTTCTTGCCCTAAGCCACTGAGACTGGAAATTCTTGGAGTTGCTATTGTGTTGTGAATTGGGTAACAGAAGGTTAGGGAAGCCTGGGGACTTTGATGGGAGTGAGTTCTCTCATTTAGCTTGGAGTGGATCATTTCAATTGAAATGGCTTCAGGCTTGTCTGTATATTTTTGCAGCTGAGATTGACTACCTCTTTGAGGTTTCAAAATAAAGCTTGAAAATTGACGCTTCCCCCTCTTATTTGTTTTTGCTTTGCTGCTGGCTTTGAACCTTGTGCTAGGAAGAGACCTGGGAAATTAAGTTTCTTGCAGAGGTAAGTCTGGAACTTTCTATTGTTTTCAAACAATGGAAGGGAATGGAAACGGCATGAAATGGAAATGGCATATTGGGGGTTGAGCTCAGTAATGGGGTAGCTGACAGGGAAAATGGGTTTTCAGTGTGTAAGATCTGTTGCAGTCATTGTCCCTTTGGGTCACTGGAGATTGATAGGAGGGAAAGGAGAACAGAAATTAGGTGTCTTAGGGCAAGCCTCCAGCCTTGTTTTGTTATTATTTAGCCTTCGTGGTCAGCTCTGAGAGAAACATTTTTAAACATATGGAACTTTGTACTCTAGCACAGTGTCTACTAAATGTTGCCCTTGGAGGGTTACTGAGGCACCTGCCCCGGGAAGGCTTTTCCTCTAGCTTACTCTTTCTCCTAGTTGTTCTGGAATCTTCATTTTGAAAACACAGTTTGTAATTCTGACTTCCAGATATTTGGTTACATTTTCTTGGTCCTACCAGCAAGAAAGCTCTTTATGTAGTCGTCTTAGTCATCTTTAAGGTTTTCCATGTCCTTTACATTTCAGGTTTCAAGACATCACTCTTTTTCAGATTTTCCACATGACTTTCCCTCTCACAGGGCTTCTGCGAGAGTCAAATACCTCTCGTTCTTTTGGGATGAAACTGGACTGTTGTTTTCATTTCAAGGCATCACTCTTTATTTATTTCTTCCACATGCCTTCTAAGGGCTTCTGAGAGAATCAAGTACCTCAAAAAATACAGATCTCATCCCTGGTTGGGATGAGACTAGACTTTGTACAGAAGTAGAAATCTAATAGATAACGATTAATCAAGAGGAAGTCCTGTAGATACATACAGATTGTTTGTTGGCCCTTGGCTGGCTTGGACCTCCCAAAAGAAAACGAACAACAAAAAACCCTGCAGCTCCAGGAAATGCAGAAATTCATCAGAATAAAGAATTAGTCTTGGGAACCTATTAAGGGCGATCCATACGTTAGGCTCTCAAATAGACCCAAATCAGCCAGCAGGATCAGGACTCTTGTTTACTGGAGTGTTTGTCTCTTGGTGTCTGGCAATATTTCAGGCACCAAGATTCTGAAGTTCTTTGTAATCTTCAGTTTTAGAGGGGGCACATTCTCCTCACCGCTCTGATACTTTTCATCTAGGATCTCTGTATAATTTAAGCTGAGTTCCTTCGATTCACTGCCACAGAAAGCTGAGTATATTTTGGTTTAAGAGGAAGTTGGCCATGTTCTTTTAGTGCTGAAGTTAGATAGATTCTTGGAAACCCCATCTGGATTGCTGAGTGAGTGAACTCACCATCCTAGATGATAATTAAGTGGGGAGGGCTGCCTATTAGTCTGCATGCCAGCCTCCTGACATTTCTCCCAAGGACAAGCATGGCCTTGGGAAGCTTCTGCCTCTTCTACATTTTGCTTCATTGCGTAAGCAGTATAAGTCTGATCAGCAGCCTAACAAGGAAGGGTCTGCTTTTGGTCTAGTTTTGGGACTTTAAAGATGGCTGCAAGGTTTAAGTGCAGGATCCTTTCTGTCTGTCTTGCAGAGGATGGCATTTCTCTGATCTGCACAGAAATTTAGATTGAACTAGGTCAAATTAGACCTCCTGGGATGGGGCGGAAGGGAGTGTAGTCCTGTCACCTGCTGTTCACCTAAATGGCAACAGCAGGTGATAGAGAAGCCAAGTTGGAGTGGGATGGAACTCCTTAGTTAAGTTAAATGAGTCTTTGTCTGACTGGCTTTTCTTCTGGAATATTGTTTGATGGGTTTGGGTTGGAGGGACCAAATGACTTCCTTTTCCAGATATAGGATGGAAGCGACATGCTGTCTCTCCTTTTGACCCTTCATCATGTTCCATCTAGAATAGGATTTCTCATCTTTAGCATTATTGACATTTTGGACCAGATAATTCTTTGTTGTAAGAGGCCGTCCTGTGCATTATAGGATGTTTAGCATCATCCATCGCATTTACTCACTGCACGCCAGTAGCACCCTCCCTTACCACCCTCCCAGTCATGACAGTCTAAAATGACTCCAGACATTGCTGAATTCCCCTGGAGGGCAAAATCGCCCCTGGTTGAGAACCACTGACCTAGAAGCTCTGATAATTCCTGTCACTTTGATCCAGCCTAGGATCTACGACTTAAAGGTGGCTGTTTTTTCCTCAAATCTAGGGAGTTAACCCTCAGGATTGAGACCTATTGTAGAATTGCATCCATTGATACATAATTAGGACCACAGTGCTTTCCTGTATTCTGCTTCATTTTCCAGTGACCAGGTATGTGGGGACAATATTTCCTAATTTCCTGGGGTTTATAGTCAGGACACTTTGAATTAGGGAGCTCTGAAGCAGCCTGCTCATCTGATTGGTTGAATGTGAAACCTGCCCATCTGTTTTTTATGGGATCCACATAATGAACAGCTGGCCAAGGGGAACAGGTGGGATAGGGAACAAGGAGAAGTTGTAGGGGCTCTAAGGAGACTCAGTTTTCTCATGTTACCTGCTATGAGCAAGAAGTTGTTTTCCTTCAGTCCCCTCTATTTGTAGCCAGTGACTGCAGCAGGTGAAACAAGAGAGGAAGAGACAAGGAAAACCAGTCAATAGTTGAATCGCTATTTTCCCAGCTGTTTCCCATGCTTTGGGTGGGACATCTGGGCTCTCATAACTAGATAAGGGCTATATTTCCTGTCCACATATCTGAACACATGGTATGGGGCTAGGTGATTACAGGGTGGCCCTCCCCTTTTCTTATTTGTTTATTTATTTATTTTTGGCTGTGTTGGGTCTTCGTTGCTGCGCATGGGCTTTCTTTAGTTGCGTCGGGGGGGGGCGCTGCTCGTTGTAGCAGTGCGCGGGCTTCTCATTGCAGCGGCTTCTCTTGTTGGGGAGCATGGGCTCAAGGCACGTGGGCTCAGTAGTTGTGGCACGCAGGCTCTAGAGCGCAGGCTCAGTAGTTGTGGCACACGGGCTTAGTTGCTCCGCGGCATGTGGGATCTTCCCGGACCAGGGCTCGAACCCATGTCCCCTGCATTGGCAGGCGGATTCTTAAATCACTGCGCCACCAGGGAAGCCCTCCCCTTTTCTTAAGGGTATGAGTGTCTCTGTGCTTCCGTTTCAGGATTAAAAGAGAGGACCAGGTCCTACTTGCTCTTCAATTTTCTGAGTCCTCAACAGCTTGACTTTTCTGAAGTAGTTTATAATTTTATTCTCTTTCTTAACCTAGCCTGTTTCTTGGAGTATAAAACGGACAGAACAGCCTGTCTCGCTGTTGAGTAGGGTACTATGGTATGGGTAGTTTTGCAATGTGGGGGAGGCTATAGCCAGTTAGAGTATATGCATGATACCTGAGTTGCGTGTACTTTTAATGGGGTCCTCTCACTCTTGGATTTCTGTGAGTTTTTTTCTTAATTGGTGTTGCTTGTGGTGATCTCTTGGAGATTCATTTCAGTTCAACAACAGGTTACTCCTACAATATGCCAGCCTCCATCCATTGCTAGGCACTAGAGACACAAAGATGAATATGACCTAGGCCCTCTACGTGAGTCGCTTAAGATCTAATAGGCTAATAAATACACAAATAATTTTAGTACACTTCGATAAATGGTTTAAGGGAAATATGTACAGTGTTCCATAGGAGCACAGAAGAGGACTACTTATACCAGCATGGGGGTGTAGAGAATGAATTTGAAGATGGCATCTGAGCTGATTCTTAAAGGATGAGTAGGAGTTAACCATCTGAAAAAGGGTGGTAATGGGGGGTGTGGAAGAGAAGGGAGAGGGGCATTCAGGCAAAGAGAATAGTCTGAAGAAAGTTACAGAGAAATGAATTGTATGATGTATGTGAACTATAAACAAACGGATAATGTTAGAGAATAAAAAGTGAGTTGTGAGGTTGGCAAAGTAGGCAAGGCCTTGATCTTGGAAGGTTTGGTGTGTTGGGTAAGGAGTTTGGAGTGTTCTTATTGGTAAGGAGGGGACTGTAGCGAGGTCTTAAGCCGAAAAGTGATGTGGTCAGTTGTGCATTTTAGATAATTCAGCTGGACGTGGGGGATTGATTTAGGCAGGTTAGGGTTGGTGGCTGCAACAGACTTAGAGAGGCTGTTGCAGTAATCCAGGTGAGAGATTACTGGGGCCTGAACCAGTGTGGTGGTGGTAGAGGTGGAAGGGTGAGGCAGATTTAAGAAATAGAAAGTAGCATCAACAGTAATGTATAATTGATTGGGTGATTGGAGGTTGTGGTCAGGTGGTGGAGCAGTATTGGGTGGTACTCTCTGCCGGGGCAGTGAATATGAGTGGCTAGAGAGGAGGTGAAAGTTGTTGGACTTGAGGATTGGTTATTGGCTGGGTCACTGATATTACCCAGGATGATGGAGGAAATTTGTGAATTAGATGCCAAAATATATAATAAATGTAGGACTGTGATTGGTCATTGACAGGGGATTGGTAAACGACAACCGTGAGGAAAGGTTAGAAAGTGACATATCCAAATGGTGTGTGAACATCAGGCGAGTACAGGTGGTATAGGAGACTTACAAGAATGCTCAACCTAGGAGCTTAGTGATGTTTGTTGTTTTAAATCCATGAGTTCGGTGGCTATTTAATTAACTTTCTTAGCATTTATTCTCCTGGACTTGGTTTGATTGTAGGAAATATGAGGTTAGGTTTGTGGAGGGATGAGTCTGGGCTGCAGAGGCCAAGGATGCTTATCTCTTTGAAATCTCTTAACCATTTAGATAAGTTTTACAGTGATTTCACATGCATCTTCTCATTGGATTCTTAACTCCGAGGAGTAGTTTCTTTCATCCCTGTTTTGTAGATGGGGACAGTGAGACTTTCAAGTTAAGTGACTTAAGGGCACACAGCTACACAGTTTGTTAATGACATAGGCAGAATTTGTTTTTTTAAGTCCCATTTTTCTTTTTTCTATTTATTTATGGCTGCATTGGGTCTTCGTTGCTGCACATGGGCTTTTTCTCTAGTTGCAGAGAGCAGGGGCTACTCTTTGTTGTGGTGTGCGGACTTCTCATTGCGGTGGCTTCTCTTGTTGTGGAGCACGGTCTCTAGACGTCTAGACGTGCGGGCTTCAGTAGTTGTAGCTCGCAGGCTTAGTTGCTCCGCGGCATGTGGGATCTTCCCGGACCGGGGCTCGAACCTGTGTCCCTTGCATTGGCAGGCGGATTCTTAACCACTGCGCCACCAGGGAAGTCCTGAAATAGGCAGAATTAAAACTAGTTGTAACCCTAAAGGCTTTCAGTTTCCCTGTTGTCAGCCCCTAAGTTCATCTGCTGCAGCTTCTATATTAGAATTTAGAGTGAATTCTCTACTTCTCCTCATTTCACCTACATTTAAGGGATGAATTGATTGGGGGCGCTGGCAGGGAGAGCACAAGGGACCAAAAGCAGTATTTTGGAGGCCAGAGGAACAATTGGGGTAATATTTAATAGCAACTTCTGCTAAATATGTAGTGCTAAAATTGCAGTTAACAAGTCTTACTTAGCAGAAGGGACCTTCTTTCTCCAGTAGGATCTGGACTTAGGGCAGCATCTGTTGGATATACAGAGCTCTAGGCTATATTTTTTTTTTTTTTTTTTTTTTATTTTATTTTTTTTTTATTCACACACACACACACTGTATTTTATTTTTACAAGAGATAAATAGACTGACACCAAGCATTGTACATGGATGACCACAACAAAAGCAACAATGATTGCAATTACCAAACATGAAACACACTCATACTATGTCATAATATTGACATTCAGTCCAGTAATCCTCCACTGTAACAGCTCCTTTACTTTGCAGTGAAAATTGATTTGTATATTCTTTGTCTAGGCTATATTTTTTAATAAGTACTTTGTAGGGACTTCCCTGGCAGTCCAGCAGTTAAGACTCCGTGCTTCCAATGCAAGGGTCGGGAACTAAGATCCCACATGCTGCGTGGTGCAGTCAAAAAGAAAAAAAAAAAAAAAAAACTTTGTAAAAGTTAATAAACGCTTATTAAGCACTACACTGTGCCAGGCATTGTGTTGGGCTCTGGGAGTATAGGAATGGATGACTAATTCCTGACATTGAGTGGTTCACAGGTTCTTTCCTTTTCCTTATAGTATACTGGGGATTGCAGCTGCTGAGCAGGGATTCTGGAAAGCATTGTGCACCTGAGCCCCCAGCATGGCGGGCCTAAAGCGGAGGGCAAGCCAGGTGTGGCCCGAAGAGCATGGTGAGCAAGAGCACGGGCTGTATAGCCTGCATCGCATGTTTGACATCGTGGGCACCCACCTGACACACAGAGACGTACGAGTTCTTTCCTTCCTCTTTGTTGATGTCATTGATGACCACGAGCGTGGCCTCATCCGAAATGGACGTGACTTCTTATTGGCGCTGGAGCGCCAGGGCCGCTGTGATGAGAGTAACTTTCGCCAGGTGCTGCAGCTGCTGCGCATCATCACTCGCCATGACCTGCTGCCCTACGTCACCCTCAAGAGGAGACGGGCTGGTGAGGGTGCACTGAGGGCTGGGGACGCTGGAATCAGGGAAGAGCTGTGGGTGGCCCTGAGTGAGCAGCATTGGAGTCCAAGCAGAAGGAGGCATTGACGCTGGGGAGTACTGAGGAGAATAAGTTATGAGGCCCAGTGGAGGGTTGGACTGGGAGAAGGGAAGGGTGTATCTTTTCCTGAGTGAATCCCTCTCCCCCTACAGTGTGCCCTGATCTTGTAGACAAATATCTGGAAGAGACATCAATTCGCTATGTGACACCCAGAGCCCTCAGCGATCCAGAACCGAGGCCTCCCCACCCCCCTAAAACAGGTGAGACAATATTAACTCCCCCTAATTTCCATAATCAAGGAAGAGGACACTGGACCCATCTTTTCCCAGTTTCGCCAGCCTAAATGAAAGGACACTGTCCCCCCCACCCCATATCTGGCGCCCCAAAAATCAGATGAGGTGTTAATGCTTCATCTGGGTCCTGTAATTGTTCTCACATTGTGTCTGCCTTTCAGGTCACATTATTGATACTGCTTTTAGTGCTAAGTCTAAACGATCCTTCCTCATTCCAAGTGAAGTGTTTGAATTTCTGCTTTTACCCTACTGTGTCTCCCTTTTTACCCTCTGGTCAGTGCCTCCCCACTATCCTGTGGTGTGCTGCCCCACTTCGGGCCCTCAGATGTGTAGCAAGCGGCCAGCTCGAGGGAGAGCTACACTTGGGAGCCAGCGAAAACGCCGGAAGTCAGTGACACCAGATCCCAAGGAAAAGCAGACATGCGGTGAGGAAGTTCAAGGGTTCTAGAGGTAGAGTAGACTTGAAGGGAAATACAAAGAACTGCTGGAATACTGGGCAGTTATTCTATTCAGTGTGTAAGGCTCAGTTTGATTGCTGTTGCAAAGTGAGATTGAATGGTATAGTCTCTGGGAGGAGAACTCCTCTACCTTTGTGGCAGAGTACATTTCAACTCTTTCTAGGTAATACTAGATGAAAGGGATGCTGTTATGACATCCTTATTGTAGGATGACCCAAGTCATGATAGAGTATTAAAGTGAAATTGTGTGTCTGTTAATTAGGAAAATATCTCCTAGAATCAAGGGGCTACTTGTGAGTGATGGAAATAATCTGACCTGGGCATGGCCCATTTAAGGGAACCTCTTGAGTTCAGGCAAGGATTTCAGAGGTACATAGAAAAGAACTAGTTCTGGGAAGAGGTAGAGAAGCTGTCAGGTGATGTTCCCAACTTTGCTACTCTGCTGTTCTATTCAACCTTTCAAACTTGTGTGTAAAGTGCAAACTCTTCTGCATATCTTCTTTTCCCCACAGACATCAGACTGCGGGTTCGGGCTGAATACTGCCAGCATGAGACTGCTCTGCAGGGCAACGTCTTCTCTAACAAGCAGGACCCACTTGAGCGCCAGTTTGAGCGCTTTAACCAGGCCAACACCATCCTCAAGTCCCGGGACCTGGGCTCCATCATCTGTGACATCAAGTTCTCTGAGCTCACCTACCTCGACGCATTCTGGCGCGACTATATCAATGGCTCGTTACTAGAGGCACTTAAAGGTGTCTTCATCACAGACTCCCTCAAGCAGGCTGTGGGCCATGAGGCCATCAAGCTGCTGGTGAATGTGGACGAGGAGGACTATGAGCTGGGCCGACAGAAACTCCTGAGGAACTTGATGCTGCAAGCATTGCCCTGACCTTTTTCCCCTTCTCACTTCTCTGGGGACTTCTCACCACCCACCTCTGGAGCTTACATACCGTTCTGGGGTTTGTTCTCTACCCTTCCAACCAATCACACCCCTGCCTTTTTTTTTTTTTTAAAGGAAAAGACAAATGAAAAATGGAAGTGGTGTTCCCCACTCCTCCCTGCACCCATGTGCCTGGGCTTCCCTTTGTTTCCCTTTTCCACTTACCCCCATCATGTGTGTCTCTACAGCCACCTTGCCACTGAGCCGTAAGACAAATGTATAGGGAGAAGCAAAGTCTATAGAACATAGTCTTTGTAAGGGATTGAAGTGATCACTGCTTTTGGGTGCATTGAGGGGTTATCAGTACTTCTGGCTTTATGAGGGCTCTTAAATTTTGTCTGAGAAACCAAAGGGCTGTCAGTAGGGAGCTGTGTGGAAGGTGGGACTCTGAAGTGTATTTTGGAAATTAATCACCACCCTCTCCCAAATTATAGAATTTTTAAAAAACAAAGAAGCTGTGGCCCTTTCCACTCTCTCCTGGCCTCTGGTGCTGCTCCTCTCTGCCTCGTTTCCTCCATTCCATGGCTTGAAACCTCGGCCTGGTGTGGCTCCTTCCTTTTCCCTCTTTGTCAAACCCTCTTCAAAGGAGTAATAGGTAAGCGGACTAGGTCAGCCGAGTCACCCTCCCAACTGTGGTGTGTGTGTGCACACATACGCAGGGTGGATGGAGAAGAGGTTGCTGATTAAAATACACTCCCCCTAAAAAGGGGAAGGGGGAGTGTGACACTTTCTTTCCATGTTCAAGTGAAAATAAATACTGTACCCTGCAGCCCTTTTCCCCTTTGCTTTCTTCTGGCTTGGGCAAAGGGCATCATAGGTGAAAGTGAAATGATTCAATATCAATTCCTTTCTTCTTTTTCTTTCCCCATCCTCTACCCCCAGTCCCACCCCCAAGCTTGGGAGCATGGGGTTGGGACATGCACTGAGTGTCGCACTTTTATTTAGATAGGGAGGCATGTTGAATGAGTCAGGAGGCCTAGAACTGGAGTCTAGTCCAGCTGGTACAATACCACCTTCCCTTTCAGCTCCCAAAAGAGATATCCAGACACAGACTTTATGATTATTATATTTTTTTCATTGCCAGTGCTGCTCAGCCCTCAGCATAACTTCAATTTTCATGAAATAAACAGTGACTATATAAAATTCCACCTTTCTGAAATTGAAATCTGAGCTCAGGTGAAAGTTTCTTCTTTCCTAAGAAGCTGAGCCTGTGTTCCGGCAAGAGAGACAAGGTTCTCCAAGTGAGGGGAGCTGCACCTGGGTCCTGCCTACAAGTCACAGCAACACCAGCTCACAATGGGGGTCTCAACGGACAGAAGTCAAAAGTCTTAAGACAGTGGGTGACCCAGATGGCCATAGAGTTCAGGCCTACGGTGCTGGAACACAGGCAGGTGTTGGCGCAACCGTCGCAGATAACTGAGGTCAATTCGGGCAAGGCAGAGGCCTGGTCCTTCAGAGCAGCGGGCTACCACTGTTCCCCAGGGATCTACCACCATGCTATGGCCATAACTTGCTCTCTTCTCATGGTGGCGTCCACACTGTGCTGCCGCCACTACGTAGCACTGGCTTTCAATGGCACGGGCCCGCAGCAACACCTGGGGACAGAGGAGATAGGCGTTGACTGAAGTACAGGTAGCAGCTAGTAGGGAAGTGATAGGCCATGGACATTACAGGCCAATCTACCCACTGTGACCATTCTGATAATTGCCTATGAATGATTTACTATGTTAACTATTCTGAGAGACAACAATCTGGGGAAGTGAATTTTCCCACTAAGTGGGAAGGAGAAGAAAATCTTTTAACTGGTAGAGCCAAGGGAGGAGAATGAGGTAAGAGAAGGCCCTTAATGTTCTAAAGAGGTGTCCTCTTACCTCCCAATGGGCTGGGCCTGTAACAGATCCAAATGCTGAAGGGTAGGTAAGTATTTCTGCTCCAGCCTGAACCAATGCCAGAGAGAGTTCAGGGAACCGCATGTCATAGCAGATAGCTAGACCAATCTGGAATGAAAACAGCCTGTTTAGTCCCCCGCCCTGTTTGTCACAGCATCTGGTCATAACCCCGCTACTCCACTCCTTAGGGCTTTCTATCCTCTACTACCACTTCAAAATATTCCTATTCCCCTCCCTCTTGCTCCTCTCCCACCCTCATCCTTTCACAACTCCCACCTTGCCTGCTGGTGTGCTGACAGGAGACTCAAGACTGGGCCCAGGTATGGTAGAGTTGCTTTCATGCATAGGCCCCTGCCCTGGAATCTCTACGTCACACAGATGCGTCTTCCTATACGTGGCCACTACTGACCCTTGAGTAAGAGGGAGAAACAGTACTCAGTGCTGGTGCTCTAGAAGCCCAGCTTAGTTCCTCTCCTCCCAAAGAGGAGATAGCTTATAGGCTAGGAACAGAAATACAAACGCCCCTAAAACCCTTGGCCAAGGAAACAGAGTTGAGAAACAACACAGAATTCTGGAGAATCTTAGGTAGAAGAGCCTGAGAAGAGGCAGGCTGAAGAGTCTCACCCTTGTTGTTCAGAATCACATGACAATTGTAGATTTTCTGAGTCTGCTCCCAGTCTTGGCCACGCTCATGGAAACCACCCAAGGACAGCCAGAGTCCACATTCCCTGAGGGGGAGGGGACACTGACAACTCTTCTCAAGGCTCTACCCTCATATCTGGCAATCCTGGGACATTACCCAGAAAGAAACTACCTCTCCCTCCCCCTTTCCCTGATACCTGGCAAGCTGGGTATATTCTCCCAAAAGGTTCCCACCCAGTGGCTCAGACAGGTGAAGCGTCTCTTCAGGGTCCCGTGCAATGAAGTCAAATGCCTCAGGCAGGAAAGCCAGGCAAGCGCCCAGTCTGGCAGCCTCCCGAATCAGCTCAGCACATGTTATAAAGTTCTGTTTCTTGTCTGGTGTCGATGTTACCTGGCACACAGCCACCAGGGGTAGTTCCCAGGCGGAAGAGGAGACAGCCATGGCTCTGAGTCTGTGAATGGCACAGGCAGGACTCAGACTGACTAGCATGGGGAAACCCAAGTTTAATGATAAGAGGCTAAAATGGGGAGGCAGGAAGGCTGGACTTTCCTTTGATTCTGCTCTTACAGGACACAGTGACCCATGGCACAATGACCCACTGATCAAATGTTCTGTGATGGCTGGCACCCCAGTGTTTCCCACCATCCATACATTTAACAAACATTTATTGAGCATCTACTATGTGCCAGGCACTGAGAACACAACAAAACATGTTACCTGGGCTGAGCACAAAGTACTGAGAGTCGAGGTATCCGGAGTCCAGGACACAAAAGAAGGGACAGGAGCTGGTGAGGAGGCCTGATGATGAAGCCCAACCTGAAGAAGGTGAGAAATCAGGACACCAACCCCACTCTCAAGCAATACATTTCTAAGATCCTCTGACTTCTCTCTTCATACTGTGAGGCTGAATCAGGGCCCCGCCTGTAAAACCCCCCAAGTCTTCAAAACACTCTGTACCATAAGTAATTATGGGCTACCGGAAGAGCTCATAAAGTGGGAAGATGGAGGAAAGGGCTTTGATCTCACATTAAATTGGAGCCTCTTTCCTCAGTCAAATGTTTCAGCAGTTCACAAGTCATCTCCAAGATACTTCCTTGCTTTTCCCAGCCTCTGTTCTTGACTGTGCACCTGCACAGTTTTATTGACGCAAAGCATATTTCCCCCACCAGAATCTCTGAGGGGAAGTTCACCCTCCCTCATTCCTCATCACCCAGGGCCCAACCCGCGCCCCACTCTCCAGTTAACCCGTCCTTCCCCGCCTCTCCCAGGGGCAGCGTCTCTGTTGCACAAGTTAAAGCACGGCAGGTGAGAGTCACCGCGGCGGGCGGGAAAGGTAGTAGGTCCTACATGAAGATACGGCCAAAACGATTCGCAGGATCCGAATCGAAGACCGGCCTGGAGGTGGGTGCGCCGGGGGCGAGAGGGCGGTAACTCCGAGACCGGACGTGACGCAGGGCGGGTGGGCTGAGCTACGCAGGCCGGAAGCCCAGCAGGCGGTGAAGATGGCGGAGAACAGCGGTCGCGGCGGCAAGAACAGCGGGAGCGGCGCGGGGAAGGGGACGGTGTCAGCAGAGCAGGTGGGGAGCAGGGAACGCGAAGGAGGACAACCCGGCTGGGTCCGGAGTCGATGTGAGAACAGGGGGGAAGCCTGCGCCTGGTGCAGACCTTTACTCCAGTCCCACATTTGCGTGGCCACCCAGAGAGGGGAGGGTCCTTGGAGCAGCTAGCCGAGCCCCCGGGGAGAGAGTAGGCGGATTGGTAGGTGAAAGCCACGCCCCCTCGGGGTGTTGAGTGAGCCTGGGGGAGAGAAAAGCTCTGAGAAGCAGGGTCTGGGAGGATGCGCAAGTCTGAGGAAAGATGGGTGGTCACTTTCCCTATTTTCCTCCGCACCTTCAAACAGGGTATGGCTGGGCAAGGCAGCTCCTAACGAATCCCAGGGGATTAGTCAACGGCTGGGAGTGTAGTCTGTTACTGGACCCTGAAACCACGTTGAAAATCGTCGTCGCTCTGCAGAGACACGTGACTCACATACTCGAACAGTCTAGTGTTTCATACTGTTTTGATTCGGGAGTCATTACTAGATTGAATTTTTTTTATAGACCAGAAATCCTTTACTAAAAATCCGAGCATGCATTTCCCCTAGTGCCTAGCACCGGGAAACGTTTGATAAATTAATCAGAAAAGCCCCTTGTGGCTTGGGAACCATGGTTTGCTAATAGTGGGGCTAGTGTTTACTAGGGGTGGGAAGAAATCTGCGTAATAGGAAAACGTAGTCAAAACAACAGCTTTTTAAATTATAGTTTTATTTATCAGTTATTTGTTGAACAGTTACTATAGGCAGAGGTATTTCCATAAAGGTCTTTAAAACTGACCCCTACAGTCAAAGAGCTTATAGTCTGGTGGGAAAAATATGACATACAAAATGCTAATGTGAGGCAGAAGTATATCTAAGAGAAATATAAAGTGCTGTGGAATTTTGGGGAGGGAAGTAGAGATAGTTTCTGACTTAGTGGGAAAAAGGCAAGGGAGAAGGAACTTAATACTTTTTGAGGGTCTGCCATGTGTCAGACATTCTGCTGGTTACAGGGAAAAAGATAAATGAAATAGACCTTGTTTTCAAGTTAACACACAGACTCATTTGAGAAAAGACAAACCAAACAGTAAGTTTTTTCTTTTATTGAATTTTACTTTATTTATTTTTTATACAGCAGGTTCTTATTAGTTATCTGTTTTATACATATTAGTGTATATATGTCAATCCCAATCTCCCAATTCATCCCACCACCACCCCTCCCCTGCCACTTTCCCCCTTTGGTGTCCATACGTTTGTTTCTCTACATCTGTGTCTCTGTTTCTGCCCTGCAAACCGGTTCATCTGTACCATTTTTCTAGGTTCCACATATATGCATTAATATACGATATTTGTTTTTCTCTTTCTGACTTACTTCACTCTGTATGACAGTTTCTAGATCCATCCACATCTCTACAAATGACCCAATTTCGTTTCTTTTTATGGCTAAGTAATATTCCATTGTATATATGTACCACATCTTCTTTATCCATTCATCTGTCGATGGGCATTTAGGTTGCTTCCATGACCTGGCTATTGTAAATAGTGCTGTAATGAACATTGGGGTGCATGTGTCTTTTTGAATTATGGTTTTCTCAGGGTATATGCCCAGCAGTGGGATTGCTGGGTGGTATGGTAGTTCTATTTTTAGTTTTTTAAGGAACCTCCATACTGTTCTCCATAGTGGCTGTATCAGTTTACATTCCCACCAACAGTGCAAGAGGGTTCTCTTTTCTCCACATCCTCTCCAGCATTTGTTGTTTGTAGATTTTCTGATGGTGCCCCTTATAACTGGTGTGAGGTGATACCTCATTGTAGTTTTGATTTGCATTTCTCTAATAATTAGTGTTGTTGAGCAGCTTTTCATGTGCTTCTTGGCCATCTGTATATCTTCTTTGGAGAAATGTCTATTTAGGTCTTATGCCCATTTTTTGATTGGGTTGCCAAACAGTTAAGTTTTACAAGTTTTATAATGTTCCTCACAGGCCTTCTTAATGGCAGCTAGAGGAGGGACCTCTAACTAAGCAGGAGATTATGAGATTGGGGGGTGGGTGGGAAAGGGAAGTGTGGTATAGTGGGGTGACTAAGAGTGTAAGGAGTGCACTGGGTTCAGATAGATCTGTGTTTGAATCACATTTCTACCTTTTACTACCTATATATGACCTCCCATGAGTTACTTCTTTTGGTCTTCTCCTTCTGTGGAAACGTAATGGTGCTTACCTCACTGTATTTCAATTATTAGGCTAGACAACGCATACAAAGTGTTTTGCACAGTGATTGGAATATACTACGTGCTTAATAAGTGTTAATTACTTTGTAAAAAAGATAATCCTTCAGCTCAATTCTAAAGGATGAGAGAAGTTAGTCAAGCAAAGAAGGAAATGGAGGATTTTCTAGATAGAGGGAATAATGTGTTTAAAAACACTGTGGCATGAAACTGCCTGACATGTTTGGGATGCAGGTGGACTTAAAGTTTGGGATGGACTGCAAGACTTGAAAGTGGAGAAAAAGAGATAAAAGAGGAATCTAGGCTGTCCCTCAGGTTTCTGTTTTTGATGGTGCCACAGGGAATGTAGGAAGATGGACAGGTTTGGGGAGAAAATGAGTTTGAATTTGGGTTTCTTGTGGGATATCAAGGTAGAGACCTTTAGTAGGTGGTTTGATTTATAATCTTGAGTTACAGAAAGAAATCTGAGTTGGAGATACAGATTAGAGAATTATAAGTTTATGGATGGTAGACAAAGCCATGGCTGTGGATGAAATCACCTACAGTTTGTACAGAAAGTGAAAAAAGAAGTAGAACAGGAGTGAAACCAATAGTTAAGGGGTGGTAGAGAAAAAGAAGCCCTCAAAAGAGACTGAAGAATTGTGGTAATTGAGTTCTGAGGCTTTCCTTGCTTAACATTCTCTGGCCTTTGTTTGTGTTCTAGAGAGAACACTGGGTAAAAAATATTATATTTATCACTGCTGCAAATTTGAGCCATATAGAGAAGATGGAGGCAAGTGGCACATTGTGCTAGGCACTTTACTTGTTTTATCTTCTGTCACTTAATTACTGCCATTTGAAGTAGCAGTATTGTCCTCAAGATGTTTGAGTTTCAGAGGCTTTAGCTAACTTACCCAGAGTCAGTAACTGGGAGAGCAGAGCTTTTAATTGAGGGACTTGAGCATCAGACAGACCTATTTTTTATACCATAATCCTATTAGAGATATTTGAGCTGAGCCTGAAGGATTGGATAAATTTGAACAGGTGGCAGTAGAAATAGAATATAGGGAATAGGGTAAGAAGAGATCTGAGGAAAGCATAGATTGACATTAAGTGCAGTGACTAGTTTAGCTAAATCATGAGTTATAAGTTAGAAAGATGTAGTCCTTAAAGCAAGCTGAGTCTACATGGCAACGAATTCAGGACTTTTTAATGTAAGCAGTGAGGGAGTCATAGAAGGATATATGTTATACTATTGATTTTTTTTTCTTATTACATAAAATTATACACATTCATTTTAGAAAATGTAGAAAACACAAGAAGAAGTACAAAATAAGAAATAAATTACCCATGAGCCTACTTTACCCATGATCCTACTATCCAGAGGTAACTATTCTTACCATTTTGAAATACATCCTTTGAGAGGTTTCCCCCCTCCTTTATGTTTTTGTATATGTGTGTGTAGATGGAAAGGGAGGGCATGTATATTTTACATATTTAATTTTATAAAATTAGTATTATACACTATTTGCTGTTTCGTAATCTGCTTTTTTCTCTTAAAAAAAAGATTTATTTATTATTTATTTATTTAATTTATTTTAGGCTGCATCGGGTCTTAGTTGCGGCATGCGGGCTCTTTGTTGCGGCACGCGGGCTTCTCTCTAGTTGTGGCATGTGGGTTTTCTCTTCTCTAGTTGTGGCATGCAGCCTCCAGGGCGTGTGGGCTGTGTAGTTTGCCGCACATGGGCTCTAGCTGAAGCGCGTGAGCTCAGTAGTTGTGGTGCGCAGGCTTAGTTACCCCTTGGCATGTGGGATTTTAGTTTCCCTGACCAGGGATTGAACCCTCCGGCCCCTGCATTGTAAGGCGGATTCTTTACCACTGGACCACCAGGAAAGTCCCCGTAATCTGCTTTTTAAGCCTAATAATATATCACGAATATTTTTCTATATCACCCAAGTGCTAAAAGAATTAAATTAGCAACAGTGTATAGGATGGATTTGGAGAGTCCAAAAATGGGGAGATAATTTAGAAGACTGTTGCAGTAGTTCAGACAAGAGGTAATGAAGGCCTCAACTAGGGTGATGTCAGTAAGCATAAGAAAAATTGCTGAGGTAGAGGCAATAAATTTGACAGTTGATGGGATAAGGGTGTGTCCAAAGATGAAACTAGGGTTTCCTACCAGGCTAGAGTCATGTTACTAGCAGAAATAGGAGACAAGAAGAATAGCAGTTTAAAATGGAGTAAAAGAAAATTCAGCTTTGAATGACCCGAGTTTAAGGTATCCATAGGACATTTAGGTGGAGATGTTTTATAATAATAGCAGGCACTATTTATTGACAATCTGTTATATGCTGGATATTGTCCTAAGTCCTTGATGTAATTAATGAATCCTCTCAACATCCTATGAGGCAGATATCTCCATTTTTTTGGTGAAAAAACTTAGATTCAAAAAAGAAGTAACAACAACAAAAAAGTAACTTGGGAATTCCCTGGCGGTCCAGTGGTTAGAACTCGGTGCTTTCACTGCCATGGTCCAGGTTCAGTCCCTGGTTGGGGAACTAAGATCCTGCAAGCCTCATGGCCTGGCCAAAAAAATCAATAAATAAAGTGAATTGGGAGGTGAGGAAGTGGAGGCAGTGCATGTAGACTAGTCCTAAAATATTTGATGACGAGAAGGGATGAGAATCATCATTTGACGATGGTCAAATCATCATTTGATAAGGTCGAAGAAATTTTTAGAGTTGAGTATGTTTGTCAGAAAAGGGGGCACTGAAAAGAAGATATTTAGTGCAGCAATAGCCCAGAAAATGCTTTTCCAGATGCATCCAGTCATAATTCTCTACCTCTTTTATTCTTCCATTGAACCCAATAAGAGTAAATATCATGTAGATAAGAAGACCAAAGGACCTTTTGGGGATAAATGTAATGATTGTAGATTTTCCCCAAAGTTATCAAAATTATATGGTATCAATTAAACAAAACAGAAAGAAAAGAAAATCAAAATAAATCAAGTGGAAATAGTTTGACTTTTTTTTTTTTACAGTTGTGTGTGTGAACTTTTTTCTTTTTAACTTGTTTATCTTATTTATTTTATTTTTGGCTGCACTGGGTCTTCGCTGCTGCACACGGGCTTTCTCTAGTTGCAGTGAGAGGGGGCTACTCTTCGTTGCAGTGCCCAGGCTTCTCGTTGCGGTGGCTTCTCTTGTTGCAGAGCACAGAATCCAGGTGCACAGGCTTCAGTAGTTGTGGCTTGCGGGTTCTAGAGTGCAGGCTCAGTAGTTGTGGCACACGGGCTTAGTTGCTCCGCGGCATGTGGGATCTTCCCGGACCATGGATCGAAACCGCGTCCCTTGCATTGGCAGGCAGATTCTTAACCACTGTGCCACCAGGGAAGCCCTGTTTGTTTTAGAATTAAATGAAATAAAGAGTCTAGCACAGGACTTCCCTGGTGGCGCAGGAAGGAAGACCTAAGGCAGCGAAAAAAAAAAAAAGTCTAGCACAGTACCTGCCACATAGTAGGGCTCCTTTACTTTGCAAACTGTGGAAGGAAGGCAGGTTATTGTAGGACTATGAAAGATATAGATATTTTAAAAGAGGTTGTATTTGCATATTTTAAATTTCCAAAGAAAACAATAAAGATTAAAAGGCAGGCTGCATGGTGGAAAATAAGGAACACAATACATGAAAATAGAAAAAGTTTTCTGTCAAAAAATGTAAGGAATTGCTATACGCTTACATGTGAGCCCATAGAAGGAGTTAACATGGGAGTTAGGGATGGCAAGAAATGCTTCCTAGAAGAATCTAAGTTGAAACCTGAAGAAAGAGTTAGAGTTAGGGGGGTGGCTCAGTGGTTGAGAATCCGCCTGCCAATGCAGGGGACACACGTTCCATCCCTGGTCCGGGAAGATCCCACAGGCTGCAGAGCAACTAAGCCCGTGAGGCACAACTACTGAGCCCGCGCGCCACAACTAAAGCCCATGCACCTAGAGCCCGTGCTGCACAACAAGAGAAGCCACCACAATGAGAAGCCCGTGCATCACAACGAAGAGTAGCCCCTGCTCGCTGCAACTAGAGAAAAGCCCTCACGCAGCAAGGAAGACCCAACACAGCCAAAAAAAGCCTAACACTTTAAAAAAAAAAGTTAAAAAAAAAAAAGAATTAAGAGTTAGGCAGAGAAAAATGCATTGAGAGAGGTTTGGGTAAGTGTGCCAGGTAAGGTGTGGATTCTATGCAAATGCCTGAAGGCAAATGAATAGGGGAACTACAAGTGGTTCTACTGGGCAATAGTGCTGACTGTAAGAGGTGGGAGAAGGACTGGTTGGGAGAGGTCAGGAAGGACCATGTCTTATAGGACTTCTTTCTGCTGTCTTCAGGAGTCTGGATTTTATCCCATGAGCAGTGGGAACCATTGAAGGTTTAGGCATAGGAATAATATGGTTAGATTTAAATTTAAGGTTACTTGTGCTGAAGTGTGGGGAATGGATTGAAGGGGGCCGGCCGATCTGGAGGCAGGTGTGGAACTCAGCTAGGAAGTTCCAGTAGTACAGGTGAGAGATGATAGTGGATGGATTTGAGGTATTTAGTATTAACAGATAGATATGATTTAGAGATTAATTGGGTGTGGATAGTGAGTTGAGGATGATTCCAAGGTTTCTGGAA
Source organism: Balaenoptera musculus (assembly GCF_009873245.2). Taxonomy (NCBI): domain Eukaryota; kingdom Metazoa; phylum Chordata; class Mammalia; order Artiodactyla; family Balaenopteridae; genus Balaenoptera; species Balaenoptera musculus. The sequence goes on along the minus strand of NC_045785.1, from coordinate 117,769,642 downwards.
TTAAGATCTCTTCCTGCTCTAAAAATTATTAAATTAACAAAGATAATATAAGCTACCATTAGGTACAATCATGACATTGCTGGTAGCACTGTAAAGTCATCTGGTCATCTTGGAGAACTTTATAGCAACATGCAGTAGAAACTATAATAATGTTAATACCCTTTTGACTCATTAATCTTACTTTGGAGAATATGATTCAAGAGAAATGGCTGTAAAATTTTTCTACTATTTGTCCAGATACTTAATGCTATTTATTACAGAAAAATTGGAAATAACCTAAATGTCCCAACAAGAGAAGAATAGCTTTAAAAAATATATAAATAGGGTGTAAATGCTATATAGCCCTTAAAAATTAGAAAACCATGTTCTGTGGGTGAACAGATAAAATGTCACACACACACACAGGAGAATATTATTAACCTGTAAAAAAGGAGGAAATTCTGCTATTTGTGACAAAATGGAGGAACCCTGAGGGCATTAGGTTAAGTGAAAATAAGTCAATGAAAGACAAATACTGTATGATCTCACTTATACGTGGAATAAAAAACCAAAAACTGAACTCATAGAAACAGAGTAGATTGGTGGTTGCTTGGAGGGGGAGGTGGGGGAATGATTAGAGGGGGTCAAAGGGTACAAACTTGGAGTTATAAGATGAACAAATTCTGGGGATCTAATGTATAGCATGGTGACTATGGTTAGCAATACCGTACTGTATACTTGAAAGTTGCTATGAGAATAGATCTTTTTTTTTTTTAATTTATTTATTTTATTTTTGGCTGCATTGGTTCCTCATTGCTGCGCGGGCTTTCTCTGGTTGCGGCGAGCAGGGGCTACTCTTCGTTGCAGTGCGTGGGCTTCTCATTGCGGTGGCTTCTCTTTTGCGGAGCATGGGCTCTAGGCGCGCGGGCTTCAGTAGTTGTGGCACTCGGGCTCAGTAGTTGTGCCTCACGGACTCTAGAGCGCAGGCTCAGTAGTTGTGGCACAAGGGCTTAGTTGCTCCGTGGCATGTGGGATCTTCCCGGACCAGGGCTCGAACCCGTGTCTCCTGCATTGGCAGGCGGATTCTTACCCACTGTGCCACCAGGGAAGCCCCGAGAATAGATCTTAAAAGTTCTCATCACAAACAGGAACTGTGAGGTGATGGATGTATTAACTAACATTATTGTGGCAATCATTTCCATATATATATAAAATCATAATGTTGTATATCTTAAACTTATACAATGCTATATGTCAATTATATCTTTTTTAATATAAATTCATTTATTTATTTATTTTTGGCTGCATTGGGTCTTCATTGCTGCATGCAGGCTTTCTCTAGTTGCGGCGAGCGGGGTCTACTCTTCGTTTTGGTGCGCGGGCTTCTCATTGCAGTGGCCTCTTGTTGCAGAGCACAGGCTCTAGGCGTAGCTTCAGTAGTTGTGGCACGTGGGCTCAGTAGTTGTGGCTCGCGGGCTCTAGAGCGCAGGCTCAGCAGTTGTGGTACATGGACTTAGTTGCTCCATGGCATGTGGGATCTTCCCGGACCAGGGCCTGAACCCGTGTCCCTTGCATTGGCAGGCGGATTCTTAACCACTGTGCCACCAGGGAAGCCCTGCATTGGGTTTTGTTGCTGCGTGCAGGCTTTCTCTAGTTGCGGCGAGGGGGGGCTACTCTTTGTTGTGGTGCGCGGGCTTCTCATTGCGGTGGCTTCTCTTGTTGCGGAGCATGGGCTCTAGGCACGTGGGCTTCAGTAGTTGTGGCACTCGGGCTCAGTAGTTGTGGCTCACAGGCTCTAGAGTGCAGGATCAGTAGTTGCGGCACACGGGCTTAGTTGCTCTGCGGCATGTGGGATCTTCCCAGAACAGGGCTTGAACCCGTGTCCCCTGCATTGGCAAGTGGATTCTTTTTTTTTTTTAACATCTTTATTGGAGTATAATTGCTTTATGTTGTTGTGTTAGTTTCTGCTGTATAACAAAGTGAATCAGCTATACATATACGTATATCCCCATATCCCCTCCCTCTTGTGTCTCCCTCCCATCCTCCCTATCCCACCCCTCTAGGTGGTCACAAAGCACAGAGCTGATCTCCCTGTGCTATGCGGCTGCTTCCCACTAGCTATCTATTTTACATTTGGTAGTGTATATATGTCGGTGCTACTCTCTCACTTCGTCCCAGCTTCCCCTTCCCCCTCCCCCTCCCCCTCCCCATGTCCTCAAGTCCATTCTCTATGTCTGGCAGGCGGATTCTTAACCACTGGGAACAACAACAAAAAAAAGATGATCGTGTCTTGTGTAAAGTTATTTGTACATGCCAAATATGAGAATGTAAAGAGCTCTGTATAGTTGTAAGGCTTGAAATTACTTTAGAATAGGAAAAATAGGGAATTCCCTGGTGGTCCAGTGGTTAGGACTCCACGCTTCCACTGCAGGGGTCACGGGTTCCATCCCTGGTCAGGGAAACTAAGATCCCACATGCTGTGCCGCACTGCCAAAAGAAAAAAAAGGAAAAATAGTTGGTATTTTAATTGGATTCTTTTTCAGCAGGGATGTTTATATGTTAGATGATTTAATAGGGTTGAGAGAGTCAGCAGTGACCTGGCCATCCCTACTCATGCCAGACTGCTTTAGGAGAACACGAAATAAGGGAAAGGGAAGGTAAATTAGGTCAAGCCATAGGGGAGAAAACCACTAGTAAGTTGTATTTTAGGAGGAAGAATGTGGGAATAGAGCATAGCCTCTCTGTCTTCATTACCTGGCAGACCCCAGAGATGGCAGGTTAATATCAGCTTATTTTGCGTTTAACTAAAAGTTAGTTGTCAACTGCTAAGAGATTTCATTTCCTTCAAGTGCATCAGTGGCTGAAATTTTCCATAACGACTGTGGATAACTCATACACTTAGATATATTTACTTTAGTTTGGTGTTGTAATAAACTCTATAACTGGACCAAGAGGAAATAGGGGTTGTTAATTAGCAAAAGTATTTGAAGAAAAGTTGTAATTAAAATCTTTTTGCCTATAGTTGTGTTAAATTGGTGGTTGAAAAGTAGATTCCTACTAATTACTAAGGAAAATAAGTTCAGGCCTCAGAAATTGTAGACATTTAAGCTGAGTTCATTAATGTGTGTTAAATATGACATACTTGCAGAAGAGTGGATGTCATTTGGGTGCTAGGAGAACATCTAGAATCTAGTTTAGTTGTGGAATTTTCTTAGATGAAAGTATTTTGATCTGTAACACTGACAGTGGAGAAAATGCTAATTATAAATGGAATAGTTTTGATATAGGCAATGAAGGTGAAGGAGAAACAGCTTGTAGATGAGTGAGATTTCCAAGGCGTTTGCTGAAATGAGTGGATGAAGCAGATTGAGATGAAAGGATGATGGATGGGAGAAGGAAACAAGTTGCTGGAATGACAAGTTCCTAGTCAAATTTATTCCGTCATTTATTGGGCAGTAGAAGGGCTGTAGGGGTGGTACAGGACAGTCATTTGGAGTATATTAGCTGTATATGAATCTTGCAGAGAGAAAGAGCTAGAGATAAGGGATCCTAGTAAAGATGAGGTGGTTGGTTAGTCAGTGATGGCAATGAGACTAGAGATGACGTAAATGAGAGTGAGAGATTTGGCAGTGGTTTGAATGAATGGGCTCACTGCTCTCAGTGGACCAGGAGGGTCCAAGGGACACTTTGGGTTTGGAGAGAAGGTCATAATAGTAATTAATGCACTTCACTGCTTACAAAGCCGTTTCACATTAATTCATTCACGTGATACAACAGCCCTATGAAGTAGGTATCATCTGCCTTTTACAGGTGAGAAAACTAAGGCTCAGAGAGATTAACCCAGTGGTTCTCAGTTCTGGCTGCACATCAGAATTTCATGGGAGATCTTTTCTTAAATACTGAGGCCTGGGCCTCACTCCCAGTGATTGTGTAATTGTTCTGAGGCTCCACTATTTACGTTTTAAAAATGGTCCCCTGATGATTCTAATGTGTAGCCAGGGTTGAATGAACAGGGCTAAAAGTCTGTCAGAGTTCATAAAACCAATATGTGGCAGAGACAAAACTTGAAACCTGGTCTTTTGTCTTTCATCTGATATTTCTTTCCAGATACAGTCATCAGAGCCCTATACTAGAAGTGATGCTGGTGGTGGTATTAGTACCCTGTCTGATTTTCACACTGTTTTAATTCTCTGCTCAGTTTCTGGGGAACAAGAAGCTGGTGGTAATCACTTCTCTGGGCCTTTATGTGTGTTATTATGCTTCTTTTGTACCATTACCCACACCACCCCCACCCCCAGTTTCTCATCCTTCAGGCTTCAGTTAAGGCATTATCTCTCAGGAAGCCTGTATCAGTTAGGGTTTAGAGGCTACATATACAGGCTTTGGGCAACTTATTTATTATTTTTTTAAAAGTGTTTTAGAAGGATGGTGGTAGGTCACAGAATTGAACACAGTGAAAAGGAACATTAAACAACTAGGCCACACAGAGTTCGATAACTAGGGCAGCTTTGGGGATTTCAGGAATAGGAATGGAGGATCATCTTTATAGGACAACTATAGGTGTCTTAGCTCCAGCTGCCTTCTGTACCTGTTTGTCTCTACCCAAAGTTCAATTCCTATAGTATAGAATATAGGTCACTGCCCATGTGGTCAAAGAGCAAGGGTCCTGTGATTAGGAGCCTCACAAGAACCCCAGTGAATTAGGAGGGGCACTTGCCTAATGGGAGGGATGCTGGGCAGACCCAAACAAGAGTTACTCGTTACATGGGACTTCCCTGGTGGCGCAGTGGTTAAGAATCCGCCTGCCAATGCAAGGGACACGGGTTCAGGCCCTGGTCTGGGAAGATCCCACATGCCGCGGAGCAACTAAGCCCGTGCACCACAACTACTGAGCCTACGCTCTAGAGCCTGCGAGCCACAACTACTGAGCCCACGTGCCACAACTACTGAAGCCTGCGCGCCTAGAGCCCGTGCTCCACAACAAGAGAAGCCACCGCAATGAGAAGCCCACGCACCGCAATGAAGAGTAGCCCCCGCTCTCCTCAACTAGAGAAAGCCCGTGTGCAGCAACAAAGAGCCAGCACAGCCAAAAATAAATAAATAAATAAAATTAAAAAAAAAAAAAAGTTACTCGTTACAAAGCCTTTCCTGACAGCCCTCTTTACCTGCGAGTTTAAGCTCCACTGTAGGTGCTCCAGTAGCTCTCCACCCCCATTCCTATGTAACAAATGCCTAATCCTCACCAAGCGAAGCTGCAAGATGGCCTAGCAAATATCTCACACCTAGTAGGCACTCAGTGTTGGGTGAATGGAATTCCAGACAGACTTAATTTAGAAACTGCGAACTGTGTTCTACTCCTTTTCCAAGATAGGTGTCTACTACCGCATCTTTGTAAAGCCTGCTATCCTGTGTTGACCCTCTGCCATTTCCACTGTCCCCTCTCTCACCTTTATCTCTTTCTCACCTTCTTAGGTAATTGCTGGCTTCAACCGCCTTCGGCAGGAACAGCGGGGCCTGGCATCCAAAGCAGCTGAGCTGGAGATGGAGTTGAATGAGCACAGGTGAGGAAGCCGGGAGACGCAAACAAAAGCAGAGTTGGATGGGCCACTTTTTTTGGGGGGGTGGGTAATGGGCCATTTTGTAAGAGGGTTGCAGCAGAGTGGGACTGAATTCTCAGATCCTGCCTTGTCCTCCTACCTCAGCCTAGTGATCGATACTCTGAAGGAGGTAGATGAAACCCGCAAGTGCTACCGCATGGTTGGAGGGGTACTGGTGGAGCGGACTGTCAAAGAGGTGCTGCCTGCCTTGGAGAACAACAAGGAGCAGGTGAGCAAGAATCCCTGTGTAGATGCTCTGGGCAACCAAGGAGTAAGGAAAGGGAGGCCAGGGCTTTAGGGAATGTGGGGGAGGAAAGTGTGGGTAGGAACTCGTGTTGAAGGCAGCATAAATAGCCTATTAGCCTATGCTCTTTAGCTATGCTACGTCTAACTCCTTAGACAAAGGAGTTGCTGACTCTGCCTATTTTCTGGCTGAATTGGGGGAGGGGAGGTGGTTAGAGTGGAGTTTCTCACAGTGTAGTCCATGGCTACGTGCATCCAAATCACCTGGAGAACTAATTTAAAATGCAGCTTCCCAGACCCTGTCCTGTACCCACTGATTGAGAACCTTTGGGGATGGGAGCCGTGAAGTGGCATTTTAAAAATAAGCAGCCCAGGTGATTCTTATGTATACTACAGTTTATAAACCTTGTTTTTAAGAAAGGAATACTTTTTGTGTCTGGGCTCTACTATTAATACTTGGTTAAAGTTGAGGTTAGAGGTATCATCACTCCTTCACTTCCCCCAACCATAGTCCGTAACAGATGGGGGAAGGGAGTCCTGAAATCCTTACATAATCCCTGTCGTTTGCCCTCTAGATACAGAAGATCATTGAGACACTGACACAGCAGCTTCAGGCAAAGGGAAAAGAACTAAATGAATTCCGGGAAAAGCACAACATTCGTCTCATGGGGGAAGATGAGAAGCCAGCAGCCAAGGAAAACTCAGAAGGGGCTGGGGCTAAGTCCAGCTCAGCTGGAGTGTTGGTCTCCTAGAGACCAAGGCCTTTGCATTTTTTTCTACCCTGATTCCCACTTCTTCTAATTTCTCTTTATTGTTATTATTTTCTCTGCTATTGTAATATTTTTTTTTTGTTAATTAAATGTTTTGTTCAGAATGCTTAGCTCTAGCCTGAAGCTTTCACCCAGTATTAAGGGTAGAATTTGCATGGGGCATGGGCAAGCATATGATTTGTGGTTTTGGGTCCATCTGGTTAATGGCTCACAATATCAAACTAGGTCCCATATTTTATCCTTTACCTTGCAAATAAAGATGCATCTCCTTATTTACTTCCCTCCCCGCCAAAAGATTCAGAAACAAATGTTAACTCTCAGGTTGAAATTTAATCAGCATTTGAAATGAGGCAGACAGCTCTGGTGATAACGCTTTATGAGTCTGCAACAAAACAGAGGCTTGGTGGTGTATCTTGGCACTATTCTTTAGATAAAGAGGTCCAGAATGCAAACCTGTGGACTAGCTGTCCTGCCATCCTCACCAAAACCCCCAACCAGGTAGAGCTGATCATTCCAAAGGCAGGTCCGATGGCCAACGCGTTTTAGCCCATGGTCTGCACAGGGGAAGTGGAACCACAGAGAAGGAGACTTTCCTGTTGGGTAAGGGCAGAGAGTGGTTATTGAGGCAGTAGCACTTTGGCTCCCATGGGGCTCTTAACAAGACCAAAGTCTTGCTCATTATTTTTCTCCTCACTGGATTTGTGGGCCTCTTCAAAATTTAACATTCTGTGTATTCCTTTAATTTGTCGACTAAATCTTCCTCCTCCCTACCCCATTACTCCATCCTCTTTCTTTCTGTAGTCTTCAGGTTCTCCTATCTTCCCACCTTTTCCCCTTCTCAACCATTAAGCCCCTTCTCACGGGTATCATAGATGTAGAGGTCATTGCAGATGGTGTCTCGGGCTTTAGTCAGAGTTTCTCCACCAAACAGCACAGCAAAGGGCCCAACCACAGAACATGAGTGATGCCGGAGTCCTCGAGGCCCCTGCCGGGACCCCTGCCCACTGCTCACGAGCCTTGCAAGCTGTTCCATCAAACGGGGGGCAACAGGTGGTTCCTCCTTGGTGGAGAGAGAAGGGACTGTCTGGAGGGATTTGGGCATCCCAATTTTAGCCCCCTTCCACCCTTAGCAAGATGTGAGTAGATAATACCTTAATCTTCCCATGACTCCAATGCCCAGCTACTTCTGGTTCAGCTGAGTCGCAGCCCCCGAAGAGCAATAGCTGGTGACCTGGGTGGGGCCCAGGACTTTGGAGCAGAGCAGCGCAGTGACCTGAACGTGAGACTGTGTGGTAGCCTTCTTCCTTATAGCTGTGAAATTCAGGCCTGAGTTGTGTTTTCTGGAAAATGTTAAGTGCTGTAACTGCCTTTTCCCCAACCCCCTTGCCAAGGATAGAAAGGAGACATGGGACAGTGCCATATGTAGTTCGGTTGAGAGGGAGGGTAATATTGATAAGAGAGTTCAGCTATCTTAGACATGGAAGATCCCCGGGGAAGGAGGGTTCTAGGGTGAGGATATTAGATAAATTGCCTGCGAAGCTGTTTTTCCAGAGTGTAAGTGAGGGAGCATGAAAGGTTTTGGGCAAGGGGTGTCATACCAATAGGTGCGGGCGCCAGGGTCCAGCCTTAACGTGTAGATGCTTCCATAACGACGCTGAGTGCGAGTCCCGCCCTCCCTGCCTGCCACCCGCAGCTCTCGGTCGGAGAGGTGGGTACAGGTGTGACTACTGAGGCCGGCAGGGGGGCAGCTGCCGGGGGCGGCGGTCCACGCCTCCCACACACCGCGTTCGGTGTCCAGGGCGCTTACTGTGGCCAGGCGGCGCGACCCATCCCAGCCGCCCACCACACAGAGCCAGCGCCCGCCCACCAGCGCCGCGTCGTGGTGGCTGCGCCTCGGGCCGCCCCGGGCTCCCACCCGCACGGCCTGGCCTCCAGCCGGATCGAAGACCACCATATCACTGCTCGGCTCTCTCGCTCCTCCGGCTAGGAGACCCCCCACCAGATAGAACCGTCCCCGCAGTTCGGTGCATGAATGGAAGGCCCGCGCCAGCAGCGGGTCCCGCGCCACCGGCCGCCAAGTCCAGCCTGAGCCCCCTGTCCCACCCAATGCCCCGGCCATGGGCCCGGGGAGGGGCGGGCTGCGGGGCCGGCGGCCCGGAGCACCCCTACCTGGGGGCGCAGGCTTCCCCGGAACCGCCCCTACACCCCTACCGGAAGCCCGTCCGGGTCCCCACCTCAAGCCACCTGCTTCTCTCCGCCGTCGCCCAGCAACCACTGCAGCGGCTGCAGCACGACCGCTGCAAACTGAAGGTCGCAAAGCACCGGTTACCGTGGAGACAGGAGACCTGGGTGGCCACCATGGATTAGACAGTGTTGTCACCATGGCGACAAGAGCTGTGCGAGGTCAATAAAAATCTTGAAAGTCTGTTAAATTCGGAAAGTCCGAGGACAGCCAGTTCCTCAGAAGGACCCATGTTATCCAAGATGTGAATTCGCTTGGGACTATGACGTTTCAGGTGCAGGCGTTGCTCTGCAGGGGTTGAGGAGGAACCATGTCCTTTTTGGCTTTGGCGTTTTGGGCGTTTTTCTGATTCGTTCTGACCTCCCCAGGGATAAGCTAGGAAAGGGAGACAAAAGTCAGAGGGGAGGCAGTGAAAGTGGATTAAGCACTGACCTGGGAGTCAGGAGACTTGAGTTCTGGTCCCAACTGTACCCTGACTCTCAAAGTGATTATTTTCCTCTAGGCCTCTTCCTTCTCATTTATAAAATGTGCTGTTGGCTTATCCCTTAGGTGTCTTCCAGACCGAAGACCGTGGTAAAGTCTTGAAGGTCTTGATTGACTGGGTGGGACAGCCCTTTCCTCTCTGGCCACTAGAGGGTAGTAGAACCCAGTCTCTCAGGGCACATTGTAGAGTGAGAGTGTGTGTGTGTGTGTGTGTGTGTGTGTGTGAGAGAGAGAGAGAGAGAGAGAGAGAGAGAGGAGAGAGAGAGAGGGAGAGAGAGAAAGATTGATTGGGTTGAGGGTGACGGAAGATACCTTAGGCATACTTGAACCTGGGAGAACTTTTCACTATTGAGTCCTAGAAAAAGTAACTCCTTATTTCCTCTTGTCTCATAAGCTCATACAGCAGGAGGAAATTGAGGTACCGTGGCATCTGGAACTCAGAATTAAGGTCAGGGAGTTTCTCCTGATAAGATCCAGGGCAGAAGCTGCCTAGTCTTAGAAGCTGGATGGGGGTGAAGCAGGCGAGGAGTGAGAAAAACAAACTCCTGCCCCTCCCTGGTATCTTCCATTTATTCAAGCCAGGTCCTTGAGCTTCTTCTTAACTCTATCCCTCCAACACCCAGTGAAGAATGAAGAGGCCCAGATCCAAGCTGACTAGTTTTAGCTACTGGTGAAAATGCAGACAGATTTCTACTCCCAGCATAACTGGGGTGGGACAGAAACAGGACTTGTGTCCTCCAGGGCTGGTCTGTAAATGAGAGTGATGACTGCTTACTTTTGCCTTTGGTTTCTATTCATCAACTTGATCCCCATCAGGCCCAAGAAATTGAGGCCATAGAGAGTGGCTAGAGCTGCAGTGAGGCTGGACATGTAATTCAGGGCAGGGCTCTTCCCATTCCAGATCCTAACTCTTGGTCCTTAGAGAAAATAGCATGAGGAGGGTATGGGCAGGAAGGCACATTTAGAGAGACTGGTAGGTACCAAGACCTGTTCCCCACCTATACCTTAAAGCCGAGACCCAGTAGTAGCTTTGAAAGTCTCTGCCCACCCAACTATAGCTTTCCCTGATTTTGACAAAGAGGATCCACAGTTTTCCAGACCATGGTAAAAAAAAATCACTAACTTCTAACATCCTTGGCTGAAATCTGAAAGCCAGCCTTTTCCCTAAATCTTCTGACTGGCTAACCTCCCAAGTGACAGATTCATATCTGTCATACTCCTAGGATTTCAGCAAGGAGCTGCCTGGCGGGTGGTGTCATTTTGCTTTAACCGTACTGGCCTATATGCCCATTTTAGGCTCTTGCTTTTGCTTAAGTCTTTGACTGTTCTGCCAGACTCATTTTCTGCCTCTCCTGGATAGAACAGGGAACTCCCCACCCCAGGGGCCTTTCCAGCTCGTCTCTCCCAGCTTTGTTTTCCTTCTCCTCCCAGCTTCCACTCTGACTCTGAGTCCTCAGCAGTTGTCATCTCACTTGAACATGGAGCCTGAACCTCACATTGCTCCTTGGCTGTTCCCTCCCAGTTCTGCACCTCCTCCAGTTCCACCTAGTAGCTAGAGGTGTCTATCCATTGCTGCTCCAAACACAGACCTGGGGGAGGAATCCTACCTCCCCTGTTTAGTCTGAAGTAAGCCCATATTTTGGAGGAGGCAGGAAAGAAACTGGGGGAGGAGAAGGGGAAGAAGAAGGAGAAGAAAAGAGAGGAAGAAAATAAGCCAATTTGTACTTGTCTGACAAACACTTGACACCCCAGGGCAGCATCAAAAGTGGTGTATAATGACCCCGTCAATGATAAAAAACTGAAAGGGACAGGGACAACCTCTGTCCAGGAGTGGGGGTGGTGGCTGATCATTCTGAAAGTCTCAGAATCCTGATGTGATCCTATGAGTTTGATTTCCTCAGTTGGCTGTTTCTGGCAAGCAAGGATCCCTGCAGCTCAGCTTCTTAGTCTTAGATGTCTGTCCCAGCCCCAAATCTACACGCCCTTGTCTCAAACCTTCACAAAACTTTTAGTCTAACTTCTCCTCCCCTTAACCTCATTTTCTGACCCTGGAACCATCCCTGGTTCTCAGCATTGTTCAGTACACACAGAAAGCCAACAATTGGACCCTAGGGGTCTTAGTCACACTCTCAAGACTCTCTCAATTCCCTCTGCCTACATCTCCCAGGCTGTCCCATCCTTCAGGCGGTCTCTCTGGCTCTTCCTTTATTGTCCTCTGGACTTTCTACATTTTTCCCACAGTTCATTCTGCCTAGCTGATTTCCTGGCCCCATGCCTTCTTGGCCCCAATTCTGGTTTTTTGCTCTCAGCTCAGCCAGAATAAGGACATGGGCAAACAGAAGGACAGAGGAATGACCAGGAAAAGAGATTTCAAGAGGCCAGATCTTGAGACGTGATTGAGACGTAAGCTGAAAGTAGTTTGTGAGAGAAGTGGAAGTGTGAGCAGACTTGGGGTGGAGGGGAGTGGGAATCAGACGAGTTAGAGAATGATGGAGAGGTGGGATAAGGATGGGGAAAAACGTGAGTTTTTGAGGGACATGGCGATATTGAGTAGGAAAGTATCAATGGGTCATTGCTGAGTGGTGGAAATTGAGGGTGGAAGAGGGAAGTCCCTGAGTGATCCCAGCAGTGGGAAAGTAGGCATCCAGAAATTTCTCTTTAGGTCTTTCTGTCTCTGTTTCAGATTTTGTCTCAGCTTCTTATCTCTTTGAATTACCCCCCTTCAATAACTCGTGTGTGTGTGTGTGTGTGTGTATCTGTGTGTCTGTGTGTTTCTCCCTCTCTGTATCTATCTCTAGGTTTTGACCTGTCTCACGGTGCCTTGAGATCTCTCTCACCATATCTACTTTGTGTTTTTCTCTCTGGGTCTCTGCCCTTCTGTCGCCCCTGCCCTCTCTCTCCTGCTGGACAGAGGCAACCATCTGACTTTTCTGCAAGGAGCTTTGGAACCTTCTAGGAGTGGCCAGGCTTCTCCCCTTTGGCTGTATGCTAGAACTGTAGAACCAGTTTGGGGTCCCTGGGCACAGTCATAGGGTATTGATTACTGATGAGGTCCTGAGTGAGCTTCAACAAAAGGGGCCTTTTCAGGAAGTAGGATTTCCCCACAGAGGACCTTAGAGCATGGAGGCCTGGGCCCAGGGAGAGAAGCAGGCTGGCACGGGGAGATTAGACTCCAGTCTTTGTTCCTCTACCTTTCCTTATAGCCCATGGACCAATGCTTTCTGATCTCGCTAGTTTTCACGAGCGAGGGACTAGTTAGTTATCACTAGTTAGTTATCTCGCTAGTTATCATTAGCAAGGGACTCTTGCTCTGTGTCTTGATCCCTAGCCTTTCTTCTTTTATGCTACTTCTAGAATTGATGGAAAAATTGAGGTTCAGGAAGGCTTCAAGGTGAGGCTGGAGGGCAGTTACTAGGGGTTCCTGCAAGGAAAGCATGAAGTCCATCTTGGGATGTGTGGGGAAGATACTCAGAAGGGACTCAGGGGTATGTTCTACTCAGCTTCCATCCCTGCTTCTCCTGCAGCCTGGGACCTACCTCCTCCATCCTCAGCTCAAAGGCTCCCAGCTTTGCTATCTCTAGGACTGAAAACAGATGCAGGACAGGGTCCAAGTCTCTTAGTGCAGTGAGAGCAAGGCCAAGAACTAGTCCTGCTGCACTGGGGCTTTGGGGGTGTCTTGGAACCTGAAGACCCAGCCCCTGCTTTCCAGGATGAGGCAGAGAAAGCCCAGGGCACTGAGACTAGGGCTCCTCTACAGCTGCACCACATCCTGGCCTCTGACCAGGGCAGCTACACCTGCCTGCTGAGTGCTGAGCACTGATAATGGAAACAGGCGGAGCTGCAGGTTTGAGGTATCTTTGGGTTCTGGTGTGGAGAGAAAGGAGGGAATTAGAGTTGACGTGATGGAGAGGTGACTACTCCTGGACCATACAGAAGGAGGACTCTGCTAACGAATTTCAAAAGAAAATCTACTCTCTAATTACGAGAATCCCCAGGTCCTACTGGTTCCCCCGATTCCCAACTGCTGCTCTTGTCCTCTCAGCTTCTGCCCCTCTCCTCTAACGTCTTCCCTCAGAGTCCCTTCAATACTGGCCCTCTCCCCTTGGGGTCTTCCCCGCTCTTTCCCCCAAGCTCCCACCTCTTCCAGGCTTCCACAGCCCTTGGGTCTCATGGTGTCTTCCTCCATCCGCGGCCCCATATTCTGCTCTGCAGCTGTCTTGCCACCCCCAGGGCCTGTTCCAAGGGTGATGTTTGATCGCAGGGCCTCAAGAGGCTTTCCCCTAGGGAAGCCAAGTTGGGCGGTGGCAGGAGCCCAGGCTGATGGCCAGGAAGTGGCAGTCTTTGGTTTAGAGAGGAACCACACCCTCAGCATCTAAGCTGGATACCTGGAGATGAGTGCGAGAAACTACAGAGGCCAGGTGTTACCTGAAAATGCCCTGGTGGTGCAGGCTCTGCAGGCTGGGCTGGCCCTTGGGGGCTGCCTACATGCATGTTCCTCAACAGGCGGGCTCCCTGGGAGGAGCCTGGCTCTTTCTGTGGTCAGGGGTGGGGACAGGGATGGGGAGAATTCAGAGGAGCACAGCTTGGGGTCCTCACTAGAATCCATTCTCTCATCAAGTTCTTAGGACCCCACTTAAACTTTGCTCTTACCTCCTCCTAACCACTGCATCTTCTGCAGCTTTTGTCAGCACTTGGAAGACTCTGATTTCCATGAGGGTTCCTACTCTCGTCCTGGGCCAGCCAGGACCTATTTCTAGAGCCTTCTAAAAGTGCTAGCCTACCCAGAGACCACAGGGTCAAAGAATAAGGCATCTCTCTCTTTACCCATGCCCTGGTCCCTGATTCTATGACTATGTATTTACAGAAGCTTGGGGAGTCCATGGGGTGAGAGCAAGGAGGAGGGGGTTCTGCACACAGTGGCCTACTGAGATACAGGGCCCAAATGTGCCGTATGTTCAGCTACTTCCTCACTCTAGGTTTAGGACTCTTTAGGAACAAGCAAATCCAGCCTCCTGAACTCTAAGTGATGTTGTTAGGCAACCAGGAAGTGTGGTTGTCATTAAGGGATGGGGCTGGGTACTGGGGATCAGTGGGCCTGCAGGATAGGCAGATAGGAAGAGCACAGCACATGGCAATGTTTAGATGGAATCTCTTGGAAAGCAGGATGCCACCATCCTAATACTGGGCACAGTGAAGCTTCAGCTGGGGGGGAGCAAAGGTGATTTTCAGTGGAGGAAAAGCTGCCGGAGTCCCTGTTTTCTGTATGGGGATCGCTTCCCAGCCCTCTGTGTGTGAGGAGCAGCCTAGGGAGGAGCAGGAAGAGGGACCTTGAAGCTTCTACCTGAAATAGCCTTGGTCCTGGGGGATGGAATCAAGTCCCCTATCAGTAATCTTCCACTACAACGTCAGTCAACCTTCCAACACTTCTCTGTACAAAGAAGCCAAGGCAATGAGCAGATCAAGAATAGCTTAATATCACACAGAGAAACAAGCTGTATAGAAATGGATTACAGGGCTTCCCTGGTGGCGCAGTGGTTGAGAATCTGCCTGCCAATGCAGGGGACACGGGTTCGAGCCCTGGTCTGGGAAGATCCCACATGCCGCGGAGCGACTAAGCCCGTGAGCCACAATTGCTGAGCCTGCGCGTCTGGAGCCTGTGCTCCGCAACAAGAGAGGCCACGATAGTGAGAGGCCCGTGCACCGCGATGAAGAGTGGCCCCCACTTGCCGCAACTAGAGAAAGCCCTCACACAGAAACGAAGACCCAACACAGCCATAAATAAATAAATAAATAAATAAAATTAAAAAAAAAAAAAAAAAAGAAATGGATTACAGACATTTTGTCCACATCCATGCTTCCAACTAGTTCCACTCAGATTTATTATCCACTCTTGTCTCTCCCAAAGCCCGAGGGTCTCCCTGCCAGCCTCTGACTCTTTGACCTGGAATCTCACTGCAGACAAATAGGATATTACTCACTAAGAAGCTCTCTCATCTACTCCTTCCCCCAATCCATCCTCCTGATACCCCACCCCCAGCCCTTCCCACCTTGACCCACTCCCTCCTTCCCCCACCCACTCACTCTGACCCTCACTCTCACTCTTCTTCTCCCCCACACCACCTCACCCATTCTTGTCCCTCCCTGACTCACCTCCAAGTCCCATTGACACAAACAAAAATTTCAGCACAACCCACTCCAACCGGTTTGGCTGAGGTGTGCAGCCTGCCATGGGGACAGACACAGTTTACAAGCGGATGCTCGGATACATGCAGGTAATGAACATCTGCGGTTATGCACATAGAGACAGCCCCGGGTATGGACACGGCATATATACATACAGAGACATATAGGGAACACATGATGGAGGGACATAGCATGTTATAGTTGTTTATGTGTCTGCCTGTCCTAATTGAGGACTCCTTGAAGGCAGGGACCATGTATTATGTGTCTCTGTCCTCTCCCTGGAGCCTGGCACGAAGAGGTGCTTACCTAATGTCTGTCGAATAAACTCAGGTATGCAGGCATGCATGCAGTGGTGCCACTCAGACAATTTACATGCTAAGGATGCCGCCTTGACTTGAATTGTTCCCATTCTTAGGGCCCAGAATGCAGGTAGGGGGAGGGTAGGTAGTGAGGCATGAAGGGAATGGGGGTTCAATGAGGAAGAAAGAACAGAACCTAAGAGACCAGGCACTGGTCTGGAAAGTCTTCCCCAACCAGTATTTCCTTCTAGCCCCAACCCTGGAATTTGCCTTCTGCAAGCTTCAACCCAGAAGAGCGAAGGCAAGGCTTAAGGATGAGGGTGTATTCCCCAAGAGCACGGCCCTTGTGAGATATGCAGGACTGAGGGCACAGGGGGCAGGGGGACTTGGAGACCGATATTTGTTAGATGAGAGGGGAGGAACATCCCTACCTCAAGCAGAGGGCTGGAATCACTGCCTGGCCCAAGTGCTCCCTTTCAGGCCCAGTGGTACACGTAGCCCTCCCTCTAAGGCCACCTCTGGGGTCTAATAGGACCTGAACATACCCATGAAAAAATATTTGGCACAGCCTGGACTTAACACCTCTGGAACGTCCAGCCTCCCCCCAGTGATCCACATGGCTGGAGTTGGGGGTTCGGTGACTGAGGGTCCCAGCCAGAGGCTCACAGACTTCCTGACTGACAGCACTGGGGTGTATTGTGAACTAAAAGGCTGAAGGAGATATAGGGACTGGATACCCACCTTGTGATCTAACTGCTTTCCTACCACCGTGCCTCAGTTTCTCCTGTGGTTTCCTGGACCAGGAGGGGTGAATCTGTGGGAAGGAAAGGAGTTCCTCTGAAATCACGTGATAGGATCCAAGGTTTGATAATTATAATTATAACACGGGATGCTCCTCCCTCCCATTCCCCACTGCTCTACCCCACCCCTGCCACCGTGGATCTCAAAGCAGCATAGGGGTGGGGCTGCTCCCCTGGCACAGGTGGGGATGTGAGTCCCAAAGAGGGGAAGGGGTTCACCAAGGTGGAGGTGGAGAGAAACAGGAGCTTTGGCATTCGGCCTGGCCCCGACCTGTGGGAAAGAGCCCTCCAAGAAGAGGTCACTACCACGGACACTGCTGAGATTTGGGATCTAGAGAGAGAGTTGGGGTCACGGTCCAGAGGCAGGGTTAAAGTCTGGGTCACTAACCAGATTCAGGAGAGTCAGGATCTCCACTCCTCTACCTGACCACCTTTTCCGTTCATAACATCATGCCTTCAACAAAAATGTATTCAGTCTCCATTAAGTGCTGTGGACTGTCCTAGCACGGATGACTGAGACAAGATTATAAAACAAGCCTGACTTTCCAGGAGTTCACAGACTACAGCTCTCGTCCTGTCCCTCAATTTAACACATTTACTGAATCCTTGGCACACAGCAGGCTTCAACTGATGCTTCTTGAATTGACGCTTACAATTTAGTTAAGGAGATAAGATGTGCACAAATTATGAGTACACAAGCTATAATAAAGGGACTAGCAGAGGCTGAGGAAGAACAGAAGGGAGGGGCTTCCCTGGTGGCGCAGTGGTTGAGAGTCTGCCTGCTAATGCAGGGGACACGGGTTCGAGCCCTGGTCTGGGAAGATCCCACATGCCGCAGAGCAACTGGGCCCGTGGGCCACAACTACTGAGCCTGCGCGTCTGGAGCCTGTGCTCCGCAACAAGAGAGGCCACGATAGTGAGAGGCCCGCACACTGCAATGAAGAGTGGCCCCCGCTTGCCGCAACTGGAGAAAGCCCTCGCACAGAAATGAAGACCCAACACAGCCAAAAATAAATAAATAAATAAATAAATAAATAAAAATTAAAGGTGCTAATAATTTGAAAAAAAAAAAAAAAAGAACAGAAGGGAGAAAGATTAATTTTAGGTGGGAGGAGCTGAGAAGGCTTCATGGAAGATGTGGCATTTGAGGTCGGTTTTGAAAGATGAGTAAGATTTTGACAGGTAGAGTCGGGGGTGAGTGTGTGTGTGGAAAATATTCTACCTGAAATGACCCCCCACCTTGCTGTTCTTGGCTCCTCCTTCCTGCCCCTCTCCAGACAAAGGATCCCACTGCAAGATTTTAACCCGTATGTATCTTCTCTTCTCTCCTGTCTACCTGTATATCTATTTTTAGCTCCAGTATGCCAGCAATCGTGCCCCTCCCCATTCCTCAGTTTTCAGGGAGTTCAGAGTCTGCCCCCTCCTCTGGCTATCCCAGCTAGGCCAGTAAGTTTTTGTGTAACTTGGCGGTTACATTATATGCATCCAACATGGAAACGCGTGGTCTTACGGGTCTGAGTATACCTATAGGGATATAAGGACAGAGTATTTGGAATCAAGATTGTCCTTGCAAAGTCCGGACATGTGGCTTTGTCCAATGACCATGGGATAAATGGATAGAATGACCATGGAGATGGTGGAAAGGAGCCCCTTCCCACTCAGGTAGTGCTGACGCACTTTGGGGACTTCTGGCCAGTAATGAGAAGGTGTTAATGCTGAGAGAGGGTCCTGCTAGGGAGGCCGGGAATCTGTGGGGTTAATTCCTTGGTCAATCCCTTGGCTTATCCTCTGTGGGGGAGGGGTGAAGCGGAGGGGGTCACTTAAGTTCCATCTGAGGGGTCTTTGAACTAACTCCCTGCCTCAGGGATAGGGATGTCTGATACTACCTAAGTTGTGTGTCCTCCAGCAAGCCCCTTCCTCACTCTGGGCCTCTGTTTTCTTGTCTGATGGATGAGGTATTTGGGCCAGTACTGTCCTCAGTTCTGGCCTTCTCTGATTCTGGTTCCCAAGCTGAACCCCTCTGGGAGATTGGGGAACTCGGCAAGGCCCCGGGGGAAGGCAGCAAGGCTGGCTGGGGTGTGGGATGCTTGGGTTCCTTTCCACCCACAAGGGCCTTGCCCCTGTTCCTCCTGGCCTGGCGCCTCCCTCTTCGAGTCACGCCAGGCCTTCTCCTACCCAGCCCCCAGCCCCCCCAGCCCCCCCAGCCCCCCCCACCCCCACCCTCCCCCTCCGCCTTTCCTCTCTGGTCACAGCCCCTTCCACACACTGCCAGGTAAAGCCTGGAGCTGACGATGGGATCCCACCCCCCAGGTCCTTCCCTCCTTCCCTCCCTCTCTGGCACCCATTAGCCAGCGGAGGCTGCGGGGGTGGCGGCTGCCGAGTCTCCGCGCCAGGCCCAGCCCCCAGAGACGCACCTGTTCTGACCTGCTAAGCAGGTTCCCAAGTTTCTGCTGTCGTTGTTGGCCACGGCGTGGGAAGCAGCTCTGGGGGAGCTCGGAGCTCCCGATCACGGCTACTTGCGGGTAGCTACGGTTGGGTGGGTGGAACGGGGCCGGGTCCCCGAGTGGAGACCCTAGTGGGATAGGCAGGCGCGTCAGTGCCTGAGGACTCTGACTTCCTGCGTTCTGGGTCGGTGCCCAATCCAGCTCTAGAGCCGGCTCCCAGGGAGAACTCGGTGGAACTTCAGAAACACCGGGCAGCTCTGCCTCTTGACCGATGCCTCTGTCCCTGGGAGCCGAGATGTGCGGGCCTGAGACCTGCCTGCTGCTACTGCTCCTGGCATCGTTTACAGGTAGGACTTGCTTCAGGATCCTTGCTTCTGAGCACACACACACACACACACACACACACACACACACACACATATACACGCACGCACACGTACATATTCCCTTTCCTTTTACTCGGAACTGAGGAATCAATCTCTCTCTCCCACCTCCAGCTGATAGTAGTGCCCCGAGAAGAGCCACGGTAGCTCTCCTGCTTCATGTCCCCTTCCAGCCCCAGGCCAGGTCATTGGGTCTGGGGTCCCTGACCACCTCAGCCAAAGGGCTGGAGCTGCCTCTTGGGGAAGAGACACGGTGACCCATTGCAGGTGGCCAGGGAGGTAGAACTGGTGGGGACCCTTTCACCCCAGGTTTTCCTGGAGGCTCCCTCGCCTACCCTCTGGGCTCCAGAACTGCTGACTGGGGCTGCAGCTGACTCAGGGCTGAGCTGGTTTCCCCAGTCATCAAGGTGTAGGAAGCCTGATGCCCGGAGAGTGGACAGGGTCTTTCTATCTCCTTCTCCTCTCTTCACGATATCCTAGAATACTGTTGGGTGACTACAGGGGAGCTGGAAGCTCTTCTCACTCTGGCCCCCTCTGGCCCTGAGCACACTATGAGGTGCCAGGGTGGGAATCAGGCGGTTACTCAGAAGAGTGGGGGTCTAGGGTAGGGTACTCTTTTGTTTATCCCCTGTCCCCCCATTTTCTCAACTAGATGCCTTGTATTACTCTCGTGTAATGTATATACAGAAGATATAAATGATAGGAATTTATAATCTTCAGAGCGGGGGAGAGTATATGTGTGTGGGCGTGCGTGTACATAATGAGACCACGGTAGGTAGGGTTCCGTAGGCTGTTCCCAGGATAATGGGCAACTGAGAAATCTTTCTCCTTGGAAAGACAAGGCCTTATCTATATGGGACAGTTTGATTCCCAGTCCCAGGAACAGCAGTGACGGAGCCTCAGTTGTCCAGCAGGGCCTAGCAGTGATGTCCCCCAACCTCCATCCCCAGCTAAAGCTGTGCGGAGGAGAGTGAGGTCTAGACGTGTGGATGGGTAGGGACTGCTCCTGCTCTGATCTTATAATGGAAGGGCTGTTGGCCCAGCCTCCAATCGCAGGTTACTGAAACTCCAAGCCCTGCCACCCCCCCTACCCCCCACATCTTAGTTCCCATCTTCCAGACAACCTTCTCACTCGCTTCGGCCAAGAGGGTGGGGCCTGGTTGCTGAGGCCGGGGAACTCGGCAGTCACTTTCCTGTAGGATCTACCCACGCCTAAAGAATGGAGCCATGATGTCTCAGGACTCAGAAGGTACCAAAGAGATCATCGATTCAACTCACTCATTTTACAGATGGGAAAACTGAAAGAAACAGATAGGCAAGTGAGCTAACAAGACTACTCAGTGTTAGAAGCGTAACCAGGGTTAGCGTCTTGGTCTCCCAGTTCCTAGTTCATGAAAGCATAGTACCTCTGAGTGCACACTGGGGGTAGCCAGGGTGCTGGATGCTGGAGATGCAGCAGTGAACAAGACAAAGTCCCCGCTTTCTTTTCCCATGACACAAAGCTGTTCTTTCTCAGAGAAGCCAGGGAAGGGTAGAGGAGACCCCTTCTAGTTAGGGCGTCACCCCAACCTTGCCCAGTACCTGGACAGGTGCTGTGGCTACCCGGCTCCAGGGAAGCTGGTGCCCAGTGAGCCACGCTCTACTGCTATAACCTGCACAGAGCTGGAGGGCGCTCTGAAGGCTGGAACTCAGACTCCAGGTGCCTAGCCCGAGGATCAGATGCACCCACCTAACTGCCACCTCCATTCTGGCTCCTCTGTAGGCATCTCCTCAATGGCCCCCAGGAAACTAGCGTGTTTCTTGTCTCTGAAAAAGCCTTGGACTGGGAAGTCAGGAGTCTTGGGTTCTGGTCCCTTTCCTGCAATTAATTTGCTACACAACCTTGGGCAACGAAGAAACTAGACTTCAGTAGACCAGATGACCCCTATAGGCCTTCCAGCTCTGAAAGCCTGTGGCTGCGTAAATATCAAGCCCTGAACTGAAGGTGGGTGCTGGGTGCTGGAAGAGGCGGTCAGTCTGGCTGTGGTGACAGAAGGGGGAAATGTCCTGACCCCATTTCTCAGTGGGGACCAAGGGTAGCTTTACCCTGGATACTGTCTTCTGCCCCTGCACTGCTGAAAATTAGTGCCCCCACCAAGTCCTGGGCCATTAGAGCTCTGAGCCCCAGGGCCCTGCCCCACCCCTGACAGGGAAAGGAGCCCAGGCTAGGGAGGCACCTCAACACCACAGCTCTTTGCCTCTCCTTAATGGGATGAGTTTCCAGGTAAGGTCCCCTCCCTTCTCCCTCCCCATCTCCTGCCCTGGGGCTGAGGGACCTAAATCTACAGATACCCCTCCAATAGGATCCTAGTTCCTAGACCTTTTTTTTTTTTTTTAATTAATTAATTTATTTATTTATTTTTGGCTGTGTTGGGTCCTCGTCTCTCTGCGAGGGCTTTCCCTAGCTGTGGAGAGCGGGGGCCACTCTTCATCGCGGTGCGCGGGCCTCTCACTATTGCGGCCTCTCTTGTTGTGGAGCACAGGCTCCAGACCCGCAGGCTCAGTAGTTGTGGCTCACGGGCCCAGTCGCTCCGCAGTACGTGGGATCCTCCCAGACCAGGGCTCGAACCTGTGTCCCCTCCATTGGCAGGCGGATTCTCAACCACTGCACCACCAGGGAAGCCCCCTAGATCTTTTTTGGGGCCCAACTGAGCCCTGCAGGACCCCAGAGAGCACGGGGTTCTCTGAATTCTGAAGTCTGTCCTCTGAGGGTTAGGACCAGCTTTCTGTCTAAAGTTAGTTTCCTAGAAAGGGAAGGGCCCCATCCCTGCTTTTCTACTCCTGTTTACAGAGGGGGCAGGCCCTTTCCTGTAGGATCTACCCAAAACCAGGGAAGCTAGAAAGGGAGGCTAGCTTCCCTGCCCAAGGTGGGGAGAACTAGGGGGAATCCCAGGGAAGCCCTGTGGCCCCATTGACCTTGGTCCCACCCCAGTGTTTCAGGGAGCTGGGCTAAGGGGACCCCAGCCACAGAGATGGCAGTGAGGGGCTCATAGTAGAGTCCACAGTCCCAGCCTCTAGACCCCAGCCTCGGGATCCTGGGGTCCTCCAGGCAAAGTGAAGGGGGGTCAGCCACCTTGGGGAGCCAGCCTAGTGAGGAGAGAATGCCTGGGCTTCCCGGCCTTCCAAACTTGCCCTGATGCTGACCAAAGTCTGGACAGAGAGAAGGGGTGAGGGTGGGGTGGGGAGCTGAGTCAGGAGGGAAGGGAGGAGAGGAGCCTAGGGGCTGGATCTGGGAACAGAATCTAAAATGCGAAGGTCAAGTTCAGAACTGGGGCAAGCCACCAATCCTCCTGGAGCAGGGCTGTGCAGGAGGGGGTCAGGGTCACTCTTTCACTGAGGCAGGGAGCCTCTGGCCTCAGAAGTTTACCCACCGTTCTCAGGCCACCCTCCTCCCCTCTTGCCTTTAAAACTGGCTGGCGTGTCCTGAGAGCTGGGTTGAGGCTGTGATTTGGGGCGGGGCAGAGCTGGCCACACTTGCAGAGATGGGGGAAGGGGTGGTTGGTTGGCTGACAGGACTGGGGAGGGGTTTAGGATCTCAGGAGTTTGGGAGAAGCGGAATTCTGGGTCTCCCACCCACAGTGTGGCTGTTTTGGTGACTCAACCAGGCTCAGACTCTGGCTCCGGGGGGTTTAGGGGACTTATCTGTGCTGGGAGCTGTGTCTGGGCCAGAGCTGGGGCTGCCTCAAGGCCTGTCCTGCCCCATTGTTCTCACCTCCCTTTGTGATTGGTGTGGCCCCCCTCCCCATCCACTAATCTGTGGTGGGCGCTTTGCCCGGGTTGGGAAACTCTCACTAAGCTGGGGGGCTTAGGACAATGTGGGGTAAATGTGAGGGAGGTGGATGAATGCAGAGGGAGAATCTGCTGGTTTTCAAAGTTCCTTAGCATTCCAAGGCCAAGGTTATGGGGGGAAGGATGGAAGAAAAAAAGTGCTGGGTTGTGTATATCACCTGTCCCGAATGGGGGGCTTCAGGGCTCCCCTCCCACATCCTTTCTTATCCCAAACTCACCCACATATTCCACCTGTCTCTGGTGGAGGCTGCTTCTGTGGGGTGAGGGGAGGCAAGAGTTAACAAAGGAGAGTGAGACCCTAGACAGCTTGGACCCCTCCCCCTAGCCCCAGGCAGGGTCTCCCCCCACCGCTTCCCACCCAACCTACACCAGACAACCCTCACCCCAGGCCTGGAGCTAGAGCTGGTTTTTCTGGTGGTGGCAGCCGCAGAGGCCTGACAGTGATTCCCAGGGAGAGGCCTCCTTGGGGGGCCAGAGGTGCTGGGGGGCCTGGGGGCGTGGCTGGGGGGTGAGAAGGGTGAGGGTCTTTCTAGTAGGAACCTGAGGAGCAAGGGTAGAGAGAGCTTTTGTTTTGTTCTGCTGGGGAGTCCTTAATGGCTATTTCCCATCACCCTGGAGGGGCAGTGACCTCATCTCTGGGTCCCTCCACCTGAGATGCATCTGCCCTCAAGTCTGGGGTGGGGTGGGGAGGGATGCCTGGGCGACACTCCAGACGGGTGCAGAGGCGAAGGCGCCGAGCCGCACACCACTGACCTAAGGCAGCTGAGACAGACAGCCGTGCAGAAGCCAAGAGAAACCGACATCAAAATATTTACTATGTGTGCACATTCACACACACACGCCGTTTCGTAGCTCGCTCTGGATGCAGACAAGCACACACGCTTTCCTGAAGATAAGACATGAACACATATATGTGCAAAACGCCCCCAAGTTCATGCAAAGAGACAGCCTCTCCTGCATGCGAACCAGCACTGAGACTCACCAGACCCTCACCCAAAGATGTACGTTCAGATGCAAAAGGCTCACACGTATTCCCTTCTTCCTCCTCACAGGCCCATCTCTAGGACCTCACTGTGTACCCCTAGATGTACTAGCAGGGGATGCTGAAGGTGAAAGTCTCCTCAGAAAGAAAAGCCTCCTTCCCCAGAGATGCTGTCATCTGCAGCTGCCAGCCTCAGTTTCCCCTCTGGAGATCAGAGGCCAGGCCTCACACAGATAGGAAAGCTGGGACCCAGGCGCAGGGTGGGGAGCAGGCAGCCAGCCCAAGCCAGGAATGGAGGGCCTGTCTGGGAGCAGGCAGGGTACACAGAGGGCAGGGCCCCAAAGAGGCCCGTGGGGGCTTGGCCAGGGGTGGGGGAGGCTGAGGGCAGGGATCCCGTCTGGCCAGTTGGGCCTGTTCTCTCCCTTGCGCAAGGTGGTGGCTGGTGGTGACTGAGGCTAGGCCTGCTGTGCAGCAGTGGCTGAATCACCAAGGCTCCTGACCAGCGTCCTGGTACTTCCAGAAGGAGGGGAGGGGAGGGGAGGGGAGGGGAGGGTCAGAGGTAGGAGTGTCCAGCCAGCAGAGTCCACCAGGCTCAGGAAACCATTTGCAGCAGAAGGGTCCGTGGGCCTGGCCTGGCTACGACATGCCCTCAGGGTGACCTCACCAGGCAGGCGGTGTGTCTCCTTTGCTCTGGTGACATCATCATGCTGACGCTGGGCGGGCACTGGGTGGGGGAGAAGAAGGGGGAGGCAGTCCTGGCCTACCCTACCCTTGGAGTATGAGCTTCTGGGTCCACTGAGCCCAGGGCAGGGATTCTAAAGCCCAAGTTCTCTTTTCCATCTCTTGCAGCCTCTGTGTGTGTGTGTGTGTGTGTGTGTGTGTGTGTGTGTGTGTGTGTGTGTATGTGTGTGTAAGTGAAGGAAGGCGTTGCTCAAGGTGAGATGCTCCCACTCAACAGTGGATTTAGGACAATGGGGAGCTCACGCAGAAGGGACTTTCTGGTTTTACTGGGTTTCTCATCCGGCAAAGCTTGGGCTTATCACTTGGGATCATGGGGCTCTTGGACCCACAGGTAGGGATGTGGAAGATTGAACTCAGACATGTGCTGGGGACTTGATGCATGTTGTACCCTAAGAAGGTAGTTTTGGGAATTCCCTGGCAATTCAGTGGTTAGGACTCCGAGCTTCCACTGCAGGGGGCATGAGTTCGATCCCTGGTTGGGGAACTAAGATCCTGCATGCCGCTGTGTGGCAAAAAAAAAAAAAAAAAAGAAGGTATTTTTTTGGGGGGGAAATGTGAGTGATTAGTGGTGGGGAGGGGCCAGCTGGTTGGCAAGTGTAGGGATGGGGATGGGAAATATGCCATCTGACATTGTCCCAGAATTAGTCTTTGAAAGGGTTTGAGTGTCCCAGTGGAGCAGGGCTTGGACTCCCTGTGACCTGCATGGACACCAGTGTTCGAAGCAGAGGAAGTACTGGGAAGCCCCTATCTCAACCGCACCTCCAGCCCTTCCTTGGCAGCCCTGCTCCCTCTGGCGCCAGGAGGAGGTGTCTGGGAGAGGTGCAGATGGTTAGCTGGACTCCCAGGCTGGGCTGGGTGGGACCAACATCAGCTTAGGCAGGTCAGGGCCCTGGTATCTGGCCCTGCAGGTCTGTCCTGTCCCGTTTGGGCCCTCCCAGCTCCCAACAGCATCCTCCCTTCCTCCTCCCTTGCTAGCAGGGCCATGGGGCCCCCTTCCTCTGTCCCACGCTCTGCCTCACTGGAACCCTCTGGTCCACTCTAGTGGGGCTTCACTTTCTCCCTCCATGCCTGACCCCCTCCATCCCCTTCCTTCTCCCTAGGTCCAGTCTGGAGGTACTCCCTTTGGCAGAGAACCCAGGTAGCCAGCCTATCCTGTCTCCACCCTAAGGTTGCCATGCCAACCCCCTCCCTGCCCAGCCCAACCAAAGACTGCACAGTCCTCCTCATTCTACCCTTTCCTTCTTCCGCCTGTCTCTCGCATTCATTCATTCACCCACCCATTCACTCAGTCAGTCAGTCAATAAACATTAATTGAGCACCAATTATGTGCCAGGAATGCAGACCACTGAGCACTAAATCAGAAACCATGTTTCCATATGTGACGGGAGACCGAGTTTATACTCTTGAGGTTCTCAATCTGGTGGAAGAGGCAGACAAGAAAATAGCAAATACAATCTGTGGTATAAAGTACTACGATGGGTCAAAGCAGGGTGCCAGAGGAGAACAGAGGAAGGGCACCTCACTCTGCCTGAGGTAGGGGTGGGGGGAGGGAGGACTCCAGGAGCAAGTGATGTCTAAGCAGAGTCTTCAAGGATGAGTAGGAGCTGCCAGACTTAGGGAGGAGGGCGTTCCAGGCAGGAGCACAGTGTGAGCAAGGTGAGGGCCAGCAGGGTGTGTGAAGTGCTGGTCACAGGCAGGAGCTTTGAACTTTTGGGAATTGCTGGATATGCATTCCAACTCAAGGAACTCTTGCCATCCCAGAGAGCATTCACTCTGTCCACAACCCTCAGCCCCCAGCCCTCTGTTTCACACGCTTTATTCCACAACTCCAAATTTCTTTCTTCCCAGCCATGAGATTCCCTGGACATGCCTCCCTCATAAGTTACTTATCCTAGAAACCTAGGAGTTGTCTTTGAGTCTTTTCTCTCTCTTTCTGGTCAGTGACCAAATCCTGCCAAATTTCCCCTGGAACTGTCCCGTCCTCTCAGCAGGACGGCAGCTGCAGGATCCTGGTGGGTCTCCTGTCCCCATTCTCCCTACTTTCTAGTCTGAGGGCACATGCCCATTGGCTTCATGCTTTAGTGACTCCCTATTTCATCTTGGCCAACTCTGAATTCCTTTGCCTGGTATGGAAGGTCCTGGATGATTTTGCTCTGACCAGATGTCCTGCTCCTGCTCAACACACACCCTCTGCCTTAGTTTTGTCCTCTCCTCTCTGCTTCCTGAACCAGCCAGCCTCTCCACCTCCTTGGGGTTTGCCCACCTTGGTCCCTTACCTGGGACCCCTTTCCAGGTCTCATCCCCTTCTGATTCTACCCAACTCATGCATGAGCCCCTCCCATGTGACTCGGGACCACTGTGACTGTCCCATCCCACGACTAACCTGCAACACACCACTAAGCACTCAATCAGAAACCATCATAAGTGTTTCCATAGCTGTCTCCATACATATCTCTTCTTCCAGAATAGAGCTCAGGTTCTATGAGTGCAGGAAATGCATCCTTCTTTGCAGATAAGGCTACATGATAGATACCCCTGAGTGCTTCATACTGTTCCTTGTCAATGCACAAAACACTCACCTTTTGTCACTGGTCCCTATCTCTGGTCCTCCGATTCTGGCTCACGGTTCTGACCCTGTCATGTGTGTCTGTCCTGACCTCGTATCTCTGGGCCTCTGACCTGGGGCCTTTCTGTCTTCGGTGACTTGCTCATTCCTGTCTCTGAGCCTTGGTTTGTGCCATTCCTCCCACATAGGATACCTTCTTCTCTCTGGGAATCCAGGTCTCTCATCTTGAAGCCATGAAAAGACTGTTCCGAAGGGCCTGCTGGTTTGGACCCTTCCTACACTACATGCCCCATCCCAGACACCAACTGTTCTCGACCCTTGCCTTGGCTCCTGGCCACACTTTCTGAAAGCATTCACTTTTCCCCCCCTTGGTAGGTTGAGCCTTCTGTAAAAGTTTGTCCGTGGCTTCCTGTCTTTGTGTGCACAAAATCCATTTCCCTGAGCTCCCTGAGGGCAGAGGCTGGGTCTCTCCTCCTGTTATAGCCCCCACCTTACAATTGCTCAGGATACAATCCTGGGCTGAGAGAGGGTGTGACTCTTCCATGTACCACCTGTGTGGCCTTAGGCAAGTCACTTCCTGTCTCTGGGTCTCAGTTTTCTCATCTGTTAAACGGCGATAATAACGCCTGCCTGTTGGGAATGTTTTGTGGATCTAATGAGGTCATGGAATGAACGCGCTTTGCAAGCATAAAGTGGTCCGGGAGTTCCGGGCTGCCTTTGCGGACATTATCATTGTGGATAAGTGTTCCCCCGGCTCTGGCAGCGCCCCTAATCCTGGCTGCTTCTGTCTGCCCCCCTGCAGGTCGGTGCCCGGCGGGCGAGCTGGAGACCTCGGACTTGGTGACCGTGGTGCTGGGCCAGGACGCAAAACTGCCCTGCTTCTACCGAGGGGACCCGGGCGAGCAGGTGGAGCAAGTGGCGTGGGCTCGTGTGGATGCGGATGAGGGCGGCCAGGAGCTGGCACTTCTGAACTCTAAATACGGGCTGCACGTGAGCTCAGCCTACGAGGGCCGCGTGGAAGAGCCGCCTCCCCCAAGGAACCCCCTGGACGGTGCGGTGCTTCTGCGCAACGCGGTGCAGGCGGACGAGGGCGAGTACGAGTGTCGCGTCAGTACCTTCCCTGCCGGCAGCTTCCAGGCGCGGCTTCGGCTCCGCGTGCTGGGTAAGTGGGGCCCCTTGGGCATGGGGGCGGGGGTGCTGTGTGTGCAGAAGCACCAGGTCCTCAGGCCCCGGGTCTTGGAGGGCAGAAGCTGGAGGCGGGGGGATGCAGAGATGGAGACTGCAGAGATGGAGGGGGCAGAGGCGGAACAGGAAGAAGAGGTGGGGCCCTGTAGGGATGAGGGAGCTTCATTTAGCCACCTCCACCCAACCCTAATCCAGAAGTTCTCTCCAAGTGACCCCAAAAGCTTGATACTGCTTGGTCAGCCTTGGGGAAGAATCCACGTATTAGGCTGTCCTTCCTTCTGCTGATCTGAAATCTCCCTCTCGGTTACTTTCACCCTCCCCAGCAAGATGGCACAGGCTTATTCTCCCTTCTGCACGACAGCCTTTCCACCAGCTGAGGACCTCTGTCATGCCCCACCCAAATCTCTTCTTCTTCAAGCTAAACGTACAGGTTTCTGCAACAGTTCTGCTAAAGACACTCATTCACCACCCTGGGCTCCATGGTTTTAGAATGTGGTGCCTAGACGTGGACATGCAGACCCAGCTATGACCAGTGGGGCTGTGCATGACCAGTGGGGCTGAGACCTTTCCTGATCTGGACCTTCAGTGAATGTGGTTGGAGACCACAATCACCTTTTAAACCACCACTTTGCACGGATGCCCTAGACTTATGGTCAAGTTAAGTCTTTTCCATTCTGTGCTTGGACTGTTAATGTTATGAAGATAAAAATAAATGAAGGCCTTTATAGTTTCCCTTTATCCACATGGAAGTTAGTAATACCAGCCTTGGTAGAAAAATCTGGGTGTGGATCTTGGCTTCACCACCTAATAGCTAATGATCTGGAATAAATCATTTAACCTCCCTGAGCTTCAGTTTCTTCAGCTGTAAAACACAGATAGTAATACCTGCTTCATGTTTGTTGACAGGATTAAAAGAGATGTTTGTAAAGTGTTTAGCACAACTCTGGGCACATAGTAAGTGCTTGATAAATGGTGGCTATTATTATTATTATCTAGATGTTATGTAGTTAGTTTTTTAATTACTTCATTATTTTTATTTAAAAAATGACCCGTACTCATTGTAAAAAATTCAAGCATTGGAGAAAGGTACAAAGTCCGCTGAAATGCTACCACTCATCTGGCATCTTTGTTGATGAAATAAAAGAAGAAAAAGGGGCCTGAAACTTTGTACCTGTGCAAGACTGAACTGGGATGGGGCGGGGCCTCCTGACAGGGGTTGTAAAGGTTGTGACTTCTGCCTCCCCCCATCTACAGTGCCTCCCCTTCCCTCGCTGAATCCTGGTCCAGCACTAGAAGAGGGCCAGGGCCTGACACTGGCAGCTTCCTGCACAGCAGAGGGTAGCCCGGCCCCCAGCGTGACCTGGGACACAGAGGTCAAGGGCACAACATCTAGCCGCTCTTTCACGCACTCTCGCTCAGCTGCTGTCACTTCAGAATTCCATCTGGTGCCCAGCCGCAGCATGAATGGACAGCCACTTACCTGCGTGGTGTCCCACCCTGGCCTGCTCCAGGACCAAAGGATCACCCACATCCTCCAAGTGGCCTGTGAGTACCTGGATCTTGGGTAGGGCGCCCCCATGGGCTCCAACAGGATTGGTGAGATAGTGAGAGACCCTAAGCCACACCAGTCTGGCCAGCCTGGGTCCTGAAGGCCACCTTGTATGGCTGAGAGAGCACCAGTCCAAGGTAGAAGACCTGGAGCCCATCCCAGATGACCTTGGCAAATCACTCTCTGACCTGGTGTCCTTCTGTTTACAAAGGAGCTGGCCCTGCTTCAGGGGTTGTTGGGAGAATCAGATGTAAACATGGAATTAAAAGCATTTTGTAAAATAGACAGTTTAGGATTTGAAGACAGATAGACTTAGGATGAGCCCTAGTTCTGCTATTTACCAGCTGTTATTCAATCTTATTAAGGTTCATTTTCTTCATCAAGAGAAGGAGTATTATTATATCAACTTTACAGGGTTCTGAACGAATGCAGAGCCTCTCGCATAGTGCTTAGTGTATAGAAGGTGCTCGGTCGACAGTCGATACTGTTTTCCTGGCAATAGACTTGGAGCCTCTCTGGAGGATAGCACTGTTTTCTACTCATACTAACCCAGCATTTGGCACAAAGTAGGTCCTCAACAAATGTTTGTGAAAGAAGTGAATGAACCGGAATTCCCTGGTGGTCCAGTGGTTAGGACTCCATGCTTTTGCTGCCAAAGGCCCGGGTTCGATCCCTGGTCGGGGAACTAAGATCCCACAAGCTGCGCCACACAGCCAAGAAAAAAAAAAAAAAAAAAGAAATGAATGAACTAGTAGGATGGTTAAGCCTTTGATGAATCAGGGAGTGTTTGCTGAGCACCTGTTCTGTGACTAGCGCTATGCTACGGACCACGGGGGAGTCAGAAAAGGTGTGCCACATTGCTGTGCAGAGGGACTTATAGGCTCATTGCACAGGTAAACCCATGTGGGCTCTCTGAACTTAGAGAGAGGGGAGGGAGCTGTCAGTAAGGTGGGGCTGGGCTAGCTTGGGCCGCAGATGAGTAGGATGGAGAAGGGCAAGGGGAGGCTATTCCAGGCAAAGTGGGGCCTGGGGTGGGGGCCCTTTGAGGAAGAGCATGATCAAAGGCATCCTTTCCATTCTTTCTCCTCCACCTTTCCATTCCAGTCCTTGCTGAGGCCTCTGTGAGGGGCCTTGAAGACCAAAATCTGTGGCAGGTTGGCAGAGAAGGAGCTGTGCTCAAGTGCCTGAGTGAAGGGCAGCCCCCTCCCTCGTACAACTGGACACGGTAAGGGCCTAGCTTGGGACCAGGGTCTTTCCCTCAGGACTAGCACGTACTCACTGTGGGCTGGGACAATATATTCTGAACCCCAAATAAATTGGGGCACATGTTCAGACCAATGCAAGAATATGCATGGTCACCAAACATTGCTATTGGCTTGCACCTGGGAGTGTAGGTAATTGGCAGGGAATTAGCTGATAAGTCCTTGGCTTTTTTTCCCTTAACTTTAAAATTGTGAAATATAATACAGCATTTCAATGTTAATACTTTATATATTTATGTAAGTGCCTAAAGTGAATAAGACCAAAAGATACAGCTGACTGTGACTGTTGTGAAACTAACACTCTTATAGCCACTGCCAGGTTGCTAGCACCTCAGAAGCACCCACCCATCTCTGCCAGTTCCTTGGCTTTTTTTCAGGGTCTGAGATGGCCAGACAATCAGGGAGGGGTCAGGGACACGTGTGTGTGAGCCCATGACAGGCTCACATGTGAGCAGATGAGCCATGCACGTGGCCTTGTGCCTGGGGCTGTGTTCATGTATCCTGCCATGAAACCTCGTGGGTGCTGGGGCATGCAGTCACATTGTCCAAGTACATCTGAGCCCCGATAGGAAAGGACAGTCCTGTTGTGTGGACTTTATATACCGTGTGGACCTGGTACCTAGTGTGGGATGACGTGATGCCTATGGAGCTTGTGGGACGGCACACGTGTGGATCTTCCCCAAGTGTGTGTGTGGGTGCCTGGGTCAGGCTGGGCGGCAGGGAGAAGGGACCTCTGCCTAGACCTGCCTAGGGGAAGGAGGGGCACCGTGGGAACAGCCGGTGGCTCTGGGTGACGTCATGGGGGAGGGAGGTGGAGAGCTGCCCGGGCACGTTGGGTCGTGGCAGTCTCAGCCCGCCCCAGCCAGCACCCATCAGCTTCCCTGTCCTCCAGGCTGGACGGGCCTCTGCCCAGTGGGGTACGAGCAGAAGGAGATACCCTGGGCTTCCCCCCGCTGACCACTGAGCACAGTGGCACCTACGTCTGCCACGTCAGCAATGAGCTCGCCTCAAGGGATTCTCAGGTGGTTGTGGTTGTTCTTGGTAAGCACTGGGGCAGAGGCTGGGACCTGGGCCAGGGGCCTGGTGGGGGGACAGGGAGCAAGACAGAGAGAGTGAATTGGGAGAGTCGATATTTGGAGGGGGCTGGACTGCATGTATTTGGCAGAGGGCCAGGCTGAGGGGGTGGTTTGGGACGTGTTTTGTGAGGACAGTGCGTGGGGGGCTGTGGAGTCCGGGGCCCGGTCAGGGATCTGGGCATCTGCCTCAGACAGTGGCCTGTCTCCAGCAGACCCGCAGGATGCCACAGGGAAGCAGGTGGATCTGGTGTCGGCCTCCGTGGTGGTGGTGGGTGTGATCGCCGCACTCTTGTTCTGCCTTCTGGTGGTGGTGGTGGTGCTCATGTCCCGATACCATCGGCGCAAGGCCCAGCAGATGACCCAGAAATAGTGAGTACTGGCCGCTCCTGGGCGGGTAGAGTGGGCCAGGAGGTGGGCCAGGACCGAGAAGAGAGAGGAGACTGGGCGGCCTGACATCTGAGGAGCTTGTGGACCAGAGGTAGGCAGAGCCAGCCTTCTGGGAGATGAGAAGGGCCTTGGGGCCCGGGTCACAGCTGGATGAGGGGGGCCACGCTGCCTGAGTGAGGGTCAGATCCACATGCACGAGTACCACATGAGCACACACACGCTCTGTAGCCGCACCGCCACCTACAGCCACTCACTCACACTTGCAGGGACAACCCAGCGCCCACACCCTCCAGCCCCGGCTCACATAGGCTCGGCCAGGCTAGGTTCACCTTGGGAGGCTACCACTACCCTCAGCTCCTGACCAGGGGGTGTCTTCCCAGTGAGGAGGAGCTGACCCTGACCAGGGAGAACTCCATCCGGAGGCTGCATTCCCATCACCCGGACCCCAAGAACCAGGTGTGTGCCGAGGTTGGATGCATTCTTGGGGCCGGGGCCCCTCTGTGGACCAGAAGCGCAGCCCGCCCCCAGGTCTGGCCGCTGACTCAGCCGCAGCAGGTCTGGCGCTGCTTTGGGTTTGCTGGGCTCCTTCAGAAGGCCCCCTTCAGCACTGGCCTCGATGTTGCTGTGGGAAGCCACCATCAGCACTGGCTTCAGGGTGGGATTAGGCTGGGAAGAGGGTAGGGGTGGGGGAAATGAGGATGTTTGCATCGAGGAGAGAACGGCCAGGTCAGGTTGGGGGAAAGGTGATTGGGGGGGAGGCTGGGGGGAGGATAGAGGCCAAGAGGCTGAGCCCTGTTCTGACTCCTCCCCCATGTCCGGGCCCTGCAGCCGGAGGAGAGTGTAGGGCTGAGAGCCGAGGGCCACCCTGATAGTCTCAAGGACAACAGTAGCTGCTCTGTGATGGTGAGGCCCCCGGCCCCACCGGCGTCCCTACCACTCTCCTCAGGCCCCTCTCCGGGTCCCCGATGTGGTGCGTCAGCTGCCCCTTCCCCGGTCCCTGATACCTCAGACCCACGCTGCCCCATCCCATCCCCTCCCCGCCCCGCTATGCCTTTGCTCCCTAGTCTCCCCTTCCCCAGGCCAGACATTCATTCCTGGCCCCCCATCTCTGAGCCGTTGAGCAACCATAACCCCTGCTTGTGCCTGACCTCTGACCCCAGCATGCCCCAGCCGACCCCCTCATGTCTGGCTGCCCCGCCTTGGTTCCTGACTTGCCCTCTGCCCTTGGTCTCCAGAGCGAAGAGGCAGAGGGCCGCAGTTACTCCACGCTGACCACAGTGAGGGAGATCGAAACACAGACTGAACTGCTGTCTCCAGGCTCTGGGCGGACAGAGGAGGAGGAAGATCAGGATGAAGGCATCAAACAGGCCATGAACCATTTTGTTCAGGAGAATGGGACCCTGCGGGCCAAGCCCACGGGCAATGGCATCTACATCAATGGGCGGGGGCACCTGGTCTGACCCAGGCTTGCCTCTGTCCCCTAAGCCTGGCTCCCTCTGCTGACATGGAATATTTCAGCTCATCCCCGGGGAGCCTCCCTACACACCTCATTTCTTGAGGAAGATGCTCCCCACCCCACTGACTGCTCGACCTTTTCCTCCAGTCCTTCTGTTGGATGATGGAAGGGCTCCGCTTGTTGAGTCCCTCCCACAGCGTGTGCAGGTCACTGTGCGTGCATTTGTGCTTGTTTGAGTGTGCACTGTGTGTGCGCGGAGGGGTGACTGTGCCCACGGTGTGCGTTGTGTTGTCACATCAGAGTCCAAGTGAACCGTGGTGTGTGTGCCACAGGGTTCAGTGGCTGCATGGGGAACGCCACGGGGGAGCGGTTTGTGTGTCGTGTGGCTGTGTGACCTGTGCCTGTAAAATGCAGGTGTTTTCCTCAGACCCCAGAGCAGTATTAATGATGCAGAGGTTGGAGGCGGAAGGTGGAGACTGTGGGCCCTGTCCAGGTGTGCGGGCATAGTTGGAGCTGGAATCTGGCCTCCTGAGTGCGGGAGCCGGGCTCCCACCACTTGGGAGCTGTCAGGGCAAGTGTAAAGCAGCGGGCCTAGGGGTCAGCCAGAGGCTCAAACTGTTACAGAAGAAACCCTCCGCCCTCTGGTGGCCTCTGGGCCTGCTGCAGGTACATATTTGCTGTAAATAAACCTGCACAGTGGAGCTTCTTTAAGGACTACTGCCCCAAACGCGTTAATAAGAGAAAAGACTTTTTAAAAACTTTTGATTCATCTGGACATTTATTATTGCAAGGATTGCTTAAAGTGACATCAGCCTACACAAGAATTCAGCAAAGCTAGACCTTGCTCAGGTCCTACCCCAGGGGGGTTAATTCCTGTGGTTCTGAAAGGTGCTCCATCTAAGGCATCTTAATCTAGGCAGGCTCTTGGGAGGGAGCCTAAGAGCTGATGGAGTTTGAAGGAGGGTTGTGCGCCCCTCAGTTACTGGCTATGGGAGGGTAGGTAGGGTCCTTGGCCCTAGCGGTTCCTCAGTTCTTCCCCTAGCCTCATGTTTTCTTAGTTGTATCCACAGTTGTTTGTGATCCCTTGGTGGGGGCGCTGCTAGGACTTGGTGACAAGGGCTCCTGGTTTGGTTGTGGTGTAGGGGAGACAGAATAGTGATTATAGACCAAGGGAGGTGAAGGAGCTGCTGGGAGCAAGAATGTCTCCTTTTCCCCAGGGGTCTCAGGGTTACTAACTTGGGGTTCTTCCAGCAGTTTCTCTGGTTGGGATTAGATAAGGTCCATTGTTGCCTGCCCCACCCAAATACATCGAACCAGAATATCTAGATTTAGTGCCCAAACCCTGCTCAGCCTGAACTCTGCTGGATTTCTGGACCAAAGGAGAGACTCTCATCCCTTGCTCTCCAGCCAGCCCAGGACTTTGGATGTGGAACCTGAAGATATGGAATTCTAGTATGTATATTTTGTGTAAATATGTTCATATTTGTACATAAAAAAGATATTCTGTTTTTAAATAAACAGATAAAACCTGTTCTTTCTGGTTCCTGTCTTGCTCCCTGGACTGTGTAAGTCCTGAACCTCAGTGCTGTCTGTCTCAGCACCATCCTCCTTGTGGTCCCAAGTAGCGGAGGAGTTAGTTTGCCTGGAACTATATGGGGGACGGGGGAAAAGAAACGGCCTCCACAAGACCTTCAGCCATCTCTGAGAGTCGAGGTCGGACAGTGGAACTATAAGCCCTTCCAGGACAGGCAGTGCCTTAGTTGGCAGTATTTTATATCCTGTATTGTATCGGAGTCTCACTACAACAGGCCTGGAAAGTAGACAACAGTGTAAACTTTTTACAGTCAAAGAACCCAAAATTCAAATGAGTTCCACAGAATGTTAGAGTTGGAAAGATTTAAAGATCATCTTAGTCCACTCTCTTCATTTTTTTATATGTGTTGAAACTGAGGCTCAGCAAAGTCATGTGACTTGACTGAGACTACAGGCCGGTCAGGGCCAAAGCCTGGGCATCCCCCCTCCTGGGTATGCCTTGCACAGCCCTGTGTTGCTCTGCTCCTAGGCAAGTCTCGGGTCTCCACCTCAGACCCCAGAATTCTGGTCTCCAAGGGTGTCAGTCACCTGCTCACGCCACAGGCGCTACCACCCACCCCAGGGCTCTGACATCACCTCCTCTTGACCAATGAGTGGAGGCCCAGCAATGGGTGAGGATGTGAATGTCAGCTACCTCCCCCACCCCAGCTCTGTGGTTGCAAAGATGCTCTAACAGGAAGCGGGTTTAAGGAGCTGCACAGCTTCCTGCCCCCCAGGGCTGAGCAGGGCGAGAAGGGCGAGTGCCAGGCCCGGCCACGAGACACAACTTCTTGCCGGGGTCCTGGCAGCTTCCTCTTCCACAGCCACTTCCGTGTGGCCGGGGCCCCAGAGGCAGGAGCTGCTGCCCGTTGCCCAGGCCACCCTCCACCCCCAGTTCCGAGCCCTGCCCCCCTGGGGCCAGGCCAAGCCCAGAGGCTGGCTTGGGATCCCATGGGGGACTAGTAGGGCAAAGGTCTTAGGGGACAGAGGTGGCCGGGCCAGAGCCCTGGGGCTCCGGCCATGAAGTCTCGGCAGAAAGGAAAGAAGAAGGGCAGCTCGAAGGAGCGGGTGTTTGGGTGTGACTTGCAGGAGCACCTGCAGCACTCAGGCCAGGAGGGTAAGGAGGCCAACCCGGAGCTGCTGTCGGGTGGAGGGGGAGGCGTGGAGCTTCTCCAGCCTGATCTGGGCTGAGGGTACAGAAGCAGCTTCCAGGAGCTCATGGAGAAGGGGCAGTGGCTTGGGGTCACCCCCAGGAAGCTGATGAGCAGGCAGGGCAGGAAATGTGGCTCAGCGAAGAGCCTTGTGTGACTGCCTGGGGGTGAAGAGACTGGTGATGAGAATGGGGGCACCGAGGGAGCACTGACAGGAGAGGAGGGAGAGACTGGAGACCCAGGAGAGGTAGAAGAAACAGAGGTGAGAAGATGACAGCTGGGGGACAGGAGAGGAAGGCTGAGGGGACAGGGTCAGGAGATGAGTGGCTGAAGGGGCATGGATGGTCCTTAGGTCTGAATGAAAAAAGACAGGAGAAGGGCCCCTGGAGAGCCTGAGGATGGCACATGGGGAGGATGGGTGTTTCCTGGTTGGAGGAGACGAGGTTATGGGGCTCTGATCCCTCTGCAGCCTTGCTGGGCCACAGGTGCAGGGTGGGGATAGTCCCCTCCCTCAGTCTCTCTGATTCTCCGGTTTTCTCTGTGCAAAGGAGAAACAGGTTCAAAGTGGAAGGTGAGGGGAGAAGCTGCTAAAATGGGAACACCAGAACCGTAAGAGAGATGGCCTGAGGCCTGGTGTGAAGATGGGGGTAGAGGGTACAAAGGAGGGTGGGGGTGAGGACTGTCTGTGGAAAGCATCCTCCCTGAGTTACCTTGGAGGGCGCTTGGAAACGCCCAGGACCAGGGACAACACTGGCTCCCAGCTGTGCTTGGTGTGGAGTAGACACTCAAAAACATTTCTTGATTTGATTTGGAATTGAACGCAGGTATCCTGACTGCCCAGCCCAGTTTGTTTTTTGGTACTTCGACCTCCTCCCAAAGAAGGGCATGATTTCTCCCCCACCTCCACCCCAATCTGTCATTTCCTCTTTGTCCTCTGCTCTGGGCTGTGCGCCTGCAGTGGAGGGAGGGTGATGGTGGTTCCCAGCTCATTTCCTGCTCTTAGCCCCGCCCCTGTGTCCCCAGACACCTCCTTCCCCTTTTCTCCTCCCCCAGAGGCCCCCATCCCACTGACCTCAGTTAAGGGAAAGCCCAGGCCCCAAGGAAGGGTGTTAAACAGCCGAAGTGGCTTCTCTGTGCCTTTCTTTCTTTTCTAACAGGGCACAGCCCAGCCGCCAGCGTGGGGTTGACTCCTTTACAAGGGATGCTTCTTGAGAATGATGGCTCTTGGGTGAGGGCCACATGATTTAATTGGGGCTGATGTTCTTCCAGTTCTCTGCAAACCCTCAGTTCAGCCTCCTCATCCGGGTGCTGTCCTTCCCTGTGGACCCCCTGCCAACCTCATGTTGAGACACTGAACTCACAGCCAGCCCAGATCCCACTCCTGTATCCCTTCCTGGCCTCTGTCGGCATTCCCAGAAGGTGAGGGACATGTTCTCCGGAAGGGATAGGCATCTGGTTGCTGGGTCCTGATCCTAGTGAATCCCAGAGAGAGAGAGAGCCAAGCACCTCCTGCCCTTCACCAGAACCTCACCTGAGTCCAAGGGGGGGAGGAGTATCTTGGGCACCAGAGCAGCAGTGGCAGCCGTCTCTCCTTCTCCCAGCTCCTCCTAGCATAGACAGGTGGAAAGTGGAAGGACAGAGAGAGGCCAGTGATGGCTTCTCTCTTTAAGCCAAGATCCAGCAAAAATGAAAGCCCAGGCCAGGAGAGCTGTGTTTGTGGTTAACTTATCCTCCCTGATTATCTTGGTTTCCCCCATCGTTGCAGCTTTGCTCCATCTCAGCACCCTCTCCCAGCTCTTTGCCCTAGGTGAGTCTCTTCCTCCCTGAGCCCTTATATGAATTGAGTTCTTCCTTTTCCTAATATTTAGCTCTTTGAGATCTTGTTCAGGTTTCCAATTCTCCAGTTTCCTAAGCTTCAGGCCCTCCTCCCTGACCCACCCTTTGACTCTACCACCCCAACTATGTTTCTAACTTTTACCTCTGACCCCATTTCTCTTATCTCTGTCTCCTTGACTCCTCCATCCCTCTGATCCTATTATCTCTTCTCCCATCTCCTTGACCCATTTCCTCTATGGCTCTGACTCCTTAGGCTCTCAAATGCCTTCTTTAAAGGCATGCCTTCTTCAAAGGCCTCCTGTGGAGACTCAAAATCAACAGAGAAGGATGGGATGGAGAAGACCTGGACTGATTGCAGTTACTGTGAAAACAACCTGGGGTTTAGGTGACAGCGAACTATTTATGAGTCAACAGAGTGATGGCCGAAAGAGTTGGGGTAGCATTATTCACCCAAGAGTAGAGCAACAGCTTGAACCAGGAGGGTCTGCCTCATTTCTTCATTCAGTGCCGGGAACCTGAGGTCAGGGGACCCTGGCAAATGGGCAGAGGTCCTGAAGGGATGGATGGTGAACTGTAGAGCCCGGACTAAGGTGAGGCAAGAGAGGTGACTAGGGTGCAAAATGTAAGGAAACTCTCACACTCAGGGCGAGGCAAGTGAAGTCCTAGGTGCGTCTTTCTTAAGGAGGCATTCACTCTCAAGATCGTGCATGTGCACAGTTGGCACTCGCACAACCCTAAGAGTGAGTGCTTAAATTTTGCAGCCTTGATGCTTTCCTTGTCTCACCCAAATCCTGGCTCTGGGGTGCAGGAGGGTAAAGGGTGTGGACCCCAGGTCATATAAAGAGGGTTTAAAATAGTGTTTGATGGATTTATTGATTTTCTTCAATCTGTATTTCTAACTTACTTAATTCCACAAAGAGCTTGAGATGGATGACTTGCAAAACCCAAAACTTTACAAAAAGAATAAATGACTGAAGGAAATGAGTTGAAGGGAAAACAGGAAGGGTAAGATCAGTACCTAGAAATGCATTTCAGGTGGTTCTATACGGTTCCAAGATATGGGCTCTGAGCTTCCTGGTAGTTAAAGAGGTAAACATAATCAGGTATGAAATTCATAAAGCCCATAAGAAAAAAATAGGCGGTTTAGGAGAAGCACAGCTTTTTCTGACACTAACACATGACAGGAATTTCTCTGGTGAGTCTCAGTTAATTGGACTCAATGTTTTGTCTTAGGCAATATTCTCTATTAAAGCTCCAGTTCATTGACTAATTCACTGAGTAATTTAATAAGCATCTTTTGAGCACCTGCTCTGTTTCAACACTGTGCTAGACGCTGGG
The DNA here is from genome assembly GCF_009873245.2 of Balaenoptera musculus. Lineage (NCBI taxonomy): Eukaryota > Metazoa > Chordata > Mammalia > Artiodactyla > Balaenopteridae > Balaenoptera > Balaenoptera musculus. The sequence goes on along the minus strand of NC_045785.1, from coordinate 117,729,290 downwards.
GAGGATGTTACTATTTGTCAGAAGGTATAGATACAAAATATACAAATCATAACAAAGTACAATAAGTACTATGTACAGATATAAACAAAGGACCTTGGGAAGTATAATACGGATGTAAGCGAAGGGTTCAGAATTGGAAGTGATGTCTGAAGTGTGTTTTGAGGAATGCATAGGGGCTCACCAGGCAGAGACAGAGAGGAGGGCATTTCCAGGCAAGGGAAAACATGAGTGATGGTACCAAGGCTTGTTCAGGGAGTAGGAAAGTGCTGGATCATAGGATTTATTGGGGGAGCTGTCTGGAGCTAAGGCTGGAATGGCAGCTGGACCTGGTTTGTGAAAGGTCTTATACAGTATACCATGCTGAGGAGCTTCTATTTTATTCTGTGTTTGTAAGCTAAGCATTGAAGATTGGGGTGGAGCAGAGTGTGTACGTAGCAAAGGATTTAAAGCATGGAAGTGCTTAAAAAAAAAAAGAAGTAAAGCATGGAAGTGCTTTAGAGAGATAACTATGTGGCCTTGTGGAGATGAGATTCAACACACGGTTTCTGAGGATTTCCCACAACTGAGACACCATGACAAATAAGATGAGGAACAGCAGGATGGGTCACACTTAGATCTTGTCCTTAAGGAGCTTACAGTCTAGTAACTGGGAAGGGCTCCGAAGAAGGGAGAGAGAATACAACTTTTTGCACTCTTGGATTTGAATGCTGGCTCTAGCTGGGTGATACTGCACACTCATTACTTCTACGATCCTCAGTTTTCATGTCTAATGCATAGTGCTTGGCATATAGTTGTTTCTCTCCTGAACTGACCTGTCTGAAGGTCTGTCACAATTTCATGTACCTTCCTATGGCAGATCTAAGATCCATGCATTCGCTCACCAGAAGAGGTGCTTCACAATAATGCCCATCAGCTCTGTTCCATTTTGGTTGCAAGAGCTAACGTTCCTTTATCTTATGTAAAGTGTTACGTAAACGCGCTTTCGAGACCAGTCCTTCACCCTGAGTCCTCTTGCAATCACATCGCTGTCCCTTTAAAATTTCTGTAATAGCAACTAGTAATTACAGAGAGAGAGAATTTCAGGTCAACAAAGGCAGAACTTTCTAACAGAAATGGGCAGTCTGGGGAGGCAGTGAGCTCCCCCTTACTGGGGGAGTTTATGCCGAGACTCTAGACCCAATGGGCAGAGAGATTGTAACGGGTTGGCAGGCTGGACCTGATGTCCTGCAAGAATCTTTCTGACAAGTTTTTATTCCACGAGCTTTGCCTTCAGTCTTCCCAAGCCCCCTTCCCTGGCACATCCATTTCTCAGACCCCCTGTAGTCTCTGACCTCCCAGACCTTCTGATTTCTCTTTCTCTGCCCCATCTGTGTTCCCAGTGCCCCAGGTGCTAAGGAGCTGTGCAGAGTTTGTGGAGGAGTATGGAGTGGTGGATGGGATCTACCGCCTCTCAGGGGTCTCTTCCAACATCCAGAAGCTCCGGTGAGTCAGGCAGTGAGGGGAGGGCTCTGTGGCCAGGAGGCCAGGAACCATAGGGGTGAGGGGATTTGGGGAGAAGGAAACATAGATGATAGATACTGTCCAAGGGAGGAGCTCTAGTCTGCTCGGGAAAGATTGACACCATGCCCCACACTCCCCACAGGCTAGCCTGCATGCATGCATGTGTGTGTGCACACGCATGTACACACACACACACACACACACCCCTCCCCTCCCACATGCACCCACCCAGCTTTAAAAACAAATTTAGATATAATTCACATGCCATAAAATTCACCATTTAAAAATGTATAATTCAAAAAAAATGTGTAATTCAGTGGTTTTTAGTACATTTACAAGGTTGTGCAACCACCGCTGTCTAATTCCAGAGCATTTCATCAACCTCAAAAGAAACCCTGTACCCCTTAGCAGTCACTCCACATTGTCCTTCTCCCCCAGCCCCTGGCAACCGCTAGTCTACTTTCTGTCTCTATGGAGTTGCCTATTCTGGACATTTCACATAAGCGGAATCATATAATTGTAAATTTCTGTGTCTGGCTTTTTTTACTTAGCATGTTTTCAGGGTTCATGCATATTGTTGCATGTACCAGTACTTCATTTCTTTTTATGGCTGAATAGTATTCCATTGTGTGGCATTATCACATTTGTCAACCCATTCATCAGTTGATGGCTATTTGGGTTGTTTCCACCTTTCGGCTGTTATGATTAATGCTGCTATAAACATTTGTGTACAAGTATTTGTGTGGCCATATGGTTTCAGTTCTCTTGAGTATATACCTAAGAGTGGAACTTCTGGGTCGTATGGTAACTCTATGTCTAACTTTTTAAGAAACTGCCAAACTGTTTTCTATAGGAGTTGCATCATTTTACATTCCTACCAGCAATGTATGAGGGTTCCAATTTCTCCACATCCCAGCCAACACTTGTTACTGTGTGTCTTTTTGATTATAACCACCCTAATGTGTGTGAAGTGATATTTCATCTGTATTTGCATTTCCCTAATACCTAATTATGTCGAGCACCTTCTATGTGCTTATTAGCCATTTGTGTATCTTTGGAGAAACGTCTATTCAAATCTCTGCTCATTTAAAAATTAGGTTATTTGTGTCTTTTGAGTTGTAACAGTTCTTTATGTATTCTGGGTATTAGACACTTATTAACTCTATGATTTGCAAATATGTTCTCCCATTCTGTGGGTTGTCTTCACTTCCTTGATAGGGTCTTTTGGTACACAACAGTTTGTAATTTTGATGTTAAATTGATCTATTTTTTTCCTTTGGTTGCATGTGCTTTTGGTGTGTCATATCCAAGAAACTGTTGCCTAATCCAAGGTCATGAAGATTTACACTTATGTTCCCTTCTGAGAGTTACACTGCTCCATCTTTACACATACCCAGAAACACACATTTCGGCTCATTCCCCCACTTCTACCGACTCCTACATGCCCCTACATTGCTACTCACACCGACTCTACATCCTGATATGTACCCTTGTTCATGCATAGATCCATTCACCTATCCACTTACCCATCTCAACATCCACTCTGCACGTTGACAGACACAACGCCTTATACTTGCTGCCTCACGTATACACACGCCCCAACCTCTTCCTTCCAAGATTCATACATGTTGACCCTTGACCCTGCCTGGAGCTCATCTCTACAGCTCTCCCTAGGTGAGGGTCCCTCAAATCATAGATTTAATGTAGGTGAGGGTCCCTCCATCTCCCCAGACCGTCACCACTCCTGACCACTCTGCACCTCCCCAGGCAGGAGTTTGAGGCTGAGCGGAAGCCAGACCTGCGGCGAGATGTTTACCTTCAGGACATTCACTGCGTCTCCTCCCTGTGCAAGGCCTATTTCAGAGAGCTGCCAGACCCCCTGCTCACTTACCGGCTCTATGACAAGTTTGCTGTGAGTTGAGTGACAGCGGGGTGGGGGGAAGAGAAGGCTGAGGGTGACCTCTGTGGTTTTGGCATCCCAGATGTGTCCAATGCCAGACCGAGTTCTAGGGATCCTGCATGACAGAGACCACATGAAAATGAAAAGACCCCTCCCTTACAAGTCTCGTAGCCCTGCTACCTCTGCCCTCCCCTGTCCCTCTGCTCTTCATTGTTCCTCCTTTCCCTGCAAAGTGCACACAGTGCAGGGTGAGATTGGGGGAGAGGAGAGGTCAGACAGAGAGCAGAAGCTGGAAAGCCCTTGGAAATCACCTAGACAGGAGCTTCCCTACATTTAAGGGAATGAGAACCCTTTTAGGAAGTCAATGATTTTTTCAAGCGTGCCCTTCCATGAACTGTGATCGTGTGTTCAACATCTTTTGAAAAAGAAAATACATGACAAAAGCGCTCTCTTGAATTGAGTAACACTTTTAAATTAAGTTGCATTTTATTGAGCATGACATCACTTAGACACCCTGAATACCAGGGCATGCCATTCAGCCCATACAGGACAGAATGGGTGGGCATGGGCCTTCCTGGACACCTTGAAATCAACTCCATGGCCCCTGGGGCACCCACAGGGTGGAACCTGATGTGTTCCAGAACCAGAGCACTACTGATGAGGATGCGAAGGCAGAGAGTGGCAGTGAGTGGCTCAAGGTCACAAAGCTATTAAGTGGCATAGCCAAGATTCATCGGCAGGTCCTGTGGGACCCAAATTCTACGTCAGTGTGCTTCAAAGATTCAACCTGGGGGATGGAGTGGAGTACAGCACAGACTGTTTCTGAGAGTTTGGCTCAGAACTCTGGGGAGGAAGCAGGGGCAGCGCTGGGTCACTGACTCCTGCTCCTTGATTTCAACCAGGAGGCTGTGGCAGTGCAACTGGAACCTGAGCGCTTGGTCAAGATCCTAGAGGTGCTTCGAGAACTCCCTGTCCCAAACTACAGGTGTGTGGGGCTCCTTCCCACCCAGAGTCCCGACTTACCCCACTCAGCCCAGCCTCTCTCTCCACCTGGGGCCTTGACTTGTCACTTCTCTTCCTGCTCCCACACCTCAATCCTGCCTCTGCCTGAGTGCTCCCTTTGTGAGCTCTACCCCATGACGCCCCCTTTCTGCAGGACCCTGGAGTTCCTCATGCGGCACTTGGTGCACATGGCCTCACTGAGTGCCCAGACCAACATGCACGCCCGCAACCTGGCCATCGTGTGGGCTCCCAACCTGCTGAGGTGGGTGCGTGTGTGGGGATCCTGGCAGAGCCTAGCCCCTGGGGAGCTGCTCGAGGATGGGGTGTGGTTGTGTGGGTGCACTGGAGAGGGGTCTCACCCGGTGAGAACAGGAAGTTTCAGGATCACATTGAGTGCGATGGAGCTCACCCATGTGAGCCCCTTCTCTGAGCTTGAGTAAAGTCCCTAAGGACAGAGCCTTTGTGCTTTCTTTTTTTCTTTCTTTTTTTTTTTTTTTTTTAAAATCAGCTTGTCAATCCTTGTTGAGATTTTTTATTTTTTATTTATTTTATTTTATTTATTTATTTATTTATTTATTTATTTATTTTTAATTTATTTTATTTATGGCTGTGTTGGGTCTTCGTTTCTGTGCGAGGGCTTTCTCCAGTTGTGGCAAGCGGGGGCCACTCTTCATCGCGGTGCGCGGGCCTCTCACTATCGCGGCCTCTCTTGTTGCGGAGCACAGGCTCCAGACGCGCAGGCTCAGCAATTGTGGCTCACGGGCCCAGCCGCTCCGCGGCATGTGGGATCTTCCCAGACCAGGGCTCAAACCCGTGTCCCCTGCATTAGCAGGCGGATTCTCAACCACTGCGCCACCAGGGAAGCCCTCTTTTTTTCTTTTTTGTCCACACTGAGTGGCATGCGGGATCTTAGTTCCCTGACCAAAGATCGAACCCGTGCCCCCTGCAGTGGAAGGACGGAGTCCTAACCACTGGACTGCCAGGAAATTCCCAGACCTTTGTGTTATCTTACACTGCATCACTTAGCTCAGGGACTGGAGCAGGAAGGGGTGGGGGGGATCCTTGTCAAACGTTTGTTGAGCAAATGTCTTGGAGAAGTGGGCTGCATGTCACTCCCTGTGGTGCAAGGCAGACTATGAGAAGTCCTGAGATTCGTTATACACAAGGCACCCTGGTGTGCAGAGGAGGTAGAGATTAATCCTGAGGAGGGTGTCCAAGAAGGCTTCCTGGAGGAAGTGGCCATTTGAGACTTGAATCATGCATGTAGATTAAGAGGTGGAGATGGGGTTAATGGCATTCAGGGGAAAGGGTATAAGATATTTTTAGGGAGAATTCGAATGGGGAAGTGTGGTGGGGCTGGGGGAGAATAACTCCACACCTCCACAGGTCTAAGGACATAGAGGCCTCAGGCTTCAATGGGACAGCAGCCTTCATGGAGGTGCGGGTGCAGTCCATTGTCGTCGAGTTCATCCTCACACATGTGGACCAGCTCTTTGAGGGTGCGGCTCTCTCTGGTCAGTGTCCTTCCAACTCACCAAATCACCACTCTCTGTCTGGGAGTCATGTCAGAGTTATAGAGAGCCTCCAAGATCATCTAGTTCAGTCTCCCTGCTTTGCAGATGACAGAACTGGGTCTCATAAAGTGTTGTTGCTTATGGTCACGTGGAGAAGACCCTGCAGAGAGAATGGTGCAGTCAGGACTTGAGTAGGCCTCTTCTGCTCTCCGTCCAGGGCATAACTTGACCTCTTAATCACCATCCATCCTGGTTCTCAAGGCTAGTGAAGGATCATTCCCACCCCCGACCCGCTGGGCCAATGTCCTGGGATCTCCTGGCTCCCTTTGGCCCTGAGGACTCCCTCTTGAGGAGCTAGACACAGAGGGTCTGCCTCCAGGTATATCCCTAGCATGGTAGTTGGTGAGTGGGAGGGTGCAGTGAGGAGCTCGGTACCCATAGCCCTCTCGCTGTTCCTGGCTGGCCAATTCCTCTTCTTTTCCTAGGTGGTGAGGTGGAAAGTGGATGGCGATCACTTCCAGGGGTCCGGGTGTCAGGCAGCCCCGAGGACCTTATGCCTCGATCCCTGCCCTACCACCTGCCTAGCATCCTGCAGGCTGGTGATGGACCCCCACAGATGCGGCCTTATCACACTATCATAGAGATTGCAGAGCACAAGTAAGGCCTTCTTCCTGGGCCCTCCTCCCCTGCACTGGCCACCAGGCTCCAATTGCAGTGATTTCTCCATCCCCTCCAGGAGGAAGGGGTCTTTGAAGGTCAGGAAGTGGAGATCCATCTTCAATCTGGGTCGTTCTGGCCATGAGACCAAGCGTAAACTTCCACGGGGGGCTGAGGACAGGGGTAAGTCTGGGGAGATTTAGGGGGAGCTCTGCTGAGGGTGTGCCAGGCCCTGGCTCTACGCACGTCCCTGTCTTGCAGAGGACAAATCTGATAAGGGGTGTCTGCGGCCAGCCAAGAGCATGGACTCACTGAGTGCCGTGGCTGGGGTCAGTGATGGTGAGTACAGGTGTGCACTCGTGTGTGTGTGTGTCGGGGCGGGACGCGGGTAGTGATGGCTAGTGACTGTACCTCCAGGGAGGGAAGGGGGTTCCTAAGTAGATGTTGGTGGGGTGACCTCTGACCTGCTGGCTGTGTAAGGTTTGCAGTAGCGGCTAAGGGAAGCTGGGCCTGGTGTCTTCCAGGCTAGAGAAAACAGAGGGCACTCTCCAGAGCCTTTCTGAGGTGTCCAGTCCCCTTGCAGAGGCTGTTGCCTACCTCTCTCTCCTCCACAGAGCCAGAGGGGCTGGTGGGACGCAGCAGTCCTCGGCCAGGCCCACTGCTGCTGGCGAGCTTGGAGAATGATTCTGTGGATGCAGCAGAGGGTGAACAGGAGCCTGAGACGGAGGCACTGGGTGGCACGAGCTCTGAGCCCGGCACACCACGACCTGGGCGGTCAGCAATCCGTGCTGGGGGCAGCAGCCATGCACAGCGCCGTGCCGGCGTCCACATCTCGGAGCCCTACGATGTCAACCTCCCACCACACATCAGTTCTATGCTCAACATATCCCCAGGCATCATCTCTAACGTCTCCTTGGCCGGGTTTGCCCGTGGTCTTGAGTACCCCACCCTACAGCCCCGGCCAAACCCTGGCTCTGGCCCTGGCTCTGGCCCTGGCCTTGGCCCTGGCCCCCCAGGTGAGGATTCAAGGATTGCCCAGAGCTGGGAGAGGGGACTAGAACGCTAGGCTGAGGCTCCCATGCTGGGGAATCTGCTCTGGGCTTTGGGTGGTTATCTTTAGCTGCCTCCCCGGATTCAAGATTGGGGGAATCCAGTAATATTATCAGGTTGTGTGAAATTCTTGCAGAGAGGATCTCTGGCAGCCTTAGATCACTGATATACCCAAGAATGGGGATCTGTGTCAGATATATACAGCAGGGATTACTAAGTACAAAGTGGGAATATATCATAGATGATGGTAATAATAATAATATTAATACTAATAGCTAACATTTGTCGAGAGTTTATGATGTGCTTTGTTAAGGACTTTGAAGGCATTAGCTCATTTCATTTTCTCATAATGTTGACACAGGTATTGTTGTTATCCTTATATTACAGCAGTGGAACCTGAGACTTAGGTTAAGCAATTTGGTAGGAGGTGGCAGAGCTGGGATCTGATCTTTGCTCTGATTCCAGTTGCTGAAGTGTCAATAATGAGAAGTACTGAGGCAGCACTGGGTACTGGGTAAGGATAAGGGCTATAGAGTTAAGTAGTCTTGGATTCAGATTTTGGCTGTGCCACTCATTGTTTGTGTGACCGTGGACAATTCTCTCTGAGTCTCACTTTCCTCATGTATAAAATGGGGATAAATACCCTACATTATAGGGTTGTTTTATGGAGAAAATAAGATAATGCATTATAAAATGTATAGCACAGTGCTTGGCACCTGGTAGGAGCTCAATAAAGGTGGCTATAAGCCAATAGTTAGGGATATTGGTCTGAGAGGATCGGCCACATGGAGTATCTATGCTGGGAATGTTGGGCCCATACTGTAGCAATGCTAGGAAGACTCACATTGGAAAGGGTCAGGGCTGGTCTTGACCTTTGTATTCCTGGGACTACCTTTCTCCCAACAGATGAGAAGTTGGAGGCAAGTCCAGCCCCAGGTCCCCTGGCTGACTCAGGCCCAGCGGACATGACCCCTGCCCTGGAGGACTGCCTGTCCCAGGAGGTGCAGGATTCCTTCTCCTTCCTAGAGGACTCAAGCAGCTCAGAGGCCGAGTGGGTGGGGGTGGTGGATGGGGAGGTGGCCAAGGCAGGACCATCAGGAGCAGCCTTCTCCCCTGGGGAGGACGACCCTGGGATGGGCTACCTGGAGGAGCTCCTGGGAGTTGGGCCTCAGGTAAGGAGGCGCTGTGCTGGGTTTGGGGGTGCTAAGGAATCCAGAGGGTGGACAGGGCCACCTGGTCCTGAGCCACGATGCTGTGCTTACAGGTGGAGGAGTTCTCTGTGGAGCCACCCCTGGATGACCTGTCTCTGGATGAGGCGCAGTTTGTCCTGGCTCCCAGCTGCTGTTCCCTGGACTCTCCTGGCTCCAGGCCTGAAGCAGAGGAGGAAAGTGGGGAGGAAGTCTTCCTGAGCGCCTATGATGACCTAAGTCCCCTTTTGGGGCCTGAACTCCCGACCTGGGAGGGTTCAGGCAGTCTAGAGGAAAAGGGAACAGGGTCTGGAAGACAGGAGGCTCCAGGACAGGCTGAGGGAGAACAGGTGTTCTGGGAAGTTGAGGAGGACAAGGAGGCTGAGCCTGGAAGTAGAGGGGACATCAGGGAGGAGGCTGAGGGGAGCCCAGAGAGTGAAGTGGAGGGTGCAGAGGCCAGTGAGGACGGAGTGGAGGCTGAGGGAAGCCAAAAGGTGATTGACAGTTTGAGCGAAAGATGCGGGGAAGAGAGAGAGGAGACAGAGGCCAAGGGAGAGGAGTCCAAAGGTCAGCAGGAGGATGAGAGTATGGAGGAAGCTAAGGGTGTGGAGGAAACAGGAGGGGAGCAGGGTAAAGACCAGGGGAAGGAAAGAAAGACTGAGCGAGAAGAAGAGGCTGAGGAAGGAGATGAAGCCCAGGGAGAAGCCGGGAGGGACCCAGAGGATGGGGCCCAGGAAAACCAAACTGCTGAAGAGAGCTGGGAAGTTGTACACAAACAAGAGGCTGAAGGAGGCAGAGAAGATGAGGTCAAAGGGCAGGGGGGGGATGAGAACCAAGAGGCAAGAGAAGACCAAGGAGATGGTGAAGATAGCAGAGTCCCAGAAGAAGCAGCTGAAGGAGGAGCAGGGGAGGTCAGCAAGGAACGGGAGTGTGGAGACGGAGAAGCTGAGGGAGACCAGAGGGCTGGAGGTGACCATTTAGAAGAGGGCTCCCTCCCTGAAGTGTCACCTGTAGAGTCCCTGGAGGTTGACAGTGCCAAGGAGGGCAATGCCCAGTCCTCTGAGACAGAACAGGCAGCCCCACAGCCACGCCGGCCAGAGGAGATGGATCCTGAGGGGCAGCCCAGTCCCCTCGGCTCAGCTGGTGGTGTGAGCATGCGCCTGGCTTCCACCCTGGTTCAGGTCCAACAGGTCCGCTCTGTGCCTGTGGTGCCCCCCAAACCACAGTTTGCCAAGATGCCCAGTGCAATGTGTGGCAAGATCCACGTGGCACCAGCAAACCCATGCCCAAGGCCTGGCCGGCTTGATGGAACTCCTGGGGAATGGGCCTGGGGGTCCCGAGCCTCCCGCTCCTCTTGGAGGAATGGGGGCAGTCTTTCCTTTGATGCTGCTGTGGCCCTGGCCCGGGACCGCCAGAGGACTGAAGCTCAGGCAGTTCGGCGGACCCAGACCTGTACCGGGGCTGGGGACTACAGCCTCATCCCCAAAACCTCCCCCTATAGCATGATCCCTGCCTATTGTCCTCGGCCCCTTAGCTGTCTGGAGCTCCCGGCTGAAGGCACAGAAGGGTCTGGACCCCGGAGTCGGTTTAGTCTGCCCCCGAGAGAACCCCAGCTCCCTGAGCCCGTTACGTCCCCCCAGCGCCGATCGTATGCATTTGAAACACAGGCTAACTCTGGGAAAGGTGAGGCACTGTGATTAGGGCCAGAGCACTGGGCAGAGGGGACAGTAGCTGTCTCCAGGGTCTCTCTGCTGTCTCTTCGGCAGCTTGAGCAGCTTTAGTGCCCAACTTTATAGGTTTTGGCCCTCCAGCTTCTCTTCATGACTGTGGGAGGCACGTCTTGGTCCGTTTACCTGAGGTTGTCTCAGACACAAAGCACTTATCCCTTACGAGATTCCAGAGAAAGTCACCAAGATCCTGTTCCCAGAGAGTGGGGTCATTGGCCAAAGGGAACAAAGAGTAGGAGGCAAACTTAACGGTTTCTCAACGTGAAGAATGAAGGCAGAACGCCAGTCAAGTTCCTGCCCTCTTAGGCAATGAACCTCTCTTCATGGAAGTCCAGAGTAGAGGCAGGAGTCAGGGCCAGATCAGAGCCTGTTACATACAAACACTTCTAGAGTTACCCATCCTTGTTCTACTCTTGGGCCCTGGGACACCTCTTGCTCCTCTTAACTCCAGATTAGGAGGAAAATGTGCAGGAAACTCTTTGAATGCGGAGTATTTGTTGGAGGGACTGGCTCCCTTCCCAGCTCCCCCACCCTCTGCCTCCCTGCGTCTCAAGGAAGAGAGGACTTGTATAGATCTCTCTGGCCTCTCCTTTCTCCTTTGGAATAACTTCCTATTTTAGGGAAGGGGAATGGCGTCACTCAGGCCCTGGGACTGCTTCTCCCGACAGGCTGGGGCCACACGTCCCGAGGGGCAATGTCTCAGAATAAACGTTGTATTTTTACACATAAGTAGTGTGGTGTCTCATTATTCTTTTTTTTTTTTTTTTAAATTTATTTTTATATTTACTTTTGGCTGTGTTGAGTCTTCGTTTCTGTGCGAGGGCTTTAGTTGCGGCAAGCGGGGGCCACTCTTCATCGCGGTGCGCGGGCCTCTCACTATCGCGGCCTCTCTCGTTGCGGAGCACTGGCTCCAGACGCGCAGGCTCAGTAATTGTGGCTCACGGGCCCAGCTGCTCCGCGGCATGTGGGATCTTCCCAGACCAGGGCTCGAACCCGTGTCCCCTGCATTAGCAGGCAGATTCTCAACGACTGCGCCACCAGGGAAGCCCTCATTATTCTTATTAAAGTCTTGAGTGATACGTTTGACCAAACGTTGTGTTTTTCTTTTTTTATTATTTGGGTGCTCTTCCTAAGTTGTTGTCGTGAAGACCTGTAGCTAGAAACTAGAGCTGGGTTCATGGTGGTCAGGAAATGCGGAAGAGAAACTTATATTTACATAATGCTCATTATATGCCAGTAAAGGCTAGGTATTCTATGTGCACAGAATCTATGCTCTTGATTTTATTTGGTCCACCTAATAATTCTATAAGGTTGGTACTTGTAATCTCCATTTACAGCTGAGGAAACCAATGTTAAGTCAAACGTTGCCAAAAGTCTCAGAACTAAGAAGTGGCAGAGGTTAGGTCTGAGACCCGAGTTTGTCTGGCTCCAGAGTGTGAACTCTTCCTATTACACCACACTACTCCGAATCCATTAAGGGTAGGTCTTGACTGAAAAGAATGGGAATCAAGATACCTCTCACAGAAACTCTGAGCCTCACAAAAACCATAAGCCTTGGGGGTCTTTGGGTGACCGCTAACGCTAATACAAATTCTATGTATGCCCAGATATGTCCTAATCTCCAACAGAAAACTTAAAAAAGATGTCCTTTGTTAAAGATGGCGCCTCCATCCGATGTCCCTCTCTTCATCTAAGCTGGCCTCTCTCACTCCCTTCTCCTGGAACTAAAAAGGCACTGTCCATCAGAAAAATGGTAGCACCAAGTTAGTCGTCCTTCTCCCGTTCTTGGACTAGGACGAAAGCGACTAGGACTTCAAGGCCATTCTCCCGAAATCCCTCAGCATTGCTTCTTCGCTGACCCAGCAACACCCACAACACGCCCCATCCAAGCCCTCATCAAGATGGAGCGAACGGAAGTGGGGCGACTCAGAGGCTGAGTAGCCTGGGCGGGTCCAGAGAGACACTTCCGCCCCTCACCAACATGGGCGCGGGCCGGGAGTGCGCATGATCAGCTGTCTTTGGAGATACCCCAGTCCGGAGAGGGAGAACACGGTTGGGGGGAGATCGGCGGCTGAAGCTGCCTTGGCCGGTGAGTGCAGGACACGGCGGGAGTCTGGAGACTGGGTGCGCCGGCGAGGCAGAGCAGCCTCGATTTTGTTTCCGTTTTTTAGGTTCAGGAACGTCTGGGGCGGAAGCCTTTGTTTTGAGGGAGGGGGCCGTGCCTGGTTCGTTATCTCCCCCTTTTGTGGGCCGAACTCACTCCCCGCCCCCGGGCGCACACGTCCCCGCCCTCCCGCGCTGCTATCCGCGAGCCGTTGGGCCGGACACTGCGGGGCCCGCTGAGCCCCCGGTGTCCTTTCCTACCTCTGCGGAGCAGCAGAGGCTGGGGGTGAGCCCGGCCGGGCTGGCCGGGTCACCGCGCGGGCTCCTGGTCTCGCGCCTGGCCGGCGCTCAGCTGCTGAGCGCCTACTGGTTGGTGGGCCTGCAGGGAGACGCCGCATTCTCAGGCAAGGTCTAGGCGCCTGACTTCTTTGCGAACTTGATTCTTTTTCCCTTTGTGTCGAGACTTAGGGCTCTTGCAGGGCCCTCGTTCCCTGAGCGTGCACGCCACAACATGCTAGCCCGCTTTCCGTGTCGCATACCCCTAATGCTCAGGAAATGCTTCCCGATGTCCACATAAGATTTGAATAAGTAGCCTGATCCCGTTACTGGGTGTCCTCAGAGGTTGCCCCTGTCTGACAGCTGTGGGCCATAGAGACGCCTCCTGTGCCCTGGCCTCTGTTTCATTGCCTCCTTCTGCTGTCAGCGCTGCAAGCCTCAGAGGGGCACTTCCTCCGCAGGCTTGAGGATGGAGAGGTAAGGTGGTCTCGAAACACTGGTGCTACTTCTCCCTTAGGGGCTGGGATCTTCTTGCAGCGCTACTTCCTCCGGACAGTTTCACTTTCAGTTCCTTTTTTTTTTTTGGTTAACGCTTTGGATACAAGCTTTCCATGGCTCATTCGCTGAAGATAAAGGTCTGGGGGACCTTATGGGTAGAGGATTTACAAAAGTCTTACCCCTTTCTTGTCGGGATTATTTTATCGCTTTGTACTATATAGCTGTTTCTTTCTGGAGGCATCTGTCTGCTCAGCCCTTTGTTTTTCCTGCCCGCCTCCCCAGTCCGCGCCCCCCGCCCCGGGTGTCAACGGTCTTAAGGCAGGCACCTCGTAGATGGATTCCTCCCCCATTGTCTCTTCTCTTTCCGAACCCCGAACCTGGAGTTTCGCCCCTTTTTGCTGAGGCTCAGTTGATTTGGAGTTGTCATGGCAACATTTTAGCAACTGTGTTGCTAAAAGGCTACAGGAAGGCTTGGTGAATAAAATAGTAGGAGCCTGAAGATGATACACTTGGGCTTTAGGGTCTTTAATGAATGACATAAAGCTGGACTCCCCAAAACAAGAGCCCTGTCAGTAGAAAGGGGCCCGAGGGCCAAGTCTGGTCTCTATGGTTCCGGAGGTTTTTCCAATGGGTTTCAGGTTTCCCTTTCCTAGATTTGAGGACAGGTACAGTATGTGCCTGAGAGGCTGAAAGAAGCGTCAGCATCCACGGCCCTGTGTTTTTTGATAGCTGTGGTCTAAACATGGCCCTTCCTAATCCCCATGTCATGGCAGATCGTAATAGCTTTAATAATAATCCATCCAGAAATATGTTGTTTCTCAGTCTTGCAGTATAATTATTCCCTCTCCATCAGGAGATGGAGTGATAATTGGAGAGACGCGGAGCACCATTTGTAGAGTTGCTTTTCCAATCACTGTAGCCAGCCCTCAGTATCAGAATGGAGAAAGCCTATTGTCGCCTGCAGATGATTGGTGTATGTTCCTGGATGTGTCTTCAGGGAGCCTAGGTTCTAGAAACAGGGGAGCTTTCAGTTTCCTGGACTCACTAGACTCCCTGATTCCTACCAGGACTTAGCACTCAGGCCTGTGAGGCAGGAGATACGAAGACTTCCAAAGAAGGACCAATTCCTCGGATGTGCCCCCTCACAGAGAGATGAAGGGGTGAGTGAAGAAGAGGTAGGGTCTGGGATGGGAGATGGGAGGCCTGGGAGAATGCAAAATGGTTAAGAGCACTGGCTCTGGAGTCAGGCAGACCTAGATTTAGGTCCCAGCTACATCACCCTGCTAATGTGATCTGGTTTCCAGTTTATAAAATGCAAGTAGTACTTCCTACTCATAGTGCTGTTCTTAGTATTAAGTAAGATATTGCCTGTTAAGTGCTTAGCTCAGTGCTAAGTAAATACTAGCTCTTGTTATTCTAACCTAACCTAGCACCTGTTGGGAATGCCAATGAGTTTGGGAGCCATATGTTACTGGGCCAGTGAGCTTTTAATTCACTTTCCCTTATTCTTCCTCTTGTCCCTTCACAAACAGGCAGCAGAAAACAGCTGAAACGGAAGAGGGGACAGTGCAGATTCAGGAAGGTGAGTGGGAGAAACGGAACTGAGCTGAGACCAAGAGCCCATCGTGGCCTCTTCCCCTACCCCATGGGCCTATCACCTGTGCAAGCTTCTTTTAAATGACATGCAAGTGCAACAGAGGGAGAAAAGCAGTAACTCACAGACTTGTCCTTTTCCTAATTCAGGCGCAGTGGCAACTGGGGAGGACCCAACCAGTGTGGCTATCGCCAGCATCCAGTCAGCTGCCACTTTCCCTGACCCCAACGTCAAGTACGTCTTCCGAACTGAAAATGGGGGCCAGGTAAGGGAGGGGGCCAGGTGGCTGCAGGTGTTACCTGGGGTTGGGATTGAGGGAGGTAATTGAACCTGTCATGGGTAGAACCTGGTTTGGAGGATGAGGTGAAGATGTGGACTATTTGGGGGGAAGGGGATGGGGGATGGAGTATGAGGTTTGGAGTAGAGATTGGTGTGGGGTAGGGGCTACGCTGAAAGCTCTATATGGGGAAAGGAGGGGGAATGGCTAAATATATGTCTCTGAAGGATTCTTGTTTGGGGGCCCTATCCGAGAGAAGCTTTATGAGGGACCCTGGAATCCCTAGCACTTACTCTCTTGTTCCCTCTTCCCCCTCCTTCCCCTTTCCTCCCCGCCTCTAGGTGATGTACAGGGTGATCCAGGTGTCTGAGGGGCAGCTGGATGGCCAGACTGAGGGGACTGGTGCCATCAGTGGCTACCCTGCCACTCAATCCATGACCCAGGTACAGGGGTGTGGGCTGCAGAGGGGACTAGAGCTCTGAGTAGTAAGATGAAGAAGGGAACCAATAGGATAGGTGTCGCTAGGGATAGGGAAGCATCTAGGGCTGCCTTGACCCAAAGCACTGGACTCTCCCTTTCTGGATGTTTCTCCCTCCCTCCTCCCAAGGGATAGAAGCTGCAGAGTAGTTCATGGGAAGTATTTAACTGTCACTTGTCTCCGTTCTCTTGCTCCCCTTCCCAGGCTGTGATCCAGGGTGCGTTCACGAGTGATGATGCAGTTGACACAGAGGGGACAGCTGCTGAGACGCACTATACTTACTTCCCCAGCACTGCAGTGGGAGATGGGGCAGGGGGTACCACATCGGGGAGTACGGCGGCTGTTGTTACCACCCAGGGCTCAGAGGCACTACTGGGGCAGGCGACCCCTCCTGGCACTGGTGAGATATTATGTGAGGATGCTGGCTGGAGGGGCTAGGATAGGCTGTGGGACATGGCTGGTGGGCAGTGGGCCTTTACTCATGATCCCTTAATGATCACAAAGACCTGGGCAGGCAGTGAGTCTGGGGCTGCCCTTCCAGCAGGAGGCAGTATGTCCTTTTTAGAGGAGGGTCCCAGGGCCTTGGCCTTAGAGCTTGGTGAGGTTCCTAGGCCTATGTCCTGACAGAACCTACCGTGCATCTTCATAGGTCAGTTCTTTGTGATGATGTCACCACAAGAAGTGTTGCAAGGAGGAAGCCAGCGCTCTATTGCCCCCAGGACCCACCCTTATTCCCCGTGAGTAACCCTGTTTCTTTTCAGTTACCAGAAATGGTCTTGATTCCTTCCAGATTTGGTGTAATTCCTCACCCCAAACTCCAATCTCATTTTTTGACCCTCCCTCACTCTGGCCGCTCTGGGCTCTGTTGTTAGGAAGTCAGAAGCTCCCCGGACAACTCGGGATGAGAAACGCAGGGCTCAGCATAATGAAGGTAGGTATGATCTGCGTCTGAAGCTTGGAGCTGTCTGGTGGGATTGGGGATAGCAGTGATGTTGAGGGGAGAGGTTAGGTAATTTTACCCTGGGGCCTTTGGTGACTTCTCCCTGAGTCACCTTGTCCTCTACTTTGCCCCACAGTGGAGCGCCGCCGCCGAGACAAGATTAACAACTGGATTGTACAGCTGTCCAAGATCATCCCAGACTGCTCCATGGAGAGCACCAAGTCTGGCCAGGTCATGGAAAGACCCTGGTAGTGGGCAAGATGCCTGAATTCTGTCTCCTGGTATTGTTTCCAGAAATGGTAGAGAGTGGGCACACATGGCAGTAGTCTTTTCCTATCTCTCTCTGAGGTTCCTGAATCCCTGGGAGATGTTATTTCACCATCCTTAAGGGAAAATGAGGTCCAAAGTGTAAACATGCTTTTGGAAAGCAAGCCAGGAAGCCTATATCCTAGTCCTCATTTTGTTGGCTTTTTCTTACAGAGTAAAGGTGGAATTCTATCCAAAGCCTGTGATTATATCCAGGAACTTCGGCAGAGTAACCACAGGTTGTCTGAAGAACTGCAGGGGCTTGACCAGCTGCAGTTGGACAATGATGTGCTTCGACAGCAGGTCAGACCCCCCCTACCCTCAGTATAGCTGTCCTCAGCCTCCTTAACCACTAACCCAGCTTGGGCCTCCCTATTTTGTTTTCCACAGAGAGGGCTTTATCTTTTCCTCCTCACTGGTGGGGGTCCCAGTAAGTTCAGGGACTTGGCTGTGCCAACTTTTATACCTATTTCCCTTACTGCCTCCTTCCCATGGTAGGTGGAAGATCTTAAAAACAAGAATCTGCTGCTACGAGCTCAGTTGAGGCACCACGGAGTAGAGGTCGTCATCAAGAGTGATAGCAACTAATTCTGGGGATTCAGAGGCTTTGGGCCCTACAGCCCCTTTCAGAGAACTGCAGATGGCCCAGGAGCAACAGGCTAACCCCGTGCCCTTTCCTTCACTGCCCACTTCTGGCGTGGGACTGGGGGGAGTTCAGAAGGCGTGTCTTTGAACTGAGGCCCTGTGATACAGCAGCCTGCAGTGGTGTGAAACACACACGTGGATGCGTACTGACATCCTCGCCCAACCCCACCGTGCAGCCCCTGGGCCCTTGTGCTCCTCTTGCACAATGCATGTGCTGTCTCCATGCTGGACACTGGACACACTGAACTGGGGGGCTTGCCCTGTGCTTGCTTAGAGTGCCAGCAGAGGGTCTGCTGACAAGCAAAGCTCTGGCTTGCCCCAGGACACTGGCGCTTCCACTGGTTCTCCCTTTCCCTGGAGCTCAGATGTGCACCTGAGGACTCTGGGGAACAGGCTTCAGCAAGAAGTGGGGATAGGATGCTTAGCAGTGGCTGCTGCCCCAGGAAGAGGAGACTGGCAGGCAAGCAGCTGAGGCCTACGCAGAAGTCTCTGGAGCCAGGGAGAACAACAGGCAGGGCCCACTGGGGGCCTTACCCCCTTGTGGGGATGGTTTTTTCCCCCGCCCCTTTTCTTTCTTTCCTTTTTTTTTTTTTTTTAAGATAAAATATTCAGAGCCACAATTGTCTCCGTTTTTTCTCCTTTTGCGGGCCCCAGGGCGGGAGGGAGGGGGCACATTGTGCTTTGACCAGTAAGGGTTGGGCCAAGGTTAGGGTGGGGAGCTGCTCCTGGACTCTGAGTCCTGCTACCTGTTGGACACACGTCAGACCGGTGTGTCGTTGCCCGCCCACGCCCGGCAATCGCGAAGATTTCTCTAGCGGGCGTGTGTTAGGGCCACCGGGAACCGGGGCCACAGGGGGCTATGCGAGAGGCGGTGCCTTCGCTTCCGGTTCCGGCTCCGGGAGGGCGCGGGAGATGCTGCGGGCGCCCAGGGGGCTGGCCGGGGCCGCATTCCTGAAACTCGCATTTGCGGCGCGCATCATGGCTAGAGGTACCTGCAGGGGAGACCTGGGATCTCGTGTGGGCCGCGCGTGGAGCCCCCCGGTGGAGGTGCACACGGAGGGAGGCGCAAAGGGGCGTGGCAGAGGGGGTCCTCGCGCAACCCCCGCCGGGTTGGGGCGCGGCCAGGTGAGGGGGTGCTGCGGCAGCCGGGCCTTGCAGACCTGCTCCCCTCAAGCCTCTCGTGCCCCCTTCCTCAGAGCCCACGGTCTTGCTCCCCGAACTCCGTTCGCTCCTAGCCTCCGGCCGGGCCCAGCTCATCGACGTGAGATCTCGGGAGGAGGCGGCAGCTGGGACCATCCCTGGGGCGCTCAACATCCCCGGTATGGGATTGAGAGGAGAAGCCCTGGTGGTGGAGTAGAGGCCGTCCAGGAGAGTCTCAGCCAATGGGACCTCACTTAGGATGGTGTGGGGAAGGCACTGGTTACGGGGCTCCTGTATTCCGGTAGCCCCCCAAACTTCCCTTAAGAAGGGTTGATTGGAGGCGGATCCTGGCAGCGGAACTGGCCCTTCCAGTTTGAGGGGATAACGGGAGACAAGGAAGTGGCAGGCCAGCTTCTGTACACGCTCGATCTCCCCAATGCTGAATGCCTGAGTTTGCCTGCTCCTTCTCACAAACTAGGGAAGTGGCTTCCATTCAAAGGTTGTGTGGCTGACTTCCTGTGCAGGTAGGCTGTATCTTGTCCTTGAGGTTGGGGGGTGGTGGTCACCGTGTGTTGTTTTGGGGCCCCCTGGAGATTGTTCGACCACAGGACCAGTCCTTCCAGGCCCAGCCTCAGAGCCTGAGATTGCCAAACTGCCGGCTTTCCATTCTGTCCTCTCTACTCTTCCTCCCAGTGTCAGAGTTGGAAACTGCCCTGCAGATGGAGCCAGCTGCTTTCAAGGCTTTGTACTCCACCGAGAAACCAAAGCTGGAAGATGAGAACCTCATTTTCTTCTGTCAGAGGGGCAAGCGGGGCTTTCAGGCCACACAGTTGGCCTTGGGCCTTGGATACAAAGGGTATGGGGATGGTGTGAATCGCTAGCTGGGGCGTGACTGGGGACTGCCTCCTGGGCTTGTCCTTCCCTCACCCCTCTTTTTTCTCCACAGGGCTCGGAACTACAAAGGGGCCTATAGTGAATGGTTCCAGAAAGAAGATTAGGTAGCAGGAGGCTTATTGAATGCTCCCTCCACCCGCCCATGGCCTCCTTCACTAAGAGTGATGAAGGGGCTGACTTGCTGGGTTGGGCAACTTCTTATAGTGCTGTGCACCAAAAGCAACAAATAAAGAGCAGTTAATTAAAGTATTGGAAGCACTTAATTTGTCAGGTGGACTGAAAACAGTTCTAATCTTAATCTAGACTTCATTTCAGCCCTAGGTTCTTCTTCTTCCAGCATTCATCTGCTTCTCCACCCTCACACACCAAAACCAAAACAAAAATGAAAACACCCAGCCGTTTGCTGAGAGACTATAATTCAGAATCACCTGGTAGTTTGTTTATTTATTTATTGGCCGCATTGGGTCTTGGCTGCTGCACGCGGGCTTTTCTCTAGTTGCCACGAGCGGGGGCTACTCTTCGTTGTGGTGCGTGGGCTTCTTACTGCAGTGGCTTCTCTTGTTGCAGAGCACGGGATCTAGGCGCGTGGGCCCAGTAGTTGTGGCACATTGGCTTAGTTGCTCCGTGGCATGTGGGATCTTCCCGGACCAGGGCTCGAACCGGTGTCCCCTGCATTGGCAGGTGGGTTCTTAACCACTGCGCCACCAGGGAAGTCCCCACCTGGTAGTTTTAAAAAAAAAAAAAAAAAAAAAAAAGTCTTGGGCCCCATCTCAGATTTGGAGTCTCGGCAGTGGGACCTGGGCATTAGTGGTTTTACAAGCCCCTCAAATGATTCTGATGTGCAGTCAGGAGCCAGAACCACTGCTCTAGACCAGAGATCAGCAAACTATGGCCCCACTTGGTCTTGCTGCCATGACCATTTGTTTACATATTGTGTATGGCTACTTCTGTGCTAAAATGGCAGAATAGATGTAACAGAGACTGTATGTTCTTCGAAGCCTAACATTTTTACTATCTAGTCCTTTATAGAAAAAGTTTGCCTACGCTTGCTCTAGATCTTAAGGTCTCCAGCCCCAACCTCACTTCCCTCAGACTTTGTCACTGGGTTGAGGAAATGAAAGGGCTCTCCCAGGAGGTCGCGTGAAGAAATGGATGCCACTCTTAATCCTACACTTGTGTCAAACAGAGATTACAGGTATGAGGAGTTCCTCCTGTGCCCGCAGAAAGAGGTCCCAGTTTTTAGCAACACTGTTCTCGGATCCCACAGTGGATTTAACAAAATTTAACTGGTAAAAAAAGAAAAAAGAAAAAGCACATGTTCACTGAGATAAAATGCAACACTATACAGTAGGTATATAACTTCCCTCTAGCATGGTTCATGGTTTAAAGCAGCGGTTCCCAACCTTTTTGGCACTAGGGACTGGTTTCGTGGAAGACAGTTTTTCCACGGACCAGGGGTGGGGGTGTGATGGTTTTGGGATGATTCAAACACATTACGTTTATTGTGCACTTTGTTTCTATTATTATTACATTGTAATATATAATGAAATAATTCTACAACTCACCATAATGCTGACAGGAGGCGGCGCCCAGGCGGTAATGCGAGTGATGGGGAGAAGCTGTAAATACAGATGATCTTCACGCACTTGCTCGCCTGCCGCTCACCTCCTGCAGTGTGGCCCGGTTCCTAACAGGCCACGGACCGGTATTGGTCCGTGGCCTGGGGGTTGGGGACCCCTGGTTTAATGCATATGGTTCCAGACCTTCTAGATATTTTAATGGCAGAGTTTTGACTTCTTAAGTTTGATTTACAAAAATTTTATTCCTTTTTTTGTGGAAGAAAAGGTTGAGCCAGAGATGGACCCAATTTTCTGATTTTTCAAGTTTCTGGAGAAATTCCTTCAGACATTTCCTGTATTCCCTGCCTTGCTCTCACCTTTTCCTCTTCCCCTTCTGCCTTTCGGGGGACTGAACCCAGCCCTCATACATCTTTTATCTCACAGTCTACACTGCACACTGTACAAAATCTTCCATTCATCTGAGCTCTCCACCTCCTTTCACAGACCTATTTCACTCTCTCCCTGAAAGAGTCATAATACTGTTAAAATACCAAGCTTAGATGGATATTGTTGGGTCGGAGATAAAGTTGAAATATGTGAAAGAGTCTAGTCTAGGGTCTGGCAAATAATAGGTATCAGTTACTCTTTCCCCAAATACCCAAATTCCTTTGGTTCTCAGACTGGTTGGGAAATTTTTCATGGGATCTAATTTCCCTCTTTGAGTCTTAACTGTTCTAGTTTTCTCTTTTCCCTCCTCAAGTTTTGTAATTTGATTTCTTTTTTTATTGAGGCATAATTTACCTACAATAAAATGCACTGTTCTTTTTTTTTTTTTTTTTTTGGTCACACGTTATGTGGGATATTAGTTCCCTGACCAGGGATTGAACCCATGTCCCCTGTAGTGGAAGCATAGAGTCCCAACCACTGGACCGCCAGGGAATTCCCTAAAATGCACTGTTCTTAAGTGTTCTGTTCATTGAGGTTTGACAATCGTATGCTTACTTGTAACAAGCATCCTAAGCAAGATACAGAACACCGAAATCCCCCAAATTTCTCTAGGGTGCTTTTCCAGTCAATTCCATCCCTAATCTCTTTCTAGGTAACCATTTTCTATCTTCTAGCACCTAAACTAGTTTTCTAGCTTCCTTCCTGGCTGCCAACCTACACTACTTGCTTTCTTCAGTTTAGCTGATGAGGGTTAGAGAGGATCCTGGAAGTAAACTGAGCTGGCCCACTGCATGACCACGCCCTCTGGCTTGATCATTGTTAAGAGAACATTCCTCTTTCTCTCTCATTAACTATATGGTTCATAATCTTGATAGGCTGTGCCAACCCATTACCTTGCCCTTTAACGTTCTCTTTCTCTTTCCTCATAGCTAACTATTTCAGCAGGTGAGGCTGAAGAGCTAGAGCTTACCAGCTCCATGTCTTTCCCCTGCCTTCTCTTTCCATGCTACATCAGACTCCTCTCTTTCACCATATTTTTTTTTTAATATAAATTTATTTATTTATTTTTGGCTGTGTTGGGTCTTCGTTTCCGTGCGAGGGCTTTCTCTAGTGGCGGCGAGCGGGGGCCACTCTTCATCGCATTGCGCAGGCCTCTCACTATCGCCGCCTCTCTTGTTGCGGAGCACAGGCTCCAGACGCGCAGGCTCAGTAGTTGTGGCTCACGGGCCCAGTTGCTCCGCGGCATGTGGGATCTTCCCAGACCAGGGCTCGAACCCGTGTCCCCTGCATTGGCAGGCAGATTCTCAACCACTGCGCCACCAGGGAAGCCCCTCTTTCACCATATTTTATCTACCCTAGGTTTGTGTTGACTGTGTCATCATATCTACTACATTACGTTTTGGTTGTTTATCTCTCTTAGTTGATAGTGAACTCCTCAAAGGCAGGAACTGGCTTTCATTTCCTTACCTCCAGTGCCTGGGATCTGAGTTCTCAATAGGTGTTTGTTGAGCATCACTGGCCTCGCCACTTTCAGAATCTTCTAATTTCAGTCTTTCTGAAACATCGCTGCCTGAGCAATCTTAAAATAACATTTTAATCTTATCAGTCAGAGTTAATAATTTACAGTAGGTCCTTGTTGCCTAGTGGCTCAAGCACATGCCTTGGTCTGGCATTTCGAGCAGTCTCTAGTCTGCATCTGACATCACCCTGCCTTTTCAAACATATCTTTCAGTGCCAGCTCCCATCAGGCTAGTTTCTTTAGTGGCCAAAGTAGACCCTACTCCTTTCTGACCCTGGCCTTTACTCAACATTTACCCTGTTTGGGAAGCTTCCAGCCTCTTTTGTGCCACACTAAATTTCACAAAAATTAGAAGAATGTATTTGGCAGGATGCTTGCTGTCTTCATCTAGAGGGCTTGTAAACTGAAGGAAAAGGGAGAAAAATAACCAGATAAGATTATATAACTGATCCATGAAGGACAGAAGAAACAGGAGAATGGTGGATAAGGTACACACCTCTATGTAGCACTTAACACACTGTATTATAAATTACGTGGTTCTTCCCCTTTAGACTGAACTCTTTAAGGGGAGGGACTGTTTAGTTTATTTTTGTATGGCCAAGAATGAAACCAGAACCTGGAATAAAGGAGGTACTCAATAGATGTTGAATTTTTATTGCGGTGTTTAATAATTCCCAGCGGGGAAAATGCAAGGGGTGAAAGTTGGGAATAACGCTCACGAATGGTATCATGGCATGTTATCATGTAAAGAGCAAAGGCTATGAATCAGAGTTCTGAGTTCCAGTTCTGACTCAGCACTACTTAGTGGTCACTGCAAGTTACTTTTTAACTATTCCGCTTCTCATTTTCCTTATCTATAAAATGGGGGTTAAAAGACTATCTCTTTGGATGGTTGTGAAAGTTTACTGGGATAACATATGTAAAGTGCCTGTCATTTAAAACGTGTGGATTTAGAGATGTATATATGAGTAAACACAAGAAGATAAATAAAACAGCATAGATATCATTGAAACTTGATGGAAGGGAACTTATGACTGGCAGTGGAAACGTGTTTTTTAAAAAATATTATTTATGTTAACTTACAAGGGGTTTGTTTTGTTTATTTATTTGGCCGCGTCAGGTCTTCGTTGCAGCGTGCGGGCTCTTTCGTGGTGGCATGCGGGCTCTTTGTTGCAGTGCACGGGCTTCTCTCTAGTTGTGGTGCACAGGCCCGCGAGAGCGCCGGGCTCAGTAGTTGCGGCATGCAGGCTTAGTTGCCCTGTGGAATGTGGGAACTTAGTTCCGCTACGAGGGATCCAACCCGTGTCCCCTGCATTGGAAGGCGGATTCTTAACCGCTGGACCACCAGGGAAGTCCCAAAAAGTGTTTTGTTTTTTTTAAAAGAAAATATATTTAATAGAAGAGTCAGACAATATAAGTGTTCAGCTTGATGATTTTTTACACACTCATTTAACCACTGCTGTGGTCAGAAAACATACACTGTGATTTGAATCATTTAAATCACGTTGAGACTTGCTTTATAGCCAAGTGTATGGTCAATTTTTGTATATGTTCCATGAACACTTGAAAAGAGGGTATATTCTGTAGTTTTGGAGTGTAGTGTTCTATATATGTCAGTTTGGGCCAGTTTATTAATTATTTTGTTCACATCTATAGCTCTACTGATTTTTTTTTGTCTACTTATTCTATTAGCTACTTATAGAGGTATGTTTAAATCTTTCATCATGATTTGAACTTGTCTTTTCTGCCTTTTTTTCTGACATTTTTACTTATATATTTGGAGACTATGTTATTATATGTTACAGATTTAGAATTGCTATGCTTCCTCCGGAATGGATCCTTTTCTTATTATGTCCTTCTTTATTTCTGGTGATGCTTCCTACCTTAAAGTCTATTTTGTTTGCTGTTATTACAACTACACCAGCTTCATTTAGGTTAGTGTTTACATGTTAATAATAGACCATGTCTCCTGGAATTCATATTAACCAAAGAAGAAAACACTAAGCACAATTAGACACAAGAAAAGCGGATTTTTTTAATTAAAAGAAAATATCAGTTAAGCTCATAGCCAGAGACTCTAAGGAGAATATGAGTCAACAGAGTTGAGAGTCTTCAGAACCCAGACTTGATAGCATTTCCCAGTGGGAAGTCCTTCCAGCTCATTTATTCCACTAGTTTTCCCAATCCTAATCATATTCCTCAACCTATCAAGTCTTCCAATTAATTGACCTTACCCAAATTTCACTATTATTTTCCTCATGATTTTATTTTCCTCCTAATCTAGTTGATTCCATGCATGGCTCATCATTATCATCATTCCTTTGCATAACTGGGACTAAACTTATCAAGAAAATTCAAAACCAATATGAAGAAAATGTTAAAACATGATGAAAAGACCTTAAAAGAAGACTTGCACAAAAGAAAAGACTTAAAAGGTTCTTGGATAGGAAGACTCAGTTCCATAAATATATCAGTTTAGTTGAAATTAAGAATAGCCACAAAATCTAGAAAAAGAACACCAGTAAGGGTGAGCAAGCCCTACCAACTATTAAAATATATAATAGTTAGCAATTAGATAGATGAGTTCCAAACCCCACACTATATACCAAGATAAATTTCAAAGATTTAAAGTAAAAATGGAAACTATCAAGAAGAATTATTTTACTATCTAAAAGTGGGGGAGATAGCTCTAACTTTAAGTCAAAATTTAGAAGCCATGAAAGAAAAGACTGAGAAAATACAAAACAAGCAAGCCTCTGTGTGGCAAAAACAAACAAACATCACACAAGTCAAGTCAAAAGACAAACAGCAGGGGACTTCCCTGGCGGTCCAATGGTTAAGATTCCATGCAGGGGGCGTGGGTTCAATCCCTGGTCGGGGAACTAAGGTCCCACATGCTGCGGGGCCAAAAACAAAGAAAACAAAAACAAAAAAAGACAAACAGCAAACCAGGGGAAAAATTCAACTCATAGCATACGCAAAGGGCTAATTCCTGGAATATATAAAGAGCCCTTACAAATGGATAAGGAAAAGACAACTATCCCAATAAGAAAGTGAGCAAAACAAATGAAGAGACAGTTCATAGAATACACATGACTCTTAAACCTACAGGGATGCTCAGCTTACTCATAAGAGATACAAATTAAAACTAAACTGAAGTTTCAATTTGCATTTATCATTTTAGCAAAAATTTAGATGTTTGATAAAACACTTTTAGCAAGACTGTGGGAAAATAGATATGCTAATAGGTTATGTAAATATAAATTGGTACAACCTCCATGGAGGGCAATTTGTCAATATCAATAAAAATAATAACCGCATATATCCTTGAACCCAGCATTCACACTTCTGGAGATTTATCGAGCAAATAACCTTGCACCTGTGTGAAATGATATATGTATGTGTTTATTCATCACCTTATTTTATTTATTTATTTATTTTTTTTTTGGCCACAGCACGCAGGGATCTTAGTTCCCCGACCAGGGATCAAACCTGTGCCCCCTGCAGTGGAAGCACAGAGTCTTAGCCACTGGACCACCAGGGAAGGCCCTCATTACCTTATTTATATTAGCAAAATACTGGAAGCAATCCAGGTATCTATAAGTTAAAACTGGCTAAATAAATAACATTATAAGCATACAATAGAATATTATGTAGCTGTAAAAAAGAATGAGGAAACAGTATATTTGCGAAGGATCTCCAAGACATGTTTCAAGTGAAAAAAAAAATGTAGTGTAAAAAAAAAAAGATACTATGAATACGTGTTTATAATTGCTTATATTAGCAGAAAGAAACTCTGGAAAGACACAGAGAGAATTAGTAAAATGCCACTCCCTTGAACTCTTTAGCATCCCTGCTGCTTTCTCCATTCACTTCTTAGGAAAATCCCAACTGTGGTCCCACCCAACTAACCACTTACACTTTTCCTGCAGTCAAACAGCTGGAGTAAAATTCATACCAGCTTGACTGGTCTCTCTTTAAATTTATGTCCAAAATATCTAGTAGGCACTTGATACTGCTCACCAGGCCTAATACACTTCCCTAGTATGTTCAGTTTCTGTCTCTGCTTCTCCCCACTCTTCAATCTCCTAAACTTTCCTTTTTCCTCTGTACTTTTAGCTAATGACTTCACCTCACGCTCCAGAGAACAGAAGGCAGGCCAAATTTTTATCATCTTCCCACCAACAAATGTACCAACTGTACCATATACTTCCCTCTTGTCATGGTGGATGGTTGTCTCTGCTCCCTTTTGACCCTTAACTTGGGCTCTGGATCTCATCTCCTCTCTCCTCAAGAACTTGGTACCGCAACTAACCCCTCTTGTTTCATACAGCATTAATTTTTTCCTTTCTACTGGGTCATTGCCATTAGCCAACAATCATTTCCATGTAAACAAAATACCTGCTCTACCTTCATCCAGCACCCTTCCAGCTGCTGCTCCTTTTCTCTGCTGCCCTTCTCAGCAAAGTCTCTCTTGAGGTGCCTGTAGCCATAGTCTATATTTCCTCGATTTACATTCTCTCCTCAGCCTACTCCATATAGGTTTTATTGCTTACTCCACTATTCCACTGACACTTCTTTCAAGGTGACCCATGAACAATTTACAGGGATTAGACATTAGATATATGTCTAATCCCTGTACATATCTAATCCCCTCCCCTGGGAAGGGGAGGGGGCGTGTCTTTGGCCTAGATGCCTCTCTTTGGTGGAGGCAATTCCCAAAGAGGCCAACAGCTGGGGAAATTGTTCTTCATTTCTGAAAGGGAGTCTGGGTAGCACATCACAGCATCACTACAGTATGTTTGTATGTACAGAAAACTCTACATTCCAAAAAGGATAAAAGAAAAAAAATGTCAGGGCTAAGGGAAGATTTTTTTTAATTAATTAATTAATTAATTTTTATTTTTGGCTGTGTTGGGTCTTCATTTCTGTGCGAGGGCTTTTTCTAGTTGCGGCGAGCGGGGGCCACTCTTCATCGCGGTGCGCAGGCCTCTCACTGTCGCGGCCTCTCTTGTTGCGGAGCAGAAGCTCCAGACGCACAGGCTCAGTAGTTGTGGCTCACGGGCCTAGTTGCTCCGTGGCATGTGGGATCTTCCCAGACCAGGGCTCGAACCCGTGTCCCCTGCATTGGCAGGCAGATTCTCAACCACTGTGCCACCAGGGAAGCCCTAAGGAAGATTGAATAGCATAGTCAGGTGAAGTCAGGATAAAGTCAGGTGAAATGAGGAATGCATGTCAATTTTTGGACTTGCATTGCAAATTTGGGCTTGGTCTTCCTAGAGAGTAAAGCAAAATGACTAACAAGATTGATTATAAAATGTAAGGCTTCCCTGGTGGCGCAGTGGTTGAGAATCTGCCTGCCAATGCAGGGGACACGGGTTCGAGCCCTGGTCTGGGAAGATCCCACATGCCGCGGAGCGGCTGGGCCCGTGAGCTACAACTGCTGAGCCTGCGCTCCTAGAGCCCGAGCTCCGCAACAAGAGAGGCCACGATAGTGAGAGGCCCGCGCACCGCGATGAAGAGTGGCCCCCACTTGCCGCAAGTAGAGAAAGCCCTCGCACAGAAACGAAGACCCAACACAGCCATAAATAAATAATAAATAAGTAAATAAAAATTAAAAAAAAAAATGTAAGGTATCCATATGACCAACAAATGACAGAAGCACATCATCTCTCAACAGGAACCTCTGGAAATATCAATACCTAGACTGCTATTAGCGTACTATGCCAGCTTGGAAAGAGGTCACTTAAGGATTCTGTTTTCAACTTTGTCCTTCTTCAATATTTTTATTAACTTATTGAATTGGGTCATAGATAGCATGTGTATGAAATTTGCACATAACACAGATTCAGGTGCAACTGCTAATATACTGGATGACAAAATCAAGATTTATATTTAATAGTCCCTTCCAGAATTTTCTACTTTGCAGACAAACTCACCAGTCTGAAGTTTACAAAATCTGGCTTTCAAAAAAGACTACAGAAAACAAATGTCAATGATAATGAAACTTTAAAATTTATTATTTATTTAATCAACTTTATGGGAAAAGGAACCTGGTGAATATCAAATTATTTGCATGCCCCAAAATTACTTTCATGCTTTGTAAATATTAACATATACATAAATGTTTTATATGGAAATAACTGGAATACATGTTATTTGTGTTTACTTTAATCATTAACATTATTACATGTATACTTTTCTGTATATTAATTCATTTTCAAAACAAAAAATATGAAATTGAGTGGGTATAAATGCAAAATGTACTTTGGTTAAAAACAATAGTATAGCAGTTCCAGCTTGTGGGGACTCATGGAGGGCAGAGGAGGACTGAGTGCAGCGCTGAAATACTTGCCAACCATTGTCAACGATGTGAAATTGGTATTTGATCCCAAAGAGCTCAGTCGACTCCTGTGCTGAAGACATCTTGTTTTCCCACATCAGGAAGGAGACTTCTACACCATCACCATAATCTACTGTTAGAACAGTTTTGTCACCCCACAAAATGTTTACTGATTTCATCCTAAATGTTCCCGTGGGTTTGCTTACCATTCAGAAGCTATATTGCTTGATTGAAATAATTCACAGTGACCTCTTTACACAGCATGATTGAATTAATATTTTACATTTGTCAAGAAGTTTTATTGAAAGCTTAAGACCTTTGCATAATTCCACAACCTTCCTCATTTATTGGAGACAAATGTGAAGACTGTTGAGTGACATTCTGATGGAGAGGCATACATTTATTCTATTCCATTGGTGTCCAGACGTTTGGCTGTTCCGTTCATTTTCTTTTGTCCTCACGTGTAGTGTTTCATGGATGGAGCAGCTCAGGCCTGAGATGTCCCTGTTGAGAACTCGGTGTGTATCTGGTTTAGTCCTTTGTACCATCTAGACTACTGGACCCTATGTTTTTAATCTTATTTCTTGATTTAACTTTATACAATTCACTGGAGTCTGCACTTATAGCTAAGGCTTATGTCAAGAGGAAATGCTAAGACTTCATTTGGGTGGGAGTGTTCTTCTGGAGAAAACACATCACACCAAGAAGTGAGTAGCTTTCTGCAGCCCTTCCAAACAGACATCTCTTTCTATTTTTCACTTGCATAAAAGAACGTCAACTCTGTCGCCATTATTTGGGACTCAAAGCCCATGAATCTCCTTAAGCCAGTAATCCCAACCGTCAGTATTTCAGGCTCTTCTTGGAAGGCTGGATATTGAATTGCTTATTCTTCAGGTGTCTTCTAAAGCTTTGGACTTTGTGAGACTCCAGGGAGGCATGGAGGCGATATGTGGAGATGCTGCTTCGTTGTTTCTTTCCATATTGACTAAACTTTATACCACAGCAGGTGAAATCCCCTGAAAGTTTTATATCTGGGTCTCATTAGGTAGCTTACTAATATCTCTCCTTCCAACCATCCAACCCCAAGACACGCAAAAACACACACCACCACGACCACCACCATCACCATCACCATTGCTGCCACCACCAGTGCCTTCACTGGGCTAACAATTATCAAAAAAATAACAGTTATCACGTATTGACTGTGCTTGGCTTTTATTGAGTGTTGATACAGGGACGACCTGCTTGAGGACATCTTACATACATTTCAAAATTTCTATTGCAAAACTTTGTTCCACGTCCTTTGAATAAGGACCTAAGGCATAAATGGATCAACTAAAAATATTTAAAATAGATCTTCTTTTAAGAGTATATTTCAAGGAAATGTTTTCTTCTATGGACACCCTATTTCTTTAGCTAGTAGATAGCTTGAAGGCAAACTTAGTATTGATTTTTGTGAATTGTATCAGCTGTTGTATTTGGCAGTTGCGGTTCTCTTTTCTGTGCTCCATTTCTGTTTTCACTCCTGTTCTGTAAGTCTTTTATCGTAGACTGCCTTACGTCTCGTTTTGGAAATAATGCAGCATGCAAATAAATATTTAGCTTTGTTTGACAAAAAAAAAAAAAACACAATAGTATAAATATAGTATGTGAGAGACCTGATTTAATAGTAGTCCAAGTGAAAATAAAAGGCTTATGGGTTTTAGTTTGCTGCAAATTGACTATAAATAACTTAGTAGTTATAATATTAATGTTATTAGTTAATAATTCTATAATATTAATAATCATATTTACAAATGCATTTTAAAAAATTGAAATATAGTTGATTGATAATATTATATTAGTTTTAGATGTACAGCATAGTGATTCAATATTTTTATAGATTATACTCCATTTAAAGTTATTACAAGATAAAGGCTATATTTCCCGGTGCTGTACAATATATCTTCATTGCTTGTCTATTTTATACAAAATAGTTTGTATCTCTTAATCCCATACCCCTATCTTGTCCTCCTTCCCTCTCCCCACTAGTATCCACTAGTTTGTTTTCTATCTGTGAGTCTGTTTTGTTATATACATCTGTTTGTTTTATTTTTTGGATTCCACATATAATGATAACATACAGTATTTGTCTTTCTCTGTCTGAGTTATTTCACTAAGCATAATACTCTCCATGTCCATCCAAGTTGTTGCAAATGGCAGAATTTCATTCTTTTTCATGAATGAGTTGTATTCCATTGTGTGTGTGTGTGTATCAATCACATCCTCTTTATCCATTCACCTGCTGGTGGACACTTAGGTTGCTTACATATCTTGGCTATTGTAAATAATGCTGCTATGAATATTGGGATGCATCATGTATATTTTCAAATTAGCATTTTTGTTTTCTTCGGCTATACACCCAGGAGTGGAATTGCTGGATCGTATGATAGTTCTATTTTTAGTTTTTTGAGGAACTTTCATACTGGCTGCACCAATTTACATTACCACCAACAGTGTACAAGAGTTCCCTTTTCTGCACATCCTTGCCAACATTTGTTATTTGTAGATGTTTTGATAATAGCCATTCTGACAGGTGTGAGGTGATATCTCATTGTGCTTTTGATTTGCATTTCTCTAATAACTAGTGATGTTGAGCATCTTCTCATGGGCCTGTTAGCCATTTGTATGTCTTCTTTGGAAAACTGTCTATCTGGGCTGTTTTAAAATTGGGGTTTTTTTTGGATATTAAGTTGTATGAGCCGTTTATATATTTTGGATATTAACACTTTATTGATCATATCATCTGCAAATAGTATTTTCTCCCATTCAGCAGATTGTCTTTTCCTTTTGTTGATGGTTTCCTTTGCTGTGCAAAAGCTTTTAAGTTTAGTTAGGTCCCATTTGTTTATTTTTACTTTTATTTCTTTTGCCTTAGGAGACAGATCCAAAAAAATATTGCTACGATTTATGTCAAAGAGTGTTCTGCCTATGTTCTCTTCTAGGTCTTTAATCCATTTTGAGTTTTTTTTTTTAATTAATTAATTTTATTTTATTTTTGGCTGCATTGGGTCTTCGTTGTTGCGCACTGGCTTTCTTTAGTTGTGGCTAGCATGGGCTACTCTTTGTTGCGGTGCGTGGGTTTCTCATTGAGGTGGCTTCTCTTGTTGCAGAGCTTAGGCTCTAGGCACGCAGGCTCAGTAGTTGTGGCTCATGGGCTCTAGAGCGCAGGCTGAATAGTTGTGGCGCACAGACTTAGTTGCTCCACAGCATGTGGGATCTTTCCGGACCAGCTCGAACCTGTGTCCCCTGCATTGGCAGGTGGATTATTAACCACTGTTCCACCAGGGAAGCCCTTGAGTTTATTTTTGAGTATGGTGTGAGGAAATGTTCTAATCTCATTCTTTTACGTGTAGCTGTCCAGTTTTCCCAACACCACTTATTGAAGAGATTGTCTTTTCTCCACTGTGTATTCTTGCCTCCTTTGTCATAGATTAATTGACCATAAGTGTGTGGGTTGCAAATGCATTCTTAGACTGTAAATAAGAGTGATGAAAATAGCTACCATTTCAGTACTTAAAATGTACCAGGCCCTGTGCTAAGCATAGTACATCAATTATATTATTTAATTCTTATTTTGCCATAAGGTAAGTCATATTACCATCATCATAACTACCTTCTGGATGGAGAAAGTTTCAGACAGATGTGAGCTGGCCAAGGTAGCTAGATTGGGGAACTGGGTTTGAACTGAGACCTGTCCATCCCATAGAGATAGTTTCTCCAGTGCCTGGTTCAGTTCTTGGTACAGTAATAAACAAGGGGTTATCCAGAGGAGTGAGAGGAATTGGGGGGTGGCATGTAAATCTGTGCTATTTTGTAAGCAGATAAGTTAGGGGGTCCCAGGAGAAAGAGACCAGGAATGGCTTTCTTGACGTAAGAGAAGCCATTTTGGCCTAAGCTATTTTGTGACCTAAGCCTGGCCGCAATGCTTGCCCCTTGAACAGGTCTCAGTAATTAATGATATTAAGGGAACAAAGGAATGCAAGAACAGAGAAAAGGCCGTCAAACAATAGTGCAGTGATAAAGCGGAGTCCTAGTTCCTCCTCAAGGGATATACATAATAATATATCCTTGAGTTCTGTAAGAACTAAGGCCCCCAACCAGGTGGAGGATGGAATGATGACGTTGACCCTCCTGACTTCAATCAACTAAAGCTTGGACTCTGTTGACCTTTGCCCCAATTCTATGCTGAGTTCTCTGCTCAAGCCCCTTTATGAATGTGCGTGTACCCTTAGCTTAAAAGTTCCCCAGTTTTGCTGTTCAGGGAGATGCTGCTTTGGGAAAGATCCCCGGTGTTCTCCCTACTTGCTGCTAGTAATAATAAATTCTTCCTTCTCCCGATCTTTGGCTTGGTTGTGTCTGTTGGCTCGACACCCACCAAGAGGCGAACCCGGTTTTCGGGTAGCAATATGAAGACTATTTGAAGGATAGTTTAGCTTGGAGAAGGAAAGGAGTCTCATAATAAGAATATTAAAATACTTAAAGGAAGGGCTGTCATTGGTAAAGAATAATGATACATTTTGTGTAACTCCAGAGAGCAGTGTTTGGAAGCAGGAGACATATTCCAGTTTTGTTGAAAGAATATTTTAACAATTAAGGGTTGTAAAAAAAGGGAGTTTCCTGGTGGTCTAGTGGTTAGGCTTTAGCACTTTCACTGCTGTGCCCCGGGTTCAATCCCTGATCAGGGTACTGAGATCCCGCAAGCGTGCGACACGGCCAAAAAAAAAAAAAAAAAAGCAAGAGAGAGAGAATTATTCAAAGAGTTTAACCAGAGGATGTTTAAACTCTTGGTGGTTGTATTGGCCTTTCTGTGAAGGGTGAGAGGATGACTTAAATGACCTCTAAGATGACCCTTCTACCCTTCTAAGACTGATCTCAGAGTTCCTTTAAACCCCTGCTCAAGTTCCCCCATCATAAAATTTTCTCTGACAGTCACAGCCCAGAGTGACTCTCTAAGCTTTTCTCTCTGCTCCTCTTTACTCTCTGACTTAATTTCATGTATATGTCTCTCTCTCCAAGACTTTAAATTCCCTTGAGGGTAAAGAACAGAGCTTTCCAAGTGGCAGGCACCCAAATATTTGTTTCAATTTAGTAATACAAAGTTTAACTTTTGGTTACATATTGTCCTGTTTTCCTGTATTAGTCTTGGAAGTAGATTGTAAGCCATTTGAAGTCAGAGATTGCGGTTTATATTTATTTGTATTCCCCCACAGTACCCAATAGGTGCTTGATAAACATTGCTTTAAGTTGGGTGAAACCAGAAGTAGACTTTTGGCCCAAAGGAATGAGAACAAAGGTGAAAGAAGCAAAAGGTCAGAGAATACCACTGTTTTGGATACAAGTGTGGACTTCTTACTTGCAATGAGATAAGGCTCAGGAAGTTTTTCCACAGGCAACCTGGATATACTAAGATCACAAAATAAAATCATTATAAAATGGAAACTACAAATAGTAAAGGTGTTGAGCACGAGTTTCAATTAAAAATGATGTAACAGTATAAATATTAACAGAAAGCTTGAGTATCAACATAGCCTATAGAAAGAGAGTTTAGTCAGCACCCAACTGTTAGTCACAGTGAGAAGAGAATTCTGAAATGCAGAGCTCTGCTGACTGATTAAACAAATGTAAAGGACATATCCACAGTTACTCAGTGATGTTTATAGAGCGTCTGTAGGTCAGTTTGTATTATCTGGGTTTGTTTGGTAACGTGATTCTGCTTTTCCCACTGTTGAGTTGAGCGCTCCTTTTCCTTTTCTCCTCTCAGCGCAGCCTTGAATGCTGCGAATGGAGTGGACAAAGGAACACAGTTTGGGGGGTAGTGTCAACATATCATTCCCCACTTGTCTCCTGGTCTTCTCCCCCAGCCCTCGCATATTAATACATGTGGTTTTTACTTGCCAAAGGAGGGGACCAAGGTTTCTGCAGCACCCAGCAATTTACATTCGAACAAACAAACAATACCATTACATTCGAACAAACAAAAAAACTCAGGCTTGTCTCTCTCCAGTCCCACAGTATGACTACCTTCCCTACCACCTCCTTTAAGGTATTCCTCTAATCTTCCAGCTCCAACTCAAAACCTAGCCAGTCAGAAAGTCCCTACTTCAGGAACGCCGCCTGTCCTCACCTGCAGAAGGTGAGGTCTGGGGTCTCCTTACGCGACAGTCTCCTGGCCCAATCAGAGGCGGCTTGGTCTTGGAAAGGCGCCAGTCAGCCGTGGGGAGTAGTGGGCGGAGTTGCACCTGGCGACGGTGAATCACTCAGTGGAGCGGCGGCTCCTTCCACCAATCGGAATGTGCAGAGGCGGGGCGCCGACCAATCGGGCATGAAGGGAAGGGCTGGGCTGGGCTCAACCTGGCGGCTGGAGTTTAGTCCCCGCGCTCCTGTTGGGCGAAGCTGTGTCTGTTCCCGGGCTCCGGTGACTACTGTCTGTTGGGATCTTGATCATGCTGGGGACGAAGGCGAAAGCCGGGCGGAAACAGTTGCTTCTCTTCACGTCGATGATCCTGTGTAAGTTCCCGGAGTTTTTGGAGGAATCTGTGGGTCTGGTCAGAGGTTGGAGGGAGGCGCTCCCCACACCTCTTGCCGCCAGAGGGGAGGGGTTCAGAAACCAGTCCGCCTCACCCTCCTAGTCCTCTTTCCACCCCTGGCTCGTCCCTCTTCTTTCCCGTCCCTCTTACCCTGGTGAGTGGCTGGCTCCCCTCCCCCACACTGGTGAATAATGACCCCTCCTCTTACATCCACCGGGAGGGAGCTGCCTTTCCGCACGTTCACCAAAAATAACGGGGAGAGGTTGATTCCCCTTTCCTTCATCCTCACCTACTTACTGGTGAGGGCCGGTGGGCGCGAGGGCCCTGCCCAGCCGGGATCACACACCTGGGAAGGGGGCCATCCTGCCCCTCCAACGCGCATCCAACATCCGAGAACAACCCGAGAGAAGTCGGAAGCCTCTCATACCCTGACTCCCTTGGCCCCTGGATGCTCTGCTACTTAAGGGTCCTCAGAGAAAATCTAATGGAGGTGGGGTGGGGCGGAAGTTTCTTTCCCTGGCTGTTGCTGAAGGGTTTTTTTTAGCTTTCCCCGTATCTTTGGGTTGGTATTGTTGCTCTGGGAAAAGTGTCTAGGTGCAAAATCTGGGGAAAAAAAAAAGGAAATAAAATTGAAACCTAAAATTTCTCAAGAGCACAGCATTCAAAGTTCCTTTCTGGAATAACTACTTCCAGAGTCCTTAATAAATGTTGTTGACTGAGTGACTATTCGCAGGGGGAGGTCCTGTTTTTTGGTTGGCTAGTTCCTTCTCAGAGCCAGAACTCTGCCCTCCCCCCTGGCCTTGTTTGAGAGTTTTTGTTTCCTTTGTAAACTCCCTTTCCTGTGGAACAATGAGGCTCACTTGTTGGGGCAGGCCTCCGTCTATAGATATGCTTGTGCCCGGCCGAGTGTGTGGTTTGTGCCTTAGTCTACCTGTGTCAGCATCTGTGCACTTATCTGTCTGATTCTTGAGTGTCTGTGTGTGTGCTTCTGTGGATAGTTGTGTCAGTAGGGGATCTGTAAGATTCTCCATTTCCCTCTCAACATCCATGTTTTAGGAAATAAAAGAAATGAACAATTATGATCAATATTAGCGGTTATAAGGTAATTCACTTTGCTTAGTTTGAAGGGTGTCTTAAGACAGATGAATTGACTACTTCTTTGTCCCTTATCACAAAAACATTAACATTTGGGGTGGACTGGACCAGTGACAAGTCGAATCCTCTCCCTATTGTACAGATAAGGAAACAGGTACAAAGAGGGGAAATGACTTTTCCAGATTGACAAAGGGACCTGGGACTGGAACAAAAGTCTCCTGACTGACTTCTCCTTTTCCCACTCCTGGCTCCAGCGTCTCAGGCACCCTGTGGCACAGGAACCAGGATATCAAAACATCAGTTTGGGATACTGCTCCAGAGTCCACTATCTTACCTACCTTTTTCAATTTTTCTTTCCCACTAGATTCTTTCTTCTCTCACTTCTCCCTTTCATTCTACTCCTCCATTTCCCCTTTTTCTTCAGTTTCCATTCTTTTCCTCCCCTTCTTCCCCATTTACTTCTGTCTGTATCTTAGAACTGCTAGTGACACCCAGGGTCATTTTTTGGTTCTGTGTGGTACTCAATACTAAACACTTTGCCAACACTTGTGCTGTACCAGTACTCCCCACCCCCAACCTAGAAGTTTCTGAGTCAGTAACTATTTGTGACAGTATTTGTCAGGCTTATAAGCTTCCTAGAGCTGCATCCTTCTCCCCTTTCCTTTTTCTTTTCTCTCCCCCTCATTTTCTATAATAATCACATACTGACACTGAAAGAGTTGTGATATCACACTTCTGAGCTTGGGAGTGTCCTCTAGTCTGTTCAGGGACTCAAGAAACAGTGGTTTAGAGGGAGCTTGAGATGATGTTGTATTAGCTTGATAGGACAGTGGATCCTAGAAAGTAACATGTCCAGGAGATGGAGGAACTGACCTTGTCACATGTAAATAGGGCTACACCTGGGGGGAGCAATTTGGTTAGTACAATGAGGGTGGAGATAGCAGCCAGGCCATCCCCCCTGGGTTCTAGCTTGGCTTTCTACCTTATTTGTGATCTTAGGCTAGTAACTCAGTCTTTTCATCTGTAAAACGGGAGTAATAATACTTGTCCTAACCTTGTCCTGAGGATCAACTGGGATAATAGCTACATTACATGTATATGAAATGATTATTATTGGGCAGCTTTTATCCCCTTTGGATTTTGTGAGGATGAAAGGATGCTGCCCATAGTAGAGCAGGTCAAAGGAAGCAGGGAGAGACCCTGCTAGATTCCAAAAGGCGAGAGTGAAAAAGTAGGGGCTTTCTTGGGCATCTAGTCTGTCCTCTGCCCTTGGGATACTGGAAGCATATATAGGACACCTGCATGTTCTCCCTCCTCCCTCCAGGGCTGCTCCTCATGTGGGCTCTGCCATCAGGGAGGAAGAAGAAAGGATCAAGCAAAGGCCCAACCCCAGCCTGGGGAACCTAGTGGAGAGGAAGGCCTGAGCCTACTGAGACAGGGTTGGAGACTAAACACTGGGAGAACTGGGCCTGGGAAAAGTAAAACTGATGACAGAGAGTACTAGTCTCCCTCCCCGTAGAGAGCCTGTGCTTAGAAAAGTTTCCAGCTATCTCCCAGGCAGGAAGAGGCATTTCTGCTTAGCAGGGTGGTGTGTGCATAGGATGACTTTTGATGTAACTGCAGAGGAGAAAGAGGAAACCTAGGTTGGAAGCCTGGTGTTTGCACACACACCTCTTCCTTCATGTAGTGTCCCCACTGAAACATTCCAGGAGGGGGGAACTGCTGCCCTGTGTCTGAGTCAGTCTGTGAGTCCCGGTGTTTCTTTCGTATTGATGTTTCTGCCTTTCTAGCTTTGCTGTTCAGGGTTAGATTTACCTCAAACTGTAGATTGGTGAGTCACTCCTCCTTTCCCCTCCCTCTACTGGGGGGTTGAAATTACTCCCAGGAAAGAATTGTTCCCTCGAAACCAGAACCTAGAAACTAGTGACACAGCAAGTTGGAACTAGGAAGTGAGTGGTAGTGGAATTCCAGTGTCTTAGTCTTTCCCTCCTGGCTCCAGAACTTTCACTTTATGATGTTTCTCTTCAGTTTCTTTGTGATCTGGGCTTGCCTGGAGTCTCCAACCTAGTTTTGGCTTGGGGTGGAGCTGCTGTAATTAAAAAAAAACAAAGTTTATTTATTTAGAAGAGGTTAATACATTAGTGTGGTTCGAGAATCAAAATGATATAAAAGAGTGGGGTTATCACTCCCACCCTGTTCCTGTTCACTGCGTGTCTCCCCTAGTTTCCTATACATCTTTCCAGTGTTTTGTTATACAAATATCAGTATATATAAATATATATTTCTTTCTTTTCCCTTTTCTTACACAAAAAGAGGCACACTATATTCATTGTATTCCATCCTGTATCTTGTTTATTTCATTTAATATACCCTGGAGATCTTTTCATATTGGTGGTGTGGCCTTGGCCATTAGAATATTCCACCCCCTCCCCCGCCCTCCTCCCCAAGTCCTCTGGGTCAAGGGGCATCTGTTCTGTGGACTCAGAAGTGGCTGACACTCCCGCTCAAAGACAGATTTAAAAGCTATATACATGTCATGTGAGAGATTAGGAAATGATGGGGCTTGTTTTTCACATCTGTTAGCATTGAGGAAAGACCTTGGGGAATCTCTAAACTCAGACCTGCTTCCTCTAGAGGTTCAGGGAAGACCTGGATGGCCACTTGTCAAACGTAATTGTGGAAGAGGTTTCAGTGTTGTCAGGGGGTTGTGAGATGTAATGTGAGTGGATACATACTGGGGTTTTCCAGGCATTGAAAACTCAAGAGTTCATCTGCCTGGGACTCCCTGATAAGCAGAGCTTCTGTCTAAAGTCCGCCTGGTGTCATTTGTTTTACAATGAGTAGGACAGGAGGAAGCAGCTGGTTGGCAGGAAGTTTGATGCCAGGCCCCCTGGAGTGAGCCCCGGGCAGGCAGGCAGAGCCTTCCCTTGTAATGGGGAGATGGGTGGGGGAGGAGAGCTGAGCAGGTAGAACTGGAAATTCTGCTGAGAGAGGGCAGGAGGGAGCAATGGCGTGAAAGCTCTCCTGTCCTCCACTGCCATCACCACTTCCCACCATCCTCAGAGGGCCTTGCCAGTTGAACCACGTCACTGAAAGTACAGCCAAGCCTGGCTGTTGACTTAGCCCAGCCTGTTGTTGGGCTCACAGAGCCTTCCTCTTGCCCACTCATTCCTTATCTGTCCCACCCCAAACCCCAGGAGTGACTTCAGTCTCTACAGGGTGAGCGGTGGGAAGGAAAGAGCAAACTGGGGGTGGAAGCCCTGGGTCCAGGTTCTAATTGTATTGCAGTGTCAAATTCATTTGTTAATCCAATAAACATTGGTGTTTACTATGCTATAAGCACTGTGCTAGAGATTAGGGATAAAAAATGAATAACATCTGCTATCAAGAAGCTCTTAGGGGAGTCAGGTATTGTAACAGTTAGCCCACGTTAGGTAAACTGTGAACACACTGTAGCTGGGGGCTTTCCAAGGCTTTGGCTCATCTTCCCTGTTCCGAGGCTCCAGCTCCCTTACAGTGGGAGGGTACTGTGAGGCTCATCTGCATAGAGGGGAAGTTGGGATGAATTCTTAGAGAAAACCAGAGACTGGCTTGGCTGGCTGGCTGGCTTCCCTCCTTTTCCTTCCTTTGTTTGTTTGTTTTTCAATGGATCAAAACAAACTCATTGCATGAAAACAACTTAAGGAAAATTCTAATAATTAACAGGATGCATAGAGAAAACAAAGATTTCTTAGTAAAGCAGCAGAAGGAAGTAGCTTTTCTGTTGTGGGTTTGACCTGCGTGTACAAGGGAGGGTTGTTGGTGGGTTCTGTCAGATGTCTGGATGCCTCCACCCTCTGTGACCACCTTCTCGTCACAGCATTACTTCAGAGCGGCAAAGCACAGTGCTAGGAACGGGGGAGGATACAAACATAATTTGGTTTCTCTGTTCCCAAGGAACTACAGACATATATTGACTAAGTAGAATACAGAGCACCGTGCGTCAGGGGCTGTCATCGAAGCACGAAATGATTGGGGAGCACAGAAGGAAAGAGTTACGTTTTAAAATGATAAATTTTTTTTTTTTTTAACTTTTTTTTTTTTAATTTTTATTTATTTATTTATTTTTAATTTATGGCTATGTTGGGTCTTCGTTTCTGTGCGAGGGCTTTCACTAGTTGTGGCAAGGGGGGGCCACTCTTCATCGCTGTGCGCGGGCCTCTCACTATCGCGGCCTCTCTTGTTGCGGAGCACAGGCTCCAGACACGCAGGCTCAGTAATTGTGGCTCACGGGCCCAGCCGCTCCGCGGCATGTGGGATCCTCCCAGACCAGGGCTCGAACCCGTATCCCCTGCATTAGCAGGCAGACTCTCAACCACTGCGCCACCAGGGAAGCCCATAAAATGATAAATTTTTTATTAAGAAATAGTAGATGTTCAATGTGGAATAATGGGAAAACAGAGGGATATAGAGAAAGTAAAATCACATGTCATCCTATTATCTAGAGATAAACACTGATTGCTGGTTTTATTCTAGTCTTTCCACTATGAATAAATGTGTGGTATAGATGACCTGTGCAAAATATATC
This sequence comes from Balaenoptera musculus, assembly GCF_009873245.2. Classification (NCBI taxonomy): domain Eukaryota; kingdom Metazoa; phylum Chordata; class Mammalia; order Artiodactyla; family Balaenopteridae; genus Balaenoptera; species Balaenoptera musculus. Next base: position 117,687,503 of record NC_045785.1, on the reverse strand, counting down.
AGAAAAAATAAAATGGCCGTTTGGTGTCACTGACTTTTCCTTAAGTCTTGGCTCTGTGGGCAGAAATTGATTAGGGTCACACCAGCTCAACAGAAATCCATAGATATCAATGTTTAAACCAAACTGTGTACTAATGCTACTTTGAGCTGTGGCCGGTTTGTCAGATTATGTAGGAATTACAGTGGGAAAAAACAAAACTGTGTTATAGATCCCTTCTCATTTAGATTATTAGTTAATGACAGAATACTAGTTTTTTTTTTATTTTTTTATTTATTTTTAAAATAAATTTATTTATTTTATTTTTGGCTGCGTTGGGTCTTCGTTGCTGTGCGCTGGCTTTTCTCTGGTTGTGGACAGCGGGGGCTACTCTTCCTTGCGATGCGTGGGCTTCTTATTGCGGTGGCTTCTCTTGTTGCAGAGCACGGGCTCTAGGTACACGGGCTTTAGTAATTGCAGTATGTGGGTTCAGTAGTTGTGGCTCGCAAGCTCTAGAGCACAGGCTCAGTAGTTGTGGCGCACGGGCGTAGTTGCTCCGTGGCATGTGGGATCTTCCCGGACCAGGACTCGAACCCGTGTCCCCTGCATTGGCAGGCAGATTCTTAAGCACTGCGCCACCAGGGAAGCCCCAGAGTACTAGTTTGTTTTTGTTTTTTTTAAAAAATATTTTCTGTACCTCTTAGGGTTGTGATTTTTTTTTTTTTAATATGTATTTATTTATGGCTGTGTTGGGTCTTCGTTTCTGTGCGAGGGCTTTCTCCAGTTGCGGCAAGCGGGGGCCACTCTTCATCGCGGTGCGCGGGCCTCTCACTATGGCGGCCTCTCTTGTTGCGGAGCACAGGCTCCAGACGCGCAGGCTCAGTAATTGTGGCTCACGGGCCCAGCTGCTCTGCGGCATGTGGGATCCTCCCAGACCAGGGCTCGAACCCGTGTCCCCTGCGTTGGCAGACGGATTCTCAACCACTGCACCATCAGGGAAGCCCGTACTAGTTTTAAATGAGGTAGTGACTGCGTTCTATGACAGAGAGGATAGGAACATCTATGGTCCCTGGTATGGTGGTAGCATGTCCTGACTGTATTTTTTTTTTTTTTTTGAGCAAAATACACTTTAAACAAAATCCCTTCTATAGTATTCTACTGTATGGCTATCCTGTAATTAACTGTTCACCTTTTGTTGAGCATTTAGGGTTTTTTATTTTTTCATTGCTGTACGAAATACATTAAATTGTCCTTGAACATACATCTTTAAGCTTACCTTTAATTATTTTATTTTCTTAGGCTATATTCCTAGAAGTTGGAGAGAGATTAATTTTAATTGGGGGAAGGCATGATGGATCAAGGGACACTGGAACAGGATCTTGAAGTATGAATGGTGTTTCCTTGCTGCTCTGCTGAAGATGCTGTGTAGTGCAGTAGTTTTGGAGACTCAGAGTTAGGCAGACTTGGGTTAAGATTCCCACCTTGTTGTTTGCAGCTGTGTGATTTGGGGCAACTGTGCTAAGCCTCAATGTTCTCATCTATAAAATGGGATGATAACAATAGTACTTGTCTCCCAGGGGTTTTTTTTTTTCTTTTTTTTTTCCTCCTCACAGGGTTTTTAATGAGACAATGCATGTGCTCTCATTTCTTCCTGCTCTTTTTCTCTCCTTGAAATTTATCAGACTCACATACAGAATCTTGATAGTGTAATAATCTATTTCTTACTCATCTGTTACTTCCTTTCACCTTTGAAGTCTTATTTAATCATTCTCTGCTTCCTGGTGTGTCAGTATTTGGGTATTTCCTGTTATTCTTTATCATCCTTCCTTTCTGTTTGCCTTTGTTTTTGCCTCTCCTTTCTTGCTTTGTTTTATTTTTCTTTGCTTCTTGTGATCTTTATTATTTTTTTCCCTTTTTATTCCGCTTCCCACTCTTTTTTCTTTAAATTAAAACACTTAATACATACTTGTTTATTACACAAATATAGGACATAGAAGAGAAAAGCTGCCTGTATTCTCATCTCTCAGATAATATGCCCTGTCAAGTGTTTGGAGTCTATTCTTAGAGATTCCTTTATGTGTATACTCGGGTTATTTTTATTATTTGTAAAAATAGGGTCATGTTCTACATATTGTTTTTACATTTTGGACATATTTCTATGCCTGAACAAATTGATTTCCCTTGACCTTTGGGATGGCAATATGGTTATTTTTATTTGTTTTACATAGTTGTGTAATGTATCATACCGTGGAGCCAGATTACCTGGGTTAAAATCCTAGCTCTGCCTGCTACTAGCTTTGTGAACTTGAGCAAATTACTTCAGTTCTGTGCCCCGATTAACTCACATGTAAGATGGGAGCAATAATAATATTTATTTCATAGCATTATTACAAGGATTAAATGAATTAAACCTGTAAAGGGCTCAGAAGAGTATCTGGTACCTAGTATGCAAGAAATGTTAGCTGCTATTATTTTATTCATGCTATTATTTTATTCATTTGGTCATGCTCAGTAACATGTGTCTAGATTTTGGATATAATTAATTAAAAGTATAGGACAAACCTTGCAGAAGTCTTCAAGAATTCTGTTGATTTTTTAAAAAATTATTTTATTGAGGTATATTTTGCATACAACATTATTTTAGTTTCAGGTGTACAACATAATAATATAATATTTATAGTTATTGAAGAATGATCACCACAGTAAATGTACATCTATCACCATACATGATTATAGAATTTTTTTCCTTGTGATGAGAACTTTTAAGGTCTACTCTCTTAGCAACTTTTAAATATGCAATACAGTATTATTCACTATAGTCACCATGCTGCCCATTACATCTCCAAGACTTATTTATTTTATAACTGGAAGTTAGTACCTTTTGATCCTCTTCACCCATTTTGCCTCCCAACTCCCCACTCCTCACCTCTGGCAATCACGCAATCTGTTTTCTGTATCTATAAGCTTGGGGTTTTTTGTTTGTTTGTTTTTGATCCCACATATAAGTGAGATCCTGTTGTATTGGACTTTCTCTGTTTGACTTAATTCACTTAGCATAATGCCCTTAAGGTCCATCCCTTTTGTCACAAATGGCAAGATTTCATTCTTCTTTATGGCTGAATGATATTCCATCGTGTATATATATATATATATATATATATATATATATATATATATTACCACATTTTCTTTATGCATTCATCCATTGATGGACACTCAAGATATTTCCCTATCTTGACTATTGTAAGTAATACTGCAGTGAACATGGGGCTGCATATAGCATTTTGAGTTAATGTTTTCATTTTCTTTGGATAAATACTACCCATAAGTGGAATTGCTGGATCATATGATAGTTCTATATTTAACTTTGTAAGGAACCTCCATACTGTTTTCTACAGTGGTTGTACCCATTTACATTCCCACCAACATGAGCTTTGCATGAGGGTTCCCTTTTCTCCACATCCTCACCAATAATTGTTATTTCTTGTCTTTTTTTTTTTTTTTTTTGGCTGTGCTATGCATCATGGGATCTTAGTTCTCTGACCAGGGATCGAAGCCGTGCCCCCTGAGGTGGAAGCACGGAGCTCTAACCACTGGACCACCAGGGAATTCCCTATTTCTTGTCTTTTTGATAATAGCCATTCTAACAGGTGTGAGGTGATATCTCATTGTGGTTTTGATTTGCGTTTCCCTGATAATTAATGATGTTGAGCGTCTTTTCATGTACCTATTGGCCATCTGTATGTCTTCTTTGGGAAAATGTCTATGCAAATCCTCTGACAATTTTTAGAACAGATTGTTTAGGTTTTTTTGCTATTGAATTGTATGAGTTCTTTACACATTTTGGATATTAACCCTTTGTCAGATAAGTGAGTTGCAAATATTTTCTCCTATTCTCTAGGTTACCTTTTCATTTTGTTGGTGATTTCCTTTGCTGTGCAGAATGTTGATTCTTTCACTGTGCATACTTGAGTCAAGGCTGTAATGACTGGGGATTCAACCAGAATGTCCACAGCTGATGCCCAATTTAAACCTTTGGGTTGGTCTGCTTGGGATGCCATGACAAAATACCAAAGACTGGGTGGCTTGAACAACACTAATTTATTTTCTCACAGTTCTGGAGCCCAGAAGTCCAAGATCATGGTGCTGGAGGGATGGTTTCCTCTGAAGCCTCTCCTTGGCTTACAATGGCAGCCCTTTTGCTGCCTCTTCACATGGTCATCCGCTCTATGCATGAGCATGCTTGGTGTCTCTTTGTAGAAGGACACCAATCAAATTGGATTAGGACATGTCCTAAGGTCCTCACTGCAACTTAATTACATCGTTAAAGGGCTTGTCTCCAAATGCAGTCACTTTCTGAAGTACTGGGGGTTAGGGCTTTCATATATGAATTTTGAGGGAATACAATTCAATCCATAAAAACCATGAACCATTTTGAAGATTCTGCAGACAGAGCAGTGATCTAGCCAGGTGTCTCCTCAGATGACTTGGGTCTACTTGGAGTCTTGGGTTGCTCTTGTGATCATAAAAGAAATGGGGGTGTTGTAAATGGATTCACATCTTTTCCCCATTCCCCCCCTCCGCCCATTTTAGACCTTGCATTAGAAAACTTCCTGGCACTTCTTCCACTTTTGGCTCTGCACACTTCTACTGGATATGGGAAACCAGCCTCTACTGTTGTGCATGCAGACACCTACAGACACACTGCAGCCCAGGTGCAGAAATGAGGCCCTTTTGCAAAATGGCAGGTGGAAACCACTCATGTGCAGAGAACTTTAATTCTGTTTCATAACTATGAAGCAAATTAAAAACACTTAATTCTTAAATTGTGAAGGTAAATTTAAAAAATGATTAATAGAACGCTCTTTTTTTTCTTCTGAGAACTAAATATTTTTTTTAAAAAAAAACACACTGTTGCTAGTATTAAAATTTTTTAAAGATTGGGTTTGAATCAAGTTTGTTTTTTCTTCTTCTTTTTAAAAATATTTATTTATTTATTTTGGTCGTGCTGAGTCTTAGTTGTGACGTGCGCACTTCTTGGTTGTGGCGTGCAGACTTCTTAGTTGCAGCATGCAGACTCTCAGCTGCGGCATGCATGCGAGATCTTGTTCCCCAACCAGGGATCGAACCCAGGCCCCCTGCCCTGGGAGTGTGGAGTCTTACCCACTGGACCACCAGGGAAGTCCCAAGTTTATTTTTTCTTTATTTGGGTGTGCCCCATCTGCCAATTTGAAAAATGGGCTTATCTTTGTAGATAAACCTTAACAAGTAGATGTTATAGTGAATGGTCTGCTCTGACCTAATTTGTTAAGGCTCTGTGTTGTTCAATGTCAGTTTGTACCAGGCATTATGCTAAGTGCTGAGAACTCAGAATGATAGATTAACACATTATCCCTGCTCCTTTGGTAGTTTACTGCCTGATAGGGGAGAGATATAGGCGCATAGATGATGTCATTATAATGTGGGAAGTGCTTTGACAGTGCTTTGCATGGGGTAGTGGAAGCCTAGGAAAGAGACCTTAACTTGGCTGTGGTGAGGATTGGGGGTGGGGTAAGTCATTTCCCAGAAAGTAATGTGTTTGAATACCTGCTGGCCAGGTGGAGAAAGAGGGGACAGGGTGTTCCGTATAGCAGGAATAGCATAAGCAAAGGCAGAGGTTGTGAAACTGTACGTCTTTGCTGGGAATTGTAAGTAGTTTTGTATTGCTGGAGCGTAAATTGCAAGAATAGGGAGTGTGATGAAGATGATAAGCTTATCACCAGGTCGGCTGGTGCTAGAACTCTTGCCTGGCTGAAGAATTTGGATTTTATCTTACAAGTAATGTGGAATCATTGGAAGCTTGAAGCAAGTGTTAGATTTGCACTTTTTAGAAGGCTGTATAGTGTAGCCCAGTCTCTGGAATTGGACTGCCTTGATTTGAAGCTATACCACCACGTAACTGCTCTGGGCCTCAGTTTCCCCATGTAGAAAACAGAGGTGATAATAACAGTATCACCCAACTTCTAAGGTTGTTGTAGGAATTAAATCCATGTAATGTGCTTATAGTAGTGCCTGGCATATAATATAGTAAGTGCTCAATAAATGTCAACTCTTTCTCTAGCAGTGAGATGGAGGATGGATGTGAGTGGGTCAAAATTAAACAAGGCAGAGAAACCTATTGAGAGACCAAATGCAATTCTTCAGGTGACAATGGTACTAAAAAGTGGCAGTGGGTCTGGAGAGGAGGGGCCAAATTTGAGGGAGATTTGGGAGGTGACATTGTAATGCTTGGTGTTTGACTAGAGTGAAGGAAAGATGGTGATGGCTTAAAACGTTCTAGAGTGAGTAACCAAGTAAATGGTGATACCACCAACCTGGAGAGAGGAGGGGAAGCGAGAGGTAGTGGGAAATGATGAGCAGCGTGAGATTGCAGGAGGGGGAGTGTGAAGTCCAAGTAGAAGTGTCAGGAGGCACAGCAATAGGAGTCTGCAGCTCAGGTAAGAGGTAGTATCTGGAGCTGGCCATACATTGGTGTAGAGGAATGTTGTGTATTTGAGATTTCCTGGAGAGAATATGGAGAGGAGAAAGGGCACGGGATGGAATGCTGGGGATTACTAATATTAAGGGATGGACAGAGGAAGCAAAGTTCAAGAAGGCGAATAAGATAACACTGAGGTGGGGGGAGGACCAGAAGGGCTGAACACAGAAACCAAGGGGGTGGAGTGGCTTGAGGAGGCGAGTGGTTAGCAGGGTCAAACGTCTCACAAAGGCCACAGAAGGTAACTGAAAAAACAAATACTGGATATCTTTAATTATAAGACTACTTTAATGTTTTGGAAATTGGGATGTGACTTACAGCCCATGTACATATTTAATATGATGTTCCCCCAAGAAGCTATTATTAAATTGATGTTATATCTTATAATCAGGGTATCTTAGAATTGAGGAATACGATTGGTGACCTTAGTAAAATCAATTTTAATTTCAAAGTGAGAGCCAAAGACGTATTGCAGTAGGTTGAGCAGTGAATGTGTATGTTGGGCTGGAAACAGTGTGTGTAGACTACTTCTTTAAGAAGTTTAGAGAGAAAGGGAGGAAAGGATTGTCACTAGAGAGGGGTACAAGATTGAGTGAAGGTTTTCTGTACATGAAAGGGCCAAAAAATCTTTTTTTTTTTGTCTTTGTGTACAGTCTTTATTTGTTGAAATACCATTAGATTTTTCCTCAGGACAAGAGCAAAGATCATCCCCTGCAGAAACTTTGGAACTATGTACAGAGCTTTAGAGAACAGAGGACAACACTTTAGCTGAAGCCTGCCTGCTGACCAGAGAAGGGTATTCTGAGTGGACTCAGCAAAGAAAAGGAAATCAAGCAGGGAAAGAAAGGTGCCCATCTGAATCAAACTCCAGCTGCCATCAGGGCAAGTCTTGTGATGGTCACAGATTGGAGGCTCTGTTTTTGGAAGGTTCGAGTACAGCACAGGGGTTCCATGTATCTTTACGGCTACACCCCAGGCTGAGGTGCCATTAAGTCAATGTCACTCAAATTCCTGGCCAGCCAAACTCCGGCAGCAAAGAGTCCCAAATTAAGGATCAAGTTCCTCTGGAAGAGGCTTCCCTGGTGGCACAGTGGTTAAGAATCCACCTACCAATGCACGGGACACAGGTTCAATCCCTGGTCTGGGAAGATCCCACCTGCTGTGGAGCAACTAAGCCCGTGTGCCACAGCTACTGAGCCTGTGCTCTAGAGCCCGCGAGCCACAACTACTGAGCCCACATGCCACAACTACTGAAGCCTGCGCACCTAGAGCCCGTGCTCCACAACAAGAGAAGCCACCGCAGTGAGAAGCCAGCACTCACCACAACTAGAGAAAGCCCATGTGCAGCAGCGAAAACCCAACACAGCCAAAAATAAAATAAATATATTAATTAATTAAAAAAAGAAGAAAAAAAGTTCCTCCAGAAGTCATTTCTATCGGTGGCAAAGCGGTGGCAAAGCGGTAGACTCCCCGAAGCCAGTCTCCCACGTTGTCTGGAATTTCGGGAGCTTCATTTGCCAAGCCCGCAGTGGTCATGCCAGCCCCACTGGAAGCGATAGCAGCACCTCCATGCTCCACGAGGCCTCTCACCACGCACCTTCCAAAAAATCTATTGATGCCTTTGACTTTGTAGTTTTTCTTGTTGTGAACGTGGAGTAAATTAAGCATCACAATGGAAAAGGTGAAATTTCCTTCTGTTTTGGTTTACCATGTTAACTAGTAGGACATTTGTATGTACAGTATGCCAAGTATAGGTCCAAGGTTAAGTGCAAAAGGGAGGTCGTGATGAGGCAAGGGAACATATAAAATAGATAGGGAGAATGGATGGGGAAATTGTGGGTGTTGTGAGAGAAAACCCTCAGCTCTGCTGCTCTATACATGATGGTTCCAGAAAAGAGTTAGTCTTTTTTTTTTTTTTTAATTTTTATAAGTTATTTATTTATTTATTTTGGCTGCATTGGGTCTTCGTTGCTGCACTCGGGCTTTCTTTAGTTGTGGTGAGAGGGGTCTACTCTTCCTTGCGGTGCGCAGGTGGCTTCTCTTGTTGCGGAGCATGGGCTCTAGAGCGCAGGCTCAGTAGTTGTGGCACACAGGCTTAGTTTCTCCGTGGCATGTGGGATCTTCCCGGCCCAGAGCTCGAACCCATGTCCTCTGCATTGGCAGGTGGCTTTTTAACCACTGCACCACCAGGGAAGCTCTAGAAAAGAGTTAGTCTTTCCAAGACAATTACAGTGATAGAGGAGAGGTGGTTTAGTGGGCTGGAATGTAAGCATTTTTCCGGCAGTATTTATATTTATTTATATGTCTTACTGAAGAAAACTTTGAAGTCAGAAAAAGAAGTATGTACAGAAGGACCTATGGGCAGATGATGATAATAATAAGACATAATACTTATTTGGTGCTTCCTGTTGGTCAGACACTGTTGTAAGCACTTTATTTGTATTAGCTTGTTTAACTCTCAACAACAGCCCTTTGACATAGAAACTCTTATTATCCCCATTTTACAAGTGGGCAAACTGAGGTTCAAAGTGACTAAGTGGCTTGCCCGGGTCACACAGATCATAAGTAACAGAGCTGGGATTTGAATGCAGTCAGTCTGGATCCAGAGGCTTGTTCAGGAACAGGAAGGGGAAGGTGGATCAGGATGTCTGAGGTGTCCTGGGGTCACTAGGAAGGATGGACATGGTGGGGAGGCTGGACTTGACTCATGGTGTGAGATGCAGTCACAGTAGAGGTTTGAATATTGCAGTCAGGCCACAGGCAGACATCAACAGTCCTGCATCAGAGGAAGGTGGGAAGGCCCTGAGGTGATGGGCCCTGTATTTTAAGCAAGAGGAGAGAAGCCTGGACTAGGTAATAGCAGTCAGAATTAATGAGAAGGGGAAGATGCCAGTTGCCCAATATGTTTGTGTATATATGTGGTGGTGTCATTCCTGCACATGTTTTAGATCTGATAATCTGAGAGGACTCAAAAAAGAACTTCAGCTAAAGTTAGAAGTGAGGCAGAAGCAATCATCAAATTCATATGCTGTGATTAATTTATTTATTTTCTTTTGGGCAACCCTTTATTTCAAAGGCTAGTTTTTAGTTTAATTACAAGCTGTTCCTCATTTGGGTGGTGTCATAGGTTGGGTTCTTGGGAAACTGACTCTGAGATGTCAATTATTGTACCAAGACATTTATTAGGGAGTGTTCTTGGGATCCACACCTATGGAAGCAGGACTGGGCAGAGGGAAAAGCTGAGTTGCATTGTAGTCCCAACAAGGCCTCAGCTTACTGCACAGGGACCTTTGAAGCAGAAATAGCCCTTCAGTGTTGTCCCAAGTTGGGGAGTTGGGGCGATAGAGCTGGGACTTTATATGTGTCCTCCCCCTCTTTTTTTTTGTCCCACGTGGCACGTTGGATCTTAGTTCCCCAACCAGGGATCGAACCCGAGCCCCCAGCAGTGGAAGCAAGCGTGGAGTCTTAACCAGTGAACCACCAAGGGAAGTCTCCAAAAGTCAATTCTTGCTGGTTCCTTTTTTTTTTTGGCCACGGGACTTGCTCGATCTCAGTTCCCCGGCCAGGTATTGAACCTTGGCCATGGCACTGAAAGCCCAGAATCCTAACCACTAGGTCACCAGAGAACTATCCCCCCTCTCATTGATCAGGCATTGGATGCTGGTGCCCTGACCCTGTTGCTGCCTGGTAGGAGGCATGGCCCTGGGCAAGGCAGTGTTCTGGGTATCCTCAGAGAGGGCTGATGGCTGTAGGCCTTCTTCTGGCAGCAGTTCCAGCAGCTGAGACAACAAGTCCTTCATTCCTGAAGAGAGATCTGGTTTGCACATCTTGGTGTACATCACAGGTAGCAAATTGTAAAATTCGAGAATCTTAAAAAAACAAAGTTCCCATCATCAAAGCAGAGAAAGTTGACTTGGGCAAAAAATCAAAGCATTTCACTGTCAGCGTTCTTGATGAGGGCTGAGTCAGAGACTTCCATGTCCTCAGTTTTCAATTTAGTAAAGACTATTTGGGTCAATTTCTGTATCTGTTATTACATCTGATTATAGATTTGACTTTGAAATATAATGCCAAATATACAGATACAAAGTAACATGATTAGAAATAATTTCTAGATAAAATGGATCTGACTTTTAAGAGAATCATATTTTAGTACATAGTTTGCCTCCATTAAACTAGTGGCTTTTCTGAAAAGCAGCATGGTGTATAAAAGTATGGTATAATAAGGGGAAAAAAGAGGTATAGGAGAGACCTGTATGCTAATCTCAGCTCTGCCATTTCCTAGCTATGAAAACTTGGATCAGCCACTTAATCTTTTATTTTTTCTATTTATTTATTTATGTATGTAAGTAAGTATGTATGTATGTATGTATGGCTGCATTGGGTCTTCACTGCTGCCTGCGGGCTTTTCTCTAGTTGTGCCGAGCCAGGGCTGGTCTTTGTTGCGGTGTGCAGGCTTCTCATTGCGGTGGCTTCTCTTCTTGCAGAGCACAGGCTGTAGGCACGCGGGCTTCAGTAGTTGTGGCACGCAGGCTGTAGAATGCAGGCTCAGTAGTTGTGGCTCGTGGGCTTAGTTGCTGCACGGCATGTGGGATCTTCCCGGACCAGGGCTCGAACCCGTGTCCTCTGCATTGGCAGGTGGATTCTTAACCACTGCGCCACCAGGGAAGCCCCACACTTAATCTTTCAGCTTTAAAAAAAAAAAAAAAAGAAAGAAACAAGAAAAAGAAAATGAACCTAAAGGATTTCAGAGAACATCTAGTTCAAACCCGTCATGTTTCAGATAAGAAAAGGGAGGTTCAGGGTCAAGAGACCATATTCAGTTACTTGGATAATTTAATAAAGAAAAAGTATACTTGCATTGAACAGATATGCTTGCATTTATCTAAAGAAGACAGGACTTTGACTTAAAGCTATAAGTAAAGCATCCTTCATGAGTTTGAGCTTTGAAAACATGAATGAGAGTAATTGTGTAAGTGCAGGTTGGTAACTATATCACACCATCCTAGAATCCTCTGGCACTGGTGCTTATTTTGGGATGTGTGGGCCCCTCCTGTGAGCCCTGCTGCCTTTCTCCCACCATGTTACTTAATTAGCCTTGCCTCTCCTCACCTCCTCTCTCCACCTTCACCACACACCACATTTTCCTTCTCTTCTCCATTGGGCAGAAGGAGATTCTAATGAGATGATCTGAGCCCACTTCTGGTCCAGAACCAGCTGTGTGATCTTAGACACATTTCTTTACTTCAGTTCCTCATGTAACACTGGGATGATAATATTTGTCCTGCTGATCTGTCATGCTTGTTTCAAGGATCAAATGATATAATTGTATGTGAAAACACTTTGAAAAGCACAAAAGGCCCTACAAATGTATTATTATTATCCTATTATTACTCCTCCCTTTCCTTCCCTCCCTTGCCTCCAGCTTTGCTGGCTTCCTGCCAGGATTGTCTGACAAGTGACTGCAATTATTTGCTGAGAAGCTTTCTCTGAACCATGAAATGTCATTTAGAAAGCTGCTCTTGGACTAGGAGGAATCTAATTAGATTATTAGGAGTCACAGAGGGAAAAATTTTTTTAAATAAAGAAATTACATTAGCAGGAAATATTTTATTTCCACTGATAAAACAAGTATTAGCCTGCAACTGTAACAAAAAGCATTTTTAAAAGATATTTAGAATATTGGTGAGAAAGTGTGAGATCCGAGAGGAACGTGAATCTCTTGAATCGCTTGACCTTGGAATCTCATCATGGAGAGACCCAGCCCTAGATGCCCCATCAGCTGGGACTGCTCTCCCCTCTCCACAGCATTTCTCTGTCCACTCCTGATGGACCCGCCTCTCTTCTTCTTCTCAGGCTCACTGGCATTGGGCAGGGGTGCAGTGCAAACTTCTGAACCAGTAGTCAAAGTTGCTGAGAATAAACGTGAGTTGGGTGGGGCTGTGGAGAGTGGCGGGAGTTGGAGGGAAGGGAGGTGAGCAGGTGCAGACCCCTGGGGAACATCCAGCCCAGACTGTGGTTTGGGGCCATTTCCCCATCTTCTCCATTTACTGCTGTTTCTTCCTCCCACTCACTTTGATCCTGTCTGCAGCTGCCAAGTTGTCCTGCTCCTACTCGGGCTTCTCCTCTCCCCGTGTGGAGTGGAAGTTTGCCCATGGCGACATCACCAGCCTCGTTTGCTATAGGAACAAGATCACAGGTGAGTCACTCCACCTCCTTGCTGACTGCCTAGGTTGTAGGGGGCACACCCTGGGGCTGAAGTCCCCAGGGCCTTCCCGGCGCCTTTCCTGGGGGAAGAAGAGAGCCCCCTGGGCCTTGGGTGCCACCGTCACCAGCTTCTCTTAGCTTTCCAGCTCACTCTGCCCCTGTTTCCTCTGTCCTGGTAGCTTCCTATGAGGACCGAGTTACTTTTTCGGACAGTGGCATCACCTTCCATTCTGTGACCCGGAAAGACACGGGGACGTACACTTGTATGGTCTCTGACGAAGGCGGCAACACCTATGGGGAGGTCACCGTCCAGCTCATTGTGCTTGGTACGTGCCACAGGCCTTCTGTGTGGGCTTGCAATCAGTTGCTTCCCTAAACCCTTAGCAGGCTCTGCTAAGCTTTGGAGCTCGCTGATGGTGAAAATGCTCGTGGAGGTGGGGCTGGGGAGAGGGGTGTTCAGAGTCCTGGTGCTGTCAGAGAAGAACGAGCCCCTGGTTAGGGGGAAACTAAGGGCATAGTAAGGGAGGAAGGCCAGAGCTGATGGATGGGAGTGTCATGTTACTTGGCCTTCAGGCAGCCCTCCTGCTCTTGTGACAAGTACCTTCTCTCCCTCCCCAGTGCCTCCATCCAAGCCTACAATCAATGTCCCCTCCTCTGCTACCATCGGGACCCGAGCAGTGCTGACCTGCTCAGAGAAAGACGGTTCCCCACCTTCTGAATACTTTTGGTTCAAGAATGGGTTACTGATGCCTACGGAACCCAAGAACAACCGTGCCTTCAGCAACTCTTCCTATAGCCTGAACCATAAGACAGGGGAGCTGGTACGGACGGGGTCAGGGTAAAAGATGTGTATGAGGGGGGCGCAGGGTTATAGAACCCCCGAAAGTGGGGAAGAAGAGCAAGCAAGAAGGTAACCTTGACGTTAGGGTCAGGAGACAGAAAAGACAGGTACTTGGCTTCTTCAAGCAGGAAGCCAATTCGTCTTCTGCCCTCCAGATCTTTGACCCCATGTCGGCCTCTGATGCTGGAGACTATACTTGTGAGGCGCAGAATGGGTATGGGTCACCCATGAAGTCAGACACTGTGCACATGGATGCTGGTGAGTGAGGGCGTGGCTGGGGCTTGAGCTCAGACCCCAGGGTGGGGTTTGGGGTCTGCTTTCCATCCTGGCTTTGGCAATGTTGTCAATACCATGAACGAGCTTTCAGGTGCCTGACCTCTCATTTGTGTCCCATAGCGGAGCTGAATGTAGGGGGCATCGTGGCAGCTGTCCTTGTAACACTCATTCTCCTTGGAGTCTTGATTTTTGGCATCTGGTTCGCCTATAACCGAGGCTACTTTGACAGTAAGTATTTGCCCTCAAAGGCTCTCCTTTGTATCATCCCCATTTCAGGGCCTGGTTCTTGGGTGCCACCTGAGTACTGACCTGATACTGAGCCCCGTGTGTGTTGGGGACCTCCCAGGGAGCACCGGTCCCCCGTATCTCAGGGCCACACGCTAGGTCCCCCATTTTCCTGCGCCATGCTGTCTTCTACACTGCTGACACTCATGGTCCCATTTCTTGTCTTTCAGGAGCAAAGAAAGGGTGAGTGAGCTGCTGTCCTAGAGCTCTCTAAGGTTGAGTACATGGATGTATATGGTTTGAAGCTGAGATGTGCCCGGGGGAAGGGGTTGGAGGGGAAGGCAACTAGCCTGGTAGGGAAAAAACATCTGGATTTCTAGCCCTGTCCACTATGGTCCTGTGCTTGTCCTTTCTCCCTGCACCCAAACCTCCCTACCGAGAACTCTGTGCTTCCATTAAGTTCTCAGTCCCGGCCTCTAAAGTTAACAAGCAGAGGTTAAGGAGAGGGACTAGGGGACTGAGTGTCTCCATCTTCTGACTTGTCCGTAGGACCTCGAGTAAGAAAGTGATTTACAGCCAGCCCACTGCTCGAAGAGATGTGAGTATGCCTGCCCTGGGATGGGGAGGGCCTCCCGGCTGGAGTGAGGGGTTTCCAGACTGTGTTTATATGTATTCAGGGGATTATCAGCTAAAGAAGACTGTAGAGAGTTGACTTGAATGTTTTATTTCTGCAGGGGGAATTCAGACAGACCTCATCATTCTTGGTGTGACCCAGGTCCAGCTCATCTCCCGTCCTCTGTGCTTGCCTTACACAGGTGCTACCAGACTCTGGCCCCTGATGTCTGTAGTTTCACGGGATGCCTTATTTGTCTTCTAGCCCCCAAAGGGGCCCTCACTTTTATCTTAGTTAGGATGTGTTTTTTTTAATAATGTCTGCCATGTGCACCTTCTTTCTTCCTGCCTCCCTTCCTTTCCCACCACTGCTGAGTGGCCTGGGACTTGTTTAACGCTCTTTTTCCCCATCCCTATGAGGGATCAGGCAGAAGTCCTTACTGATGCCTGCTGAGTTCCCTTCCAAGTAGACTGCGAGGGTGGTGGGTACTCACTGCCCCCTGCATGTAGTGGTCCTCCAATAGGGAGGGATCTGGAGCTTGGTTCCTTGGCTCTTTCTCGCCGTCCTGAGGACCGGTACCAGCTGTTCTAGAGTGGGGACTGGAGACTGGAGCAGCTGAAATGGTTGTTTGGTGACGACGTCAAGTCTCTTCCGCCTCTGCAGCCCACTTTCTTCTGTCTCCCCGCCAGAAGTGCCACTGGGATCCTCCTGCACCGTCCTCTTTCTGAACACAAGCAGACTGACAGCAGCTATATCTGTAGAGAAAACAAGAGCTTTTGTTGTGGAGAGCATAGTAAGCTTTCAGGGCACACGGAGCAGAAGAGTTTTTAAACGACTGATCTACAGAAAAGAAAGCTGGAGCTGGTAGCTCAAGCCATCACCCTTCCCTTGGCTGGAACAACTGGACCCACACTTTTAAGATGTGTCTGCAGGGTTGTGGGAATTTGTGTAGTAGTCAGCTCTGCTGAGCACGTGTGTGTGTGCGTGTGTGTGTGTGGTCTCAGTTCTATACTGAAATTGAGTGTGTGTTGGAGGGCTTCTTAGCTCTTTGGTGAGATTGTACTGTGGGAATGGGAGAAATGAAATACCTAGGCTCCTTCTTAGTACAAACAAGAAAATCCCCAAAGCCCTGCTTCCTAGCGACCTGGGCTGGTCCCTAGCTCACTGTCCTACCCCTTCCTGGTTCCTGCCTTCAAGGCAGACATTGGACCCTCATTTCCAGAGTCCTCTTGTGGCAGGAGAAGGGCACCCCGGGTGAAGTGATGGTGTACTCTGGGTTCTACTTGGTCTGATCCACCCAGTGAGAGGAGAAGCTCCCACCCTGCCACCTCTGGCAGCCAGATACACTAATATACTTCCCTGAGGCTACAGGAAAAGCTGCTCCAGAGCCTGAGGCAGGATTTCTCAAATCATTTTCAGAATCACTTCTTTAGTAGTAGTTTAAAGTAGTGCTACTACTTTATTTAGGGGGTAGGTGTAAGTGAGAGCAGGGGTGAGCAGGGTAGTCCTCCCTGCCACTGCTTTCCTTGTCCCATCTTGACCCTTCTTTGCCCTTAAATCTGTTTTCTCCCTCTACCCCAGCAGCCCCAGTCTATTTATTAACTAGCAAGAGGGCAAATAAGGGGTCTTCTAGGGTGGATTTTGCTAATTTCTGTGGAGGATACTGAACACCACTTTGCCATATTCTGTTCCCTTATCTGACAATCCATCACAGAACTGAGTTTTCTTTTCATCAAGGATCCAGAAGGAAAAACAAAAACCAAATCGTATCGTCACGCACCAATAAGAAATAAGCTTTCCAGATGGAAATAAAATCTAATTAGGCAATAAAAGTAGAGATTGTGAAACGGTTCAGTAAGAATGAGATTTTTGAAGTATGTTTCAGTTTTGTATCATTGTTGGGGGGACAGGGTGGGAGGGATGTGGAGAAAAGGCCACAGGGAAGCAGAGGTGAATCATTGCTCCTGTTAAGTCTGAAGCAAATGGCTCCTCACTCCCTAGGTCACGACTTGTGAGGAGTGTGAGTCAGTTATTTACCAGCCTTGGACTTCACCGCTTCAGTTTACAACAGTCCCTTTGAGTTGGAAAACACCTCGTCTGCTTTCATTTTAGAATGTTACAACTAATTTTGGTAATAAATGTTTATTTTTCACATTGAGTTTGTTTAAGTCCTGAAGTTTTAGCTTAAAAGAATTGGGACCCCCAAAGTGACTTGAACATTCAAAAATCTTACCTGTAGTCTTTTTAAGAAAGAGATTAGGGATATCCTTCTAAATAGTCTGGTAGTTAGATTTCAGTTTAACTTACCATTGGCCTGTACGTGAATGGGAATGCTTCAAATGGACATTTTCTACATTAAAAGGAGACTTGGGGGTTGAGGAACAGGGTAATCCACAGAGATTAGTGTTTTAGACGTGAACCCACCCTGATTAGGGATAAAATGATTGAACATTAAGGATGTATTTGTTGTCCCTGTCTCAACAGGATCTGCAGATCAAGGCCAGGGGAGGGGAAAGTGGGAAATGGGGTTGGTTCATTTCTGAATGACAGGACAGTATGTTCTATGGGGGCATGGGGACAGTTTAGTAAAGGAGATAAATGAAGAAAAAATACAACTTGCACTTTAAGAAAAAAAATCTCTAATTTTGTAGCTCTTCCAATTTATTATCGCTTCTTTGGTACTAGCTGTAAAAATCTAATACAAAATGGAACTTTTTTGAGGGAAGTAATTTTTTTTTTTTCTTTTTGGCCGCGCTGCACAGCTTGTGGGATCTTAGTTCCCCAACCAGAGATTGAACCCTGGGCCCATGGCAGTGAAAACCCTGAGTCCTAACCACTGGACCACCAGGGAATTGCCCAGTAACTTGTTGGATAATTACTATCATCCACTAACTTCCTGACTGGGTATTACTACTATCCCCATTTCACAGATGGGGAAAAGAGGCACAGAAATGCTCAGGAACCTGCCCATGTTCACACAACCAGTACTAGGCAAGTAGTAGATCTGGGATTCAAGACAGCTGGGCAGAGGCTGGATAGCATATGTCCTGCTCACAGTGACCCTGCAGGAGGAGGAGCTGGAGATAGAAGTTAACTTCCCCTGTAGAGGTAGGTATGTGGGAATTAGGAGAGAGGACATTGAAAGTAATGATGTCCACCTGGGGTTTTCTCTGAGCTGTGACTACCCCAACAGTATCTACAGGACAGTGAGACAAGCAATTATGAAGCTCTTGGTAGAATGGAGGGCCTATGAGTGCCACCTTCTGGAATGAAGGATAACATCACTGCATTTTTGCCAGTGACCTAAATGAAAAACAAGGCATGCATATCATATTTGTGGATGGCAAGGAGATAGAATAACAACTTCATCAGCTTGCAAAATGAGAAGTCAAAAAGATCTCAGTAGGCAGGAATGATAAACTCCATTTAACAAGGTGAAGTTCAGTGGTAATAAGTGTTAAGATTCTGACTTTGGGCTCCCAAAACCAATTCTTCATGTATAAATTTGGAAAGATGTAGAACGTCTAGAACCAGAGGGATACTCTTCGCTGATGGTACTAAACTCCTGTATCAAGTTCTGTTTTAGATGTCAAACTTTAAGATGATTATAGACAAACTAATATATTCATAGAAAGTGATCTGGATGGTGACTTAAAACTTTTAAGGGACTTAAAGGGACTTAAAATTTTAAGGGACTTAAAACTATGCCATCTGGAAGCTTAATAAAAGAATCAATGTCAAGCCCAGAGAATCAAAGACTCAGGCAAGACAAAATTAGATATTTGAAGATTACTGGATGGATGGTCCCAAGGCAGAAAATTAGGACCAATGGATGATGTCTAAGAAGACTGGTTATAATTCAGAATGTGCCCTTCAGAGCTTTAAGGAGGAAGTGCTGTATGGAAGAAAGAATAGCAGTTTTGGAGTCAGGCAGACCTTGTTTGATTCCACCTTCTGTGACGCTGGCAAATTTTTCTCTCTGGGTCTCAGTTTTGTCATCTAAAAAATTGGTGATAATACCCACCCTATGAAATTTTTTTTTTTTTTTTTAAATAAATGAAGGTCTTTTTTTTTTTTTTTTTTAAACACTATTTTATTTATTTTATTTATTTATGGCTGTGTTGGGTCTTCGTTTCTGTGCGAGGGCTTTCTCTAGTTGTGGCAAGTGGGGGCCACTCTTCATCGCGGTGCGCGGGGCCTCTCATTATTGCGGCCTCTCTTGTTGCGGAGCACAGGCTCCAGACGCGCAGGCTCAGTAATTGTGGCTCACGGGCCTAGTTGCTCCGCGGCATGTGGGATCTTCCCAGACCAGGGTTCGAACCCGTGTCCCCTGCATTAGCAGGCAGATTCTCAACCACTGCGCCACCAGGGAAGCCCACTGCGCCACCAGGGAAGCCCTGAAATTTTTAGAATTAAATGAGACAAGATCTGTAAAGCATTTACAGTACCTCACATTATAAGAGCTGTCCATAATTGCTTTCAGACTGGATATTCTAGGCCAGGAGTTGACAAACTTTCAATAAATGGCTAGGTAATTTTTTTTTTGACTTACAAAGGTGGTTTTTTTTTTGTTTTTTGTTTTTGGCTGCCTTGGGTCTTCGTGGCTGCGCGTGGGCTTTCTCTAGTTGTGGCGAGTGGGGGCTACTCTTTGTTGCGGTGCGCAGGCTTCTCATTGCAGTGCCTTCTCTTGTTGCGGAGCATGGGCTCTAGGCACGCGGGCTTCAGGAGTTGTGGCGCACAGGCTCAGTAGTTGTGGCACACGGGCTTTGTTGCTCCAGGGCATTTGGGATCTTCCGGGACCAGGGCTTGAACCCGTGTCTCCTGCATTGGCAGGCGGATTCTTAACCACTGTGCCACCAGGGAAGTCCTCTACGAAGGTGTTTTTATTTTTTATTTATTTTTCAAAAGGTTTTAAAAAAAATTATGTGTAACATAAACAAAGTTATTTGTCAAATTTTTAAGGAGTTTCACATGTTCTGATTCTTTCCACTGCCAATCACCTTAGTTCCTCCAAACTCATAATCTTCACGATAAAATAGCCCTTTCAAAAAGAAGTTGTCATGTGAGTCAGCCCACAGTTCTTTTCGTTAGTCTTCTTTGATCTCCCGTGGAATATGGACACACTTCAAAATTCCCCACCTGTAATCTGTGGGATCCAATTTCCTCAAGCGATTTACTTTAGGACCATGTTTAGAGTCAGGAGATGGATCTGCCTGGTTCTGAATTTGACATCCTCTAAAAATGTATTAGGTTCAAATCATATTCACTCCTAAGCCATCACACCCTAGAACAGTACAGATCATTGGGATATGCCAATATCTAAGATTAAAAAAGTTTGTTAGGTTTTTCATAGTTTACTTGGCAGCTCTGTCTTGTAGTTCTTTCCCACAGATCTAACAGGTAGTTCTATGAGTAAAGGAAACCACACCATTACTCTATGAGGCGTTTCCAATGGTGTAGGTTTACAGAAAAAGCCCCGTCAGGATAGACCTCAACTCAAAGGTGTTTTTAAAAATAAAGTTTGATAAGAAAATATACACAGGAAAACAGTTACTCTGGATGGGGGATGTGTAGAAGCAGTTGATTCCTGTGGTGAACACAGCCGTTGGTTATAAACGCTGGAAGTCTTCTAACATGATGATACTATTCGTATTACCACCATTCTGGTATCTTTCTGTTGCCCGCTAGTTACCATCTCCACACATTCATCTACCACAGGACTCATAAAGGGATCAGATCTCCACAGTATTCCTCGGACATGTCTGCCACAGTTTAATTTCAATGACAACTTCTTTTCTATAAATTTTTTTCTTTTTTTTTGGCCGTGCAGTGCAGCTTGCAGGATCTTAGTTCCCCTACCAGGGATCGAACCCCTGCCCCCTACAGTGGAAGCACAGAGCCCTAACCACTGGACCACCAGGGAATTCCCCACAAATTTTTTTTTCAAATAGGGAGGGTGAGCTTGGCTCATGGTATCTGCCCAGCAGCTCAAAGTTTCCTCTAGAGGATAACTTTTTAGGCTTTGTGAGCCACACAGTCTCTACACAACTTTGCAGTTGTAGCAAGGAAGCATCCATAGACAATGAATGAGTGTGGCTGTGTTCAACTAAAACTTCATTTGTCGACACTGAAATGTGAATTTCACGATTTTCACATGTTGTCACATGGGTAACAGATCTTTTTCAATTGTTTAAAAATGTAAAAGCCATTCTTAGGTCCCAGCCTGCACAAAAACAGGTGATGGACTGGCAATTGGTGTGTGTGTGTGTATATATATATTTATATAAAAGAATATTTTAATTCTTGTCCTTAGAAACTGTAAAGACTGTACACCATTTGGAAATGAGTCCGTACCAAACAATGGCCAGAGAAGAATCATCCACTCTATGCCTTCTCTTTTGTCTGGTTACTCAGAAATATGTTATCAGTTATAACCGTTGTTGCTTGTCACCTCACATTATTTTAATCCATGTATTCACCATAGTCTACTTTCCCTTCCACATAAATTCGAGACCACTTTTTTTTTTTTAAGATGTTAGCTATGAGTTTTTCTTTTTTTAAAAAAATTTATTTATTTATTTATTTATTTTTGGCTGTGTTGGGTCTTCGTTTCTGTGCGAGGGCTTTCTCTAGTTGCGGCAAGCGGGGGCCACTCTTCATCGCGGTGCGCAGGCCTCTCACTCTCGCGGCCTCTCTTGTTGCGGAGCACAGGCTCCAGATGCGCAGGCTCAGTAGTTGTGGCTCACGGGCCTAGTTGCTCCGTGGCATGTGGGATCTTCCCAGACCAGGGCTCGAACCCGTGTCCCCTGCATTAGCAGGCAGATTCTCAACTGCTGCGCCACCAGGGAAGCCCGAGACCACTTTTTTACATACTGATAGAGCCGTTGGTATTTTATTCATAGTTAAAGTTAAAAGAAGGCAACTAACCCCCTTTTTTAAAAAAAAAAAAATTTATTTATTTACTTATTTTTGGCCATATTGGGTCTTCGTTGCTGCACGGGCTTTGTCTAGTTGCAGCGAGCTGGGGCTACTCTTCATTGCAGTGCGTGGGCCTCTCATTGCGGTGGCTTCTCTTGTTGCAGAGCACGGGCTCTAGGCGCGCAGGCTTCAGTAGTTGTGGCTCGCAGGCTCAGTAGTTGTGGCGCACGGGCTTAGTTGCTCCGCGGCATGTGGGATCTTCCCGGACCGGGGCTCGAACCTGTGTCCCCTGCACTGGCAGGCGGATTCTTAACCACTGCGTCACCAGGGAAGTCCCTCCTCACTCGGTTTTGAATGCAGACTTTAAGATTTCTTTGGCCCAGGTCTGTAACGTCCCTGGGGAGAAAGAAACTCGGACAACAGAGTGAGTGGGAGCAGCTGGACAAGAATAAGAGCTAAATCATTGGAGCCTGCAGGAGAGAAAGGAGTGAATGGAAAACCAGTATGTCAATGAGAAGTGATGTGGGAGGAGGGTATTTAACTAGCAGGGAGACTCATCCCCACTATTTTAGAACAACACTTAAATTCAGTTTCTGTTTCTAGTTGATTCTTAAACTATGTGGAAATAGTAATACAGTCATTTTCAGTAATAAATTATTATTTATAGCTCCTTGTTTGATGTCACCAACTTCCTTGAGGGCAGGGAGCTTGTCATGGTACGTGCCCAGTGTCTGGCACATCATGCCAATCGATAAATGGTGAATGAATGAGTATCATGTCCCCAGATCTAAATAAGTCAAGATAACTGAGGAGCTGCTATGTTGGCTGTCACCAGCATTATTACCTCTTGTTTCTTGTGTGGAAGCCAAATGAAAATAAGTTGAATGGAGCTGGGGGACAGAGGACCCCAGGCCCTGAATTTTTTTTTTTAATTAATTAATTAATTAATTAATTAATTTTTGGCTGTGTTGGCTCTTCGTTTCTGTGCGAGGGCTTTCTCTAGTTGCGGCAAGCGGGGGCCACTCTTCATCGCGGTGCGTGGGCCTCTCACTATCGCGGCCTCTCTTGTTGCGGAGCACAGGCTCCAGACACGCAGGCTCAGTAGTTGTGGCTCACGGGCCCAGTTGCTCTGCGGCATGTGGGATCTTCCCAGACCAGGGCTCGAACACGTGTCCCCTGCATCGGCAGGCAGATTCTCAACCACTGCGCCATCAGGGAAGCCCAAGGCCCTGAATTTTTCAACGTGCATTTTTTTCTTGGTGTATAGACAATGGAGACAGTGGAACAGGGTACGGGGCCGAGAAGAGAATGAAGTGGCCTCATTCACTCCCTCTGGTGTGCTAAGTCCTTCCAAGTGGGCTGGGCTCTTGGATTTTCAGAGCTGCTCTTCCTACCTCTGAGACCAGCTCACGGTTTAAGGTGTTGAGGTGGCCAATAAGGAGCACATTGAAACCTTCCTCAGGGAGACATCAACCCATACAGGAAAGGCTGAGTGCTGAGAATGAGGTCCCTTTATCCTGCTGTGAAAGGAGCCTGGCAAGGGCAGTGTGGCCAGAGGGATAAAGGAGGAGCAAGGACAACGCCTAAAGCCTCAGCCCCCTCCCTCTCACCCTTTTCCACCAATGTTTTGGCAACATTCCTAAAAGGCTTGTGACTTCCAATTCTGTTTGCACTCAGAACACCTGAAGTCTATGCTGTAGGGGAAGGAAAACATATCTTTTTCCCACTACCCTCCTAGGTTCTCCAGTTGGGGCCCCGTCATTAGACTGACAAGACAGATTAACAAGAGACAAAGAAACAGACTTTATTAATGTGTGTCATGCATACACGGGGAGAACTCAGATGAGTAACTCAAAGGAGTGGTTAGAACTTGGGCATATACAGCATCATAACAAAAGAATAATAAATTTTTAAAGAAGTGATGAGACAAAAGGAAAAGGACTTTCTAGGCTGGCAAACTGTAGGAAAGTAAGTATATGGGAAAAACTAATGCGAGATAAGTGTTAGGTTTGTTATGTGGATTTCTTCTGGTGCCATCTCTGGGCTAAAGGTCTAGAGTTGTCTCTGGTGATTAACTTCTGTCCTTCCTGGTAGAGAAGGTAGGCGGGCACCTTTACAAATTTCTGTTCTGCTTTTAGGCAACTAGGGGAAGGGCAGAGGGCTTTTCTTGTATCCACTTCTCATTCCCTTCAGCTCGAAATAATCAATATGCCAAAGTGGCATATTTTGGGGTGGCATATTCTGCTACTCTTCAATGTCTATTTTTGGAGGGGAGTACTCCACAAGACACAGGTCGAAATCCTTAAAGATGTCCAGGCTGAAAAGAGATGTCATTGTTGGGTAAAACCATCACAGATTTAAAAAGATGTGAGAAACATGAGCATTCTTTAGAGCTCTAGATAAGCAGATTTAGGTGAAAAACAGGCTTATATTTTCCCTCATGGGGCTACACATTTAGGAACCACAGAAGAGCTGATGTAGCTGAAGCTGTTCCCTAGGGAGCAGCAATCTGGTTGGAGGGCAGGAGCTGAAGCTGTATTTGTGTAGTGCTTTACATGATAATAGTTGGCCTGGAAGTCTCATTAGTGCCAGGCATTGTTCTAATGCTTTCAATGTACTAACTCATTTAATCCTCACACCTAAAAGAAAGGTACTGTTATCATCCCCATTTTCAGGTGAGGAATTGAGGCAGGAAGAAGTTAGTGCCTTGCCCAAGGTCATATAGGAGTAAGTAGTCGAGCCAAAATGCCAACCCAGACAGACAGGCTCCAGAGCCCAAATTCTAAAGACTCCCTATTCTGCTTCTACCAAGGTTACAGACACATAATTATCTATATGGGAAAGAGCTATTGGAAAGCTTCGCTAAACCACCCCAGCACTGTCACTCAGTACACAACTCCAGAGGCTTTTTGGAAAATTCACAGGTAAGAGATGTCATGTTAGGAGGCATTGCAGGCCAGAGGTGCCACTCTCATAGAATTCAATGTGAGTGATACCAGGAGGGCACAACTTGGGGCTCTTGCCTGTGGCTCCCTGTGGTGCCTGCAGAATCCAGGGCTGGATCTGAAGTCTGTTTCAAGAAAGCATTTTTTACGGATGCAGGTCAAATTTCCTATTCACTGAAAACTTGTTTAGTCCTGAGATAGGGCCTTATAGTGTCACCTTTAGGTCTTGGGCATGTAGAAGAGAGAAGGAAAAAAAGAAAAGAAGAAATAAAAGGAAAATAGGTTGGGGGGAAAGAAGCTGGCTAGTGGGGGAAGCAGGTGCTGACAACCTCTAGCCTCCAACATCAGAAAAGAGCCTAAGGTCCAGGTGGTCTAAAGTTGCCCTCTGCTATGGTCTGAAGGTTTGTGTTCCACCCAAATTCATATGCTGAAAGCCTAACCCTCAAAGGTGATGGTATTAGGAGGTGGGACCTTTAGCAGATGCTTAAGTCATGAGGGTGGAGCCTTCAAGAATGGGATTCGTGCTCTTATAAAACAGGCTCCACAGCGCTCCCTGGCCCCTTCCACCATGCAGGATACAAGGAAAAGTCTGCAATGAGGAAGAGAGCCCTCGTTCAACCACAATGGCACCCTGATCTTGTAACAGGGAAGAGCAAAATCTGACTCCATGTTGGATCTGTTTCTTTGACTTTAACCTTTGCTTTTCGTTGCTTTTGTTATTATAATCATACATAGTGGCCTGCCTCAGGGAACCCTCCCCACCTGTGAATGGCTGCAGAAAAGAAGAAACTAACACATCCCCTCCCATATGCTGGCCAAGCCAGGCAAAACTAATGGCCTTTTTCTTTACTTCCTCACCTCCTCTCCCTCTCTGCTCTATAAAAGAAACTGACATTCAGACCCCGATAAGATGGTTCTCTAGGGACACTAGTCCGCTATCTTCTCAGTCTGCTGGCTTTCCGAATAAAGTCACTATTCCTTGCCTCAACACCTCGTCTCCTGATTTATTGGCCTGTTGTGAGGTGAGCAGAGTGAGCTTGGACTCAGTAACAATCTCAGACTTCCAGCCTTTAGAACTGTGAGGAATAAATTACTGTTGTTCATAAGCTACCCAGTCTATGATATTTTGTTATAGCAGCCTAAATGGACCAAGGCACCCTCTAATATTTTAAAGAGTCTAATGGACAAAAGGACTAAACTACAGGTGTACTTGTGAAATGAGGTTGGTAAGAGGGTCAAGCCCAATGTCTGGTATGACAAAGGCCAATCCCTTACCTTTCCCCTGTCTGGAACTTGGTGATAAAGGTACTTCTCTCTTAAGTTGAAAGCTGGCTCCCCCAAAATACCACAAAATAATCTGTTGGTAAGGCAAAACCGAGTTTCTTGCTTATTGGAGTAACAGAGGGAACGTCATTGATAAAGTCTTAGTAGAGTCTCAGAATGGGGGTGCAAAGGCAGGGTATTGATGGGAATTCTGGAGTCTGGTTTACAGGGGGTATTTCATTGTGGGGGGAGGCAGGGGTTGCTGATTGAGATTAGGCATACTCTGTGGCAAAATAATTTAGGATTGGTGGGAAATATTTTCTAGGGAAGGGTTTCCTAGCTACTCTTGTTTGATGAGTCATTTTACGCTAAGGACACTTTGTCGGGATGTCTAGTTCCTGGGCAAGAGTTTCCTGGGTTAGTAAGGTCTTGTTAATGCAGACCTTCACATAGTGAAGTCAGGTTAATGTAAACAGCAAACTGTGTGGGTGTGGATTATTTTAGTGGCCATTTAACTCACAAAGTTTGGCATATGGCACATGCTGTAGCCAATAGGAAAGGGGTTAGAATACAGGTTTTTTTCATTAGGGAAGAAGGGGCAGGAGATTTAAGAGGTAAGCAAATGTGCAAAGGCACAAATATCCCTGAAGTAAAGGTACAGTACTTTTCCTGCAACTAGATATGCTACCACCAGGTGGAGCTAGACCCTTCTGGCATGGCTATTCTTCCAAACGTGATGCTATGTTACAGGCATAATTTCCTGGACATAGAGTTAAGTATGAGGAATTACAAATAGTTAACTTCACTTATCAGATTGGCAAAATTTATTATTATTATTTTATTTTATTTATTTATTATTGGCTGCGTTGGATCTTCGTTGTGGTGCGTGGGCTTCTCACTGTGGTGGCTTCTATTGTTGTGGAGCATGGGCTCTAGGCGCACGGGCTTCAGTAATTGTGGCACGCGGGCTCTAAAGTACAGTCTCAGTAGTTGTGGCGCACAGGCTTAGTTGCTCTGCACCATGTGGGATCTTCCCGGACCAGGGCTTGAACTGGTGTCCCGTGCACTGGCAGGCGGATTCTTAACCACGGCGTCACTAGGGAAGCCCCGGGAAAATTTAAAAAGCTTGTATAGGGGAGGAAAGAATACTTTACCTCTACCCTTCCAAGTACTTGGTTGAAGAACCCCCCTCCCTCCAACATTAAAAAGATTAACAGGAGAAAAAACAGAAGTTTAATAACATATATACCTCCAGTACACATGTTTCCAGGAAAACTCACCAAAATGGCTGAAGCTCTCACCTTAAATACTGTCTCTAGCTAAAGGCACAAAATGTTGGAGCGTTGGGGACGCAGAGCTAGTTATGGGAGGTTTTCAGGCAAAACACAGTAAAAAGGGTAAGGTTTGCTATGCAGATTTAAGTCTGTGCTTTCTCCATTGATAAGAGGTTTCTAGAGACTTGGTCATGCTCTTCTTCCAGGTACAGAAAGGGAGACACCCTTACAGATGGAGATTTCCCTTCAACATGTAAATTTCTCTTACAAAGGGTGACTTCTACTTGGTTTTCAGAGCTTTTCCTGTGTCTGCTGTTTTTAAAAAGTAAGCAACTCGGGCTTCCCTGGTGGCGCAGTGGTTGAGAATCTGCCTGCTAATGCAGGGGACACGGCTTCGAGCCCTGGTCTGGGAAGATCCCACATGCCACGGAGCAGCTGGGCCCGTGAGCCACAACTACTGAGCCTGCGCGTCTGGAGCCTGTGCCCCGCAACGGGAGGGGCCGCGATAGTGAAAGGCCCGCGCACCGCGATGAAGAGCGGTCCCCGCACCGCGATGAAGAGTGGCCCCCACTTGCCGTTAACTACAGAAAGCCCTCGCACGAACCGAAGACCCAACACAGCCAAAAATAAATAAATAAATAAATAAAGTAGCTAAAAAAAAAAAAAAAAAAGCCCAAATTTAAAAAAAAAAAAAAAAAAAAAAAAAAAAAAGTAAGCAACTCAAGATAATCCTTATGTCAATGTAGGGGAGCAGAATTTGCCGCTTTAAAATATGTCTCATTGGCATATTTATTGTTTGAAGCTGGTTATTTTCTGAGGAACAGCAGACATGGGAAGCGCTCTGAAAACCAAGTAGGAGTTGCCCTTTTGTAAGAAACATTTACATTTGTGAGGGAAATCTCCATTTGTAAGGGTGTATCTTCTCTGTACCTGGAACAGGAAGAGGACCAAATCTCTGGAAACTCTTAGCAATGGAGAAGGCAGTGACTTAAATCTGCATCACAATCACCCTTGCTTACTGTGCTGTTCCTGGTAGCTTCCCATAACCGACTGCCCCCATCCTAAACGTTCTCTTTTGACTTTAGCTGAGGATGGTATTTAAGGTGAGGGCTTTGGCCATTTTGGTGAGTTACTCAGTTTTCCTGGGTCTCTGCCCTGTACACATGTTATTAATTAAATTTTGTTTGATTTGCTCCTGTTAATCTGTCTCATGTCAATTTATTTCTTAAACCAGCCAGAAAAACCTAGTTGGGTAGAGGAAAATTTCTTCCTCCTCAATACCAAAAAGGCACATTTTGGGGTGGCATTTTCTGCTCCCCTTCACTTGATAATACACTTGATCGTCAAGGCTGTGGGGGAAACAAACACTCGTATGTTGTTGGTGTGAATACAAAAGGGAGGGTGGGACGTCCCTGGTGGTCCAGTGGTTAAGAATCCACCTTCCAATACAGGGGACACAGTTCGATCCCTGATCAGGGAACTAAGATCCCACATGCCTCGGGGCACCCACGCACCGCAACTACTGAGCCGACACAGCCAAATAAATAAATAAATCTTTAAAAACACACAGACACACACACAAACCAAAAGGTAGGGCAATTTGTCAATATTATAACAAAAGTACATATACATTTAAAATTTGACCTGGTCATTATGTTACCAGACCAAACTCAGGTCCACTCACCTGCCATGCAGCAAAGCCAATCTACTGATATCAGGTTGTGGTGAAGCAAAGTACAGCATTTATTGCAGGGCACCAAGCAAGGAGACTGGGCAGCCGGTGCTCAAAAGACCCGAACTCCCGATGTCTTTCAGGGAAGGGTTTTTAAAGGCAACATTTGGGGTGAGGATTGCAGCTCATGGAGTTTCTCCTGACTGGTTGGTGGTGAGGCAACAGGGTGATGTTTCAGAAGTCTTTTTTTTTTTTTCCACTCTATGTGGCTTGCAGGATCCTAGTTACCTGACCAGGGAATCGAACCTGTGCCCCCTGCAGTGGAAGCGCAGAGTCCTAACTCCTGGCCTGCCAGGGAATTCCTGATGTTTCAGGAATCTTGATCACCAACCTTCTGGTTCCAACCAGTCCGGGGTCTATGTGCTGTGGTCAGCATGTAGTCACCATCCTATACCTGGGTGTGTGGGTGGGGAGTGTCTTAGTTTCTGCAGAACAACTCAAAGACATGCGTCAGATTGTTATCTACGTCCCTTGAGGAGGAAATAGAACACTGTGTTGTGGCTGAAATATTGTTAAGCTATCATTACTTTTCTTGCTTGACTGCTTTTCCTTTTTTTCTGCATTCCCTCACTTCCCTAATAAGTAACTGTTTGAGTCTGCTCTTTGGAACTCAGAGAAAGCCTAAGGGACTAAATCCTTTTTCTACAAACAAGAAACAGGGGACAAGGAGGACTTTTTGTACCTGGGAATTCCCTGCAGGGTCCTGCTCATTTTTCAATCTCCTCCTTTCTTTGATACTTCTCAATCCTGAGGGGAACAGGGGCGGGACAAGAAAGTGAATAAAGTTTTGGATAGAGAGGTTAATCATAAACTGAGCAGGAGAACTCAGTTTTAGGGGGACTCGGTTTCAATCCCATGTCTAGGAATTTACCCTGAAGATATACCTCTAACAGTATGAAAATAAATGTAGGGACTTCCTGGGTGGTGCAGTGGTTAAGAATCCGCCTGCCAATGCAGGGGACACGGGTTTGAGCCCTGGTCCGGGAAGATCCCACATGCTTCAGAGCAACTAAGCCCGTGCACTACGACTACTGAGCCTGTGCTCTAGAGCTCGTGAGCCACAACTACTGAAGCCCGCACGCCTAAAGCCCATGCTCCACAACAAGAGAAGCCACCGCAATGAGAAGCCCGAGCACCGCAATGAAGAGTAGCCCCCGCTTGCCACAACTAGAGAAAGCTCGTGCAGCAGCAAAGACCCAATGCAGGCAAAATTAAATAAATAAATAAAATTAAAACAAAAACAAAAACAAAAAACAAAGAGCATTTGTGGAATAGAGATTTATATAGTAGTCAGGAAGGGCATTCTGGAATAAATCAACTAAGTTAGAAATAAGCTGGGCAATAAAACTTTGGGGGTAGTCTTCAATCATTTGTGTTTTTAAGAGGCAAAAATTGACAAGTTAACGTGTAACTTCAGAGTTTAGGCCCTAATTAATTGCAACTAGTAAATGAAAGGTTTGTACCTTAGAGCAGCACTGTCCAATAGAAGCATAATGCAAGCTGCATTTGTAATTTAAAATTTTCTTTTAACCCTATATAAAAAGTAAAAAAAAAAAAAAGTGAAATTAACTTGAATATATGTGTGTGTGTGTAGCCAAAATATTATCATTTCAATATGTAGTCAATGTAAAAAATTTCTTTTCTTGCTTAGTCTTCAAAATCCAGTGTGTATTTAACACT
This sequence comes from Balaenoptera musculus, assembly GCF_009873245.2. NCBI lineage: Eukaryota > Metazoa > Chordata > Mammalia > Artiodactyla > Balaenopteridae > Balaenoptera > Balaenoptera musculus. The sequence continues at coordinate 117,657,036 of NC_045785.1, read as the reverse complement.
CACATACAGCTCAGCTCAATTTGTATACTATATATTCATCAGAATTGTTGATGTTGCATTTTGATTTCATAAAATTTATAGTGAAAAAGTTGTTCCAAACATAATTAAAAATATACTGTGAATTCTCTGGCAGTCCAGTGGTTAGGACTGCCGAGGGCCTGGATTTGATCCCTGGTCGGGGAACTAAGATTCTGCAAGCCGTGTGGCATGGCCAAAACAAACAAACAAACAAACATCCCCCAAAAAACCCACCCAAGATGCAAATAAAGACAAAGACTTACATTAATATATATGTATATATATATATACATATATATTTAAAAGTTTCCCAATAACTGAAGTTTAAAATTTTAAATTAATTAAAGTTAAATAAAATTAAACATTTGGTTGTGCTAGCCACATTTTAGGTGCTCAGTAGACACCTGTGACTTGTGGTTACAGTATTGGACAGCCCGGAAGGAAAGAATGAGATAATCCTTGGGGGAGCCTCTTGGACCATGCTTGTGTGTGACCTTGAAGCCACATGCAGTCATCCTTTCGCCTTATTTGCAAGTTTTGGATAATTTTTGTTAAGAGTTCTGAGGGTATATCAATTACCTTGATTTTTAAAAACAGCTTTATTGGAATAGAATTCACATACCATACAATTCGCCCACTTAAGGTGTACAGTTGAATGGTTTTTAGTATATTCACGGAGTTGTATAACCATCAGCACAATCAAGTTTAGAACATTTTCATCACCCCCAAAGAAACTCCATACCCATTGCAATCACACCCCATTTCCCCCAACCCTGTTGGCCCTAGGTAACCACTAATTTACTTTCTCTCTCTATTGATTTGTCTATTCTGAATATTTCATATAAATGATTCATCCATTTTGCAGCATGTATCAATACTTAATTCCTTTTTATCACCAAAAAATATTCTATTTTATGGATTTGCCATATTTTATTTATCCACTTATCAGTTGATGGACTTTTGGGTTATTTCTCTGGATTTTGTATGTTGACTGAGCAATGGACATTGTCAGCCAGGTCACTTATGGGGCTGCATTCAGCTGGGAACTTGGCAGGGGCTCCTTGGTTCTCCTCCATGCCTCTCTCTCCAAGTTGTGTCTCACACTCCATGACCCCTCTTTCTCCAACAGGATAGCTTGGACTTCCTTATCCATGGAGGCTGAGTTCCAAGAGAGCAAAAACAGAAGGTGCCACTTCTTAAGGGCTAGGCTACACCTACATGATTTCTGCTACATTCTATCCGTCAAGGAGGTGACATTGTCAGATTTGGAGAGAGGGGAAATAGGCTGCACCTCTGATGGGAGGCTTTGGATTCTGTCTACCACACCCACATTTACCAGTGTTTTTAAAATTAGGTGGGGCTATTTGACTAGTTGTGGACAATGGGCTGTCAGCAAACGTGACGCATTTCATTTCCAGGCTAAAGCAAAGAAAAGCCTGCAAGATGCTCCAGATGTATCATCTGTTCTGTAACCAAGAAGGCCTCATGTTGAAATTACTGTGAACTGCTCCATGGATGACAAATATTTTGCAATCACCCGGACCTGCAGGTGACTGCATTAGCACGCAATAAACCTCTGTTGTGCTAAGCCACTGAGTTTGGAAGCTGTTTGTTAGGGAAATATAACGGAGTCCATCCTGATTAAAACATATGGCTTATGTCCTTACCTCACCCCTAAACCCAATACTGATGCTGCTGCTGCAGCTCTGACTTCCGGCTGCCTGCCTCACCCACTGAACCTGCTTTTGTGCTGTTGCTTCTGACTTCTCTGGGTAAACTTGCCTGATATAGCTTGACTCTGGGACCTCCCACCCTTAGTGGCTGGTGTACCTGGATTGACCTTGGATGCCCCCTGGGACCTGTTGTAGGGTCATGGCGAAAAGAGGGAGTTGCAGCAAGGTAATTGAAGGTCCTTGTGGCTTCAGTTTACACTTACCTGCAAAAACCAAAAAACAAAAAAACTATAGGCAAAGGGGAGCTGTCAAGAAGTTTTTTTTGTTTTTTTTTGTTTAAACTTTTGGGTTTATTTATTTATTTATTTATTTATTTATTTATTTATTTATGGCTGTGTTGGGTCTTCGTTTCTGTGCGAGGGCTTTCTCTAGTTGCGGCAAGTGGGGGCCCCTCTTCATCGCGGTGCGCGGGCCTCTCACCATCGCGGCCTCTCTTGTTGCGGAGCACAGGCTCCAGACGCGCAGGCTCAGTAGTTGTGGCTCATGGGCCTAGTTGCTCCGTGGCATGTGGGATCTTCCCAGACCAGGGCTCAAACCCGTGTCCCCCTCATTGGCAGGCAGATTCTCAACCACTGCGCCACCAGGGAAGCCCTGTCAAGAAGTTTTTAATCTGAAGAGTGAGTTGGGGAAAAAAAGATTTGAAGAATAATTTGCTGATGAGAGCAGGGTATATGTCTGTGATATTGTGACTTGTAATAAAAAAAATATATATTTGGTGTTCATCTCCATTTCTGGCACAGAGTTCTAAAACCCTTGGAATTTCCTAAATGATGAGGACAATAAAGATGTCTTTTGTTATGTGAATGAGGTGAAATTTGGACGCCACCTAGGGATAGGGGCTGGTTGGCAGAAGAACCAACCCTGTGATTAGAGGGTTGGAACTTTCAGTCCCACCTCCCTTGACCCTTAGGGAGGGGAGAAGAGTTGGAGGATGAACCAACCAATGGCCAACGATTTAGTCAATCAAGACTATGTAATGAAGCCTCCATAAAAATCCAAAAGGAGAGGGTTCCGAGATTCTGGGTTGGTGAACAAGTGGAGATTCGCGGAGAGTGGTGTGCTCAGAGAGGGCATAGAAGCTCCGTGCCCTTTCCCCGTACTTGCCCTATATATTTCTTCTATCTGGCTGTTCCTGACTTATATCCTTTCATAATAAACAGGTAATCTAGTAAGTAAAATGTTTCTCTGAGTTCTGTGAGCTGCTCTAGCAAATTAATTGACTCCAAGGAGTGGGTCATTGGAACCTCTCATCTATAGCCAGTAGGTCAGAAGCACAGGTGACAATCTGGACTTGCAACTGGTGTCTGAAGGGGGGCGGAGGGGGCGGTCTTGTGAGACTGAGTCCTTAACCTCCCGGTAGATAGCATCAGAATTGTGTTGAATTGTAGGACACCAGCTAGTGTCGAAGAATTGCTTGGCAGTGTGGGCAAAATCCCGCCTCCCCCGCTAGAACTGGGTCAGAACTCTTTTTTTAAAAAATATTTTTGGATTTATTTTTGGTTGCGTTGGGTCTTCATTGCTGTGCACAGGCTTTCTCTAGTTGTGGAGAGGAGGGCTAGTCTTTGTTGAGGTGCATGGGCTTCTCATTGTGGTGGCGTCTCTTGTTGTGGAGCACGGGCTTTAGCTACACAGGCTTCAGTAGTTGTGGAGCACAGGTTCAGTAGTTGTGGCTCACGGGCTTAGTTGCTCTGCGGCATGTGGGATCTTCCCAGACCAGGGATCGAACCCGTGTCCCCTGCATTGGCAGGTGGATTCTTAACCACTGCACCACCAGGGAAGCCCCTGTGTTGTCATATTGTTCATGTTCTCCACAGTGGGGGTCCTGGTGCTCAGTCTGAGTCCAGGCAGCAACGATGGTGGAGCATTTTAAGGAGCTAGATTTAAAATGGCGGCAGAAGAGCCCATTCCTTTAATTTTCAGATACTTTGACTTCTTGGGGCCTTACTTATCCTGCAGGGACTACCCCTCTCCGGGTTAGCTAATTCCTAGGGGTAGCAAGCAACTTGCTTGTGAGCATTCCTGCCATGTGCAAACGAACCAATCCAGAGCCCATACCCTCAGTCACCTGTCTGTTATGCTCTTTCACTCTGGGCCACTATCCACCTGCCCTAATCACCCAGGGTCAGGTACCAGACAACTAGGGACAGCCCCTGTGCCCCAGAGCCCGCTGAAATTATTCAAACTAGCCAATCCTAAACCTGCTTATCCTGCCTTGCCTCTTCCTTCCTGTGAAAACCACAATAAAGGCTCTTGTGTAAGTTTTCCCCCCACCCCTGTGGTATGGCATCCCCCGCCCCTCCCTTGGGAACTGTGAGTATAACTATCTCTTTTTTTTCTTCCAGTTTTTTTGAGATATAGTTGACATACAGCACTGTATAAGTTTAAGGTGTACAGCACAATGATTTGATTCACATACATCCTGAAGTGATTATCACAATGATTTTAGTGAACATCTGTCATCTAATACAGGTACAAAATTAAATAGAAAAAAAGAATAAAAATTTTTTTTTCTTGTGCTGAGAACTTAGGATTTACCCTCTTAACAACTTTCATAACATACAGCAGTGTTAATTATATTTATCATGTTGTCCATTACATCCCTAGTACATTTAAAAAAAAAAATAAATTTATTTATTTATTTTTAGCTGCGTTGGGTCTTCGTTGCTGTGTTCGGGCTTTCTCTAGTTGTGGCGAGCGGGGGCTACTCTTCGTTGCGGTGCGCGGGCTTCTCACGCGGTGGCTTCTCTTGTTGCGGAGCACGGGCTCTAGGCGCGTGGGCTTCAGTAGTTGTGGCACGTGGGCTCAGTAGTTGTGGCTCGCGGGCTCTAGAGCACAGGCTCAGTAGTTGTGGTGCACTGGCTTAGTTGCTCCGCGGCATGTGGGATCTTCCCGGACCAGGGCTCGAACCTGTGTCCCTTGCATAGGCAGGCAGATTCTCAACCACTGCACCACCAGGGAAGTCCTTTTTTTTTTTTTTAATTTAGGAAATTATTTTATAAGTCCTTTTGACTCAAAATCTGAAAGATATTTTTTTAAATTGATAAGTATGATAATATAAAAAGAACTTTCCATGAAACCTTTAGGCAATGGAATCATCACCTCAAGCAAAGCCAAAGCCAGATATCCAACAGGAGAAAATGTTCACCGCTTCCATTATAGACAAAGGGCCAGTCCCCTGAATGTGTAAATTGCAGATGCAGGCCCTTAGGATAAAGCCCAACCGAGAACCCAGGAAGAAAAGGGCCGAAGACCCCCAACAAGGAGTTTGTTCACAGAGAGAAAATAAAGGCGACTCTGAAACAGGAGAGGACGCTCAACCTTATTTACCCAAGATTAGAAAGCAGCAAATCCACACTACGCTGAGGTACCATTTTCACCTATGAGATCGACCCCCTCCCCCTTTCACCACCCCGCACCAAAAAAGCATTCCCAAGTTTGATGCCACGTGGGGTTGTTGGCGAGGCTGCGGAAAGAGGTGCTGCCGGAGAACGCCTGCCCTGCTCTTCCGGTCACCGTCCCTGATCTCCCGAGATTCCAGACTCCGTTGCAGTGAGGGTGGCTGGCACCGCGACGGCCCTGCACCACCGTGAGGGCACAAGGGCACCCGACCGGCCTCCGCAGAGCGCCGTGCACGGGGGCTGGGCGCCATTCACAGGCCCTTCAGTCCGTGCACGTCGATTTGAGCAAATTCCGCGGGAGTGAATCACGCTGAGAAAACGGAGATGCTAAAGTATTGATTTGCGACGCGCAGTGTTGCATTCCAACGACTGTCACCCAGGACATCCCTTCTCAGGACGACACCCCCCCGGGACCCGAACTGTCGGGCAGAAGACGGGCGGGCGAACACCGACGCGAACAGAGCGGCCCCGAGCAAGGAGGGGTGAGGGGGTGTGGTGGTGGTTGAAGAGCCTCCGTAATCATGGCTTGTGTCGGGCACTGGCTAAGCGTGTAGGAGGCACGCCTACTCATTGAACGGTTGTTGAATGTGCAGTGCGTGCGGGGGGAAGAGCGGTGGGCAAAAGCAAGTTCTTGATTTCCGGGGCTCGAACCGTGAGAGCTGCTGCCGTGTCACCGCTCCCTTCGCATTCTCCGGCTGCCGCCCCTGTCCCCGGTCTGCAGCATGAAGTGCACCGGCCAGGAGGCCAGGAGTCGGGCTCCCGGTCTGGCCTGGGCTCCGGGAGCGAGGAGGCGGTCCGGAGGGTGGAGCCCGCTCGCGGTAGCCGCGCCTCCTCGGGGGACAGAAGGCGGAGCATGCAGATTGGAAATGGCTGTTCGGCGCGGGAATAACGGAACAATCAAGTACATAGAATTTCTCCTCACAAAGTAGAGAGCAGAAAGCCTGCACAGGAGTCCATGATAGCACTGTCGACGACGCAAAAGGAATTAGACAAAGAGTGTGGATTAGGATGCTCACCATACTTGAATAGGGATGAAGGAAGAACCGCAACGGCCAGAGTCGATCAACTGGTGGTGCATCTCGGCGTTTTCATTAAAATCAAGAATAGGAATTGTTTGTATTAATTTAGCATTTGGTAAGTTTTGTGTCGAAAAGTAACACGTTAAATGAGTTTTTAAAATTAGGGGTTACAGTGGCGGGCTGTTTTTCTTCGCCCTGCGCATCTGCTTCTTTTTGTAGGTTTGTTTAAGACAGTGTGGTTTCTCTACGGGAGATAATTCATGGTGTCAAGATTAGCTCTTGGGGGGGTGATTCATTGTGTCAAGATTAGCACTTGTGGTGTTGTCTACTAATCGGCTTTTTTTCCACAGGGCTTTGACAATGGTTTGTCTTGTTTTTCTGTAAACTGTGGAGTAAAGAGAAAGGCTGGTAGGAGTAGTTACCTTAAAACTACTTGTCCATTGAGTAGAAGCGCTGCTGCTATCGACGGAGCGTAAGGCGGGAATGTTTTCGTCTTTTTCTAGATATGTGTTCAGTGACTCTCATTCTGTAGAACTTCGTTTCTTTTCCCGCTTCTCATTTTATGAGTTTTATAGCCCGAAAACTTTTCAATCCTTTCTTTTTTTCCTGAAGGAGGGACTCCTGATGGAGCCGTATGGAAATGATACAGCTCTCTGCCATGGGAGAGAGCTGAAATCGGCACACAGCGTTACTGGTTACTCACAGTCTGAAGGAGAAGGACGTGGTTGCCGAACAAGGAACTCCGGACATGAAACTCGGGAGACGGAGAAGCGTTTCGGCCAACAAGGCCCTGCAGGATCGTGCTCCATTTCACGGTTGTGAACTTTCACGTTAGCATTCTGTACGTCTGCGAAATACTGGTTGCGAAGTTTTTTTTTTTTTTTTTTTTTTTCAGAAAACTGAGATTCCTACATACAGCTTTACTTTCTCCGTGAAGGGAAGCGTGTGTTCAGTAATTTATAGTTTTAGTATTCTTACTTTGGAAAGATCCAGTTAGCTAATGAATCTCCATCAAAACCCTTTATTTTTTCTTGAATTTTACTTTATTTTTTTATACAGCAGGTTCTTATTAGTTATCTATTTTATACATATTAGTGTATATATATCAATCCCAATCTCCCAGTTCATCCCACCATTAAGTTATACTTAACCTAGAGTATAACTGTCTCTTCAATGACAGTTGTGTCCTCATTTATTGGCCTTGCCATACCTAAGTAGTAATAAAAGCTACATTTTAAAACAGGGGCTGGTGTTTCATGTTGGCTTCTCTGGTGGTAGACACTGAAAAGGAGTTTGAGGTACAAGATGGTCTTTGGAATCCAAACCTGTGAAGGAAAAGAAGGGCGGTGATAGCAGGGAATGGAGACAGGCAAGGTTTAAGACTTTTTAAAAAAAAAATTATTTCTTTATTTGGCTGCGTCGGGTTTTAGTTGCAGCACGTGGGATCTATCTTTAGTTGCAACATGTGAACTCTTAGTTGCGGCATGTGGGACCTAATTCCCTGACCAGGGATCAAACCTGGGCCCCCTGCACTGGGAGTGCAGAGTCTTAACCACTGGACCACCAGGGAAGTCCCAGTTTAAGACTTTTAAGTGATATTTAAAAGGCAGAATCAGCAGGATTTGAACCAAGTCTTCCAACTCAGCTTGAGTGGATGGTTAGTACTGTTCTTAGTCCCAGACAAGTGGGGCTCCTGCTCAGGATGCTTTAGAAGGCACCACGCTAGTCTCCGTGGCAGTGCCCGTCTGCACAGGGTGAGGAGTCCACAGATCCATTTTCCCTACCAAAGGAGACAGCCTGTCTGCAGAAGTAAAGAATGAGTAAAAGAAGCAAGAAGAAGATGAAGAGAGTAGCCTGAGGACCTCACCTGAGCCTGTACTTACCCCATCATGCCCCTGACTCCACCTCTGGATCTCCTAGTCACATAGCTGATAAATTCTACGTTTTTTGCTTATGGTGGTTTTTGAGGTAGATTTCTATCACTTGGAATTGAAAGATTCCTGACTGCTATTAACAGCACAACATGTTGAAGCAGAGGATGGAAATGTACTTCATTTTAATGTAGGCAGACAGCTGGATCATGGGAACTAAATGTTGAGATTAAGAACAGACAACCGAGCTTCTTTAACATAGAAACCATATATATATATATATATTTTTTGGCTGAGCCACACGGCTTGTGGGATCTTAGTTCCCCAACCAGGGATTGAATCTGGGCCCTTGGCAGTGAAAGTGCAGCGTCCTAACCACTGGACCGCCAGGGAATTCCCTAGAAACCATATTTTATTCATCTTTATATCCTGGCATCTATTAGGATACCTAGCTCATAGAAGATAGTAAATGCTCTTATACAGAGCACGGCCTAGAAGGAGAGATGCAAAGTCTTGGGTTAGGAAAAACATCTAAATAGGCAAGTTTTGCTGTGAAAACCTAGCCTAGACAGGAGATGGTGCAACAAAGAAGAGTTAGGCTTCCCCATATAAGACAACATTGGGAAGTTGGCAATTGATTGATGTGGGAGGCTAGGGAGAGGCTGTTATAGGTCTGGGAGCCAGAGGCGGGGTCACTCTTCTGAGGGGGAAATTCAGCCAGTAGGAAGTTCCTTGTTGCAGGGATGCTGAGAAACATGAGAGCAGAGATGCCTAATTCCCATTTTTATTTATTTTTTGGGCTGTGAGGTAATTCCTCTGTTATCCAAAACCTTCGGTAGCAATCTACACAACTGTCTTGGATTGGTGATGTTTTGCAGATGAAAGAGGGGGCTCCATACTTGGTCCTACATGCAGTGGAGAGAAGAAAACAGCGTGGGAGGAGAGATGTGAGAGAATTCAGCTAGAACAGGAAGTCAGAGCCAGAGGTGACCATAAGGAGCCCCTGGGAATCCCCTGAAATCTCAGAGAGGGTGCTGGGTTTTTCCATAGTATGTAAGGCAGGAAACTGAGCCGATGGATTTTTTTTTTTTTTTTTTTTTTTCAGTTTTAGAGGGAAGAGTCTCCAATGAAGGTTGGAAGACTTGGACTTGGGGACATCCTGACTGGAATGTCTTACACATTCATTTGACTTACACATTCATTTATTTTTTATTTTATTTTAATTTTTGAATTGTATTTTATTTTTTTATACAGCAGGTTCTCATTAGTCATCCATTTTATACACATCAGTGTATACATGTCAATCCCAATATCCCAATTCATCACACCACCACCACCACTCCCCCCAACCCCCGCTTTCCACCCTTGGGGTCCATACGTTTGTTCTCTACATCTGTGTCTCAATTTCTGCCCTGCAAACCAGTTCATCTGTACCATTTTTCTAGGTTCCATATATATGCGTTAATATACGATATTTGTTTTTCTCTTTCTGACTTACTTCACTCTGTATGACAGTCTCTAGATCCATTCATGTCTCAACAAATGACCCAATTTCATTCCTTTTTATGGCAGAGTAATATTCCATTGTATTTATGTACCACAACTTCTTTATCCATTCGTCTGTTGATGGGCATTTAGGTTGCTTCCATGACCTGGTTATTGTAAATAGAGCTGCAATGAACATTGGGGTGCATGTGTCTTTTTGAATTATGGTTTTCTCTGGGTATATGCCCAGTAGTGGGATTGCTGCATCATATGGTAATTCTCTTTTTAGTTTTTTAAGGAACCTCCATACTGTTCTCCGTAGTGGCTGTATCAATTTACATTCCCACCAACAGTGCAAGAGGGTTCCCTTTTCTCCACACCCTCTCCAGCATTTGTTGTTTGTAGATTTTCTGATGATGCCCATTCTAACTGGTGTGAGGTGATACCTCATTGTAGTTTTGATTTGCATTTCTCAAATAATTAGTGATGTGGAGGAGCTTTTCATGTGCTTCTTGGCCATCTATATGTCTTCTTTGGAGAAATGTCTATTTAGGTCTTCTGCTCATTTTTGGATTGGGTTGTTTGTTTTTTTAATATTGAGCTGCATGAGCTGTTTATATATTTTGGAGATTAATCCTTTGTCCGTTGATTCGTTTGCAAATATTTTCTCCCATTCTGAGTGTTGTCTTTTCGTCTTGTTTATGGTTTCCTTTGCTGTGCAAAAACTTGGAGAGACAGTAACCATTCTGTGATCATGAGGCTGAAAAAAAAATATATATACAAAGGATGGTGAAGCAGGAACATCAAAGAAGTGAAGTACCCTCTTGAGACAGTTGTGTCTCATATCAGTCCTCCATTGCCTACCCCTGGAAATTTTGTTTTGTGATCAATAACCCCCTGAACTATTTAAGCTGCTATAAGTTTTTCTATTATTTGCAGCCAAATATAATCCTTGGCTAGGGGTTCAAGAAACGGACTCTTTTAGGACAGATTAGTGGTTGCCAGAGGGGAGGGGGCTTGGGGGAGCAAAGTAGGTGAAGAAGATTAAGTACAAATTTCCAGTTATAAAAAAAGCAAGTCATGGGGTTGTAATGTACTGCATGGGTTATATAGTCAATAATGTTGTATTAACTTTGTAAGCTAACATGGTAACTAGACTTATTGTGGTGAACATTTTGCAATATACATAAATGCTGAATCAATATGTTGACATACTAATATAATATTGTATGTCAATTACACCTCAACAAAAAAAAAGAAAAAGAAAGAAATGGACCCTTTAAATCTCTACTGGTAGAAATAAAAATTGATACAAAGTTATCAGGCAGACAATATAGATAACTTCAAAAATGTTTATAGATGTCTTTAGTCTAAATCTTGGTGCACTAAATTCACCTGGTCCCCAGAAAGTTATTCATATATCTGAGTCTCAGTTTCTTTTAACTGAATACAGATGACACAGATAATAATAAAATACAGATAATAATGGTAAAGTCTTCAATATCGTTTTTTAAAAATTAAATGGAATAACATTACACCCCTTATAAGAGTGCCCGGCTTATGGTAACTGCTTGATACATACTAGCTGTTATTTTATTGTGTTCTTGAGAGTTTTGAAAAGTCTACTTCAATTCAATTTCAGTCACTCATTAAAAAGACATTTTTGGGCCTTTCTGCTGCTGAAGAATCACTGTGCCATGCATTGTGGTAAACTCTGAAACAGATGCAAAGAAAACAAAGACATGTTCATTGAGTTGTAGAGTGCAGTGGGAAAGAGGGCAAAGTCAGGGGAATGGCAGGGAGAGACATCCATGTAAGCAAATAATTCAAACACTATGAGTACACTTTTTTTCTACATAATTTAAGAGACTAATGCATTAAAAACATTATTAGTTTATATTTTTGGACACACAATGTTAGATGTAATTTTGTGACAACAACAACTGAAGGGTGGAGAGCTATAAAGGAATAGAGTTTTTATATGATATTGAAGTTAAGCTGGTATAAATTCAAATATGATGTTATAACTTCAGTATGTTACATGTAATCTCCATGTTAAGCACAAATAAAATAGCCATAGGATATACACAGAAGGAAATGAGAAAAGAATTTGAACGTTTCACTACAAAAAAATTTATAAACTAAACTTAAAAGAAGACAGTAATGCAGGAGATGAGAAATGAAGATCTATAAGACATATAGAAAACAAAGCAAAATGACAGAAGTAAGTCCCTCCTTATCAGTAATTACTTGAAATGTAAATGGATTAAATTCTCCAATCAAAAGATAGAGATTGGCAGAATGGATTAAAAAATCATGATCCAAGTTTATACTGTCTCCAAGAAACTCACTTTAGATCTGAAGACACAAATGTGTTGAAAGTAAATAAAAGTGAAAGGGGGGAAAAGATATTCCATGCAAATATTAACAAAAAGAGGGCAGGGTTGGTACACTAATATCAGACAAAATAGACTTTAAATTTTAAAAAGTTGCAAGAGACAAAGGACATTATATATTAGTAAAGTTTCAATACAGCAAGAAGACATAGCAATTATTAACATTTATGCAACTAATAATAGAGCATTAAAATATATAAAGCAAAGATGGACATGATTGAAAGGAGAGATAGTTCTATAATAGCCATGCAACCCCTAAGGGAAAGGGGTGGGAGACTTAATCATCAGACCAGAACAGCCCCTGAGTTCTCCTTCCAAGGGGTGGAGGAACTTTTGCTTACTGTCTCCCTCCCTCGATGAGCTTCTTGGAATGAGGACTTCCCTGCTAAGTTGGGATCCTGTGCTTGTTTTGTAAACTCCCTGGGGATTGCTGCTGAGTCCTTTAGGAGGAAAGCCCAGTGATGCCACTGCCTACATATTTTGCTCAATGTAGACAAGAACTTTGGTTTTCTCAGGGCCAGCCTAGGCTCAGCACAGAATCATAGACTATTTATCATGAAGTTCATTTACTTCCACGGGAAACAATATAAAGTTACAAAATTAAAAAAATTGCCAATTGAAGATTAAGAAGCAAAAATAGAACATGTTATCAGTATCATCTTAAATGAAAGGTATTCTAACAACAACAAAATAGAAAGGCCATAATCGCAGAGTAAATATAGTTCTTTAGCTTGAATATATTTATTTCCATGGAAAACGCACAATTTTGTTCTTTTTAAAAAAATAGTTGTATTATTTTAAAATATTTATTTATTTATTTACTTTCTGGCTGTGTCAGGTCTTAGTTGAGGCATGCGGGATCTCTTGTTGCGATGCGTGGGCTTTTCGTTGCGGTGGGCATGCTTCTCTCTAATTGTGGCATGCGGGTTTTCTCTTCTCTAGTTGTGGCGTGAGGGCTCCAGAGTGCGTGGGCTCTGTAGTTTGCGGCACACAGGCTCTCTAGTTGAGGTGTGTGAGTGCAGTAGTTGTGGAGAGTGGGCATAGTTGCCCTGTGGCATGTGGGATTTTACTTTCCCGGCCAGGGATCGAACCCACGTCCTCTGAATTGGAAGGCGGATTCTTTACCACTGGACCACCAGGGAAGTCCCACAATTTTGTTCTTATATTTTGTATGTTGTATGCCAACCACTGGAAGTGTCATGACCTGCCACATCTTCAGACAGCAATTTGTGACTCTTTGATTCAGTACAAACCTTTCTCATGATCAAAACCTTTGACATTATTCATATCCCAGAGCCAATGATTTCTTTGAGAAAAAACATTTAAATCCCTTTCCCAGGGGCTTCCCTGGTGACACAGTGGTTAAGAATCCACCTGCCAATGCAGGGGACACGTGTTCGAGCCCTGGTCTGGGAAGATCCCACATGCCATGGAGCAACTAAGCCCGTGTGCCACAACTACTGAGCCTGTGCTCTAGAGCCTGCGAGCCACAACTACTGAGCCCACATGCCACAACTACTGAAGCCCACGTGCCTAGAGCCCACGCTCCACAACAAGAGAAGCCACCGCAATGAGAAGCCCGTGCACCGCAACGAAGAGTAGCCCCCGCTCTCCACAATCAGAGAAAAGCCCATGCGCAGCAACAAAGACCCAATGCAGCCCAAAACAATAAATAAATAAAATAAATAAATTAAAAAAAATCCCCTTTCCCAGTGATAGAATCAACTACTTCCTCCTATGTATTTTCATAATTTTGAGGCAAGCTTTTACTATATAACTAATATTGTTGCACTTCAAATATTTATTTATCTTTTATAGCAGTTCTTAGGAAAAAGTTGGTGGTTTCCTACGTTTGCTAAGCTAATATTTTCTATTTCGAGGATGTCAAGGAAATGAATTACTCAATAGGTCCGGATGAATTAACATAAGTAAAGAGTTCTCTGATGCCAAGGAGTAAGAATTTTTAAAAATTGCAAGAATAGATCATAACCAGGTCTAAAACCTGGTTCTGCTACCAGGATGTTGTGACTACAAAACAATCTTTCAGTACTCCTGTACACTTTGATATTCTGTAAGATTGCAATGCTAGTACTTATTGGGGTAAAACCAGGATGGATTTTTGAGTGAGGAATGGATGTGGTGATATTTTTTTAAAGGAGTGTAGTTTTATTCAATTTGAAATTTTAATGCAAAGTGTTCCTCAAGATGTATATTAAGATACACAAATTCAGATTTCATATTTTTGAAAAACACTAATATATGTTATTATACCACAAATATTGGGATTTTGGAACGTAAGGGCTCTGTATTTCAGAATGTCAGCACATGCCAAACCTGTACTGCAATCACAAACTCCCCACCCCCCCAACCAGGCCCAGGTTTTAGGGCTGCTCAGTCTCATCCAGCAATTACACACCTTTCTGGTAGAGGTCACTGAATACACATTTGGCCACACAGTCTCAATAGTCCCACGTTAGAAGCTGTATTCAACAGATGATAAAGCCATGTGCTGATGCGCAAAGAATGAACATCGGAAAGAATTTTCAATCCAAATGTAATTTTAAATGTATTGCTTTATTTCCCCAAATTTTACTAGTCAAATTTTAGAAGTTTGATATATTGTGTAGGAACAATATTTCTCGGCTCCCTCAGCTGCTAGCTTGGGTCTGTGTCATTGGTTACTATAATGCATATGAGTAGTAAATACTTGCTGTTGACTGAGATGATGGAGAGAAAGATTTTGGGAGTGATATATATATATATATATATATATATATATATATATATATATATAGAGTGCTTGTGCGTGTGCGTGTGTGTGTGTGTGTCCTGACTGAAGATGATTTCTCAAGGAAAATTTTCCCTACCATTTTCCTGTTGAAGACCCAGAATCAGTTATTCCTTTCATTCCTGCTTGCAAAACAGACCACCTTTTCTCCCTGAGGTCCTGTCCTTTGTAATATAGAACCAAGGCAGCTGACATGCAGTGCTCACGTTGTTTCCCAGAGGTCTTCCCTTAAAGCTCCAGTGCAGTAGTTACATCACATACCTCCTGAGATACCACAGGCAACACATGTAACATTTTCCCTACAACAGAACACAGAACTCCATCCTGATAACCTCCAAGATTAGTTTCTTCATCAGCTATAAACATACCACCAAGCCAGGGCTACATATTTGATTTATTTCTTGAGGCTGGAAAAAGGACGATGTTGACTTGTGCCCTGCCTGGTAAAGCCTTCAGCCTGAAAGTGACCCCTTCTGCTTACATTTCTTGGCTAGAACAATTCCCATGGCTTGTCTAACTTCACAGAGAAGAGGTGCAGTCTTCCACGTGCCTCAAAAAAGAAGAGAATTAATCACAGTGAACAACCCTAATGATTACCTGAGAAATTCCCTGATGAAGTGATATTAGTGGTCATTTCCGTATGGTTGTACCAAAGAGCAGAGATGCACGGGAGACAGGTCAGTCCTCTCTGCATCTCTCCCTCCCTCTCTCCTTCCCTGCAACGCAAATACAGACAGGGTGATATATAGAAGCACATGGGTAAGTGTAAGTTATTAATAATATTCCAGTTCTGGGGTTGGGTAGTGGTTTATACATGTGTAAGGCATTTGCTTTCTTCAACACTGAGCATGTTGAATGGCTCCTGGGTGCTGGAGGCCCAGGAGTGAGAGGAAGCAGTGCCCTGAACATCAGCATCTGGTCCCAGAGAGCCGGCCGAACAGCAGAGGGGATGGGGATGAGGAGTCGTAAGCTCAGTGGTCAGCCAGAGCGTGGCCAGTGGACAGTGCTGAAAGGAATTGGGCTGGGGGTGTGTGTGGAATGGAGAAATCTTGTTTGTAAGCATGAGTAGACCATCACCTGGGGATTATGGGCTCCAGTGTGGGCAGGAACTCTCCTAATAATGGGAAGGAATGAAAGCCAGAGAGATTCAGTACCGTGAATTCCAGCTCAGTAGAACTCCTGGGCTGGTGGACCCTAGGACAGTACAAGTTACATTAAAAACAGTTAATGATATGAAGTTGATAACTGCATGTGGTTATATATGAGGATATCCCTATTAGGCAAATACACACTTTTCTAGGGGAAAGGGCCTTCACGTATGTAACTTACCTCAACTTGTTCAGAAAAAAGTGTGTTTGTGTACGCATAGAGAGAGAGAGCATACATGATAAAGCAAATGGGGTAAAATACTAACAATAGGTGAATCTAGGTAAAAGGTATATGTGTGTTTTTGTGTTATTTTAATTTTTGCAATGTTCTGTAAATTTTCAATTATTTCTAACCAAAAAGTAATTAAAAGATGACATGACAGCGCGAAACATGTCACACTCTGGGTTTGGACAAAGTCCAGTAGGAAGACAGGGGAGAAATCCAACAGCTTTGCCTGTGGGTGGGCGTGTCAGGCAAGGCTTCACGGAGGTTTCAGGAGAGACTTGAAGGATGCCGTCTTGACAGAGGTGTGTGAGGCACTGGAGCTTCTGACTGAGGTGGGAGCAGGAGAGGTTGCAGGGAAGAATTGTAAGGTCCCATCCATCCTGAAAGTCTGTTACAGAATGTAACACTGTATGTGCTCTGACCCAGCAGGGTTCCCCCTCCTCAGATGGTGAGTGTCACCAGTGTGACCAAGAGCACTGCTACCTGCCCCTCCAGCCAGTCACACATTCCTTCTCATTGCCAGGGTTCAAGGCCCCAGGGACCTTCAAGGGAAGGACTCCCGAGGGAGGGACCTGCAGCCTGAAGTGAGCAGGGCTCGGCGGGGCCCTCATGGTTTGCTCTCCCTATAAAGGCTTAGCACTTCACCCACCTCAGGGCTCTCTGCAGAGGCGGTAGCTCTGAGTCTCCACTCGGCTGGGAACTCTCAGCTCCTGGCATCTGTGAGGAAGGAAGGAGGGAGCTCTCCGTGCTGTAAGGAAGGTGTTTCTGAGTCTGAGACAAGATCCAAGTGTGTGGGGAGCCATGATGCCAGCTCAGGTCCGGTCTTGGTCTCAGAGATGCGGAGTTTCAGAGAAAGGAGCCTGTGGCCCCTTAAGGATTTGTAGCATTGGATAGCGGTGGGGGCTATTCCAGGAGGTTCCAGAATGCTCATAAGCCCATCACTTTCCATTTGAGGTTTCCTTACTCAGAAAGTTCAAAGAGCAAGGATGGAAGGAAAAGATGGACAAGCCAATGACCTTGTGCATCTCCTTTCCCCTTAGGGGCCAGGGACCAGATTCTGCCTCCTGCTGTTCCTCTCTTTGGCCACCAGAGGGCCGAGTGCAGGTAAGTCACTCAGGAGCCGCAGTTTCTTCAGCTCACCTGAGGTGTGCAGTAGAGCTGAAAGAGTAGAGCTGGGCTGGATGCTGAAGTCCTGGGCCAGAGCGGAGTTATGAAGATGCAGAGAAGCCACACTTCGCAGCCGACTTGAGATGTGGCCTGGGTGCTGACTGCTGGCCTCTCTGGGGTCTGGTCTGAAGCTAAGGCATGACTTGGGGCCGCACTCTGTGCCTCTGTGTGGCTTAGGAGGCTCAGGGAACCATGATAAAGACTGTGCTCCCTTCTAACTACTCCTACTGCTATGGCCTTGGCCCGGGGATTCCCAGAGGGAGCTGGGTGGTCAGAGCTGTGTCCAGGGAATATCCTTCTTTAGTCCCCATCCTCACAATTCCATCCTCACAGCAGGTGTAATGATAGTTTTCATTTTTAATCAATTGAGCAGAAGAATGCAAGTGTTAAGCCTGTACTAGATAGTGGGTCAGCTAGTCTTAGCAGAGAGGATCCTGACCTCTGGGGCCGCATAGCGCAGTGATGAACTGGTGAAGTGGGCAGGGGCTGGGATCTGATGGCCAGGAAGGCTGCTGTCAGCAGTACCAGACTATTAATGAGAATTATCTTCGCATCCTCTAGCAGCGACCCATTCTCCTGAGACATTTTGGGAGAGCAAAACCTGTGCTTCTTTCCTGTGTTTCCTGCCTAGAAGCATCAAGGAAATCAAAGAAAGTTGTGGTGAAGCAAGTGGTGTGTTATAAACCAACCCAGCATCCTCTCATTTTAGTCACTTTTAAGCTAAAGGGACCCCAGTCATGGACAGCAAGAGGAGTGTACCCATCACTCCTGTCTGCTCTGACTCCAGCTACAGCCAAGGAGATTTCCAGTGAGAATTTTGAGGTTTTTCACTCTCACCCAGGCACAGCAGACATGATCTTCTGAACACAGAGAGAATGCAGTGTTCCTGGTGACTCTTAAGGTGGTGGCCAGAGCGGTGATGAGTCTAAGATTTTCCCCTTCTTGTAAGCTAAAGAGTTAACCTGCCACAGTTTCATAGATGCTGGCAGAAAATATGAAACTCCTGACAGTGAGACAAAGAAATTTATTATTCACATTCATAGCAGTAGCCAGAGTATCAGCATTTTCTTGTGCTGGTTCCCTGAGTCCCATCCCCACAGGGTGATGTGAAGAGGGCCAGGAAACATTTGCAGATTTAGTTTGTTTGCCAAGCAGCTCGTAAATTGGGTTTGTCAAGCAAGTACAAACCATTTCAGATAAGCTAGTTTATTCTCTTTGGGGCTGAGTATGAGGAGGAACTCTGTGCTTAGAGAATCTGAATCTTATATAAAGGGCTGAGACCATGCCTGCCCTTTACTCTTAGTTCCAGAGGCTACATCCTGATGTAAACTTGAGATGTGGTTGGGTGCTGATTTCTGGCCTCTCCAGGCCAGAAGGAAGCACAATCCATTGAGAGTTAATATCTCTGTCTTCTAAGGATGTTAGTGCTACAAAGTCTTTGAATATGTAGCGTGGAACAAAGGCTGTCAGTGTCCCTGTTCATAGATGACCCATAGAGAATTGTACTCTAACAAATGGATATGTGTGGGAGCCTCTAGGATACATTTCTGACTTTCCAAGGTGTTTCTGGTTTTGGAGCCTGAGGTGGACCCTGTGCTCGCAGACACGGGCTCTCTAGGCTGGTTCCCTCCGCAGATGGCCTGTATTTCCTCCACACTGAGAATGGCGTCATCTACCAGACCTTCTGTGACATGACCTCTGGAGATGGCAGCTGGACCCTAGTGGCCTGTGTGCACGAGAACCACATGCCTGGGAAATGCACGGTAGGTGATCGCTGGTCGAGTCAGCAGGGCAGCAGGGCAGACTGCCCAGAGGGGGATGGCAACTGGGCCAACACGTTTGGGTCTGCAGAGGCGGCCACCAGTGATACAGGGTTGGTGGCACTGACCACCCAGCTGGGAAAGGGTGAGGAGCTGAGTGTGACTGGAGCAGAGCATGTGGAAGGGAGGATGGGAGATGGGGATGAGGAGGTAGGGCTGGAGAAGAAGAAGGAAAAAAGTCCATGCCTTGAATCACGACTTTTCTCCCACCGGGTCTTTTTGGGTGGTGGGGCCTTATCGTCTGCTGGAGGTGGCAGGTGTCTGAGCACTGCTGGGCACCTGCCCCCTGGAGCCCAGAGCTCTCAGCTCAACTGAGAACGGCATGTGTGGGTCTTTGGTTAGTGGGACCTCCTGGGCTGTTCAGGCTCAGTGTCCGTGTTGCTCTGCAGAACCCTGGTTACTATGACATCCAGGCCCAGGACATGGGCACGTGGCATGTGCCCAACAAGTCCCCCCTGCAGCACTGGAGGAACAGCTCCCTGCGGAGGTACCACACCAACATTAGCTTCTTCCCGAATCTGGGACACAATCTGTTTGAACTCTACCAGGTATATGGGGCTGCTGGCTGTTCACACTCCTTTTGGTGGACAGAGAGCCAAGTGTTTGGGGTGAGGAGTAAGTCTGCTCTGGGTTCCGTATCACTAACAGGTGCTTGCGCTTGGCTGTTTCTTCCACCTGTGGGTCAGGTGAACTCATGTGCTACCTCTCTCAGGAATCTGAGCTGAGCACGGGATGAGGCCTATGGAGGAGGAGAGAGCAGGTAGAGAGGGAGAAGGACAAGGGGCTTGAAGCTAGTTAGGAACCTAGCTATGGGGTGGGGGGAGGGGGAAGGAGTCACTATTATTTAGACTGATTTCTGCATATTGACACCTGAAGGCTCTAAATCCCCAAATTCCCAATGTGGCAGCTTCTCTACTGTCCTCACACAACCTGCATCTTGGGTCCCTGCAGAAATACCCAGTGAAGTACGGATCAGGGAGCTGTCAGACTGACAACAGCCCAGCTATTCCTGTGGTCTATGACTTTGCTGATGCTGAGAAAACTGCATCTTATTACTCACCAATTGGTCAGCGTGAGTATCTGCTTCCAAAGCCCAGTCATCAATCCTTCCCTGCACTCTTGGGGAAAGTGTAACTAACAACAATTAACAATTGTAGCATTTGTTGAACGCATACAATGTGCCAAACTCTTTTCTAGGAACTTGACATGGTTCTGTGTCATTTAATCATCATTAGAAAACTATGAATTTAGAATTACTATCCTCTCCAATTTATAGGACATAAACCCAGGCTTCTTAACCAATACCCTGTATGGCTCTTAAAATAGTAAAAACTAGGCTAATGTTCACAGGTGAGAACAACTTACAAAGTGGCGAGAAAAATTTATTTTTGTTATGATGGATAGCTATTATTTTAAAGAAGATATTTTTTCAGCATAATAAAGCCACAGAATTTAAGTCTTTGGTGGGAAAACAAGAGCCATTACTTTTTACATTTACTATTTCAGTGAGAGCAGGTAATGGTAGGCAGGGAAAATAAAGTCATGGTAATTGGATGAGAAGCGTGCCAGCATAAACAGATGGCCACATCTGATCATTGCTTATTCCTGCTGGACCTCTGGAGGTCTTCTTGCTGATCTTCCAGTGGAGTCTAATTTCTCCTATGAGCCTTAGGCAGACAAGTGACCTCTTGTGAGCCCATGCCTTGGTCCTCTTTCCCCAGATGGAGGGAGGTTCTCTTCTAGCCAAGTTCAGGGTCAGGATGTAGCAGCCATTGTCCACAGAGGTGCAGGGCTCTCTCCCCATAGCTTGGAGTGTTGAGTTGTAACCTGACCTGTTGGTGTAGGGAATCCCTGTGCTGGTGAAAGGGAAGCTGTTTCTAGTTCTTCCTTTGAATACTTGGCCCTTCTCTGCCTCTTCTTTTTTTTTTTTTTTTTTATAGCTACTTTTATTTATTTATTTAATTTATTTGTTTATTTTTGGCCGTGTTGGGTCTTCGTTTTCGTGCGAGGGCTTTCTCTAGTTGCGGCAAGCGGGGGCCACTCTTCATCGCGGTGCGCGGGCCTTTCACTATCGCGACCCCTCCCGTTGCGGGGGGGGGAGGCTCCAGACGCGCAGGCTCAGTAGTTGTGGCTCACGGGCCCAGTTGCCCCACGGCATGTGGGATCTTCCCAGACCAGGGCTCGAACCCGTGTCCCCTGCATTAGCAGGCAGATTCTCAACCACTGCGCCACCAGGGAAGCCCTCTGCCTCTTCTTTTCCAGGGGAATTTGTTGCAGGATTTGTCCAGTTCAGGGTGTTTAATAATGATAGAGCAGCCCAATGCCCTGTGTGCTGGGATGAGAGTCACTGGTTGCAACACTGAGCACGTGAGTTTATTTATTTATTTATTGCCTGCGTTGGGGCTTCGTTGCTGCACGCAGGGGCTTTCTCTAGTTGCGGCGAGCGGGGGCTACTCTTTGTGGCGGTGTGTGGGCTTCTCATTGTGGTGGCTTCTCTTTTTTTTGGGGCACAGGCTCTAGGCGCGTGGGCTTCAGTAGTTGTGGCACACGGGTTCAGCAGTTGTGGCTCGTGGGCTCTAGAGCGCACGCTCAGTAGTTGTGGCGCACGGGCTTAGTTGCTTCGCGGCATGTGGGATCTTCCTGGGCCAGGGTTCGAACCTGTGTCCCCTGCATTGGCAGGCGGATTCTTAACCACTGCGCCACCAGGGAAGTCCCAAGCATGTGATTTTTGAGAAGATATACGGCCTGGCGTGTTTGTGTGTGTGTATGTGTGTGTGTGTGCACACCCACCCTATGGAGCAGGTTGATGTGTTTCTCCATGACTTGCATTTTTACTTTTTTGCTGGTATTTTGTGGACATAATTTTTAAATTGTTACTATTATTTTTTAATCGACATATAACATTATATAAGTTTCAGGTGTATAACATAATGATTCTCTATATTTATATAGTGTGAAATTATCACCATAATAAGTCTAGTCAGCACCCACCACCACACATAGTTACAAATTCTTTTTTCTTGTGATGAGAACTTTTAATATCTACTCTCTTAGTAACTTTTCAATGTACAATACAGTATTATTAACTATAGTCACCAGTCTGTACATTACATCCACAGGACTAATTTTATAACTGAAAGTTTGTACCTTTTGACCACTGGACATAATTTCCTGTATTGAAGTGCAATTTATCTGTATTCTCATGTATGATTAGTACTTTTATGTTGTGTTTAAAAAGTATTTCCTTATGCTGAGGTCATGAAGATATTCTCCACTATTCTTTTTTTTTTTTTTTTAACATCTTTATTGGAGTATAATTGCTTTACAATGGTGTGTTAGTTTCTGCTTTATAACAAAGTGAATCAGTTATACATATACATATGTTCCCATATCTCTTCCCTCTTGCGTCTCCCTCCCTCCCTATTCTCCACTATTCTTATTAACTTGTAGAAGCTTTATGTTTTTGTCGTTTTTCCAGTCTTGTAGAAGAGAGCACCATAGGTGTGGTGACTGGAGACTGCCTTTGAGGGAAATTTTGTGGCTGGAAGGGCAGGAGGAAGATGGAGTCAGAGCTATAAGAATAAGCGCATTCACGTAGGGCCTTTTCCTTGCTTTCCTTCCTGTCAGTCTGAGAAATGTGACCCTGAAGTCAAGAACATCTTCACTTCCCCCATGAATTATCAGTTTGTCCATTTGTCAGTCAAAATGAGGCATCTGTGCCCTCGTGGAAGGACCCCTAGTTTGTGATTCAGAAGACAATCCAGACATGTGTCAAACTCAAGTTTGACATAGCAGTGTGAAGGATATGGATTCAAGAGCAGGGAAACTAAGGGCAGGGAGGCCATGAGGCAGATGTAAAGGTGCAGACGTGAAATAATAAGGACCTGAGCCAGGGTGTTCTTGATAAAGTTGAATGAGAAAGGACAGATACATAGACGGTGGAATCAACTGTTCTTGATGACCAAATGAATATGGGGGATGGCATGTGAAGGAGACTGAACATACTTCAGGTTTTTGTTTTGGGTGACTGGGTGCTATCAATTAAGATGGGTGACAAGATGAGGAATAGATTTAAGGGCAGCAAGAGAGAATTCGTTTGGTTTTGCTCAAGCAGAGTTTTGATCTAGAGATACTTAGGTGGAGACATCCAAGTGGTGGCTGGATATGGAGTTTCAAGCACAGAAAATATCTGGCTGACCTCCGACATTTAGGAGTATCTTGACAATATATGATTATGCTGGTACTAGCTAAAGTCATGGGAGGAGATGAGCCATCATCGGGAGAGTGAGGTGTGGACAGAGCCGTGAGGAATAGCATTTGGGGAATCGATTGAGGAAGAGAGGTGAGCTGAGGGGCCTGAGAATAAATATGAAGGAAGGTAGAAAGGAATTCAGGAAAGAGCATGATTTCAGAGTCCACTGGAGGGAGGGTTTTGTGTGGGGCAGTGGTCAAGGCCAAGTAGGATGAAGACCAAAGATTCCAGGGGATTCTACCATTAAGAGCTCACTGGTGTCCTAGCCAATCCCTCATTGTGTCTCTTCCCCCTGCCCCCCAGCACTGCATCGGCAGAGAAGGATTCTTCCCAGAGGCCAATCCCATGCAGTGTGGGGACTTCTCCTCCTTTGACTGGAATGGATATGGAGCTCACAGTGGTTACAGCTGCAGCCGGGAAACAACTGAGGCAGTTGTGCTCTTGTTCTACCTCTGAGAGCTGTGTGGTATGAGACGTGAAACCCAGCTCCTAAGCTCTGATACTCAGAGATGGAAAAACGGAATGTTAAGAAGGAGAGGAAGAGAATAAATTACATCGCATTGTGGTCCTAAGTTTCTTTGAATTCTTTTTACAAATTGACTGAGACCTGGAGGGATGTTTTAAAATAATGCCTCTTATTCTAATGATTTCTACTTTAGACGATCTGAGTTTGGAACTTCAAGTCTCTGGTATCCCAGAACACAAGTTTGCCCCTCTTTCTAGGGAAACCCTGAGTGAGATTGAAGAGCAGGGGGAAATCTTTCTTGTTAAATTTCCTATCATACTGTTGTTATTGGTTAATGAAATAAAGCCCTCAACATCAACGTCTTAAGGAAGACAAGATGACTATTATTTAGATTCATAGGAAAAAAGAATTCGAGGTCACAGCTGTCCATTTCTTTTATTCCTCCTGCTTTGACAGTTGGGAGAGTATCCTTAAAATGATTCTAGAGCAATTCCAATGTGTGTGTTGGGGAGGGTTCTCACAGCACCAAGAAATTCACTGACGGCTAGCTGGATGTCCTACAACTCAACACAATTTTGACCCAGTCTATCAGGAGACAATATCAGATCCCCATGTGAAGGGCTCAGTCCTACAAGTCTGCCCGTGGAATCCCCCACTCCAGATGCCAGTTGCAAGTCCAGATTGTCACCTGTGCTTCTGACTGACTGGCTATAGATTGGAGGTTCCAATAAACCCTTCCTTGGGTTCAATTAATTTGCTAGAGTGGCTCAGAGAACTCAAATAAACATTTTACTTACTAGATGATCAGTTTATTATAAAAGGGTATAACTCAGGAACAGCCAGATGGAATAGATGCCTGGGGCCAGTATGGGTGAAGGGCACAGAGCTTCCTTGCCCACTCCGAGCACGGCATTTTCCCCCAGTCTCCACATATTCACCAACCCAGAAGCTCTCCAAACCCTATCCTTTGAATTCTTTTTTTTTTTAAACATCTTTATTGGAGTATAATTGCTTTATCCTTTGGATTTTTATAGAGGGTTCATTACACAGGCATGAATGATTAAATCATTGCCCAGGGCAATTGGTTAAACCTGCCACTCCTCTCCAGGAGGGTCAGGGTAGGTGGGACTGAGTTTCAACCCTCTCATCACAAGTCTGATTCTAACTTCATTAATTTTACTGAAGGCACCCCCCTTTTTTCCCCCTCTGATCCCTTAGGTAGTGTTAAGTGTTTTAGGAGCTCTTTGCCAGAAACAGGATGAAGGCCAAATTTATTATTCATATTGTGATTCTCAACATCATGCTCCCCAAGGATGGATGTGAATGGCAAGGTCTGGGCTCCCATCTTCTGTTGCTTATTCAAAAGGGGAGCCAAAGGTTCCAGTGAGGTCTCAGTGTTTCATCTATGGAAACAGGAAGCTGATGACAGCAGTCCTGGCCTGTGAGCAGATCAATCTTCTTACAGTTTTGCTCAAAATGCAAATCTGATCATAACATTCCCCACCTCCCATCACCATAC
Source organism: Balaenoptera musculus (assembly GCF_009873245.2). NCBI lineage: Eukaryota > Metazoa > Chordata > Mammalia > Artiodactyla > Balaenopteridae > Balaenoptera > Balaenoptera musculus. The sequence goes on along the minus strand of NC_045785.1, from coordinate 117,631,730 downwards.
TTTTTCTTTATTACTCCTGTGGATTAGGGCAGTGGTTCTCAAATAGGGTGGGAGGTGGGTGGTATCTCTTCTCAGGTAGGGCTGCCAGATTTAGCAAATAAAAACACAGGAGACCCACTTACATTTTAATTTCAGATAAACAGTGAATAATGTTTTTAGTATAAATGTGTCTCCTGAAATATTTTTCTGGTGACCCTACCCCCAGGGAACATTTGGGAATATCTGGAGACATTTTCATGACTGGGAGGTGATGTGTGGGTGGGAGAAGTACTACTGGATAGAGGTGAGGGGTGCTGTGAAACACCTTCCATTGCACAGGACTCCTCCCCCAAATGGAGAATGATGTGGTCTGAAATGTCAGTAGTGCTGTGGTTGAGAAAAGCTGGATAGAGGATTTCATCTTTACCATTTTTTTTAAAGCAATTTTCACAAAGGTCAGTTTCATTATTGGTGGTTAGTACATTTAACAGTTAAATAGATTTAAATAATGTAAGGTGACTGCATGACTGCAGCATTGGTAACTAGACAGATTACCAATTTAACTAGAAGCCAGCTAACATGAAATTGCCTACACATTTAAAATACAGTTCTTGTTTAGATGGTCTTTTGTTTTGATCACTGGGGGTCAGGAGAGGGGGAGGGAAGCCTACTGTCAAAGGGGAAATGTATTCAGGCCAAACCTTCTGATATCTCTTCCCAGAAGTTTCTACAGCTGGATTCACCCCCAACCCCAGAGAAAGCCCAGGTTCATGGCTTCCAGCAGTAATGTTCTTCCTGTTTACCAGTACAGACAGTGTCAGCTTCATACCAGGCACAGAGGCTGAATGTAGCCCATTCCAAGTGAACTACAATTGTTGACTTTTGCAGAAACAGAAGCAGTGGGATCCAACTGATATTTAGCTGCAATGCCCAAATTAGTGCAGCTGGTACCTAATATCCAAGCAAGAGTCACCCAAGTGTCAAGATCTTCACATCCTTTCTGATAAATTGATCCTCCAAATTCTGTCCCCAGAATCACTGGCATAGTATGCAATTGGAAGTCCCCAGTCCTGTAAGGCACTGAAAATTTATTCCTTTTCAGCTTTGATTTGGCACTCTCCCAGGTCATGGGCTGGTACCCAGCAAGCTAGCCACCACAGTCAAAGACAGCTGAACCATGGATTGCAGGTCCAGCAAAACCCGAGTCAACATCACAACCAAGGTTTATACACTCCCTCTTGTAAGAAGACTTGATTTTACCATTTTCCTTTACCATGTTAGTGTGAGAAGGTAGTACCAAATCTTATAATCAAACCTTGAAAAATCTGGTCCTCATTTGTAATTTAATTCTGCTCCCAGAGTGTTATCAGTGTTCCATTGTTCTGTGCTAGATCAAATAGTATATGTATTTGGTCTCCAAGGTCCCAGGAAATTGACCTGTGTCCGTATTAGATGATCCAGATGTTGAGAATTTTGTGTCAGTGCATGATTTTGTTTTCACATCCAGACAACCCCAAACCAAATCCTTCACTGAAAATATCTCTGGCAGATTTGCCAAGGTCAGCCCATGATAGAGCCCATGATAGAGGAATACACATTGTTCACACACTCCATGGCAAGACTGTGAGAAGAGGTGGCCTGGTGTTTCCTGAGGGGAGAGTTGCAGCCACAGCTGAGGCCACTGCACTTGCTCTGGGTTGGGCAGCAGCTGTCCTGGCTGGAGGGTGAAATAAAAGCCTTGTGGTTGTTCTTGGCTAAACCTGATTTGTATGGTACTTGGTCAACTCCTGTTAATGTACAGTTGATCCCTGAACAACGTGTGGGTTGTGAAGACCGACACTTTGCACAGTCTAAAATCCACATATAACTTATAGTTTGTCATCTGTACCCATAGTTTCACCATATCTGCGGTTCCTCTGTGTTTGTGGTCTGCAGATTCAAAGAACCATGAATTATGTAATACTGTGTTATTTACTATTGAAAAAAAACCCACGTGTAAGTGGACCAGCACAGTTCAAACCCACTTTGCTCAAGTGTCAACTGTATTTGCTTTTTTCTAGTATCTTCTCTTTTTTTCACCTCCCTAATAAATCTTTGTTCCTTACTACCTCATTCCTGATTTTCCTTCCTGCTCTTTTATTCCTTCTTTCTCTACTCATCTTTGATACCTCTTGCCTTATTTCTCTCTCCGCATGTCAGGGTGTTACAAAATCAAACTTGAGTCCACATGCCTGTGTGCAGTAAAGCCAATCTACTGACACAGGGTTGTGGTGAAGGAAAGTGCAGTGTTTACTGCAGGTGCCCAGCAAGGAGTTTGGGTAGCTAATGTTCAAAAGCCCCCCGAACTCCCAGTGGCTTTCAGGGAAAAGTTTTTAAAGACAGGGCGAGGAAGAGGGTTACAGTGTGCGGCATCTACTAGTGGACATTTTTCTGATTGGGTTGATGGTGAGGTCATTGGGATCAACATCATCAACCTTCTGGTTCCAAATGGTCTGGGGTCTACCTGCTTGTGGTCAGCATATAGTTAACTTCTTCCACTTGGTGAGAGTTTTAGTAATTGCAAAACAGCTCCAAGGATATGGCTCAGAAGGCGTTTGTCATCTGGAAGGAGTATTTTTGGAGCACTGGCAAACTTTAATTTCTTAAACAGGATGGAGATTCATAGGTACTTGCTTTTCTGTAATTTGTGAAACTGTATATTTATGTTTTATATCCTTTTCTATATGTGTTTTAATTTTTTCCAATAAAAAAAAATTTTTTTTTTAACAGTAAAGTGTAAACAAGTCACTTGGAGAAGCTGGGCTGGATGTGAGGTTGGAAGGGGGTTGGTTATTTCCCACACTATTCTCTCTCCACACACACACATACTGTCAATTTTTTTTTTTTTTTTGCCTAAAATACATTTTGAATTATGTTGATAAAGACTGGTGATTGGTTATGAGTCTAAATTCACAAAAAGCAATACTCTATCAGAGTCAATTTTTTATTTCTTCTTTTACATTCTTACCAACCCTCCTTCACCTTCCAACAATTTCCAGCTTGTCACCACACACAACACAGACTCAAACTCTACCTTGTCTCCCCAGTTGAGTCTGTCCTGTAGTGGAAAGATCAGTTAGCTGCAATCAGTACCTCCTAACATTTACCTCACTTTCCCCAGCTCCTTTTCACTGCCAAAGCTGTAACATTCCTTGCTGTTTCTACAGTTTCCCTCTTAACTTCTCTTGCTGATTCCTAACTTCTAGTGCACATGGAAATTCAGTGATGAGAGGAAGTGATCTACAGGGCATACGGGCACAAAGTGGGGAAGAGAAAGGTGGAGAGGGCAAGTGCCAGGTGTTCACGCAATCCCACTGACCAGCAGCAATGGGTGCCTCTTCCTTTCAGATATATGAGAAATTTGACTCTAAAGCCCATCCTGACAGCCTGTTTCCAGAACCATTTCTGGTGCTATTTATCTTAGCCTGGATCCTCCACATGTGAAAGCCTGAGGCAAAGATGAAAGTGCTGACACTTGAGTTGGGAGCTGCCAATTCAGAAATAAGGATTAGGAAAAAATGGAAGAGATGAAGAAAACATTAGAAACTATGTTATTTGTGACCTCTCTGCCTATCTCTTTATAATGATTCTGGAAGAGGCATGGAGGATGCAGAGTCCTGACCAGAAATCTGTCACAGGTCCCATGGTGGATTGTCCAGTGTGGGAGAGAGCTTGGCTGACGGCAGCTGATTCCATATGAGGGACAGGAACGAGTAAGGGCAGAGAGAGGAAGGGGGGAAAGAGAGGAAGTGGTCAGGAGGTAAAGAACGTGAAGCGCAAAAGAAGTGAGAGTAGGGAGAGTGATGGCAAAGTCGAGGTGCTGGGGGGTGGGCAGGATCATTGAGGGAGGAGAGAAGGAGAGAGAAGGTATTCAAATGTCCCAGTGACACCATGTGCAGTAGAAACAAGCCATCTCCACTGAGCTGTTCTTTTTTTTTTTTTTTTTAAATTTATTTATTTATTTTCGGCTGTGTTGGGTCTTCGTTTCTGTGCAAGGGCTTTCTCCAGTTGCGGTGAGCGGGGGCCACTCTTCATCGCGGTGCGCGGGCTTCTCACTGTCACGGCCTCTCCCGTTGCGGAGCACAGGCTCCAGACGCGCAGGCTCAGTAGTTGTGGTGCACGGGCTTAGTTGCTACACAGCATGTGGGATCTTCCCAGACCGGGGCGCGAACCCGTGTCCCCTGCATTGGCAGGCAGATTCTCAACCACTGCGCCACCAGGGAAGCCCCCACTGAGCTGTTCTTAAACTGCAGACTCATGAGCAAAAGAAATGATTGTTGCTGTGTTAAGTCACTGGGTTTGGAGTGGCTTGTTGTACCACAGTAGATAACTGATCCAACCTCCATGGTGTGCAGTTTGAGCCCGGGGGTCTAGCTGATGACATAACTGTTTTCAGTGGGATTATGGAAGTGCTTTGTGGTTTATAAGGACCCTTGCTAGCAGCAGCAGTGTGGGGAAGGGATTGGAGTGGGCCAACACTGGACACAGTGAAGATTAGGAGGGGGCAGGAGGCCAGTTCAGGAATGGAGGACCTTGTTCTATGGTCACCAACATCATTCCATGTCCAGATGATTAGTTGGAGGCAATCAAAGTCATTCCACCCTTCTGGCCAGAGGCTGATTCTGGAGTGGGCATGTGTCCTATCTCTGCCCAATGAGACAGTAGGAAAAGTGTGCTGGAGCCTCTGGGAAAAGCTTCATTTCTTCTAAAAAGGAGTCAGAGGAAGTGATCCCTCTTTTTGCTCTTGATATTTCTTAGTCTTATAGATTGTTATGGGTTGTCCAATAGAAGAATGGGCAGAAGACCTTAACAGACATTTCTCCAAAGGAGACATACAGATGGTCAGTAAGCAGATGAAAAAATGCTCAACATCACGAATTATTAGAAAAATGCAAATCAAAACTACAGTGAGGTACCACCTCATACCAGTCAGAAAGGCCATCATTGAAAAGTCTACAAATAACAAATGCTGGAGAGGGTGTGGAGAAAAGGGAGTCCTCCTACACTGTTGGTGGGAATGTAAGTTGGTGCAGCCACTATGGAAAACAGTGGGGAGGTTCCTCAGAAAACTAAAAATAGAATTACCATATGATCCAAGAATCCCACTCCTGGGAGTATACCCAGACAAAACTATAATTAAAAAGGATACACGCATCCCTATGTTCACAGCAGCACTATTCACAATATCCAAAACATGGAAAAAACTTAAATGTCCATCGACAGATGAATGGATAAAAAAGATGTGGTACATATATACAATGGAATACTACTCAGTCATAAAAAAGAATGAAATATTGCCATTTGCAGAAACATGGATGCATCTAGAGATTATCATACTAAGTGAAGTAAGTCAGAAAGAGAAAGACTAATAGCATATGGTATCACTTATATATGGAATCTAAAATATGGCACAAATGAACCTATCTACAAAACAGAAACAGACTTACAGACATAGAGGACAGACTTGTGGTTGCCAAGGGGGAAGGGTATGGGGGAGGGAAGGACTGGGAGTTTGGGAAGAGCAGATGTAAACTATTATATACAGGATGGATAAACAACAAGGTCCTACTATATAACACAGGGAACAATATTTAATATCTTGTGATAAACCATAATGGAAAAGAATATAAAAAAAGAATTGTCTATATATGTATAATTGAGTCACTTTGCTGTACAGCAGAGATTGGCACAACATTGTAAATCAACTCTACTTCAATTAAAAAATTATTAAAAAAATTTAGATTATGATGTGTTGAAATGTGTTTCCCCCAAATTCATACCAGAACTCTAACCCTGAGTACCTCAGAACGTGAGTGCATTTGGGGATTGGGTCTTTAAAGAGTTTTTGAAGTTAAAATGAGGCCATTAAGCTTGGGTCCAATCCACTCTTATTGGTATCCTTACAAGAGGAAACAATTTGGACACAGAGTCATGAGGGATGCATCACAGAGGAAAGACCTTGAGGACACAGTGAGAAGGTGGCCATCCTCAATCTGCAAGCCAAGGAGAGAGGCCTCTCAAGGACCTAGACCTGCCAACATTTGATCTAGGACCTCTACCTTCCAGAAATTTGAGAAAATACACTGTTGTTTAAGTGCCCTGCTCCCACACAAGTCTGTGGTGTTTTGTTATGGTAGACCTACAAAACTATTACACAGGTGCTGCTTGGAGCACTGACAGACATTTTACTCTCAGCCAGAGGATGAGCCAGGGTAGAGAGGCTGAAAGTGCTGGGGTCTTGAAGACAGTGAGCTGGTGCCGAGTCAATCAATCCTGAAACTGCCCTGCCTCTAAATTTCCTATTTCATAAGGTGATGTATTTACTTTTTGTTTAAGCCACTTTGAGGTGGGTTTTCTATTAGTCCCAGATGAAAGTCTTGTAACTGATCTAGACCTGAACTAATCAAGCGTCAGAGGCAGTAAGACTTGAGGGCGGTGGTGTGGGAAACAGATTTAAGAGGAAGTAGGAGGTAGAATAAATGGGACACAGTCATTGATTGTGACTGGATGTAGGTGGTTTGAAGGGGTGCTGTCCCTAAGTTTACTTCTACCATTTCCCCAGATGCTTAGGTGCCGTCAACTTTAGGTCATTCCATAATTTATATCCCACGAAGGATGAGATGCACAATGAAATTAAAGATGTCAAAATATGAAAAGCTATATCTTAGAATCAATAAAATAATGTATTACAAGAAGCATAAGTTTTCTTTTTTTTAAAAATAAATTTATTTATTTATTTTTGGCTGCATTGGGTCTTCGTTGCTGCACGCACGCTTTCTCTAGTTGCGGTGAGCGGGGGCTACTCTTTGTTGTGGTGTGCGGGCTTCTCATTGTGGTGGCTTCTCTTGTTGCAGAGCATGAGCTCTAGGTGCATGGGCTTCAGTAGTTGTGGCACGTGGGTTCAGTAGTTGTGGCACACAGGCTCAGTAGTTGTGACATGCGGGCTCAGTAGATGTGGCTCATGGGCTCTAGAGCATAGGCTCAGTAGTTGTGGTGCACGGGCTTAGCTGCTCCGTGGCATGTGGGATCTTCCTGGGCCAGAGCTTGAACCCATGTCCCCTGCATTGGCAGGTGGATTCTTAACCACTGTGCCACCAGGGAAGTCCCAAGAAGCATAAGTTTTCTTTGGAGTTTTTCTTGGGCACTGTTTCATTTTCCTTTATCAATATATCCGAGTATTTTGTGTAAGTCAATACTTTGAACCTACAAAGACAGAAAATGTTAGCTTAACAACAACAACAACAAAAGGCTCAATCTTAGCCTAAGGCTTGCGATGTTATCAGCGATATAATAAAGTGATGTATTAGGTATGTGGTAATCACTGTGGATGAACTGATCAATTCTATTATAGCTGAAGGGAGAATCCGAGAACAGAAGAATGCCATTGGGACAGAAATGATAGATGAAGCTTGAAGCATCAGAGGTGGTTTGTACGGACTTATCCTGAAATGTAGTCTCTTCATTTGCTCATCTGTAGTAAATATTCACCAGTTTGTGGGAAAATGAGAAAATAAAAGACAAAGTAGTGTCACTGTGTGAAACTACATTTATTTCAACTGAAGATTTATATGTATTCTGAGACGATCAGTTCCAATTTTCTTCTTAAAATATCTTTTTTTCTATGAAATGATGATGATGGTTGATGTTTAATTGAAAACAATTTTTTTGTGTATGTTTTGCCAGAAGGAAGGACACAAGCAAAAAACCAAAAGTAACACCAGTTCTTATTAGTCTTGTCCCCATGTGTGTATTTTTTTTTTTTGAAAATAACACAGGTCCATGAAATCCCTGCATCTGGACACTATGCTGCTAGTTGATCTTTAAGATGTGTCTTTTATAGTCTGTTGAGCTTCTAGAGAGAAAGCTCTTAGGGTCCAGCTGGCTGTCAGCTCTTGGCTTCTGGCCCCAGTGTGGAGGGAAATAGGGGACTCTGCACTGTGCTGCTGAGACTCAGACAAGATCTGTTGAGTGCGGAAGCCCGGATTCCAGCTCAGAGATGTGTGGAGGACAAGGGATCCTTAGCCTTCAAGTCTTTGTAGGACTGGACAGGGGTGGGAGCTGGGACTGAGGGGAAAACGATGGTCAGGAAGGTAACCTTCATCTAGTTTTTCCTTAGATTACAAGGATCCACCCCGGCTTCCTGCTGTTTCTCATGGTGGCCACAAGAGGGTGCAGTGCAGGCGATTGTCTCCTGGAGCAGCACTTCCTCCCCTTCTCCTCTAAATGTCAATAACAGAACTGGCCTGGGCTGTTCTCAGGGTCCTGGAGACTCTGGGGCAGAGGGGATGTCTTTGAGCTGCACAGAGACCACTTCCTGCTGCAGACTTGAGATGCCTGTAGGCTGAGTGCTGATTTCTGGCATCTGGTGGGATCTGGCCTATAGAAAGCAGTTCGGGTGTTGGGTGAGGCATGTCCTGGGTCCCAGCTCTGTGCCTCTGTGTGGCCCTCAGGGGCCTGTGGTAAGAACTGTGTCCCCTCCCAGCCTCTCCTCACTCCAGTGGGCTTGGTCTTGGGATTTCCAGAGGGGGTCGAATGGTCTGTTGTTGTTTTTTTAACATTTATTTATTTATTTATTTATTCATTCTTGGCTGTGTTGGATCTTCGTTTCTGTGCGAGAGCTTTCTCCAGTTGCAGCAAGCGGGGGCCACTCTTCATCGCAGTGCGCGGGCCTCTCACTATCGCGGCCTCTCTTGTTGCGGAGCACAGGCTCCAGACGCGCAGGCTCAGTAGTTGTGGCTCACGGGCCTAGCTGCTCTGTGGCATGTGGGATCTTCCCAGACCAGGGCTCGAACCCGTGTCCCCTACATTGGCAGGCAGATTCTCAACCACTGCGCCACCAGGGAAGCCCCTAATGGTCTGTTTTGTTCCCAGGACTGCTCTCTTCCCAGTCTTCCTCCCCACAGCAGGACTAGCAATGGCACAAAAATTGGTCTTTCTCTTCATTGTCATTTAGGCATTTTTTCAAACAAGTAAAGCATGTTCTTCAATATTGTCTCACCTGGTCTTCACCAAATCACTGTTTACTAGCTTCGTTTTAGGTATGAAGAAACAGGCTCATATATGTTAGGTATAATTGCAAGTCCTCAGCTCTAAGTGTTGAGCTTCTTATAATTGAATACCTCTGACCTGAAAGCTTGGGATTTTTTGTTCTCCCAAACTTTTTGAATTGTCTGCAAACTCTTCAAAGTTTAGACTAGCACACAGGGTTCTTCATTCTACACCTCTGTTGGCCTGTTGGCCAGCTCTGACCACTTCCTACCTTACACCTCATGTTTCAGACACATTAAGCTACTGACATTTCCCGACAGGTGAACCATGCTTTATTATTTTTTCCCTGCCTCTGGGCATGCTGTACTTCCTGCTTTGCATTCTCTTTTCTTCCAAATGAAAAGTCAGGTCTATTCTCTCAAGATAAGCTAAGGTGTCACCAGGACTAGGAGGCCTTCTTTGAGTAACCACTGGCATCCTTTCCCCAGACAAACCCCCTGCCCCCAGACTGGCCACTCCAGTATCCAGTCTCATCTCAGAGTCTCTGTTTTGCTCTCCTGGGCTTGTCTTTCTTTTATTATTTATTCTTCTCAACATAATTTTCTGTTGAGGTAAATTCTTGGGGGAATGTTTGATTTCTTTGAAAGGCCTGTGCCCAGGGCAGGACCCAGCATAGGCATGAGGTCATGTGGAGGGAGGGATGCAATAAGTCTGTGCTGGACGCTGGGTCAGGTGGGCTGAATGGAGAGGATGCTGGATACCTCAGGACCTTACATCCCAGGCAGTGAGGCTCTGCTCCAGTGGCGGAATGGGATTGGGACTAGTAGCAAGGAGAGGCTGGGTTTTGTGTCAAACCAGTAGTAAGAATAAAACTCTGCATATTCTCTGTGGTCAATACTTTGGTTATGCAATGGAAAGAGAAATGGACCTGTCATTTTTCTGTCCATCTCTGCCCAGAAGCTGCAAGGAAATCAAAGAGAGGTGCTGTGGTGCCTGTGGTAAGTGATGAAGCATTGACACCAAGCCCATCTGGACAGTTAGATTTCTGTCCACTGGGAGATTTTTAAAAATTGTGATAAAATTGAGATAATATAAAAATTACCATTTTAATCATTTTATGTGTACAGTTAAGTAGTATTGATTGTCTGCACAGTGTTGTGCATCTATTTTGCATCTAGTGTGCAAAATCACCACTATTTCCCAAACTTTTTCATCACCTCAGACAGAAACTCTGTACTCACCAACAATAACTCCATATTCCTCCTCTCCCCCAGCCCCTGTTAAATTCTATGTCTCTATGAGTTTTCTATTTTAGGTACCCTGTTAAATTCTATGTCTCTATGACTTTTCTATTTTAGGTACCTCATATAAATGGAATAATGCAGTATTTGCCAATTTGTGTTTCACTTAGCTTACTTACATCAAGTTTTCAAGGCTTATCCATGTTGTAGCATGTGTCAGAACCTCATTCCTTCTTACCCATTGTATGTATGCACCACATTTTGTTTATCCATTCATCTGCTCGTGGATACTTGGGTTGTTACCTCATTTTGGCTCTTGTGAATAATGCTGCAGTGAACACTGGTGTAGAAGCATGTGAGTCTCTGTTTTCAGTTGCTTTGAGTATATACCTAGGAGTGGAATTGCTGGGTTTCAATGTTTACATTGTTGAGGAACGTCACTGGAAGTTTTGATAATTCTATGCTCTGCCTCAGTCACGGGGCATGGCCTTCTGAACTCGGGGAGACTCCAGTGCCAGTAGGGGCACTCAGTGATAAGATTCAGTGGAGGAGCTTTAGGCCATGTTTCTAGTTCCCAGGACCATTTTGGTTGTGGAGTCTGAGATGGACCCTGTGCTCTCAGACAGGGTGTCTCTGGGCTGGTTCCCTCTGCAGATGGCCTGTGTTTCCTCCACACTGAGAATGGTGTTGTCTACCAGACGTTCTGTGCCATGACCTCTGGGGGTGGTGACTGGACCCTGCTGGCCTGTGTGCATGAGAACCACATGTCCAGGAAGTGCACAGCGGGTGGTCACTGGTCCAGTCAGCAGGGCGTCAGGGCAGACTACCCAGAAGGGGACGGCAACTGGACCATTTACCACACTTTTGGGTCTGCAGAGGCAGCCACTAGCAATGACTACAAGGTTGGTGGCACTGACCACCCAGCTGGGAAAGGGTGGGGAGCTGAGTGTGACTGGAGCAGAGCAGGTGGAAGGGAGGGTGGGAGATGGGGATGAGGAGGTAGGGCTGGAGAAGAAGAAGGAAAGAAATCCATGTCTTGAATCACGACTTCCTCCCACCAAGGCTGTTTGTGTGTGTGGGGCCTCATCATGTGCTAGAGGGTGGAGAGTATGAGCGTTGCTGGGCACCTGCCCCCTGGAGCCCAGAGCTCTCAGCTCAACTGAGAGCTGCATGTGTGGGTCATTGGCTGGTGGGACCTCCTGGGCTGGTCAGACTGAGTGTGTGTCACTCTCCTGAACCCTGGCTACTATGATTCCAGGCCCGGGACCTGGACATCTGGCATGTGCCCAACAAGTCCCCCCCTGCAACACTGGAGGATCAGCTCCCTGCGGAGGTCCCGCACCAACAATGGCTTCTTCCAGTGTTTCATCCTACCAGGTGCACAGGGCTGCTGGCTGGGGCTGGTTTCCCGAGTGTAGAGACAAGGAAGTGACTGAGGTTGGGCATGTTGTCCTATCATCATGTTCCCCTAACGAGGATTCTGTGATGGCTCCTGTCCTGCTTCTCTCAGGAGTTCTGAGCCAGGCGAGGGACGAGACCTATGGGAGAGGAGGATTCAGCAGGGGGGTGTGGGGGGGTGGGTTTCGGGGAGGGGGACAGAGGGAGAGAGAGAGCGAGCAAGAGCGAGGAAGGGCATGCATGGTGGCCTGGGCTGTCAGAGACGCAGATCTCTTGAGTCACTGTCATCAGGAAAATCGAAAGATCTTTGACTCGTTTTGAAATAATCTTAGTGACTGAGGAAGCATTGTTTCGCCTTTGCCCTCTAAGAATGGCAGCATCTCTGAGAGAGTGAAAGCTATTGTCCTCACGCAATGACTTACTTGTACCTTGTAGACATTCCCCATGAAACGCGGAAGATAGTGTTGTACTGACAATGGCCTGGCAATACCTGTGGTCTGTGATTTTGGTGATTCCCAGAAAATGGCATCTTATGACTCACCCCTTGGCCAGAGTGAGTCTTTAACGCTCCTCTGCACTTGTAATAGGAAAGGCGATACATTCAATTATGTTAGGTAACAGTTATGTTCACTTACTACAGCCTGGTTCTCTTCTATAAAGCTTATGTGTGTTGTCTCATTGAATCTACTCGTGACATCAGAGCTATTACCAGATCCATTTTATAGATTAGGAAACTGAAGCACTGTGTGGGTTCAAGAGCTTGCCCAAGGTCCCCCAGGGTATACATAGGAGAGTCAGGGTTCAGAATGAGGAAATTTGGCTCCAGACTCTTTACTTCTCCAACCTCACTGTCAGCCCCTCTGTAACTTGTTAGGACCAGGCTGGATTCATGTGCACGGGGCAGAATAACCAACACAACAGTGAGACAGTTTTATTTCTATTGTGATGGGTGACCATTAGTTTATTTTAGTGAATCTGAAGTTGGCAGCGTAATATCCTTCATGGAGGCTGAGCCTTTGATATAAAATTCAAAGCAGTCATTATTTATGTTTGGGAATTTGAGACTTCAAAGGAGAACAAGAAAAGTGTGAACAAGATCAGAGTGAGTAAATCTGCCAATACAGCCACTGCGCCCTTGGAGGTGTTTGGTGGTGATCTTCCTCTATAGGTGAGTTTCTCCTTTCAAGCCTCTGGCAGACCAGGGATCCTCTCTGAGGAACGGCTCTTGATCTCAGGGTGGGGAAGAGGTCCCTCTTGGCTAAGTTTGAGGCCAGATGCACCAGCGACTGTTCACAGAGGTGCTGGGCTCCACCAGTCTGGCTGGAGTATTGGGCACAGAGAATCTCTGGGGCAACCTAAACAGGCTATTTCTAGTACGTTCCTTAATACTGTTTTCTGCCTCTTGTTTTCAGAGGACTTCACTGTGGATTTGTCCAGTTCAGGAATTTAATAATGAGAGAGCAAGTCAGAGCCTTGTGTGCTGGAGTGAGAGTCACCAGGTGACCGTCACATGGAACATGTGAGTCCTTGTGGGGCTCAAGGGGAACTTGCTTAGACTCGTTTGTCAGTGTGTGTGTGTGTGTGTGTGTGTGTGTGTGTGTGTGTGGTGTGTGTGTGGCCAGGTGTGTGTGTGAGTGTGGTATGACCATGGTGTGAGTGTGTATATGTATGTGGGAATGTGACCTTCTTTTACTCCTTGCTGAGTCTCTGGGGCCAGGGCTATAGGATCCTCTGTCCAGGTACAGACATACTGTACATTTGAGGACTGAACCGCAAGGGCTGGGGTTTCAAAAGAACCATTGTTGGATGCTTGGCGTTTGGGATAAGCTGCTCAGTTGCCTGAGTTGGATAAGGCTTGTGTGCAGAAACATTCTGTGGAAGGCTTTTGGACCTGAGATTGCTTGAGAAACACAAGGTGTTGTCATCCTCAACCCGATGGTTTAGCTTTTCAGAGCAAAACTCGACCTCCCTCTCCCTGGCCAGTGTCTGCACAGATACTCACTGTGTAGGGGGGTTACTGGAAGAATCTTGGGCATCCCTTGGACTCACTCAGGCCACCCACCTCCCCACCATGGGCTGTCTCTCTGGTCAGCGGTCACCATGAGCATTGACGTCCAGGGCAGGTGGACTCAGCTCTCACCTGCAGCAGCCCCCATGTCTCTTCTGGGCCAGAGACCATTCGACTCCTGTTTTTTCCAGTCTCTGTGGGATGTCTCATGGGCAGAGGCAGGATGAGGAGGAAGCCCTTGGGCTTCCCGGAGTCAGAGTTGTCAAGAGTGAGCATGCTCACTGGGGACCCACCCCTCTCCAAATGTACAGTTTGAGACAAGGGCCCTTAGCTGCTGGCAGGTGACTCTGAGATCCTATCTCTTCTTCCTCCTCAGTCTTCAGCTTGTCCCTCTCCCGGTCAGGATGAGGTAGTTTCCCTGTCAGGGAGGACCTGGGATCTGATGGGGGAGTGATGAGTGTGGGGCACGTCTCTGTGCATTCCTCCTCCTCCTTGTGATAGCTTGGCCCCCATGGCTCTGTCCAGCCATGGTCCAAAGCATGTGTGAGGTGGTGTGCACGTGTGCTGGCATGCACCTTAAGAAGTGTGAGGAGAATAGCTACTCTGTGCTGGTGTGGGAGCACACAGATGGCATGTGCCTTGCTCAGTGTCTGGCAGGACAAACATCCACCCCAACACAGAATTATAATCTGAAGCATCTGAAGTATAACAGAAATGTTACTGAGGGGCCACATGAGCACCTAACTCTGCTGGGATGTCAGGGGTGATGACTGCAGGAAAAGTAACTTCCAAGCTGTGTCTTGAGAGATGTATAGGAATTTATAGGGCAAAATCTTCACAATGTTGAATTTGGTAATGATTTCTTGGATATGACACCAAAGGCACAGGCAAAAAAAGTAGACCCATTGTATTTCACGAAAAATTGAAAAAAATTGTGCCTGATAAGACACAGTTAGCAGAGTAAAAAAGCAGAATGGAAAAAATATTTGCAAAACATATATCTGATATAGGATTAAGGTCCAGGATACACAGAAAACTCCTAAATCTCAACAGCAACAACAACCAACAAGAAACTCAATTCAAAGATGGGCATAGGACTTAAGTAGACATTTTTCTAAAGAAGATATAGAACCAGCCAACAAGCACATGAAAAGATGTCCTACACCACTAACCACTAGGGAAATGCTAATCAAAACTATAATGAGATACCACTTTACACCCTTAGGATGGCCTTTATAAAAAAAAATAATAAACAGAAAATAACAAGTGATGGAAAGGATGTGGAAAAATTGGAACCCTTATGTACTGTTGGTGAGGATGTTAAATGGTATGGCCCCTGTGGAACACAATATGGCAGTTCCTCAAAAAATTAAAAATAGGGGGCTTCCCTGGTGGCACAGTGGTTGAGAATCTGCCTGCTAATGCAGGGGACACGGGTTCGAGCCCTGGTCTGGGAAGATCCCACATGCTGTGGAGCAACTAGGCCTGTGAGCCACAATTACTGAGCCTGCGCGTCTGGAGCCTGTGCTGTGCAACAAGAGAGGCCGCGATAGTGAGAGGCCCATGCACCGCGATGAAGAGTGGCCCCCGCTTGCCGCAACTAGAGAAAGCCCTAGCACAGAAACGAAGACCCAACACAGCCAAAAATAAATAAATAAAAAATATATGGCCTCGAGGAGCCGTCCCAGGAGTGCCAACCCACAAACCTTAAAAAAAAAATTAAAAATAGAATTACCATATGATTCAGAAATTCCACTTTTGTGTATATACTCCAAAGAATTGAAAGCAGGGTCTTGTATACCCTGTCCAGAGCAGCATTCTTCACAATAGCTAAAACATGGACACAACCAAGTGTCCACTGACTGATAAGTGAATAAGCAAAAATGTGGTATATACATATAATGGAATATTACTCGGCCTTTAAAAGGAAGGAACTTCTGACATGCTGCAACATGGATGAACCTTGAGAACATTATGTTAAGTAATGTAAGCCAGTGACAAAAAGACAAATTCTGAACAATTCCACTTAGGTACTTAAAGGTATTTAAATCATAGAGACAGAAAGTAGAATGGTGGTTCCCAGGGACTTGGGGGGAAGGATGAGAATGGAGAGTTGTTGTTTAACAGGTAAAGAGTTTCAGTGTTGCAAGATGAAAAGACTTCTGGTGATGGTTGCACAACAGTAAGAATGTAATTAATGTCACTGAACTACACTCAAAATGGTTAAGACGGTAAATTTTATGTTACGTGTATTCCAACAGTTCCAGATTCCCATTTTCCAGAGTCCTTTCCACTGTCCAGGAAGGTGGAATTTTTTCAGAGCAGTGGTTCTCAAACTGTAGTGTGCATCAGAATAATCTAGAAGGCTCCTTAGAACACTCCCTGGAGTTTCTGATTCAGGAGGTATAGAGGAAGACTCAGGAATTTGCATTTCTATCAAGCTCCTAGGTGACTCTGATGCTGCTGGTCTGGGAACCACACTTTGAGAACCATTGTCCTAGAATTTCTTTTCCCTAGTTAGGGTCCTATATCAGATTGTTAGAGCTGCTGTAGCAAAACACCACAAACTGGGTGGCTTAAACAACAGATATTTATTGTTTCATAGTTCCGGAGGCTGAAAGTCTGAGATCAAGGTGTCAGAAGGGCTGGTTCCTTCTGAAGGTTGTGAGGGATAATCTGTCTCATGCCTCTCCCCTAGCTTTTGGTTGTTTGCTGTCAATCTTTGGCATTCCTTGACTTGTAGCTGCATCACCAGAATTCTGCCTTCAACTTCACGTGATGTGTCTGTCTCTGTGTCCAAATTTTCCTTTTTCATAAGGACACCAGTCATATTGGATTAGGGCTTACCCTAATGACATATCTTAATGTGATTTTCTCCAAAGACCCTATTTCAAATTAAGGTCCTAAGCTGAGGTACTGGGGATTGGTACATCAACATCTTTTGGGGGGACACAATTCAACCCATAACAGGTCCCTTATATATTTTGGTCTCCACATGGCTGAACAATTCACTCAGCAGCACATTAAGTCCTACCATAGGCAATTCTATCCTTTCCTTTTCTGCAATCCTGTCCTGGCCTTAGCTGCTTTTTAATTGTAGGATGCCTTTGTCTTCCTTTATATGTTAGGCTTGCAACAGAGTTGGGCTTCTGGTTCCACTCTCTTGGAATTTTAGGGGAGGGATACTCCCTTCTTTGTACATTATTTCTGCTCCTTCAGCACTAAGAACAAACCACAACCCATCACAGCGGGACCATGAGACAAAACTGTATATACAGAAACCAATAACTCTCCCCTTTATTTAAATAACAAGTTAGAAGACATAATGGAAGAAAAGATCCCATTTATCAATACAATAACAATAAAAAATAAAATATTTGGGGATAAATTGAACTAGTAATGTGTGAGGTCTAGATGACGAAACTATAAACACCGAGATATTTTGAGGAGGAAAATGGTTCAGTCCTGGAATAAGTAGGGCGAAGGTGCCAACAAAGCATACTGGCAGATGTTACATGGAGACAACCTGTCATGGTCTCCACAGTTAAAATAGCCAAGTCTTCTGAAACTGTTTCCTTTGATAACCGACTCAAGTGCACATAACAATGATAATGCCATGTGGGAGTTTTAGGAATTCTTTATATGCTCTAGACACAGCCTTTTATTAATTATGTGTGTCACAAATTCTTTTCCCATTCTGTGCCTTGCCTTTTCACTTTATGGATTTTTGATAAACAGAGATTCTTAATTGTAATGAATTGCAATTTACTGTTCCTGTTCCTTTTGTGTCTTATTTAATAAATTTTTCCTTATTCCCAGGTCATGAAGATACCTGTGGGGGTATCTTCACAGGTATCTTTACCTGTGTAATATTCTAAAAGCACTGTTGTTTTATGTTTCACATAAAAATCTACAGTTGAGCTGTAATTGATTTTTTTCTTTTTCTTTTTCTTTTTTTTAATTTTTAAGGTAGAAGTGGTCTTTTTATTTATTTATTTATTTATTTATTTATTTATTTATTTATTTATTTATTTGGCTGTGTTGGGTCTTCGTTTCTGTGCGAGGGCTTTCTCTAGTTGCAGCGAGCGGGGGCCACTCTTTTTTTTTTTTAATGTTTAATTTTTATTTCAAAATTCTAGTATGTAGTTATTAATATACCAGCAATTCATTTTAGCGTAGATTTAGCTGATTTGATATAGTATTGGCATTAAGTAAGGCTACTGAGGGATAGTTTCTCTTTAAAGAGGAGGCTTTAGTAAATGAGAAATGTAGTGCCAACAAAGCTAAAATCTAAATATCTTTTGTAGATCCAGGTCCAGAGAGCATCGCAGACATAGGTCTCGCTCCATGTCACGGGAACGGAAAAGGAGAACTCGATCCAAATCCCGGGAGAAACGCCATCGCCACAGGTTCCGCTCCAGCAGCCGTAGTCGCAGCCGCAGCCACCAGAGAAGTGGGCACAGTTCAGCAATGCATGTCCTTATTCTTAGGCATCATCTCAATCGTCTCTCTTCATATTCCATTCAGATTCAAGATGAATTGTTGCTCCACCTGGGCCCTTGCTGGCTATATTCCAGCTACTTCAGGACTGTCTGTAACAACCGCTATAGAGAAGGACCAGACCCACAAGACGTCTTCCAAACCCAAAACCGTCTGCTGCAAAATGAAACGTCGGTGGCACCTGGCAGGGGAAATCCGGGGACGGTCCTGGGACAAACGGACCAGGCAGCTGCTTGGAGCTGCCTACACGCTCTCTGTACCGGCACGGGGCCAACAAGCCCCAAGCAAAAGGTCCACCTGGACTTCCCCTCCGGCCTGGCTCGCCAAACTTTACCCAACCAGGTTTATCTTACCCGTCGCCCAGCAAGCCAAACGCTGAGACGCCAAGGTTTGGGGCAAAGAGTGGGTTTATTCCAGCTGAGAGAGAGAGAGAGAGAGGGGAGAGAGAGAGAGAGAGGGGAGAGAGAGAGAGGGGGGAGACAGAGGGGAGAGAGAGAGGGGGGAGAGAGGGAGGGGGGAGAGAAGGGGGGGAGAGGGGAGAGAGAGAGGGGAGAGAGAGAGAGAGAGAGAGGGGAGAGAGAGAGAGGGGAGAGAGAGAGAGGGGAGAGAGAGAGAGGGGAGAGAGAGAGAGGGGAACAAACCTCAGATCTCAAATTTGCCTCTTGGGGCCACTCTTCATCGCAGTGCGCGGGCCTCTCACTGTCGCGGCCTCTCTTGTTGGGGAGCACAGGCTCCAGATGCGCAGGCTCAGTAGTTGTGGCTCACGGGCCCAGCTGCTCCGCGGCATGTGGGATCTTCCCGGACCGGGGCACGAACCCGTGTCCCCTGCATTGGCAGGCAGATTCTCAACCACTGCACCACCAGGGAAGCCCTGATTTTTTCTTTTTTGAGAGGTAGGAGTTGCTTAATTTTCTTTTCCATTTTGATTTCACATTGTCCCAGCACCCCTGTGATTGATTTACTGTTATTTTCCCCACTTCTCTGCACTTTCCCGATGGGTGGTTTGGTGCCCACTTGCTTTTTCCACTTATTTTCTCTCCACATCTTCATGTCCTTAGAGTGTCCTATCCATGGAAATCCAGGCTGGGAGTAAGGGAATTTCACAAAACTGGGTTCTCCTTTGGGCTGGCAGGAAGACCATTTAAAATGGGTAAGAAAAAGAGACTCCAGCAAAGGCCCAGAAATCATCTCCCCAGTTTTGGAGTCTACAGTGCGCTGAAGGTTCCCTGCAGCTCAGAGGCATCCACTCTGATGCAGGGTAGACCCTGCTGCCAAGAACATCTTAGCACAGCTCTGTTACCTCCACTCCACTGAACCACTAACTTGAAGGAATTGTTGCTCCTAAGAAAGTGACTCATGGACACTGACCCTTCTCCTGGCTATGAAGAAAACAACAGAAAAGAGATTCTGGTCATTGGCATTGAAAAAATATAACCAAGGTGTAGAAAGTGTCCTAGTGATCACTTTTATTTCCCTTTCTCTTTTCTAGGCATGAAACCCCAAAGGGAAAGGGATGGGAGACTTAATGACTAACCAAGAACAGCCCCTGAATTCTCCTTCCAAGGGGCGGAGGAGCTTTCTCTTACTCTCTCCCTTCTTCCACCAGCTGCTTGGAATGGAGATTTTCCTGCGAAGTTGGGATCCTGTGGTTGTCTTGCAGACTTTCTGGGGATTGCTGCTGAGTCCTTTAGGTGGAAAACCCAGTGTTGCCTCTGCCCACATACTTTGCCCAATGGAGACGAGGATTTTGGTTTTCTCAGGCTAAGCAGAGAATCACAGACTTAGAACTTGTCATAAAGTTCATTTACTTCAATGGGAAAAATATAATGTTACAAAATTTAAAAATTTGCCAATTAAAGATTAAGAAGCAAAAATTTAACATCTATTATTATTTACTATAAATATATAATATTTTAAATATTTAGAGCAAATATTTGTAGCACACATTTTACTAAATATAAAAATCAAAAACATTAATAAAAAAGGAACAATTTCAGGCTTTGACATTTCAGGAAGCTTTGAAGACTATAGTCTCCCAGATATTTAAAAACAAAACAAAACAAAACCTCAAGAGCAGTTTCTGTGAGAAAGATATAAAATAATCTTTGGTCCAGAAATGGGTGGACTTCAGCACTTCACTT
The DNA here is from genome assembly GCF_009873245.2 of Balaenoptera musculus. Taxonomy (NCBI): domain Eukaryota; kingdom Metazoa; phylum Chordata; class Mammalia; order Artiodactyla; family Balaenopteridae; genus Balaenoptera; species Balaenoptera musculus. Next base: position 117,611,436 of record NC_045785.1, on the reverse strand, counting down.
GAAGGATTTACTTGGAGCCCTACATGCATCTCCAACAGAACCCACACTAAGCCTGCAAAGCTCTTGTTTCTAAGGAAGAATAAGTGAAGCAAATACAGTATGAGTTCTATGACAATTCAGGCAGCACATAAAAAAACCAAACTTAATGTCCCTTCATGCAAGATATCAAGGTCTCCGCTTCATCTCAAACAGCTGATGCCAGGGACAGAATCTGGTTTACCTTGATGCAAGAGGCCACTGATACAAGACAAATTGTGTTTTCTAAATGACTGCACAGTAAGAAAAAAAAAAATCCAAGATTTTCAAGGTGGGGAAAAGTTATGAGACTCCCTCCACATTGACTAAATATCTGAGGTAAGAGTAATCAGAACTAATCGCTATCCCTTCTCCCAACCTCAGGGAGCTGTAGAAAAGGCCGCCTTGCTGCTCAACAGAGAAGGAAAGAGAAAAAAAAAAAAAACCACATATATATATGAGAAGATTAGTCTCAACATAGATTTACACCCCATTCATTGGATCAAAACAAATTATAAAACCATCATACTTATTTCTACAATATGCTCAAAAGTATGTACAGGCAACCAGAAACTATAAGTCTACATAGAAGGTTTGAAGAAAAATAAATGAATTGCTAGAAATGTAAGATATAGTTTTTAAAATTCAATTAACATCTATTATTAATATCATTTTACATTAAAGATATTTTAACAACAACAAAATAGAAAGGACATAATCACAGAGTAAATATAGTTCTTTACCTTGAATACATCTAATTGCATGGAAAATCCACATTTTTGTTCTTATATTTTTTATGATGTATGCCAACCCCTGGAAATTGTCATGACCTGCCACAATCTTTAGAGGGCAATTTGTGAATCTCTGATTTAGTAAAAACTCCTCTCATGATCAAAACTTTTGACATCATTCATACCCCAGATCAATGAGATCTCTGAGAAAATATATTTACCTCCCTTTCTCAGTGACAGAATCAACCACTTCTTCCTATGTATTTTCATAATTCTGAGGCAAGCTTTTATTATGTAACTGATAACATTGCATTCAAATATTTATTTGCCTCTTTTAGCAATTATTAAGAGAGATGGTGATTTCCCATGTTTGCTAAGCTAATATTTTCTATTTTGAGAACATCAAGGAAATGAATTACTCAAAGGGTTTGGATGAATTAAAGCAAGAAATGAGTTCTCAGATGTCTAGGGTTACAAATTTTTAAAAAAACAACAACAAAAAATTGCAGGAATAGGCTATAACCAGGCTTAAAACCAGGGTCTGCCACCAGGATGTTGTGACTACAAAACAAGCTTTCAGTACTCCTGTGCACTGTGATATTCTGTAAGATTGAAATGTTAGTGTACTTACTGGGGTAAAACCAGGATGGGTTTTTAAGCAAGGAATGGATATGGTGACATTTTTTAAGAGGAATGTAGTTTTATGCAATTTGAAATTTTAATGCAAAGTGTTCCTCAAGATATATATTAAGATACACATTCAGATTTCATATTTTTGAAAAACACTAAAATATTTTATTATACCTCAAATATTGGGATTTTGGAACTTAAGAGCTCTGTATTTCAGAATGTCAGCATATGCCAAACCTGTACTGCAATCACAAACTCCCCACCAGGCCCAGGTTTTCAGGCTGCTCGAGGTCTTACCCAGCAGTTACACACTTTTCTGGTAGAGGTCACTGAATACACATTTGTCCTCATATTCTCAATAGTCCTATGTTAGAAACAGTAATCAGCAGAGGATAAACGCATATGTTGATGACCAAAGAATGAACATCTGGAAGATTACTAAATCCAAATGTAATTTAAAATGTATTGTTTTACTCCCCCAAATTTTACTAATCAAATTTTAGAAGTTTGATATATCATGTAGAAACAATATTTCTCAGCTCCCTCAGCTGCTAGGTTGGGTCTGTGTCACTAGTTACTATATTGCACATGAGATACCACATAGCAAATACATGCTCTTGACTGAGGTGGATGGACACAAAAATTTTGGGAGTGGTATTTTTGTGTATATATATATATATATATATATATATATATATATATATATATATATATATATATATATATATATATATATATATATATAGTGCCTGCATATGTGTCTGTGTGTGTGTGTGTCCTGATTGAAGATGATTTCTCAAGGAAATTTTTCCATACTGTTTGCCTGTTGAAGACCCAGAATCAGTTATTCCTTTTACTCCTGCTTGCAAAACAGACCACCTTTTCTCCCTGAGATCCTGTCATTTGTAATATAGAACCAAGGCAGCTGACATGCAGTGCTCACGTTGTTTCCCAGAGGTCTTCCCTTAAAGCTCCAGTGCAGTAGTTACATCACATACCTCCTGAGATACCACAGGCAACACATGTACCATTTCCCCTACAACAGAACACAGAAGTCCATCCTGATAACCTCCAAGATTAGTTTCTTCACCAGCTATAAACATGCCACAAGCCAGGGCTACATATTTGAGTTATTTCCTGAGGCTGGGAAAAGGACAATGTTGACTTGTGCCCTGCCTGGTAAAGGCTTCAGCCTGAAAATAACCTTTTCTGCTTACATTCCCTGGCTAGAACAAGTCCCATGGCCCTTTTTAACTTCACAGATAAGAGGTGCAGTCTTCCATGTGCCTCTAAAAAGAAGTGAATTGAATCAGAGTGAACAACACTAATGATTACCTGAAAGTTTTCCTGATGAAGTGACATTAGTGATCATTTCCTTATGGCTGTAAGAAACAGCAGAGATGCATGGGACACAGGTCGGTCCTCTCTCTGTATCTCCTTCCCTCTCTCTCCTTCCTTTCCTCCACCCCTCCCTCCCCATTTCCTTTTTTTTGTAATGACTTAGACACTTATAAACCGCTACCCAACCCCAAAACTGGAATGTTATTAATAACCTATACCTACCCATGTGGTCCTCTACATTGCCATTGTCTGAATTTGTGTTTATCATTCTGTTGTGTAGACTTACTTGGGCCAAGATTGTGGCCTGAGCTCTACTTCCTCTCATAGGCACAACAAAATTAAAACAGAGTAACTATTGATGAGAAAGATTGGCATCTAGCAGAAAAGATCTTCTACAACTAAAGATATAGAGAAGGAATCTCAAGGAGATAGGTAGGAGGGGTGGAGTCTCGATATATCAAGACCCATACCCTTGGGTGGAAGACCCATAAATGGGAACATAATTACAATTGCAGAAGCTCTTCCCAAGGAGTGAGTGCTCTGAGCCCCACATCAGGCTCTCCAGACTGGGGGTCTTGCACTGGGACAATGAGCCCCCAGAATGTTTGACTTTGAAGGTCGGCAGGGCTTAATTTTGGGAGAGCCAGAGGGCTGTGGGAAACAGAGACTCCACTCTTAAAGGGGGCACACAGGATCTCACACACTCCAGGACCCAGGGCAGAAGCAGTAATTTGAAAGGAGCTTATAGCTCATAGCCACCTGCTTATCTTGGGGAGCCTCCTGGAGAGGTAAGAGGTAACTGGAGCTAACCCTGGTGACATAGACATTAGTAGCAGCCATTTTTGGGAACTTGTTCTACTACCTGGGCACTGGTGCTGGCAAGCACCATTTTGTAATCCTCTCTCTAGCTTATTAGCACTGGAACCTGCCCCACCCACCAATACTGTGATGCCTCAGGCCACGCAACTAATTGGTGGGGACACAGTCTCACCCACCAGTAGGCAGGCTGCCTTAAGACTCCCTGAGCTGACACATTCCTTGTGACATGGCCTGTCTACCAGAGGGTCCAGGACCCTGACCCCCACACCAGGGCATAGGCAGTAACCCTAGGACCCCCAGAGCCCTGCAGCCAGAAATTCCAGGATCTGGCTCTGCCTGCCAGTGGACTGGTAGGCCAAACGACCAGTAAGACAGAAATACAGCCCCACCCATCAAAAAAAAAAAAAAAAAGGAACAACAAAAAAATATGTTACAATGAAGGAGCAAGGTAAAAACCTACAAGACCAAATAAATGAAGACAAAATAGGCAGCCTACCTGACAAAGAATTCAGAGTAATGATAGTAAAGATGATCCAAAATCTCAGAAACAGAACGGAGAAAATACAAGAAACGTTTAACAAGGATCTAGAAGAACTAAAGAACAAACAAACAGTGATGAACAGCACAATAACTGAAATTAAAAATACTCTAGAAGGAATCAATAGCAGAATAACTGAGGCAGAAGAAAGGATAAGTGACCTGGAAGATAAAATGATGCAAATAACTGCCGTGGAGCAGAATAAAGAAAAAAGAATGAAAAGAATTGAGGTCTCAAAGACCTCTGGGACAACATTAACTGCACCAACATTCGAATTATAGGGGTCCAGGAGAAGAACAGAAAGAGAAAGCGTCTGAGAAAATATTTGAGGAGATTAGAGTTGAAAACTTCCTTAACATGGGAAAGTAAATAGTCAATCAAGTCCAGGAAACACAGAGAGTCCCATACAGTATAAACCCAAAGAGAAACACACTGAGACACATATTAATCAAACTTTCAAAAACTAAATACAAAGAAAAAAATATTAAAAGCAGCAAGGGAAAGCAAAAAATAACATACAAGGGAATCCCCATAAGGTTAACAACTGATCTTTCAGCAGAAACTCTGTGAGCCAGAAATGAGTGGCAGGACATATTTAAAGTGATGAAAGGGAAAAACGTACAACCAAGATTATTCTACCCAGAAAATATCTCATTCAGATTTGACAGAGAAGTCAAAAGATTTACAGACAAGTGAAAGCTATGAGAATTCAGCACCACCAAACCACCTTTACAACAAATGCTAAAGGAACTTCCCTAAGTGGGAAACACAAGAGAAGAAAAAGATCCACAAAAACAAACCCAAATCAATTGAGAAAATGGTAATAGGAACATACATATCGGTCATCACCTTGAATGTAAATCGATTAAATGCTCCAACCAAAAGACACAGACCGGCTGAATGGATACCAAAACAAGACTCTTATATATGCTGTCTACAAGAGACCCACTTCTGACCTAGGGACACATACAGACAGAAAGTAAGGGGATAGAAAAAGGTATTCCATGCAAATGGAAATCACAAGAAAGCTGGAGCAGCAATACTCATATCAGATAAAATAGACTTTAAAATAAAGACTGTTACAAGAGATAAGGAAGGACACTACATAATGATCAAGGGATCAATCCAAGAAGAAAACATAACAATTATAAATATTTATGCACCCAACATAGGAGCACCTCAATACATAAGGCAAATGCTAACAGCCATAAAAGGAGAAATTAACAGTAACACAATAATAGTGGGGGACTTTAACACCCCACTTACACCAATAGACAGATCATCCAGAGAGAAAATAAATAAGGAAACACAGGCTTTAAATGACACATGATAGACTTAATTGGTATTTTTAGGACATTCCACCGCAAAGCAGAAGAATACACTTTCTTCTCAAGTGCTCACAGAACGTTCTCCAGAATAGATCACATCTTGGGTCACAAATCAAGCCTTGGAAAATTTAAGAAAACTGAAATCATATCAAGCATCTTTTCTGACCACAAAGCTATGAAATTAGAAATCAATTACAGGAAAAAAACAGTAAAAAACACAAATACATGGAGGCTAAACAGTGCACTGCTAAATAACCAAGAGATCACTGAAGAAATCAAAGAAGAAATAAAAATATACCTAGAAACAAATGACAATGAAAACATGATGATCCAAAACCTATGGGACGCATCAAAAGCAGTTCTAAGAGGGAAGTTCATAGCAATTCAAGCTCACATCAAGAAACAAGAAAAATCTCCAAAAAAAATCAAACTTTACGCCTAAAGCAACTAGAAAAAGAAGAACAAAGAAAACCCAAAGTTAGTAGAAGGAAAGAAATCATAAAGATCAGAGCAGAGATAAATGAAATAGAAACAAAGAAAACAAGAGCAAAGATCAATAAAACTAAAAGTTCATTCTTTGAGAAGATAAACAAAATTGATAAACCTTTAGCCAGACTCATCAAGAAAAAAAGGGAGAGGACTCAACTCAATAAAATTAGAAATGAAAAAGGAGAGATTACAATTGACCCTGCAGAAATACAAAAGATCATAAGAGACTACTATAAGCAACTGTATGTCAATAAATTGGACAACCTGGAAGAAATGGACAAATTCTTGGAAAAGTACAACTTTCCAAGATTGAACCAGGAAGCATTAGAAAATATAAACAGACCAATCGCAGGTAATGAAATTGAAACTGTAATTAAAAACCTTCCAACAAACAAAAGTCCAGTTCCAGATGGTTTCACAGGTGAATTCTATCAAACATTTAGAGAGAGGTTAACACCTATCCTTCTCAAACTCTTCCAAAGAACTGTGGAGGGAGGAACACTCCCAAACTCACTCTACGAGACTACCATCACCCTGATAGCAAAACCAGAAAAAGATATCACAAAAAAAGAAAATTATAGACCAATATCCCTGATGAACATAGACGCAAAAATCCTCAACAAAATACTAGCAACCAGAATCCAACAATGCATTAAAAGGATCATACGCTATGATCAAGTGGGATTTATCCCAGGGATGCAAGGATTCTTCAGTATATGCAAAACAATCAATGTGATACACCATATTAACAAATTGAATAATAAAAACCATATGATCATCTCAATATGTGCAGAAAAAGCTTTTGACAAAATTCAGCACCCATTTATGATAAAAACTCTCCAGAAAATAGACATAGAGGGAACCGACCTCAACATAATAATAGCCATATATGACAAACCCACAGCAAACATCATTCTCAATGGTGAAAAACTGAAAGCATTTCCTCTAAGATCACAACAAGACAAGGATGTCCACTCTCGCCACTGTTATTCAACATAGTATTGGAAGTCCTAGCCACAGCAATCAGAGAATAAAAAGAAAAAAAGGAATACAAATTGGAAAAGAAGAAGTAAAACTGTCACCATTTGCCGATGACATAATACTATACATAGAAAATCTTAAAGATGCTAGGATTCTAGAAACAAATGAAATCAGAAAACTACCAGAACTAATCAATGAATTTGGTAAGGTTGCAGGATACAAAATTAATGCACAGAAATCTCTTGCATTCCTATACACTAACAACGAAAGATCAGAAAGAGAAATTAAGGAAACAATCCCATTTGCCATTCTCAACAATAAGAATAAAATACCTAGGAATAAATCTACCTAAGGAGGCAAAAGACCTGTACTCAGAAAACTAAAACACTGATGAAGGAAATCAAAGATAACATAAACAGATGAAGGTATATATCATGCTCCTGGATTGGAAGAGTCAATATTGTGAAAATGATTATACTACCCAAAGCAATCTACAGATTCAATTCACTCCGTATCAAATTACCAATGGTATTTTTCACAGAACTAGAATAAGAAATTTTACAATTTGTATGGAAACACAAAAGACCCCGAATAGCCAAAGCAATCTTAAGAAAGAAAAATGGAGCTGGAGGAATAAGGCTCCCTGACTTCAGACTATACTACAAATCTACAGTAATCAAGACAATATGGTACTGGCACAAAAACAGAAATATAGATCAATGGAACAGGATAGAAAACCCAGAGATAAACTCATGCACTTATGGTCAACTAATCTATCACAAAGGAGGCAAGGATATACAATGGAGAAAAGACAGTCTCTTCAATAAGTGGTGCTAGGAAAACTGGACAGCTACATCCAAAAGAATGAAATTAGAACACTCCCTAACACCATACACAAAAATAAGCTCAAAATGGATTAGAGACCTAAATGTAAGACTGGACACTTACTTTACTCTCTTAGAGTAAAACTCTTAGAGGAAAACATAGGAAGAACACTCTATGACATAAATCACAGCAAGATCTTTTTTGACCCACCTCCTAGAGTAATGGAAATAAAACCAAAAATAAACAAATGGGACCTAATGAAACTTAAAAGCTTTTGCACAGGAAAGGAAACCATAAACATGATGAAAAGGCAACCCTCAGAATGGGAGAAAATATTTGCAAATGAAGCAACTGACAAAGGATTAATCTCCAAAATATACAAGCAGCTCATGTAGCTGAATATCACAAAAAAATCCCCAGCCCAATCCAAAAATGGGCAGAGGACCTAAACAGACATTTCTCTAAAGAAGACAAACAGATGACCAACAAATACATGAAAAGATCCTCAACATCACTAATCATTAGAGAAATGCAAATCAAAACCACAACGAGGTATCACCTCATACCAGTCAGAATGGCCATCATCAAAAAGTCTACATACAAGAAATGCTGGAGAGGGTATGGAGAAAAGGGAACCCTCCTGCACTGTTGGTGGGAATGTAAATTGATACAGCCACTATGGAGAACAGTATGGAGGTTCTTTAAAAAACTAAAAATAGAACTACCATATGACCCAGCAATCCCACTCCTGGGTATATTCCCTGAGAAAACCATAATTCAAAAATATACATGTACCATAAGTTTCATTGCAGCACTATTTACAATTGCCAGGACATGGAAGCAACCTAAATGTCCATCAACAGATGAATGGATAAAGAAGATGTGGCACATATATACAATGGAATATTACTCAGCCATAAAAAGGAATGAAACTGAGTTATTTGTAATGAGGTGTGTGGACCTAGAATCTGTCAGAATGAAGTAAGTCAGAAAGAGAAAAACAAATAGCATATGCTAACGCATATAAGTGGAATTAAAAAGTGGTACTGATGAACCTAGTGACAGGGCAGGAATAAAGACGCAGACGTAGAGAATGGATTTGAGGGCATGGAGGGGGAAGGGGAGGTTGGGATGAAGTGAGAGAGTAGCACTGACATATATACACTACCAAATATAAAATGGATGGCTAGTGGGAAGATTCTGCATAGCACAAGGAGATCAACTCGACGCTTTGTGATGACCTAGAGGGGTGGGATAGGGAGGGTGGGAGGGAGACTCAAGAGGGAGGGCATATGGGGATATATATATACATATAGCTGATCGTTTTGTGGTACAGCAGAAACTAACACAACATTGTAAAGCAATTATACTCCAATAAAGATGTTAAAAAAAAAAAAAAAAAGAACAAGAACAACAAAAATAACAAAGAGCCTAGAAAAGAGAATAAAAAGGAATAGCCAATGGACTGCAAATGGGCCTGAGAAATCTTTTGGGGGTGATGAAAATGTTCTAAAACCAGTCTGTGGTAATAAAACTGCAAAACTCCATAAATTTACTAAAAGTCATTAAATTGTGCACATAAAATGGGTGAATGTAAATTATACCTCAATAAAGCTGGGATGGTTTTTTTTTTTTTTAAAAAAACAAAACAAAACAAAAGAACAAAAAGAACAGGGCAGGAGGAACCAATGCATTTAGAAAAGATAAAGGGGCTGGATGTGAAAGATAAAATGCTATTTTTCAGACTTGAGGAAGTGAATAGGAATAAAATTTCTGGGGTCCAAGACCCAAAAGTTATCCTTTGATATAGTCTGAGAAGAATTACTAGAATTAAAACACAAGGCAACAGAAGTCTCTGCCAAGGACTTCTAAATCTGAAATGATGCTTTAAAAACCTCAGTTGGAATGAGGCTGATGTACTTTTTGACATTTAATGGTGTGTCTAACACTTGCGCTTGTGCTGGATTGCCCTGGCTGGGATGGAGGGCAGAAAAGCAGTATCAGATAAGAGAGTGGAGCAAGGGGAGGTCAAAACATGTGATCCCCAAGTCTCTATCCTCACAAGAAGAAAGCACACAGATGTGCTAAGGAACACCAGCAGAGGCAGTTAGAACAGAGTCTGCCAGAAAGACTGAGAGAACTTCACATGAAAGTTATATAGGAAGGTTGGATGGGGGGAGAAAAAGGGGAACTCTTGGGGGACGGGAAATACGATCTAGGCTCTTTATATTTTGTGGTCTAATATGTGGGTATGTGGGCATGTGTAACCTGTGTAGTAGATGTAACTGCACATGGAATCAGGAAACCTGTCAGCACTGATATGGATTATACATGACAGACAAACAACAATGTGGAGAAAAGAAAATCCTCCAGAATAGAGTTTGCCATGTCAAGAAAATTTCATTTATGGTTTATTGTGAATGTTCATATAATTTAAAAAACAAGATAACTTGGTTTTAAGCTTCTAACTGCAGTATGAAACTTTGATCACATGCTCTTGTTTTCAGAGGTGCCAGTGTACCACAACTTAAAAAATTAAAGGGAACATTGACTTGCACAAATTACCTTATCATTCAAACCTCAATTTTGACCTTCTAAATTTATAATTCACAAAGTAGGTGTAATTCACAAACTAGGTGGCAGGGCATCTAGAGTCATTATGTTTTCTTTTCCATTTTTGCAAAACACTCTGATATATTAATATGCCAAATGTAACAATTTAAGTATAAAATTTGATGCTAAATCAGATTCTGATTTATACTACAAAGTTGACCCTTGAAAAATGAACAATGTGGAGGTTAGGGGTGCTGATCCCACCCCTACCAAAGTCTAAATTTTGAGTATAACTTTATAATTGGCCCTCCATACAGGCGGTTCTGCATCCGTGGATTCAACCAGCCACAGGTCAGGTAGTACTGCAGAACCTATTTAGTGACAAAAAAAAAAAAAAAAAAAGGTTTACTCTCCCTCAAGTAAGAGAAAATTCTCCTGCCTGATGACCTTCAAACTGAGACATTGGCTCTGCAGATTTTGGATTTGCCAGCCTCCATAATTTCATGAGCCAGTTCTCTATAATAAATCTCTTTATCTCCATCTCCATTTCCATCTCTATCTCTCTATCTATGTCTATATATCTCCTATTGGTTCTGTTTCTCTGGAAAGCCTCACTAATACATTGATCTTATGTTATGTAGCTGAAAACCTGGGAACTCGGAGAACTGATACTTTAAATCATCGCACGTGTAATATAGTTATTGTAAAAAGTTCTGGACAGGAAGTATATGTGGAATAAAAAGTAAAAGTCACTCACTCACCTCTACTCAAAATTCTACTTCTTTATCTAAAGGTTGCCATCATGAAAAAAAAAAAAAAAAAAAAATATATATATATATATATAATTTTTTTTTTTTTTTTTTTTGGCTGTGCTGGGTCTTTGTTGCTGCGTGCGGGCTTTCTTTAGTTGTAGCGAGCGGGGATTACTCTTCGTTGCTGTGCACGGGCTTCTCATTGTGGTGCCTTCTCTTGTTGTGGAGCACGGGCTCTAGGTGCGTGGGCTTCAGTAGTTGTGGCACCCGGGCTCAGTAGTTGTGGCGCACGGGCTTAGTTACTCCGCGGCATGTGGGATCTTCCCGGACCAGGGCTCGAACCCATGTCCCCTGCATTGGCAGGCAGATTCTTAACAACTGCGCCATCAGGGAAGCCCCCATCATGAATATTTTTCCCCAGGCATGTTTCTTTGCATTTACAACCATTCAGAGAGCATAAATACACACACATTAGTTTGTCCACCTAAACAGAACTATATTATGCAGATGGTTTTGTGAATGTCTTAAGGTTCTTTTCATGTGAGTATGTGGACATTTATTTTACTCTTTTAAAAGCCTTCTTAATATACTGTAGTATAGAATGAATACACCATATTTTTAAAACTGTTCCCCACTGATTAACTTTAGGTTATTTCCGACTTTTTACTTAACAATGCTATAAGGAAGAATCTTGCTTATCTTTGGGCATTTGTGAAAGTATTAGTCAGAGTATTTCTGTGGGTAAATTCAAAGGGGGTATTGCTAGGTGAAAGGGCATATGTATTTAACATGTTAATGATTACTATTAAATTGCCTTCTAGTAAATTATCAAAATTGAAGGTGGTCTTAGGGACCCCAAATTTAAAATTTGTCTCAGAAGTGGGTGGATTGTTTCAGACATTACATGAAATTTCTAAAAATCTTATATGTTCTGGTATAATGTTATAAGTCATAATTCTAGTATTACTTTAAAATGTATATCTCAGAAATAACTAAATTTCCTTGTCAATTGCATTATTATGAACTTTCATCAAATCTTTAACCGTGGTCATTTTTAAGTCTTTTGTCATTTACAGACAGTTCTGGGTGTACTCTGATGCTTTTGCAAAAATGTTCCTATAAAAGGGTTTCATCTTCAAGGAATCCATGGAAAAGACTCTGACAAGTACAGGTTTCTGGTAACTGACTATACTGCTGAACTGAATGAATAAGCATTTTCAGAACTCTAATGGAAAACTGATGAATTCATAAAAGTGCTAACAAAAGATCAAGATGAAAAAAAAATTAATTACATGGGACTGAGTGAACTGATGAGGATGATTATAATTTTTGTGACTTTCTATTTGAATAAAAAAAAATCCCACAAGGACTCAGAGATAAAAAGTATACAAATCAATTTTCACTGCAAAGTAAAGGAGCTGTTACAGTGGAGGATTACTGGACTGAATGTCAATATTATGACATAGTATGAGTGTGTTTCGTGTTTGGTAATTGCAATCATTGTTGCTTTTGTTGTGGTCATCCAAAAAAAAAAAAAAAAAGAAGAAGTGGGTGGATTTGGGGACTCGTCAGTGTTGTAGCTGGGATATACTAGAATGACCTTGACTCCTTGAAACATGGTGAAAGTGTGATTTGAGAAAAAGAAGGATGAGAGGGTGGGGGTTGATGAAACTAATTCTTGGATGGTCACTGACCATTAAATGTCCAAGACTTACAAATACCTGGGAAATATGCATGGGAAATGGGAATACAGGAGTTTCTGAGTTTATGTGGACTTTGTAGCATCTTGGGTCTTCATGCTAAAGTGGCCGGATTACACAGAAGGGTTCTTTGTACAAGGATCCTGCAGGGCAAGATATAAACTCCATGAAGGCAGGGACCATGGTGACTTAGTTTACCAGTGTATCTCAGAGGGAAGGGAAATGCTTTCTCTAGGGAACTCATTCATTCCTTCAGCACTCAACAATCTATAACCAACTATTAAGAGCCAGGCACTGGGCCAGGCTCTGGAAACACTAAACTAAGGAGAGAAAAGACTTCATGTAGAAGAGCTCAAGGTCAGGCAGGGCAGTGTGGAGAACAAGTAGCAGTTATCATGGGGTAGAGTATGGTCAGGACCACAAGACACAAAGTGGTACATCTACTTCCAGTTCAGTTTCCAGGGGATGGTAGGTCAGCCATGTGACTGGTGGGAAGAGGATGGAGCTGGTGCTGGGGTCAGGAGCGGTGAACCACATTCCTAATTCATGTTGTCCATTAGTTGCTTTGAACAGATGGACCTTGTCCTCCATCTTTAACGGGAGGAAATTTACTCTTCCTTATTTTATCATGCCTTGAGCACCATTTCTTAAGGTCAAGGGCATGGCCAGATCAACTCTGAGGAAATTTCCCAGGGCTGAGGGCTGCCCCTTGGGAGGAGAAAAATGAGAGAAGAGCTGATAACCATTAGATTAGCTGGAAAAATCTGTGTGGGTCTACGTTTAAGAAAACAAACAAAACCTTACCGTTGTCCAGAGTTTTTTACATGCATCCTCTCAGGTTCAGTTTTTAATTTGATTCTGAAACTACCTTGTGAGGGATGGGAGCCAAGTATTGTTGAACCCACAGGCTCAGAAAGTAATTTGGTCAGGATCATACAGGTTGTGTGTTGCTGAACTGGAACTCAAGTCTACATCTTTGACTCCAAATCCAGTACTCCATCCGGAATATCACTGCTGCCTTTTTTGGCAGGCAAGGCTTTCAGTCTGCCTCGCCTCAGCCCAGCTTCAGACAGGGTGACTGGAAATGGATCAAAAGATGGAAAAGGAGAAGAAAGACTGACCTGAAGTGAACTGAAAGTATTTTCTGCTAAGGAGAAAGCAGAAGAAAGAGAAAGGCATAGAACGCTGGGGTGTGGTCTCAAAGCAATTGCGTTCTGGGGAAGGTGGGCTGCCTCTGCCTTTCCCTGGCGGGGTGAAGAGGATCAGATGCTACCTGGCCTTTCTGGAGGGTGGAATCAAAGTGCGTGCTGGGGGGAAGCAAACATGCGTCTACATCCTGTCTGGGTGAGAGAAGCTGAGAGAAGGAATAAAGGACTATTAAAGGAAAGTAGAAAAAGAAGAAGGGAGGGAATTTAGAAGTACAGATAGGAAACTAGGGCAAAAACACATTCTTAAGAAAAAAATTTAATTTGCATATGCTTAAACTTTGGTATCAACTTGCAGAGATTCCCCAGGCCTGTTAGATTTTTCCAGTGCCCCCTACTTGTCTTCTTCAACATTTCACCCACTTATCTAGGGTTCCACTTCTCAGTCCACATCCTTCCCAAACCCTCTCCCCTCCACCTTCACCATGTCTGTTGGGATGGGACAGGCTCTGATGATGGCTGTTTGGTCCCCATGTAGGTTTCTCCATATTGCCAGTAGGATGCAGAGAATTGGAAAATTTCTTGGACATCTGTCCTTTAAACAAAGCAGCTGGGCTGGGGCAGAGCTTGGGACAAGATTTTGAAGCTGGTTTTGTGAGTCACTGTGAACTCTGAGCACCCGCCCACTTGAGGCAGACTTTGCAAGTTTAGCTTACGGGACCTATCAGACCAGGTCCAGGGACTGGGGCTTCCTCAACGGCCTTGTTAGCGTTCAGCTAATGAGAACAGCCTCAAGTTGAGGAAACTGTGGCTGGAGCGAGGCAGTTCTGCTCCCCGTCACCCTCCTGCTGATGGGTGGCTGCTGAGCCTGTGCAGGGCAGAGCATCTGGTGGGAGAGGACCCGGCCTGACCCCTCTGTCTTGTGGGGATGTTGGGGCAAGCGCTTACCCTCACACTCCTCCTGCTCATCAAGGGACATCGGGGCCAAGGTAAGGAGGCTCAGCCTGGCAGGGGTGGGGTTGGCATGGACTAGGGGCCATGGCCTTCAGGGAGATCAGCATCCAGAGCGTCTGGGTTGTGCTGCTTACATGGTGACCTGGAACTGTGACTGAGCAGTTCCCCGCACCTCTGGACAGGCTGGGTCAGAGAGCAGAGGCTGGCAGTGGGTTGGGAGGTCCTTGAGAAGTGCCTCTGGCCAAGCAATCCAGGCCACCTCAGGCAAGGTGAGTCTTTTCCACTGGCTTCAGTTTTCCTTTCTGTCTAGTGGGGAGAAAGTATCCTCCCTGCTGGCTGTAAGAAAGACAAAGGAAATATCCTCTAATTTGGTGGGATTACCAGCAGAGAGGAGAAGTGGCCATGAGCTTCATGGGTTTCTCCAAGGAAGTAGGGGTACTGGAGCTCAGAGACTGACAGATTATTCTCTGAGGCAGGAAAGCTGAGCCCTGGCAAGGGGGAGGGGAGAGGGGAAGTGTGAGGCCAAGGCCAGAACAAGGGCTTTACCAGCATGGCCTGGTCCCTCATCCCTCAGCTCTTCCAGCAGCCCAGAGGCCATGGGAGCCTGAGAATTATTAGGGAAATGTTGTCTGGGGGCAGGGTGCGGGGAAGGGAAGAGAAGGAGACATATATAAGGAAGCTCCATAGCAAACTGATAACTGTCAGCTGGGCCCAAGCCAACTAATGTTTGTGTGTGTGGGAAGCAGTCTCCCCCTCTTTTTCCAACCCTGTCTAGGATGCTCTGAGACTTGGAGCCTGCATTTTAGATCAGCGACTCTTTGAGGGGCATCATGAGCGCGGCGTGCAGTGAGAGGAGGGCACACTTTTGTGCAAAGGGAAGAAACAGAGGCACAAGGAAGTATTTGTGCAAGGCCTGTTAGAAGCCATCCCTGGGTACTCAGTTCAATCACTGAGCCCCTGAGCACTCTGGTATCTTTCAAGAAGACACATTCTAGGCTCCGGCTTTTGTAACGAGTACAGGTGGAGTAAGGCAGGGTGTAATAAGGAACAGGGAGCAGAGAGAGAAGTCTGGAGACTGGGGCTCATGCGTGTGGGCTGGGGGGACCCAAAGACGCAGGATCCTAGGTAAGAGAGCTAGGTTGGAACCTGGGCTAAGTAGCCTTGAAAGCTGAGATAGGACCCACATGCTTTGATGCCTGGCTTTGGGGGTGGGAGGGACAGAAGGTTGAGGCTGACTCAGATCATGAGCCCAAGTGGCAGGAGGATGGTGCTCCCTCCATCCTCATTCCTAGGGCTGTGGTGCTCTCTTTGGGTGTGGCTATGACAAGACTCATTGGTAGGGGGTAGGGGGGAGCCTGGCAAGTGATTCTTTGAGCACAGGGACGGATGGACTTTGGTCTTAGGGAACTTCTCTCTCTTCTTGCTATGCCCTGTGTCTGTGGGGCCGGCTGATGTAAGCTGACTGAAACTGCTCTGTTTATTTAGTTCAATTTTTAAACTTCTTAATTGAAAATAATTTTGAAGTTTCAGGGAAGTTGCAAGAATAGCACAAAGAATTTTTGTATTTCCTTCACCTAGATTCACCAGTTGTTAACATTTTATCACATTTGCCTTATTTCTCTTTCTCTCCAAATATAGGTATGTGTGTATAGCTGTATAATAATAATTATTTTTGTGGAATATTCAAGAGTAAGTTTCAGACATCATGCCCCTTTACTCTTAACTATTTTAGCACACATCTTCTAAGGACAAGGATGTTCCAATATCATATCACATATCATATCATATCATATCATATCATATCATATCATATCATATCATATCATATCATATCAGCACAGGTATCAAATTTAGTAAATTTAACATAGATACAATCAAACATACAGTCCATATTTAAATATTACCAACTGTCTCCAAAATGTGCTCTACAACATCTTTTTTCCCCATCCAGAATCCAATCAGGATCATGTATTGCATTCAGTTGTTATGTCTTTTTTGTCATCTTCAATCTATAATTATTCCTTTCTTTGTCTTTTATGACTTTGACATTTGTGGAATACGTCAGTTGTTTTCTAGAGGGTTCCACAATCTGAGTTTGTCTAACGTTTTGTCATAAGACTTAGGTCATGCACTTTTGGCAGGAATACCACGAAAGTGATGGCATGTCTTTTTCAGTGCATCCCATCAGGTGGTACAATGATAGTGAAACATTTTTTCTAAAACTTGGTTTACTGAAGAATGTAATATGCATCACATATGTGTAAGAGGCTCATATCACTCTTGAGCATTGCAAAAGTCTTCCAAAGGCTTCTCACTTCACGTAGAGTAAAAGCCATACATTTTGCAATGGCCCACGTGATCGGACCTCCCTAACCACCGCCCCTTCCTCTCTGATCTTCTCACTGCATTTCAGCCACGCTGGCCTGCTGGTCCTCACGCATGTTCCACTTGGGGGCTTTGCACTGTCTTCTCCACTTAGAATGCTGCTTTCCCCTCATTTGCCATGAGACTTGCTTCCTCATTCTGCTCAAATAACACTTCTGCAGTGATATCTTTCCCATTAAAAATGTCAACCCCTTCATCCTGTAACTTCTTATCTCCCTCTTCGTTTATTTTTCTCTGTAGTGCTCGTCTCCATTTTACATACTATCTGTTTACTTATTTGTCTTATTTTCTATCTCCTAGGCTCTTCTTTACCTCATTAGAATGTAAGATCCTTGAGGCCAGGGCTTTTGTTTGTTTTGTTCACTGTTGTATCTTCAGCATCTAGAACAGTATCTGGCACAAGTAGACCCTCAATATGTATTAATTGAATGAATGAGTACTTTAAATAATCCATGGAATAAAGTGAGTTTATCTGCCTACCAGAAAGCTTCATTGGGAAAACCGTTTTAGATTTTAAAGCATGTAAATACTAACTACCTCTGTGGCCTTGAGGAAGTTAACTAACTTCTTGTTTCTCAATTTTTCATTCATAACATGAAGTTAACAGTGGTGCCCATTTCCTGGGGGATGTGTGAGGATTAGATGAGATATAGTGTATAAAGTGTTTAGAGAAATGTTGAGTTATGACAAGTCCTCCAAAATGAATGCTCATGTTATTCAGCTCTTTGGAGGCAGGGCATATATTTCACTTAGTTTTGTAGTCAGAGTAAAGAAGAGAGACTATTCAGTAATCCTTTGTTGACTTTAATTAGTTGAAGAGAAAGTGAGTTAGAGAATCTTGAGATAAGATGATAAAGTTTTAATGTGTGACCCTTTTCTGAGGGTTTCTCATTATCATAACCAGGATCTTAGGGAGTCTTCAACATTTTTAACTTAAAGGAACATGTATTCAAGACATTTAATCACATGATTACATCGTAATGTAAAGTAGTCTGTTTTCACAATAGCATCTCCCTCTCTCTTCCCATTCCTTCCCTGGATATGTTTTGAGTAGCTCTGCACCAGGTGCTGGACAAGATATTTAGGATTCAGTAGTGATTAAGTACACGGCCCCTTTGTTCATAGAGCCTACACCATTTATATCCATCAGTATATAATTACAGCTGTGATTAGTGCCCAACGAAGTGCCCAACACAGTAAGTGCTCCAAACATGTTAGTTGAGTGAGTAAATGAATTGTTTTCAGGCATCTTAGAGGAAGATTGGGATAATTTTTGGGTCAGATGGTTTGGGGACCAGGGACCTTCAAATCACTGCCCATAAGTGTGGACTTGGGCCCTAAAGTTCATTTTGGACCCTAAATTCAGGTTTTGGCTATGCATTCTGAAGAAACTACAAAGGACACACCAGAGGCTATAAATGCCCAGGGGCAACAAGGTGAGATGTGCTGGACAAAAAAAAAGGGGCAGGGGCAGCGTCTCACAGATCAGCTCTGAAGACTGCAGGCTGTTCCCATAGGTTGTGTTGAAACTTTCACTTCTCAGGAAGGAGTCACTGATCGCAACTGCTCTGGCTGGGATCCAGACAAGTTCTAAAAAGGCTGGATTTATTTTTGTCCATCTTTTCCTGATTGTACTCCCCCTCAGACAAAGTGTGAAGAGTGAAGTATCTGTCCACAGGAGAGAGGTCAGGACTCAGAGAACTCAGGGCTGCAGCACCACTGGAGGAAACCAGTTCTATAGAAATCCCTCCAGAGGTAGCTGGGCCACTGTCTTCATGATATGTGTGCAGAAAAGGGTGCAAAATTATAAACGTACCATCTCAATGAGTTATTGTTAAGTGAAAACACCTGTGTGTCTACCACATGTTCCCTCCTTTCCTTACCTCCACCCTCTTCCACAAATACAACCACTCTTCTGACTTCTAACATCATTGGTTAGTTTTGCCTGTATATAAATGGAATCATAAAGTATATACTCCTGTATTTGGCTTCTTTTGCTCAACATCTGATGAGATTTATCTCTGCTATCAGTTGCAGCTGGTCGTTTTCATGGCTGTATTTCATTGTATGACTATATAATAGTTTATTAATCTATTCTACCATTGATGAACCTTTGGGTTGTTTCAAGGGTTTTTTCCCTATTATAGTCACGCTGCTAAGAGCCTTTTGGCCAAGCTGCTTGGCATGCGGGATCTTAGTTCCTTGCCCAGGGATGGAGCCCACAGCCCCTGCAGTGGAAGCGCAGAATTTAAACCACTGGACCACCAGGGAAGTCCTCTATGAGACTTTTAGTGCATTCACGTCTGTTGGGCGTATCTCTGGGGGTAGAATCACTGGGTATGTAGATATACCTCTAGCAGTTGCTGCCAAACTGTTTTCCAAAGTGGTTGAACCAAGCAGTGCGTGAGAGTTCCAAGTTGTTTCAGGGCCACCAGCTTTGTGTTCTGAGGACCTGCAAATGGGAAATGAAAGTGCAGGGGTGTGGAGCCTGAAAGGTGAAAGTCAAAGCCAAGAGAACCATGTCTGTGTGGCTTCCCTGGTATACTGCACGAAATTCCTACACGAGAGTCATTTCTGGGAGCTGAATTTAATTGATTAATTAATCAACTGAACACTTCATTAAACCCTTACTATGTTCCAAGAACTATGCAAGATTTTGTGGAGGAAACAAAGATGAAACACACATTGGTTCCATCCTTAAGAATCTTTCAGACAGTTAGAGGAAAATAGGCCTGTACAATATCAACTCTAAGGGAAGACAGAAAACGCTAAATGCTAAGTGTCTCTGACAGGCAAGATACATTTAGAGCACAAAGAGTGCAAAGAAGATGGAGATTCCTTCTAGGTAGGGACACTGGGGAAGTGGCCTTGAAGGATAAATAAGAGTTCAGGAGATAGAGGTAAGGTAGAAGGACAAGCTAAGCAGAGGGAACAGCCTAAACAGAAGTAGGGAAAACAGGTTTGAATGAGGAGACATGAGAAGCAAATGCACTTGTTATCTTGGAAAAAGACAGTATTATAAATGGGATGATTCAGTTAACTGATACAAAGAGTGGGACATAGGCTAGGTAAGTTGACAGAGGTAAGGGGTTGCATTGTCTGAGAGGTGGAGTCAGTATGGTCAGGAGGAAGCCCCCCAGGGTGGGGCTAGGTGAAGAAGAAGAGAGGCGATGAATTGGGTTGTGGACCTGGAGGGGATTTTGTCTACTTTATAATTTTGCCTTGACTAGGGCCGGCCCTGCCCCAGCACTTTTGGGACCTCACTGAGCTTTATCCACCCAGACCCCATCAGGAACCCCTTCTGTTGCCTTCACTCCAAGCCTGGTGGCATAACCCTGAGCTGAGAAAACCTCAACATCCTTTGTTGGCTAGGGGAAGTTATACTTTTCTGAAAGTTCTCTTTTCTCTCCCCTGTCCCCTCTCCCAGTCTCTCAGGCCTCAACCTTCTTCCCATCTCACCCTTCCTCTGACCAGCAGGTCAAGGTGAGAGGGAGCTGAGCTGACAGTGGACACTGCGGGACTTTGGAGGCTGCAGCTCTTGCACCCAACTCTGGGGCTGAGCGGGACTCACTGCTGGGTCAGATCGTCTCCCTGACCGTCCTCTGTGCTGGCTTCCCTCTTCTTCCTGAGGAGGTGGTGGAGTTAATCATTTGACCTCTGCCCTCCCTCTGCAGAGTTGTTTCACCCCATTCTTTCCTAACCACCGGAAG
Organism: Balaenoptera musculus; assembly: GCF_009873245.2. Taxonomy (NCBI): domain Eukaryota; kingdom Metazoa; phylum Chordata; class Mammalia; order Artiodactyla; family Balaenopteridae; genus Balaenoptera; species Balaenoptera musculus. The sequence goes on along the minus strand of NC_045785.1, from coordinate 117,590,540 downwards.
AGAGGCCCCAAAGCTGCTGAGTGGTAACAACAGAGGTAGCAGCAGCCCTGGGGCCTGCTCTGACCACCGGAATCTGCTGTGGCCTCTCCGCTCTGAACCATCCACCACTTGTCGGGGCCTCCTCCACCTCTCACTAAGCATGTGAGAACTTGTGTTGAAGTTATCTTATCATACTGCCATTTCTTGTCTCTCCATTTGGCATATGTGCCCCTCGGGGACAGGGACAGAGGTCTTTCTGCATCAGTCACAATACCCAGTACATAGTACCTTGCCCACTCATCTTTCTGCTGTATCCTCCCACTCCAACCTCACCCCACCGCCATCCCTGTCTAGCCCTGCCTCACCCTGAATATCTTCCTTTTCCCCACACTGGGCTGTTGAGGGCTTCAGAAGAAAATTCAGCAACAAAGAGCAACTACAGGTTGAGAGCCTTCAATTTCAGCTGGGTCCTCAGTGCCCTGGGGATCCTTGTTTCTGATCCACAGCTTTCCCCTTTCTCCAAAGGGGTGATTCCAAAGCTTCACCATCTCTTCAAGATCCTGTTCCATCATCATAGCTTTTATCAGCCTACACTCTCCTTCTCCAAGTAAATGGAGGCCCCAATTAGGGATTCTGCCGACCTCACCAACAATCCCTCAACATCAACTGACCTCATCTGCGCCCATAAATGACCACAGTCACCTCTGCTCTGCGTTAGGGAGCTCTCCTCCTTTCCTTGGTCTGTCCTTCCCCGTGTGCTCTGGACTTCACGGCTTCATCTGGTAGGTCATCCAGGACCTGCCCAGTCCATGATATCTCTGATCTTTCTTCAACTGCTCCTTTTCTGTTGGCTCTCCACTCTTAGTTCATTATCCTCCCATTTAAAAATCTATGTTGGAATACCATCCAGTTTTTCCCTACTGTGTCTTTCTTTCCCATGTGTCTCTTTTACTACTCATACAGAACACTTCACTTCTGATACCTCTGGTCTCCAAATGTGTGTGAGGTTCTTTCCCCATACCAAGCAACTCTCTGTGACACCAGCTGGGTGTCTTACAATTTGACTCAATTCTGACACCATCTGCCAGGAGACAGTGTTAGATTTCACAGATTAAGGGCTCGTTCCCACAAGATTACCTCCCTCTGCCATTTCAGACACCAGTCTCAAGCCCAGGTTGTAGATAAGAGGTTCCAGTGAACCCCTCTTCTGATTCAATTAATTTGTTGGAGTGGCTCACAGAACAGTGGGAAACACTTACTTACATTTACCAGTTTATTAAAGGATATGATAAAGGATACAGATGAACAGCCAGATGAAGAGATAAATAGGGCAAGTTCTGGAAGGGGGCTTCTGTTCCCTTGGAGTTGGGGTTCACCAAACTGGTAGCTCCCCTAAACTCATGCTATTGGGATTTTATAGGGGCTTCCTCATGTAGATGTGATCAGTTATTAACTATTAACTCCATTTCCAGCCTCTATCCCTCCTCCAAAGGATGGGAAATGGGGCTGAAAATTCCAAGCTTTTAATCATGGCTTGGCCTTTTTTGTGATCAGCCCCTCCCACCCAGGAGTTGATCCAGAGTCATTTAATAGAATAAAAGATGCTCCTCTTATTACTTAGGAATTTACAAAGGTTTTAGGAGCCCCATGTCAGGGATGGGGTCAAAGACTAAATACTAAAGCAAGAGATGCTTTTATCACTGGGAAATTATAAGGATTTAATTTAATTTAATTTAATTAATTTAATTTAATTCCTCTGTGCCAGGAACTGGGGGGAGAGAATAATATATATATTTCCATTATCTCACAAAAGCCAAACCAACAAATCAAAATAACACCTGGTGTTCTTCCTGTGGTAGCTTATTTCCTACCTCCTTTTTAGTTGGAGACAAACCCTTCTTAAGTGTGTAAACTAATACAATTTACATGAAAATAGAATAGTATAATTAAAAAAATGACTACAATGGCAGTATAGCATCAGGAGGGTAGATCACACATTCGATTCCTTAATAATTTAATAGTTTAGTTAATAACTTAATCATTCCCTGTATACTCTATATTCAGTTTTTAAAAATTTAATTAATTAATTAATTAATTAATGGCTGTGTTGGGTCTTCGTTGCTGTGCACGGGCTTTCTCTAGTTGTGGTGAGCGGGGGCTACTCTTCATTGCGGTGCGTGGGCTCCTCATTGTGGTGGCTTCTCTTGTTGCAGAGCATGGGCTCTAGGCGCACGGGCTTCAGTAGTTGCAGCATGCGGGCTCAGTAGTTGTGGCTTGCAGGCTCTAGAGCGCAGGCTCAGTAGTTGTAGCGCACGGGCTTAGTTGCTCCGCGGCATGTGAGATCTTCTGGACCAGGGCTCGAACGTGTGTCCCCTGCATTGGCAGGTGGATTCTTAACCACTGTGCCACCAGGGAAGTCCTATATTCAGTTTTGTCATGATGAAGGAGAACCAGAATGAAGGCTCTATGTTTTGATCTGATGGTGGTTATTCAGGAGTTTACTTTATAATTATTCATTATACTATGCATTTATATTTTAGGCACCCTTTAATATTTGTGCTACCTCTCAATTTTATAGAAGGTAAAAATAAAATAAAACCATCACAACCCCCTAAAAATTAAACTCATGTTCTATCACCCCACTCTCCAGACCTGCTGGAGAGAGCTTTATTACCATCCTTAGCAGACCCATAAGCCAGAAGTGTGGGTGTCTGTAACAATGCTGCTGTTCTGTCTGTGATGCCCTCTTCCATACTCCTTTCTCAATCCACCTGGCAGGCCTGGGTGCCCCAGGCAGCACCTAGGTCACCTCCTCTGGGAAGCCACTCCTAATGCCCCAGGGAAGAGTAAAGCATGCTTTCTTTATGCTTGTGTCACGCCTTGGGCATACCCCCGTAGCACATTTCACATCAAGTCTTAGTTGGCTGTTTTAGGTCTATCTTCCTCTAGACTGTAAGCACAGTAAAACAGAGATTGTAACTTTTCCTTTACGTCTTTGCCCAGTGCCCTTAATAATCCCATTCTCCAAAATAGGAGTGATATTACAAATGATATTATAGATATGATATGAGCAACAGCAATCATAACAGATGCCAGCTCTGAGCAACCTGGAAAGCTTTATTTGAGGTATTGGCTGAACTTCTTCCCTGCCTTTGGGCCAGTAAGATGCACCCATGCATGCACCAATAACCTTGGCTGTTTACTGTTCCCATATTACACTTATATGCTTCTGTTTTGGTCCTCTTCTCTTCTTATGATTTGGCTTTCATTCCTTATTTAAAATCCTGCCCAGCCCTATAGATTCTGGTTTTGTGGCAAGCATTTCTGGCACCCATCCTGGAGCCCTTAAACTTGGCGTTTCTTGTTGGTCTTGGAGTTGGCTCCTGTGGAATACTCAAGATCCATCTGTAGTCTCAGCCCTTTTGCTGCCTTAGGTGGGGTGGAGCTTTAGATACCCATTACTTAGCCCAGTGCCTGGCCAATGAAATATGCATCCATTGGTGTGGCTCCCTCTCTGTTGGGCCTTACCCATGACCCTTCATATGACTGACACTGCTATTGCCAGTTAACCAGTCATGGGAGTTCCATATCTTCCTTTAGCACTTGCTTGTTAAGTATGGGGGGCATTTCTATCTTTCTGTGTACCAATCTATTTGCAACTCTCCCCAACTCTACTCGCCTGGGTTAATCTCTTGAATGTAATTTGGTTGTTTTATCATCTCCCATTTCTATAGTGTGTGAAGGTGATGTCCTGTTTCTAGGAAATTAAGACTTATGATATGTATGTATTTCTTTGCAAATGCTGCCAACCACTAAGACCATCTTGCTTAGTTCTTCTATCTCTAATATTCTGCCTAAGGGCTGCACCGTCTGCTTGATTCCCTGTCCCCAGAGGAGCTGTGAAGTTGCAGTTCCCCCTACCCAGAATGTTTTTTCTGTAGCTCTTCGCCTGGCTGGATCCTTCATATCTTTCATTTCTTAGCTCAGATGTCACCTCCTCAGAGAGGTCTTCTCTGGCCATGAATCTACCAGTCAGTCTGTTATATCACCTTTTAAAACTACCTTCATGGCACTTAATGCTTCTCTGAAAGGAGCTTGTTTCATTTTTCACTTATTTATGGTGCGTACCCCAACTGGAGTGTAAGCTTCATGAGAGCAGGGACCGTGTCTCTCTTGCTCACCCCTCTAGTCCAATGCCCTTGAGCAGTGGTTCTCAAGTGGGGACAATTTTGCCCCCCAGGGGACATTTGGAAATGTCTAAAAACTTTTTTGTTTGTCATGAATGGACCAGGGGTGCTGGCATCTAGCGGGTAGAGGCCAGGGATGATGTTACACATCTTTACAATGCACAGGACAGCTCCCCTTTCCTCTACAACAGGGAATTAACAGACCCCAAATGTCAAGTGTTGAGATTAAGATATCCTCCCTAGAGCAATACCTGACACACAGAGAGTATTCAATAAATAATTGTTGAATATAGGAGTGAATAGTCTTCTCATTGCCTCAAAGGGGCTCACTGATTCTTATAGATGTACCTGGAACCTAGGTTTAGGACATCTTTGTCAATCTGTAACTTTGCCCAACCTATTTCCTAGTCTATTTTACCTGTGAGAATTTCTGATCCACTGATTTCTGGTTGTCATTTGGGTAAGTATCAGGAAGACTTTTCTAATATTTCTCCAAAAGGTGAGTGCAGAAATCTCCTGTTTTTCCACTCTTGGCTGTGGTAATGTTTCCACAGTGGCAACATCTTACTTTGCTCTTATCAAAGTACATTTTACTTAGTTTAATGATCAGAAGAGCTCTCTGAGAGGTAGTAATTACTCCTTTTTTACATTTTGTATTTTTATCAAGATATAACTTACAGTAATGTACAAAAAGTTTAAGTGAATAGCTTGATGAAACTTTATATATGTATGTACATGTAACCACCACCCATCTCAAGATGTAAAACATTTCTAGCACCCCAATAGTCTTCTTTGTGTCACCTCCAACTTGATAATCTCCTCAGAGTTAACCAATATTCTAACCTCTTACCATAGATTTGTGTTTTTTCGGATTTTGAATTTCATATAAGTAGAGTCTTTCACTATATACTTTTTGGTGTCTGGCTCCTTTATTAATAACCACGTCGATAAGATCCATCCACATTTTTGCTTGTAGAAGTAGTTTATTCTTCTTTTTTTAAAAAATTAATTAATTTATTTTTGGCTGCATTGGGTCTTCATTGCTGCATGCGGGCTTTCTCTAGTTGGGCGAGCGGGGGCTGCTCTTCATTGCGGTGCACGGGCTTCTCATTGCGGTGGCTTCTCTTGTTGCGGAGCACCAACTCTAGGCATGCAGGCTTCAGTAGTTGTGGCATGTGGGCTCAGTAGTTGTGGCTCGTGGGCTCTAGAGCACAGACTCCATAGTTGTGGCACATGGGCTTAGTTACTCCACAGCATGTGGGATCTTCCCAGACCACGGATCAAACCCATGTCCCCTGCATTGGCAGGCGGATTCTTAACCACTGCGCCATCAGGGAAGTCCCAGTTTATTCTTTTTCATTGCTGTGTAACATTCCATTATATGAATATAACATGATTTATTTATTCATCTAATGATGACTGATATTTGGGTTGTTTTGCATTTTGAATTATTATGAATAAAGCCATTATGAACGTTCTTGTATATGTTTTCTTGAGTATGTACAAATTCTCCTGGGTCATAGGGCATATGTAACTTTAGTTTTAAAAGATATTGTCAGTTTTCCAAAGTGGCTGCACCAATTTACACTTCCATTAGCAATGAATCAGAGTCTCAGTTGTGCCTCATCCCTGTCAACACTTGGAATTTTCGGTCTTTTAAATGTTAGCCATTTTGGTGGGGATATAGTAGAGTCTCATTGTTTTCTGATATCCAGCAATGTTGGGGACCTTTTTGCTGCTTGTTTGTTAATTGGGTATCATTTATTTGTCAAGTGCCTGTGCCAGTCTTCTGCCTTTTTTTTTTTTTGGGTTGTCAGTTTATTTCTTACTGATTTTTAGGAATTCTTTATAGACAGGCATACCTCATTTTACTGAGCCTCACTTTATTGAACTTTGCAGATACTGAGTTTTTTACAAATTGAAGGTTTGTGTCAACACTGTGTCACACAAGTCTATTAGCTCCATTTTTCCAACAGCATTTGCTCACTTCGTGTCTCTTTGTCACATTTTGGTAATTCTCTCAATATTTCAAACTTTTTCATTATTATTATATTTGTTATGATGGTCTGTGATCAGTGATCTTTGATGTCACTATTGCAATTATTTTGGGGTGCCACAAACTGCACCCATATAAGATGGTGAAGTTAATCAATTGTTAAAATGACAACAAAAGATTCAGAATATTACATAAACTTAGTTGATGAAGCAGCAGCAGGGCTTGAAAGGATTGACTCCAATTTTGAAAGAAGTTCTACTGTGGTTAAAATGCTATCAAACATCATTGCCTGCTACAGAGAAATCATTTGTTAAAGAAAGAGTCAATCCATGTGGTAGAGGAGGCTCAGGTAAAAGGCGGAGCCTGACTTTCCTTCCCCAAACCACTACTCCCCATCTGGGTGGAGACTACTCCAATGTGCATGGTGTGAGGGTGTGCTCTAACTTTATTGATTTACATGTAGTTGTCCAACATTCCCAGCACCACTTGCTGAAGAGACTATCTTTTTCCCATTTTATATTCTTGCTTCCTTTGTTGATGATTAATTGACTGTAGGTGTGCGGGTTTATTTCTGGGCTGTCTATTCTGTTCCATTGATCCGTATGTCTGTTTTTGTGCCAATACCACACTGTTTTGACTATTGTAGCTTTGTAGTATTATCTGAAGTGTGGGAGGGTTATGCCTCCTGCTTTGTTCTCTTTCCTTTGTATTGCTTTGGCAATTCTGGGTCTTTTATGATTCCATATAAAATTTAGAATTATTTGTTCCAGTCCTGTGAAAAATGTCATGGTTATTTTGGTACGGATTGCATTAAATCTGTAGATTGTTTTGAGTAGTATTGCCATTTTAACAATATTAATTCCTCCAATCCAAGAGTATGGGATATCTTTCCATTTCTTTGAATCATCTTTAATTTCCTTTATTAATGTATTATAGTTCTCAGCATATAAGTCTTTCACCTCCTTGGTCAGGTTTAATCCTAAGTATTTTATTTTTTTTTTTTGGTGTGATTTTAAAAGGTATGGTTTTTTTACATTCCCTTTTTGATATTTCATTATTAGTGTAAAGAATTGTAACTGATTTCTGTATGTTAATCCTGTATCCTGCTACCTTGCTGAATTTATCTATCAGTTCTAGTTGTTTTTGTGTGGAGTCTTTAGGGCTTTCTATATATAATATTATGTCATCTGCATATAATGAGAATTTTACCTCGTCCCTTCCAATTTGGATAACTCTTATTTCTTTTTTTTTGTCTGATTGCTGTGGCTAGGATTTCCAATACTATGTTGAATAGAAGTGGTGAGAGTAGACATCCTTGTCCTGTTCCAAATTTTAACAGGAAGGATTTCAGCTTTTCACCATTGAGTATTATATTGGTTGTGGGTTTGTGATAAATGGCTTTAATTATGTTGAGATATGTTCCCTCTATACCCACTTTCGTAAGAGCTTTTCTTAAAATCATGAATGGATGTTGAATTTTGTCAAATGCTTTTCCTGTGTCTGTTGAGATAATCATGTGGTTTTGTCTTTCTCTTTTGAATGTGGTGTATCACATTGATTGATTTATGTATGTTGAACCATCCTTGTGACCCTGGAATGAAATCAGCTTGACCATGGTGTATGATCCCTTTTATGTAATGTTGGACTCAGTTTGTTAATATTTTGTTAAGGATTTTTGCATCTATGTTCATTAAAGATATTCGCCTGTAATTTTCTTTTTTTGTGGTGTCTTTGTCTGGTTTTGGTATCAGGATGATGATGCCTTCATAGAATGAATTTGGAAGTGTTCTCTCTTCTTAAATTTTTTGGAATAGTTTGAGAAGGATAGGTGTAAGTTCTTCTTGGTATGTTTGGCAGAATTCCTCAGTGAAGCTGTTCAGTCTTGTATTTTTGTTTGCAGAGAGTTTTGCTTTGTTTTGTTTTTAAATTACAGATTGTATTTCACTTCTAGTGATCAGTCTGTTTAAATGATCTGTTTCTTCTTGACTCAGTTTTGGCAAGCTGTATGTTTCTACAAACTTGTTCATTTCTTCCAGGTTGTCCAATTTGTTTGCATATAACTATTAGTATTCTCATAATTTTTTTGTATTTTTGTGGTATCCGTGGTTAAAATTTTCCTCTTTCTTTTCTTATTTTGTTTATTTGGGTCCTCTCTCTTTTCTTCTTGGTGATCCTGGCTAGAGGTTTGTTGATTTTGTTTACCTTTTCAAAAAATTAGTTCTTGGACTTATTGACCTTTTCTATTGTTTTTTTGGTCTCTATTTTATTTATTTCCTTGCTGATCTTCATTATTTTCTTCCTTATGTTGACTTTGGGTTTTGTTTGTTCTTCTATAATTCTTTTAGGTGGTAGTTTAGGTTGTTTGTTTAAGATTTTTCTTGTTTTTTGAGGCAGGCCTGTATTGCTATGAACTCTCTTAGAACTGCTTTTGCTACATCTCATAGATTTTGTAAGGTTGTGCTTTCATTTTTGTTTGTCTACAGGTATTTTCTGATTTCTTCTTTGATTTCATTTTTGACCCATTGGTTTTTTAAGAGCATGTTGTTTAGTCTCCATATGTTCTTTTCCTGTTTTTTCTTCCTGTGGTTGATTTCTAGTTTCAGATTTTTGTGGTCAGAAAAGTTCTCAGTTGAGTTCATTTTTCAGTTATTTTATATTTTATTCCCACAATTTTCATTTGGTTCTCAAAAAATTCATTTTTTCAGGTAACTATTGCTGTATAATGAAGCACCTCTAAACTTAGTAGTTTAAAACAACAACCACTTATTTAGTCAATGATTCTGCTAGTTGGCAGTTTGGGCTGGGCTCAGCTGGGTCATTATTTTCATTTCAACTTGCACCATTATGCATATATGGTAGGCTGCCAGATTGACTGGGGACGGCTGATCTAAGAAGGCCTCAACTTGCTGCATGTGATCTCTCATCCTCCAGGAGGCTATCTGAGTCTTGTTTATATGTCAGCTAGACAACATGCCAAGAGAACACGTAGAGGCACATTCCAAGAGGCATGTGCAAGGCCTCTTCAGATCTAGGCTTAGAACTGGCACAACAACATTTTTACTGCATTCTGTTCAGAAAGCCAGCCCAGTTACAAGAGATGGGAAAGTGAACTCTATCTCTTGATGATGGAAGGAGCTGCAAAGTCGCATTTCAGGGAGCATGGCCATTTTGCTTTCTATCACACTAGTTCTCTGCTGTAATTCTCAAACATATTTTATTTCCTTGAACATGTTAAACAAAATTACTTTAAAGTTTATGGCTGATAACACTATTATCTAGATGTCCCTTGGATTTATTTCTATTTTTTCTTTTGGTTTTTGGACATGTTTCCTCTTCTTATGCCTGTTTATTTTTTTATTTCATTTTGGACATTGTTGTATGAAAAATTTTAGAAATAGTTTAATGCGCTGGTTTTTGTTATTTTCCTCCAGGAATAATTTATATTTGCCTCTAGTAGTCAGATTAGAAATACTAGAGATATTAGATAATGTTAATCCAATTCAGGGTTGAAATTATTCAAAACTGGGCTTCAATCTCTGTGAGAGCTGGCCTATTTCTTTTCTTTCTTATTAACTTTTTGGCTGCATTGGGTCTTTGTTGCTGTACCTGGGCTTTCTCTAATTAAGGCGAGCTGCAGGCTACTCTTCATTGGGATGCATGGGCTTCTCATTGCGGTGGCCTCTCTGGTTGTGGAACATAGGCTCTAGGTGCATGGGCTTCAGTAGTTGTAGAGCGCAGGCTCACTAGTTGTGGCTTGCAGGCTCTAGAGTGCAGGCTCAGTAGTTGTGGCACAAGGGCTTAGTTGCTCCATGACATGTGGGATCTTCATGGACCAGGGATCGAACCGGTGTCCCCTGCATTGGCAGGCAGATTCTTTTTTTTTAATAAATAAATAAATTAATTAATTTATTTTTGGCTGTGTTGGGTCTTTGTTGCTGCACGTGGGCTTTCTCTAGTTGTGGCGAGCGGGGGTTACTCTTTGTTGAGGTGTGTGGGCTTCTCATCGCGATGGCTTCTCTTGTTGCGGAGCAAGGGCTCTAGGGTGAGCAGGCTTTAGTAGTTGTGGCATGAAGGCTCAGTAGTTGTGGCGCACAGGCTTAGTTGCTCTGCAGCATGTGGGATCTTCCAGGATGAGGGCTTGAACCCGTGTCCCCTGCATTGGCAGGCAGATTCTTAACCACTGTGCCACCAGGGAAGTTCCTGGCCTATTTCTTGTTCACCCTCACTCTTAGTGTGTAGACCTTTATGGTACCAACCCCAAATCTGCTGGATTTTAGGTATACCCACTTCCTATCAAGAGGTTCCTGAACTCCATGTTCTCTTAGTTCCTTAAGCTTATTGTAAACTCTGCTTAGCTTCTCAGCATTTCAGCTGCTTTTTATGGACTCAGAAGATGTCTCCAAGGAGCAACAGTCAAAAATTCAGGTTCCACCTCTCTGAGTTGCCTTCTTCCAGATCTTGGCCCTATAACTTTATACTGCTTTATTAGCTCTCTGATGCCATTAACAACATGCTTTTATACTTTGCCCGTTTTTTCTAGTTATTCTCAGTAGGAACATTGGTTAGCATGTCTTAATCTGGTCTTCCATTATCAGAATTAGAATTCTTTAGATGATTATGTATCTCAACCTTTAAGTGTATGCTGTGGGATGAAAGCATGTTCTATTTCCAGATCACAAATTCTCTGGAGTCAGGAACCATATCTTATACATGAAGAGGTCCTGCCTTTTCAGGGTCCTCATTACAGTGGGGACTCAGTAAAGACTGAATAATTGGTGATGACAGTTCATGTCGTTTTTGTAGGTTTAGTAATTATTTTTCTGTTCACCTTTGTTCTCAACATCTTTAGGCAGTGCTAGGACCTCAAGAGTCAAAGTCACAGAGATGTATATCACAGTCTCTGCTTTTGGCTTGGTAATGAGCACAGCCAGTTCAAATCATGGGAATATGAATATGAACCTCATGTGTTTTACTCTTAGGAGTGTCAAACCAGAGGAACATATTATATTAACCAGATAGTAATTACGAGTCCTTTAATTATTTACTTAGTCTCTTGAGAAAATGCTGACATGAAGGTATGGTTAGGAGTGAGGGTATTTATAATGCATGTGGACATCTAAAGATCTCTCTCCATCACTCTCTTCTCAATGTCCTCCATTTTAACAGATCTGTTTGTATAACTATCTCCTTCTTCTATTCTCTCCTCCAAAGTCTCCCTGACCCTTTTCAACCCGCCCAGATAGACCTTTTTATCTCCAGCATCCACTGGGCCATGGCACATAGCTTCCCTGCCAAAAATGGCCACAGGGATTTCCACTTGTTTTCATTGATTGCACTGGGGTACTCTAGGGTAGGCAATGACAAGCAGCTCTATTGCACATTGTCACGGTCATTAACCCCCATCTTGGTCCTTAGAGAGGGATGTGCTAGGATATGCCTTGGCAATATAGTTTTATTTTTCTCTATTTGTTTTCTATGGAGCGATCCTGTGGATACTTTCTAGTAACTAAAAAATTGGCAAACACTAATGAATAAAGACCACAATCCTATGTGCAAAGTGCTACAAGAAAGGATTACGAATCTAGTTCTATGAGGACGGAGGACGGAGGAGGGAGCCATTAGTTCAACTTGGAGGGTTAGTCTTATTAGGTCTGGCCATTAAGAATTTCCAGCAGTCACTGATGGCCACTGTTGGTTGCCTCAGCACTGCAGGGAAGGAGTGACATCATATATGATATTTATAACATTGTGGTGGTTAAGAATTCGTCCTCTAAAGCCAAATTGACCGGATTTTAAGCTCATCTTTCTCACTGTGTAACTTGGGCCAATTACTTTTAAGTTCTTTCTAACTCAGTTTCCTAACCTGTAAAATGGGGATAAGACTCTTTTAGGGTCATTGTAAAATGAAATAGTAAAAATATGTAAAGTGTTTAAAACCTGTCTGTCCCATAATAAGAACTCAGGAGATTTTAGCTATTATTACTGGTTTGTGGGCCCTTCAGACTCGGGCACAGAGCATGGAGGGAGGGGAGGCAGATAAGGGAGATACACTTTCAGGTTCTCTTAGACTTTGGGCTCCTCATATGCATTTCCATCCTCTTGGTTTAAGGAAGGTCACATCCAACAACACACAATGTTCAGGCTTGAATCTCTTCTTTCCACCTCCAGCCTGGGTTCTCTTTCCTATAATCCCTAGGTTCTGCTGATCATGTGGTTGGAATCTCGGGAGAGTCTGTCTGGTTACGGCCCCCCAGCATACAGATAAGGACCTACTCTGTTAAATGGAAGATGCAGCCATACTCAAATTCAAGCTGTTTTTTGATACACTCTTGGAAGAATGTTTCCAGCCGGAGCGATGTAGGGAAGAGTTTGAACTGGACTCCAAATCATTTCAACAATAGACTCAGCTTTATAAGCGAAAACTTAACTCTTCTCATCATGGCAGTTCAGCAGCAGGACAGTGGCCTCTACTTCCTGGAGGTCACTGAAGACACTGGGAAGGTTTGGAGACATAAGTTCCAGGTTTCCGTATTTGGTGAGTCCTCAGGACAGCTCATGCTGCACCTCTGACTCCTGCAGGGCTTGTATTTCCAGCACCTTTCTGATCAGAATCTCTGCTTCCAGATCGTGTTGAGAAGCCCCAGCTGGTGGAGAGGTGGAAGGTCCTGGACAGGGGGATGTGCCAAGTGACCCTGTCCTGCTCAGTCTCCAGAGGTGGTGATGTGAGCTATGCTTGGTATAAAGGGACTGAGCTGATTCAGACACCCAGGAACCTCACCAAACTGGAGGAGCAGATTGATGTCAGTGGTTTGCACACATACACCTGCAATGTCAGCAACCCTGTCAGCTGGGCAAACCACACCCTCCAACTCACACAGGGCTGTCTGAATGCCCACCCGAGTAAGTGGAGCACTTTGCGCTGTAACAGGGGCTGAAGGTGTGGGACCCCACAGCCAGGCTCATGTGCAAAGGAGACTTGGATCTGAGATCCCTTGGCTGCCTCCCCCAGGGCTTTGCAGTCCTTCCCCAGGGAGGTCCTGGCCTCTAGGCACACAGTTTCCATAAAGCCAGGGCTGTCTTTGTCTGGGAAGGATTTTATCCCAATAAAGAATCTCCTTCTGGGAGATGCGCATTTCTCCTTCATGTAGGGAATGCTTAGTTGTTTGGTGAGTCGCAGCCCTGCCATGATGCTGATGGTTACTTTCTTTCTCTGAGAGACTGATGGAGATCTACTTTCTCCTCCTGAGTGACAACTCCCCCAAACCATATAGTTCCCCAAGAGGTAACTATGCTGTACACAGTGCTCTGGGTCATAGGGTCATCAGGATGATCTTGGGGGTACCTAGAAGAGTTCTTGGTTTTTTTTTGCTTATGCTCATCCTAAGAGTTACCCCGAGTTAAGTTGACACCACTATTGATTAGATAAACAAAGAATTACTGTGCCATCAGCATGGGCATGACAGGAAAAAACAACCCACAGTTCCCATACTTAAGGAACTTATAATCAAATGGGGCAACAAACTAAGCATTCATGGGCAAAAAAGAAACAAAACAAGCTGAAGTAATGTGGGGTGACAAGGACACTGGAGTTTGGTTCATGCCAGCCATGGCTTCATCATTCACTAGCTCTGTGAACTCAGGCTGATGCATTACCTCTCTGAGCCTCAATTTTTCTTTTCGGTAAAATGGGGATGTTAATAATAAGTACCTCACAGGATTGCTGTTAAGGTTAAATGAGATGATGTTTGTAAAGAGCCTAGTCAGCTGGCCTCTGGAACTTTAATTCATTTCCCTTCTCCCCATGTTGGCTGGGTTATATAACAGGCTACACGTGTGACACAAATGTTAAAGTTTGAATGAAGAAGAGCAGTGAAAGCAAGAATAGCAGAAGGTGAAATGGAAGACTTGCCTGGCACATAGTAGGTGTGCGACAAATGTTTGTTGAGTTAAAAACAAAAGAGTGAATGGATTAACATTTGCTGTGCCAGATGTTTTACATATATTAGACCCCGTAATTAACCCCCATGTGTAGATAACATTATCTCCTTTCTGTAAGCGACAAAACAGAGGCTCAGAGAGTTTAATTAAGGAAGTTGCCCAAGGGCACAGAGCTTATAGAATTAGAATCGAGCCTGGCCTCTGAGATACTAATACCCATACTCTTAGCATCACTCAGGGGAGGTCACCCAATTGAGAAGAGAGATGACTTTGATGGTGAATTCACAGGGTGCGTGGAGACCAGCCATTTGAGAGAGGAGTGTGGGTTTTGAGACAGTCCCTGCAGCAGACAGGTGGGAAGGGAGAACAGAGAGGGCTTAGCACTCAGGCCTGGTGCCTTCCATATCCCTCAGGTTTCATCTTTCTGTCCATTTTGGTGAGCATCGTGATTCTCCTAACGGCATTGTTCCTGGGCACCCTCACCTGCTTCTGTGTGCGGAGGTGGAAGAGGAAGCAGTCACGTAAGTGGAGGGTCCCTAGGAGGTGTGTTGCCTGATTTGACATCCCCAGTGGCATGCACCTGGGAGCACAGTACCTGCTTTTCCTTGGGGGCATTGAGGTATGTGTGTGTGTGCTTGGGGGAGGGGAAGCAGTGGCTGCTGGGCCCTCTCTCCCAGTTCACGCCTTCTGCAGTGGCTGCTGGATGTTTACAGTCTGATCCCCAATGTGCAGATTTACCTGCACTCTGCCTGGCCTGACGGAATAGGTATGTCAGGGCAAGTTGCTGCCACTGTGCATTTCGGGTATCCTAGGGAGAGCACTAATCTGCCTCCTTTCTAGAACTTTTCTCAAGGTCTCGGTCATCTGGGATGGAGGGAGGACCGCCAGTAGCAGAAGCCTGGACAGGACGCCCTCTGGAGGTCTCTGCAGCTCTTTTCTTTGCTTCTTTGCTTTCCTCTCACAGAGACCAGACCAGAGGAATTTCTGACGATCTATGAAGATGTCAACAACGTGCAAACCAGGAGAAATCAAGTATGGCACCCTAGGGGCTGTGGTTTGTCTCAACTAGTCTGGGAGATGCTCCTGGGAGGATGACCATTCAGAGCAGGGGGACAAAGAGGACCAGACAATTGTCCTCAGTCCTCCCCATCTATCTTTTCTCCGTCAGCCTCCTAGCTCTGGCCATGGAGGGAAAGAGGAAAACAAGGGGGCGGGGTGCAGAAAAAATGAAGGAGGCAGAAGGGGCATCTTGGTGCAGAATCACACCTGTTGGGAAGGGATGGCTCCCTGGTGTCCTCATTTCTGTCCTGTCTTACCAGCCAGGCTCAGCCCCATGAAGAGTCCAACCTTCTTGTATTTTTGTGTCTGACCACAAAGTCTCGGATCCCTGCAAGTCCGAGTTTACTTTTGTGGGTCCCTTGATCGTTGCCCAGGCTGGGAAGGAGGCCAGCCTGGGCAGCCAAAGCACAGCTGTTTCACAGCTGGCTCAGTGGTCTGTGCTCACAATGCTTTGGGAGGAAGAGGCCCGAGTCTGGCTGAGGCGCTAGAGAGAGTATCCAGGTTAGCACAAAGGTTAGTTCCTCTGCGAACCTCTCTGGCCGGTCAGTGTCTGCATCTAGTGGCCAACTCTGCCTGCCATCCAGGGGTGTTGAAGAGGAGGAAACTGCAGGGGGCTGCAGGGGCCCTTCTGCTGCTCTGCCCCTGAGCAGGGCAGGATGTGTGACAGGCCTCAGGGAAAGGCAGTGCCCAGCTGAACTGCCAGGTGGGAAGGGTGATGGGCGTGGGGAGGAAGGGCCCTCTTCCCACCCCCATTCCTGGTGTTCCACCTGCGGAGGCGAGGCAGGAAGTCACAACAGTGGGACTCTCCCTTGTCACAGGTGTGAGGCCCTGTGAGACCTCATAGAACAGAGAAGCAGCTTCCCAAATGTCAGGGCTCAGTGGGAATTAGGAATCAGTGTGGCTCCCCTGGCCTGTTTCCTTGCCCCACCCATGGAATATTGGGGCATGAAAAACAAAAGGAGACTTTGTTTCTCCCATCATTACTGGATGCTGGTACAAATTCCTGAGAGCAAGTGCATCTTCCTACAGCCACGGATGCCCAAATGCTCAATAAAAATAGCCTTTCTTCCCCAACAAAATGAAGGTGACTTCAGATTAAGTAAACGGAGGAGAAGACAAAGGAAAATAACTACTCAGAATAAGAGAGACCTCTTGGGGATTCAGGTCTGTTACTCTGCATCTGACTCAGGGCTTCCTCCCTCCGTGGCCACGTCTCTCCATGGCCTGTCCCTTCTGTCCCCAAGGTTCTGCTTGAAGGTCTAAATCTTAAGCTTCACGTGGTCTCACTTTGGGTCCCAGCTTTGACCTTTCTGGAGACACTTCACTCAGGTCTGGGCAGAAGAGAAAAGCACAAACTCCTGTTTCTTGCCAGATGCCAGCGACTCCAGCCTCCAAGCACGGCTGATGTTTTTCTGCTCCTCTTAGCGTCTTCCTGCTTCTGGGGAGTTCAGCTTCTTCCTTGTCTAATGGACTCTAATGGTCTCCATGGGCTCTCCCCCAGAGCCTAGCCTGGCAGTCTGTGTTCGGGGTCGAGCAGCATGAAATGCCTCCAGCCCCAGTCTCCCGTGGGACAGGACTGAAGAGAGAAGCAGGAAGGGTGTGTGCTCCCTGCCTTTGGCCTTGGTCCAGGGCTCCACCCAGCACCACAGCTGCTCAGAGGCTGGCTTGAGGCCAAAGGCAAGCTGGCCACCAAGGCTGGATCTAGAGAGGGGGCTTTAGAACATTTAGAGTCCCTGAATTTGTGTCCTTTATAGGTAAGGCTCAGATTAGAGCCCCACCCAAAGCTCTGCCCATTATCAGTAGTTACGTGGCAAATTTAGTCAGAAAGTCAGCAAAGGCAAGTTTCTAAGTTACCAAAGTAAAGCAAGTGACAGGAGACCCTTTGGGCAGGGTCACTCGATGCAATTCTTTCACACTTGGGAGGTTCCCCACTTCTGACACTAACTGCTGCACGGTGAGTCGCTCCTACTGTCTCTCCCTATCCTGAGATGCTCAAAGACCACCTCCCTCCCAGGTTCCTGGGAGCGCCTCTTCTTATGCTGTTCCTCCCCCACTCGATCCAAATTCAGACAGACACAGCTGTCTGCTCACGTTACCATATGTCCTTTTACTATCTCTTGTGCAGGAGCAGAATTCCCCTGGAGAAGGGTGCACCATCTACTCCATGATCCAGTCCCAGGTACCACTCTGGTTTCTCGAATCCATTCTGTACCTGTCCATGGGGCTTGCTAATGCCCCCTAGACACTCACACCCTTGAATGGCAGAGTAAGACCTTGGCGCTCCTGGAGTCCGGAAGACAGTTTGGCCTCAGCTGCATTAAGTTGTTTGTAAAGATGAGTGTGATTCTGGAATGTCTCGACAGCTGAACAGAGCTGGAAAGTCTGATGCAGACATTCTTTTCTCTTCCATGCCTGGTAGCAAGTGTGGTCCAGATAAAGTCAGTGGGAGGAGGAAACTTGTCAGGGGACTCAACTTCTGTTTTCCCTCCCTGTTGCTTCCGATACTTGGGGGCCTTGTACTTTTTATTCCTGCCCTGATTATACCTGTTTTCAGGAGAGAATGCATCTGTGTTGTTCTCTTTTATCTAATTATGACTTAACAATAGCATTTATTAAGCACGTAACATGTCTATTTTATTATTGAATGTCACAAAACAACCTCATGAAGTAGGTCTAATAAAAACCCCATTTCGGGGACTTCCCTGGTGGCGCAGTGGTTACGAATCTGCCTGCCCATGCAGGGGACACAGGTTCAAGCCCTGGTCCAGGAAGATCCCACATGCCGCGGAGCAACTAAGCCCATGCGCCACAACTACTGAGCCTGCGCTCTAGAGCCCACGAGCCACAACTACTGAGCCTACATGCCACAACTACTGAAGCCAGTGTGCCTAGAACCCATGCTCCACAACAAGAGAAGCCACTGCAATGAGAAGTCCGTGCACCACAATGAAGAGTAGCTCCTGCTCACCACAACTAGAGAAAGCCCGTGCGCAGCAACAAAGACCCAACAAAGCCAAAAATAAATAAATTAAAAAAACCCCATTTTGTGGATGAGGAAACAAACTCAGAGGTTAAATAACGTGCTCAAGGCCACATAGCTGTGTTGCGGCAAAGCTGAGACAAATGGTTTCCGAGTCTTCACTCCACCTCTACCTACTTCATCTCTAACATTCTGGGATTGTAGAAATTCACCCATAAACTGGAGAAGGAGCCTGTAATATTGACTACTAAAATGACTGTATTGATAACCCAGACTGCTGAGGCATCTCTCGCAAAGGAGACACTGCCCCCTGGTGGCCAGTAATGATAATGTCTGATAAAAATGACATTATTTTACCTATTTATGTTTTAAAGAATTACGACTTGAAGCAGCAACCTCTTCAGCTTGGTGGCTAGGCTGCAGGGCAAAGAAAACTCCGGGGGAATGGTGATAAGCTTCAGAGGAAGATCAAGAAAAGAGGGAAGAGGAGAAAAGGAAGGGGAAGAGGAGAAGGGAAGGCAATGGAGGGGAGAGGAAGAGAGGAGAGAAATGGAAGAGAAGGAGGAAAGGAGGAAGGAAGGTGCCCGACCCCTCAGAGCCACTCTGGAATTCCCAAGCTGGGTGTTGCCTACTCCTACTCCCCTTAAGATAACGTGATTCACTGATAATGGGTCAAAGAGAGACGTAAGGGCCATTGATATCTGGCAGTTTTCTGGCTTTAGTCACATTGAATTCCAACAAGAGGAATTTAAATAAATGCAAGGAAGAAATCCTCTTAGACTGAGATGATGGTGAGAATGAGATTTCTCCTCTGGAGCATCTCAAAAAGAGGATGGTTACCTGCCTTTGAGGACACTTGGCTCAGGTCCAGATAGGGAAGGCATGATGTCAGAGGGAGGCACTGAGGTGTTGAGGAAAGAACCTTGGAGAGTCTGAGGTTTAGATCCCGCTTCTACTGTGAGCACACTGTCTGACTTGGGCTATTTACCCTTTTGGAGTCTCATCTGTAGAATGGGGCAAATTATGATTATTCCTATTTTGTAGGAGTGTTATAAGGGTTAGGGGAGAATGCATATACAGAGTAAGCACTCAAAAAATAGCAGCTATCTTTAATAACAGAGCAGGACTAGCTTTCAGGTTGTCTGACCTCCCAACTAGTCCAGGATTCTTTTCACTAACACTTAAACCTGCTGTCTGGGCAAGGTTGAAGGGGAGGAATGGAAGAGATAGATGCCTGCCTCCCCAGGGTTGTGTTGGATCTCTGCTTCTGAAATGGTTTTATTTCTCTTTTCTTTAGTCTTCTGCTTCCACATCACAAGATAATGCAAATACATTGTATTCATTAGTACAGTCTTCCTGGAAGGTAAGTCTCCTCCACAGGGTGTTCTTTATGCACAAATGTATTTTGCCTGTGCATATGCAGGCATGTGTTTGCAGAGGGTGTGTGTGTGTGTGTGTGTGTGTGTGTGTGTACTTCTGAGTGAGTTGTCTTCCACTGTGTGTATCTGAGTAGCTTGTGTTAAATGACTGTGTTTAAATGTTAATGGGTCAACTAGACATGCCTTTCTGGTTCTGTCTGGAGAAAAAGGACAGCTCTGAGATTAGGAGAAGCGTGGATTCTATAGGAGTTTCTGTGGGAGGCGGAGGACCGTCAAAGACAGAAAGGAGGTGCTTTGTGCAGAAGGACCACAGAGCCCTCATTAGACCAACTGAGGCTATGGTGGGAGATACTGGAGTCATTTCCAAGGCAGGGGCATATAACCTGGAACTGGAGGAGTAGACTGGACCTAGAGAGAAACAGTGTTGACTTTCAGAGAATCAGACAAAGGTTCTGGCCAGTCACCTGCTGGTGGAGGTCTCCAGACCGAGGCAACCCATCATGGTCTCCTTGAATCCTGCTCCAAGCTGAGCTCACAGCTGTTACATGTGCCTGGGACCACGAAGTGGGACGTCTTAGTGCCCATGGTCATATTTCCACCTTGGGGGGTGGGGGGGTGGGAAGAATGTTAATTCCAAGGCTGGAGTCACTGTATGAAGCCAAAACCTTACCATGGTAGTATGGGAAGTTTAGAATCTGCCAAACTGTGGAAGTGTTGAGTTCATGTGTGTCAGGGATCCTGTGTTTGTGTCAAATGGGGGAGAGGTTTGGGAAGATTTTTTAGACTTTTCACTCACCATCCTTCTAATAAGTCATTAAATCAACTTGGATTCTACCATGAGAGGTATTTATATTTAAATTATACACTAGAGTTTATGGACATATAGATGGTCACAGGCACCATGATCACATGCTTTTGTATTAAGTTATGAAGGCTCTGTATACTACTGAAAGTGCTTCTGAGTTCCTGCACTGTCTCCAGTGTTTCACCATGTTCAGGGTATGTGCTAGGATTGGTACTTATGTATGTGCCAGAATTGTTTACACTAAGGTGTGTATGTATGCTATGTGTTGAAAAGATACACAGTTTGAGGCAGTATTTGTATTAGGTTTGTCTGAAGGGTGTGTGTGTGTGTGTGCTGGGAATGTGTGTATGTGTGGATTTTAGGGGTATGTGGGTGTGGGATACTAAACTCTTTTGGTTCAGAAATACCATAGCATAGGCAAGTATGTACTGTGCCTTCTTTGGAAACCGTAAACACCATTGTTTACTCCCGGAGTAGGAAATTCTATTCACTTCTGGCTGGGGATACTTCAGGGACTTTCTGGGCCCTGAGCCTCCTTTGGGACCTCTCACATCAGTTAGGAGTGGGACATTTCTTAACTTGAAGTTAAGCACTCTTTACCCTCTGAATTTCCAGTCTGGATCCAAGAAGATGAACCACAACACTTCCTTCAATAAAACTGTCTATGAAGAGGTAAGGAACTCCTCTGAATGGGTTTAGTGCTCATAGCATAGCCCTGAAGTCATACACGTGTGAAAAGTCATCCATAGAGTCTCAGGGCTGTAGGGATTTTAGGGATCTTCTAATCCAAATCTTCATTTTAGAGATGAAGAAACAGGTTCAAGGAGAGTGATGGTCTAACCCAAGATCATATCATATTTTGGAGTTTGACTCCTGTTGGGGAGATAGAGTTTTTTTTTTTTTTTTTTAAACATCTTTATTGAAGTATAATTGCTTCACAATGGTGTGTTAGTTTCTGCTTTATAACAAAGTGAATCAGCTATACATATACATATATCCTCATATCTCCTCCCTCCCGCATCTCCCTCCCTCCCACCCTCCCCATCCCACCCCTCTAGGTGGTCACAAAGCACCGAGCTGATCTCCCTGTGCTATGCGGCTGCTTCCCACTAGCTATCTATTTTACATTTGGTAGTGTATATATGTCCATGACACTCTCTCACCCTGTCACATCTCAACTCTCCCCCTCCCTATATCCTCAAGTCCATTCTTTAGTAGGTCTGTGTCTTTATTCCCATCTTGCCACTAGGTTCTTCATGACCTTTTTTTTTCCCCTTAGATTCCGTATATATGTGTTAGCATACTGTATTTGTTTTTCTCTTTCTGACTTACTTCACTCTGTATGACAGGCTCTAACTCCATCCACCTCATTACAAATACCTCCATTTCATTTCTTTTTATGGCTGAGTAATATTCCATTTTATATATGTGCCACATCTTCTTTATCCATTCATCCAATGATGGACACTTAGGTTGCTTCCATGTCCTGGCTATTGTAAATAGAGCTGCAATGAACATTTTGGTACATGACTCTTTTTGAATTATGGTTTTCTCAGGGTATATGCCCAGTAGTGGGATTGCTGGGTCGTATGGTATCTTTTCCCTGTAATTGATATCTAGTCTCATAGCATTGTGGTCAGAAAAGATACTTGATACAATTTCAATTTTCTTAAATTTACCAAGGATTGATTTGTGTCCCAAGATATGATCTATCCTGGAGAATGTTCCATGAGCACTTGAGAAAAATGTGTATTCTGTTGTTTTTGGATGGAATGTCCTATAAATATCAATTAAGTCCATCTTGTTTAATGTATCATTTAAAGCTTGTGTTTCTTTATTTATTTTCATTTTGGATGATCTGTCCATTGGTGAAAGTGGGGTGTTAAAGTCCCCTACTATGATTGTGTTACTGTCGATTTCCCCTTTTATGGCTGTTAGTATTTGCCTTATGTATTGAGGTGCTCCTATGTTGGGTGCATAAATATTTACAATTGTTATATCTTCCTCTTGGATCGATCCCTTGATCATTATATAGTGTCCTTCTTTGTCTCTTGTAATAGTCTTTATTTTAAAGTCTATTTTGTCTGATATGAGAATTGCTACTTCAGCTTTCTTTTGATTTCCATTTGCATGGAATATCTTTTTCCATCCCCTCACTTTCAGTCTGTAAGTGTCTCTAGGTCTGAAGTGGGTCTCTTGTAGACAGCATATATATGGGTCTTGTTTTTGTATCCATTCAGCCAGTCTGTGTCTTTTGGTGGGAGCATTTAATCCATTTACATTTAAGGTAATTATCGATATGTATGTTCCTATTCCCATTTTCTTAAATATTTTGGGTTTGTTATTGTAGGTGTTTTCCTTCTCTTGTGTTTCTTGCCTAGAGAAGTTCCTTTAGCATTTGTTGTAAAGCTGGTTTGGTGGTGCTGAACTCTCTCAGCTTTTGCTTGTCTGTAAAGGTTTTAATTTCTCCATCAAATCTGAATGAGATCCTTGCTGGGTAGAGTAACCTTGGTTGTAGGTTTTTCTCCTTCATGCCTTTAAGTATATCCTGCCACTCCCTTCTGGCTTGCAGAGTTTCTGCTGAAAGATCAGCTGTTAACCTTGTGGGGATTCCCTTGTATGTTATTTGTTGGTTTTCCCTTGCTGCTTTTAATATGTTTTCTTTATATTTAATTTTTGATAGTTTGATTAATATGTGTCTTGGCGTGTTTCTCCTTGGATTTATCCTGTATGGGACTCTCTGTGCTTCCAGGACTTGATTAACTATTTCCTTTCCCATATTAGGGAAGTTTTCAACTATAATCTCTTCAAATATTTTCTCAGTCCCTTTCTTTTTCTCTTCTTCTTCTGGGACCCCTATAATTCGAATGTTGGTGCGTTTAATGTTGTCCCAGAGGTCTCTGAGACTGTCCTCAGTTCTTTTCATTGTTTTTTCTTTATTCTGTTCCGCAGCAGTGAATTCCACCATTCTGTCTTCCAGGTCACTTATCCATTCTTCTGCCTCAGTTATTCTGCTATTGATCCCATCTAGAGTATTTTTAATTTCATTTATTGTGTTTTTCATCATTGCTTGGTTCCTCTTTAGTTCTTCTACATCCTTGTTAAATGTTTCTTGCATTTTGTCTATTCTATTTCCAAGATTTTGGATCATCTTTACTATCATTATTCTGAATTCTTTTTCAGGTAGACTGCCTATTTCCTCTTCATTTGTTAGGTCTGGTGTGTTTTGACCCTGCTCCTTCACCTGCTGTGTGTTTTTTTGTCTTCTCATTTTGCTTATCTTACTGTGTTTGGGGTCTCCTTTTCACAGGCTGCAGGTTCGTAGTTCCCGTTGTTTTTGGTATCTGTCCCCAGTGGCTGAGGTTGGTTCAGTGGGTTGTGTAGGCTTCCTGGTGGAGGGGACTAGTGCCTGTGTTCTGGTGGATGAGGTTGGATCTTGTCTTTCTGGTGGGCACGTCCACGTCTGGTGGTGTGTTTTGGGGTGTCTGTGGCCTTATTATGTTTTTAGGCAGCCTCTCTGCTAATGGATGGGGCTGTGTTCCTGTCTTGCTAGTTGTTTGGCATAGGGTGTCCAGCACTGTAGCTTGCTGGTCGTTGAGTGAAGCTGGTTCTTGATGTTGAGATGGAGATCTCTGAGAGATTTTTGCCGTTTGGTATTACGTGGAGCTGGGAGGTCTCTTGTGGACCAGTGTCCTGAAGTTGGCTCTCCCACCTCAGAGGCACAGCCCTGATGCCTGGCTGGAGCACCAAGAGCCTTTCATCCACACGGCTCAGAATAAAAGGGAGAAAAAAATAGAAAGAAAGAAAAAAAGAGGCTTTAGGGAGGTCTGACGTCTTCTGCCAGCGTTCAGTGGGTGTTCTGTAGGAGCAGTTCCACGTGTAGATGTATTTCTACTGTATCTGTGGGAAGGAAGGTGATCTCCACGTCTTACTCTTCCGCCATCTTGCCCCTCCTCCGGGAGATAGAGTTTTAAATTAGGGCTATCCCCAGGCTAGTTTCCCAGCTGTGTGCCACACACTGGACATCTCTCCCTTCCACGGGTATGTGTGTGTTGGGGAACGGGGAGCAGAGAAGGGAGGATAAATGAATCTAAATGATTTTCCCATTAGTAAGTAATTGGGAATCATTCCAGGACATAGGTGATCTTCAGCTGCTGCTGGGATGGACACTGCACAAAAGAGACCAACGAGCCCGGTGGCCAAATTGATTCCCATTAGGCCATTTAGGGAATCGAAAGTAGGGACTCAACGTTTATTGGAGGTTTAGTGCATATGTATATATATATATATATATATATATATATATATATATATATATATATATATATATATATATATATATATATATATATATATATATATATATATATATATATATATATATATTAGCCTGCCAGTGACTTCATGTGAACTATCTTATTTAATCCTCACAGAATACTATGAGGTAGTATAATTATACTTCCCATTTATACCCAGAGAATTTAAGGCATGGAGAGCACCCTGCCCATCAACCTCAGTTAACACCTGAGCTTCCACCTGTGGCCTGATAAAGATGTTGCCCCTGGTCACAAGGGAGAGGGTAGATGGGTGCCTGCTGGAATTTCTGGCACTTGAGCTGCGGCCCTACATTAAAGCCAGCTGGACAGGCCAGGGTTGTAAAGGGCACCATGTGGGCCAAGGCAATCTAGGTGGGTCACGAAGAGGGGTGGTGTGGTTAAAAAGCACTAGAAATGGAGCCAGAAGAACTGGATTCAAGCCCCTCCTTTACTTCTTACTAGTAGTTGACCCTGAATTATTTGCCTTAGCCATCTGAGCTTCCTTTTCTTATGAATTGTGAATCGGGATAATAATTCACAGCCCACAGGGTTGTTATAAGGATCTCTTAGTGGGAGGGTCTGAAGTTCTCCTCTTCTTCTGCAGGTGGGAAAGAGAGCATCCAAAGCTGTGAACCCTGCTCGACTGAGCCGCAGGGAGCTGGAGAACTTCTGTGTATATCCCTAGTTGCCGCAGCCGTTCTCACCTTTCTTACAGTTCTGCTTCTGTCACAATGGATGACACCACATGACTCTCTGCAGAGCGGTTCCTAGTCTGGAGAGGATACGAGAGTTTGTGCATGGTCTATATTTTGTTTTGAAAATGATTGCTAACAGCCATTATAGGAGCAAGGCTGTTAAATACTATCTCAACCCACAGACTGGACAAGAATGGGTAGAGATATTGGGTAGTTTCCAAAAAATGACTCCGCAATCCAAGTACTGGTAATCTTTCAAGTGCTATGTAAATGTATGGTGGTGTTATTATTAGCATTAAGATTCCCTTCCTCTGGTTTTCTAATCTATGACTTGTTTTCCCTCCTCCCTAATCAGGGATGACCACATTTTTAGACCCTTCCCTTGCCCAGGCTCATCTTCCAAAGAGGAAGGAAAGATAATGGGGATGCAGAGGAAAAGAAACAGCCCCCTCTGTGAGGGTGGAATAACTAGCCATAAGCCAGCTGGCAGGTTCTCCAAGGGGGCCATGCCTGGGCTTTGGTCACAAAAGGGTGTAGGCAGGAGTGAGGGTAGATGGTGCAAAGCAAGCCCATCTCTGAGTGGAAAAATCACCCAGAGCCCATGCCATCCTGATAACCTGGCAGTGGGACCAGCTTTGTCTACAGAACGAGGTTTGACTTACAAAAACACATTATTGGACATCTATTTTGGCCTCTTCACAGTTAGAAACAATATTGTATTTAAGTTCTGAGTCCTGATGTTCCCCTTGGCACATGCTGGAGGGAGGGCTCAGACCGCTGAGCAACTGGGAACCAGACACCTTGCTGGGCTCCCCTGAGTCTTCAGGCCAGACCCTTCCACAAGGCTGTGGGGAGCAGGCTGAGACTCTGGCCGAGCCCAGGCAAGGGTGAACTGGAAGAGGGCCTACTGAGAGACCCCCAACAGGTGGCATTGCATGGAGCATTGTTCTTCAATTGCCCCACTCTGTATTTAAGGTATGAATTTAATATAGAACTGTGTTGTTATTTAGAGGCAGTCTAAATTTCTTTCCTGAATTAAATGTCTGGGTCTCCTCCCTATTCTGTACTTTTCTTCTCTATAGCAGCCAAAGGGCACTCGTGGGCCATCAATAAATACGTCTGTTCAACTCCTGCTGGAGAGGAGTCTGGTTTCCTGGTAAGCTGTCAGTGTCTCCCAGCCTGCGTTCACACTGGAACCACAGATTCTAGGGTCCCAAGATCCCAGGGCCACTTAGTCTTGGGGGATAGCCACTTGCTCATGCCCCGCCTGATCCCTCTCCCCTGCAGGTGTGTGGTTGGCCAGGCTAGCTTCTTCCTGGAGACAAGTGCGGACAGACCACATCCTGGAGAAAGTGTCAAGGGTAAAACTTGGAAAATATATGCAAAAGGAAGAGGGGGAGGAGCCAAGGCACCTATTAGGAGCTGAGCTGCTCAGTCAAGGAGTTTGGTGAGAAGAGGGAGTGGGAAATGATAGGGGTCCAGCAGTTCAGATGAACACCAGAGATGTGGACCGTTGCCTGCTGCTGGCCTTTCACATGTCCTGAGTTGCATAGCTCTTGAACTGGCCAGATTTGTTTAAGGAGCAGAAGAGATCCTATGAGCCCAAGACCTTTTGGGATGCTCTATTCTGGAATGTAATAATGTACATCATTATCATCTTACATGTCTTTGTTGAGCTTCTGTGATAAAGCCTTACAAAGATAATTATCCATGCAATGACCAGCCAATGAGCAAAGCAGTAATTAAGCTCCTGCTGTGTAGGAAACACTGCCTGGCTCCCTGGGAGTACTCACTTCAGGCCACAGAAGTCATACTGACTCCATGGACCACGTGCAGGGGCGCATGACAGTGGAAGCACAGTATTCAAAAACATAAATGGGCTGCAAAGCTCATGTAACGCAAGTGGACATGAGAGTATCATGAATGTAAGTCAAGGGCAGTGTAACTTACAGGCAGGGGGACAGGGCTGAGGCCACAATTTGGGGGAGAAGAGAGATATTATGGCTGTTATGCATCCAGACCTGACAATAAGGAGGGAAATTCTTTTGGGTAAATACGGGAGGCTTATACAGAAGAGGCATTTTAAGCACTTAAAAAATATATCAAAAGAGTAGTACACACAAATGGTTTAAAAAATATCTGGCAGTACAAAAAATATGCATTAAAAAAATCCCCAAGCCAATCCAGTTCCCTCCACAGAGGCAGCCCCTGATAAGATTTTTGTATTTCCTCTCAGAACTTTTCTTTATCTATATAAACATACAGTTATTTTTTTATCCAACTGGTAGCATATGAAACACACTGTCCAAGACTTTGTTCTTTCCATTAGCAATGTATCTTAGAGCTCATTCTATATTAGCACATATTAGTCTTTACTTTCCTTTCTTTACAGAAGTGGCAAGTTTTGCCATTGCATGGGTATACTTTCATGTGCTTAACCAGATTCCTACTAAATGGACACTTAGGTTATTTGTAGCCTTTTATTTAAAAAAATACTACTGTGGTCATGATTTCACCTAGATCTTTGTGTCTGTAAGTGAGAATATCTGTTGGATTTATCTTAGCAGCTGTTTAGAGGAACATGTGAAGGTCCAGGTCCCCTTCAACAACATGACAAGCCTTGGCAGAGTTTTGAGGTGTGCACCTGAGTTGAGAGGCAGAAACAGTATGAGCATGCAAGGAGACAAATGGAGCCCAGAAGTTGTCTGATCTGTTAATGGGTTTGGGAAGTCATGGGGGTGAGAGGAAGGGGGAGGCACAAATCCAGGCATCGCTGAGACACTGAAGGAAATTCTGAAGTGCTTCTGCCTGCAGGAGCCCCAGGCCCTATTAGGTCCAGCACTCCAACCTCATGGAGGGAGGCAGCTGCTTTTCAGGGGACATTTTCATAGGTAGATATTTCAGGAGACTCAAGGTCATTCTGTTGCGGTGCTGGCACCACCTGTGAGCCAAAAGACACACAATAATATGGTTAATAAAGCAATTATCCAAGCTGATGACAAGCATTTACGGAGAATCTCCTAATGGTGAGGGCCATGCGCTAGGCTCTTTGGAAGGGAGATATAAGACAGTTTAGTGCAGCAAATTGAGGGTGTTCAAAAATGACAATAAAAGGCCTTGCTCTCGTGAAGCTACAGTCTAATGATCCCAGTCTCTACCCTAGCGAGAGAAACAATACAGACATTTATATAAAGATAATTCAGGTGATAGAGGCTAAGTTCCAAAGTAATAGTCCAAACCATTAGACCTTCATATTCCAGGGGTTCTGAGGATCCCTTGTCTGAGAGTGTTCAGGAAGGGCTCTAAAGAGAAGATGAGACTTGAGCTGATGCAGAAAGGAGGTTGGGTACCATCAGTAGCTTGGAAATAGCACAAACCTTCTTTGAGAGATCATGCAGAGACAAGTGTCAGAAAATAACTAAAGTAGGTTTGAGAATTTCCTGGTCAAGTGGGAAATAATGGCCTTAGGAGACCCAGAACCAGAATTCCTGGTCCTGAAAATTCTGAGGGCAAGGAATAAATTCTTTCTAGAGTTTGGCTGAGGAAATGCACTGATTTCCACTTATATTGTGGGTGAGGGTGGTTTTAGGGGTCTTGAGTTCCTGGAGTGGTGTGGGAGTCATGCAGGACTGACCAGATAAGGTGGGGGGGGGGGTCACATGACCATTCTGAAACTCAAAGCAGGGACTGCTGTCCATGACTTTAAGATTGACCAGTATTGACCCAAACACAAAGGGCCAGGCCCAAGCAGCTTTAGTGAACGTAGTCAACAGTACAGATTTGGCCTTGAGACCAAAGATAAAGTTCCTACCTGGCTAGGCATTAGGCCATGCTCTAGAAATCAGGACATGAGGCAGATGATGGTTGAACCAAACTGTGTATTTGCACAAATGTTTACTGAGCAAATTCTACCCATCTTTTCAGGCCTAATCCAAATTATTTTTTTCATGAAGCCTTTCCTGGCTACCTCCATGCAGGGCTGTCTACCATTTCCAATGTCTGAAAAACCCTTGGGAACTGCACACATAATAAGCAGTCATGTAGAGTATTTTCTCTCCCCTTTCAGGTGACTAAATCAATCCAACTCTCCTACATCAAAGATAGATAACAAGTCTTCAAAGTCAAAAGTGGTGCCTTAAACATATTTGAATCCCCATAGCACTCAGCCCAGTTCTGGGCAAACAAAAGGTATTCAATAAATATCTACTGATTGATTCATCAATCACAGAGAAGTAGCATAATTGAAAAACTTGGAGAGTTAAAAAAAAAATCTTGTTCGAACATATTACAGTGAGGAAATTCTGGGGGAGACTTGAAAGCAAAAGTATGAATGGACTCAATATTTTCAGGAAAGTGAAAGTGGAGTGGACAGCCAGATTCAGATCAAGGTTAATTGTTTAAGACTTTTCAGGATTATTTAAAAACTCCTTGTGGTTTTTAATATTGAAATTCCAACCACTATCTGTGTGAACTTAGGCAAATTTAATTCCTGAATCTCAGCTTCTCTGGCTATAAAGTTTGGATGACAGCACACCTGTAGAGTTGTTTTAAGGATCAGCTGAGAATATGTTTGCTAATGTTTTGTAAACTGTAAAACTTTATATAAACTTATTATTAATGGGGAATTCTATGCTGAAGGGATGTTTTAACGCTCTAATGAAACCAAAGGGCTGTAGTTAATAGCACATATTCCAAAAAATCTTGGCATTAGACTGTTGGCTAATTTCCAGTTGTTTTGGGAAGTTGCCATTTTGATGGATTAGAGATAGATTTTTAGAGATAGATTTAGAAACATACATGGACCATACAGTGTTTGGGTTTACAGACTCTTATTCTGGTCAGTGTTAAGATTAATCAATATAAGATATCATTAAATTAATTAGAAATATTCAGCTTTTGGCCACACCAAAATATATTATATTATATTTTAATATATTTTAATATATAATTATTTAATATATATTAATATATTATATATTATATATTTAATATATATTAATATATTATATATTATATTTTATATTATATTTTCATATATTATTATATTATATAATATATAATTATATATTATATTATAATATATTAAATATATTATATTCCAGATACAAATCAGGAATATTTGTTTCAATATCTCTATGCACCATGGAGTGTGTCATGGGAGCACACAGTGAGTGGAACCTGAGCTCCTCTGCTTTCAGTTAAAATGGTCTGGGCAATATTTCCTCACTTTATGGGCCTTAGGATACAGAGAAAATTGTTCTCACCTTCTGAGGTTTCTGTATAGAGCAGTAGATTGTGGCTGACCTCTCTTTCTTCTGAGGAACTGGGGTCTGTCTCTGTAACAGACCAACACCAGGATATCCATAATCACCAGACAAGAGCTTTCCAGAGATTCGCCCTCAACTCTTGAGGAAAAGGGGCACCCCACCAGGTTCTGATTACACATAGAGGGTGGGAACTGCCTTAGTGCAGTGGAAACAGCGCCTCTGGTTTCCCAACACCTCCCTTATTTACGGCCCAAGAATGGGAGCGAAGTTCCTTCATTTCAAGGGACCCCAATGTTGGTAAACATGGATAGAATCACAATTCTCTGCCCTTGCACCGCTGGTCCTGTCTCCCAGTTTGGAGAGATTAGTCTTCCAGGTTACTGGATGGTCCTAGAAGGGGGAGGGGGAGGGAAGGTGTACTGATCAAAAGAGCTCACCTGAAAGTCAAGGAACACCTGTGTATACACAGTTTCCCCTTCAGTCACAAGCGCCGGTGCCGTGTCATCTGGAGTGACGAGATCGTACTCTGCTTGCCCCTCAGAGTCATGTCCAGCATCCTCCTGAGTGACCAAATCATACACCTGGTCTCTTCCATTGACAGGTTGGTGCCTCTCTGTCCTCTCCTCATCCTCCTCAGTTGTTCCATTGCTGTCAGAGCTGCTGTCGGAGATGTGCCTGGCAGTCTTAGGGAAAGTGTCCACCTTCTCATACCCTTGGGAGAGCATGGAGTATACTGTGTGGTCAGCAGTGGGCTCTGGAACACATTGTGCAGGGTTGGTAAAACGTGTGCCAGCCCCCTTCTCTCTCTTGCTTTGTGCAAGGATCCAAGCTGCTCTGACTCCTACCCCAGACGAGGCCTAGAGAACTGGAGGAGAAGGTGTTTTCCTGTCTCCCCTCACAGGACTCCATTCCACTCCCCCTTCCTTCTTCCTTTCAAGCATTCACTTGTTCATTCATTTGATAAGCATTCATCGAGTGTGTTACGTGATGGACTTAGGAGCTCTCAGTGAGCAGGACTGGCCCCGTTGAATAAACCATCCTAACTGCCATGACAGGTACTCTGGGGAAACACAAAGGTGAATTAGACCTGGTCTTGAAGGAGTACACTGTCTACCTGGGGGTCAGATCTATACATAAATCAACTAATGTAAGGCCAACTGTGACAAGTGTCATAGGAAAAGTATGAGGAAAGTACAGAAGTGAGAGGAAATGGTCTCTGGTTAGGAAGCAGAGAAGAACTTGTGAAGTGGCAGAATTAAGGTAGGCCTTGACATTGGGGCAGGACTTTGATGAATGACAGTGTATTCTTGGTGGAGAGAACAGCATGATTAAAGGCAGGTATGAAACCTGAGGCACCCTCTCTTTTGGGAAAGGATGATACTTAAAATATTTAACAACCACAATGGTTTGGGCATAGGACAATCAGAATGGGTGCCTGCTATGAACAACTGGGTGGATGTCTACTGCCTTTGGGGTATATCAAGCAACCCATTTGATCTAAGTGTAGAATAATAATGGCTCACATTTATTAAGTGCCTACTATGTGTCAGTCACTGTTCTAAATGTTTTTCATGAATAAATTCATTTAACCTGCATAAAACCCCATGAAGCCTAGACAATAACTATTCTTATTTATGTTTCGCAGATGAGGAAACCGGAGCACATAAAGTTTGAATATTTGCCCAAGTAAGTGGGAGGGTCAGGATCTGAATGCAGGTAGTCTGGTCCCTGGTGTTCTTAACTGCTACTCAATACTGCCCCCTACGGGCTTTGTGTAGGAAAAAAGTAGACAAAAGTAGCGATAATCATAGTTACCACTTACTGAGTGCACACTGTGGGTGCTGCCCCACGCAGTCCTCACAGCAACTGAGAGGTTGGTGCCTTCATTTTGCAAAGTAAGGAAACTAAGGCTTAGAGACTGAATTGCCCAAGATCACTAAAAAGGAGGAGAGCTAGGATAGAAACACAGGATTATCTGACCTCAGGACTCATACACATGACCACTAGGTTATCTTGCCTTTTGAGTAACAGACAAAGCCATGAGGAGCCACTGATGGTTTTAGAGCAGTCAGAATTAAGCTTTGCAAAGGGGGAGCAGAAGGGATAGAAAGGAAAAGTTCTGGAGAGGGAATGGCCAGTTAGGAAATTATTACAATATTTCAGGGAAGAAGTTACAAGGAATGGGAATGTCTGTTAATAAGGACTTGTTAAATAAATTAAGGTACATCTGTAGAATGGAATAAATGGGAGTCAGTCTTAATCTACGTATGCTAATATTGCTAGGATCTACTGTTAAGTTAAAAAAGCAGATTCAGAAAAATGTTATAGATGGCTCCCGTGTGTGTAATCAAAGGAAGAATATATGGCTTGTAAATGCATTAAAATGCTCTGAAAGGATTTAAACATACATATATCTTAACAATGGAGGTCTCTTCAGGGAGAGCTGGAGATTGGGATTTAGAAGGAGAGTATTTTTGATTTATACCATGTGAATATGTGACTTTTCAATTAAAAAAAGAACCTGTTTAAAAAAACAAAAAATTGATGACAGCAAGAACTCAGGCAGTGGCAGAGTCTCCAAAGAGGAAACTCTGGAGAGATAGTAGAGAAATAAAAGAAGCAGGCCTTGGGCACTGAGGAGATGTGCTGGGGGAGGGAGGAGGGACAGGAATGACAGTGGTGTCCCCAAAACTTTTTTATTCCTCCTCCTGTGCCCAGGGCGTCAAGGAAGGAGCGTTCAGGCTAGGGGAGACCAGGGTCTGTTCTGCCAGCTCTAAGGAGGAAGCTGGTGGGAATCTCCAAAGTCTAGCCTCATTTCCATTTCATGCCCCCTTTTTCTTGGTTACACTTTCCCATCAGAAAAGTCTTCAATGTTGGATTTCTGAGCCCCTGGATCCCCCACACATTCCCTCCTCCTATTCCATCTCCTTGGGGCATCCCCTCCATGAGAGGTGACATAGGGTTTTTTAAAGCAGGGTTTGACTGAGTGGCCAGAGTTTGAGGATTCCTTAGAACTCCAGAGCTTCAGAGTTCAAGGTGGTAATTTAGGACACTGAGATTTGGGACTGAGAGAATAAGGTGTAGGCATCTCAGCTCTCCACCCCAACACTCATCAGAACAGCTCCACTTTTACGTGCATTGTGATTTGGGGGTGTTGCATAATATTTTGTTTGAAGAAAGCATTCCTTAGCTTTTTCAAAAATTGGGAAAACCACTGCCTCAGTAATACTTACGGGTAATAGGTATCTAAACAGTCTTATGAGTTTTAATTTCAACTAAGTTTTAATTTTGCTACTGTCACAGATTTACTGTTTCATCTGGTCTTTGTTTCTCCATTCTTGGAGTGGAGACGGTAAATTCATCCTCATCATGGGGCACATTCCAGTGATGGCAGTCAATGCCTGAGGAATCCTAGAGACACCGGAGGAAGGACTAGTTCTCCTAGCTCTGGTTACCATCTTTCAGGAGTTCAGCCTGGTTGTGGCTTTTGTTCTCCAAACCACTTTCCTTTTAACACGTTGCTTCTCAGACTTTAACAGGCATATGATTCACCTACAGATCTTTTTAAAATGCAGGTTGGTGTTCAGTATTCTGGGGTGGTACCCAAGAGTTGCGTTTCTAACAAGCCCTTGGGTGTACCCACGTTGCTGGTCACACATTGAGTAGCCCCACTCTGGAGCTTCCATCTGGCCTGGGAACCCCATAGCCTGTGTCATTGGTGATATATTACCTGGTGTGTCAGCTGGAGCCTCAACTTGACTGGAACTGAAGGCTGGGGCTGAACCTGAGAAATCAAGTTAGAGAAGGGTTATCATTAGGGCTGTGAGGGGAGAGAGTCTCTGATTCTGTGAGAGTCAAAGGAGAGGGAGAGAGATTTCTGAGAACATAGGGAAAAAGCTTTAGGGAGGAGAGTGGACCCTGATGTGAGTACAAGCCCATGGGAAAGGATGGCCAGAGTCTAGGGTCATCTTCAGCTGAGGAGAATTCTCTGGAGCTTCCTGCCATCTCTCTGGAAGGGAGAGCTCTAATCCCTCTGTGGTAGCCACTCATCAGGTTGGTTTGCTGGCTCACAGTAATTCTTCCAGGGACCCTATATATTCTAACCAATCTGTTCTTTCTGGGAACTACTCCATTTCCCACTTCAATACTGACATTCCAGAAGGAGCTACCAATCACAAACACTCATTCCATTGCCCACAGTGATTAGTCCAAGCAATAGTCACATGACCTAAAGCTGAGCCAATCAGAGAGATTTCTGAGGTTCTTCAAATTGGAGTTGGAGGGGAAACATCTTTTTCCCCTTTCTGATGTCAGAACTACTAGTATGTGTGAGTCTGGAGCTACCAGTTGCTGTGTTTTGGTACATTCCACCCCCAGCCCTGCCCTTCAGCCGGCTGTATTAAGAGAGTTAAGCTGGCTTATAGGGAAAAATAGCGATGAGAGATGGAGAGCTCTGGTGGCTTTTGAGTCTCTGGTGAGATTTGTCTCTAGGTCAGCTCTTCTCTTCCTTGCCCATAGACTGATTATGCGAGTCTCCAAATAATAAAGCACTCCCCTTGCACTTCTCCCCACCCTTTCTTGTCTAAACTAGTTTTGAGTTGGGTTTCAATTATTTGCAACTAAAGAGTCCCAACTGACACTCCTCCCCTATCATTCTGAGAAGAAATGAGGTCTTGGGAGAGAAGGGCTAGGAGGGAATTATGAGAGGACAAAGAAGTCTCCAGAGGTCTTAGGGAAATGGCCTAATGCTGGCAGATGTCATTGATCTCAGAAACTCACATTGTCCTTTTTTCTTCCAAAAGCACCAGCCAGAGATCCCAAAGCACAGAAGGGTGAAAAGAACCATCAGGGAGAGCCCAGACCAAAGTGCTGTCCTTCTCTCAGGTCCTGTGAAGAGGAACTGAGTGATATCAGTAAAAATAACAACAAGGGAGTTGGGGCAAGCAATGGACAAAACATAAAGGCCATCCTACCTGCCTCTTAAAATCCCATACTATTGCAGGAAATATTCCTTTTCATTCATTCATTCATTCTACAGCTATTTATTGAGCAATCATATTCTAGGCAAGAAATTATAGCAGTAAGGCAGACACCGTCCCTGGGTAGAGAGGTTTATTGCTTGCCCAGTGTCACAGAGTTTTAAGTACCTGATCTGGGATTTGAATGCAGGCTGTCAGATCCTAAAACACCCTTATCCATCACACTACACTGCCCCTCTCTATAAATGGCATAAGGAGAGTTCTAGACAGTGAATCCAGATTACTATTGATCAGAGCTCTAAAACCATTTGCCAGACACAGCCTGACCCAGCATTTTCACATCCTGGGTAGACCTTCCTTTTTTTCTACTTCTCTCTAGGGAAGAGCAGAGCACAGAACTCAGAGCCTCAATCCTGCTTCTGCTGTGTGACCTTGGTTAGTATGACTAAGGAATTAAATTGTCTATTTAATTTTAATTAATTAAAATTTAAATTAAAAATCAGCTACTCTATTCCTTATTGAAAAACTGATAAGTATATTTAGAACAACTTGGATATAAATATATTTTTTCAACTGCAAATTTTATGAAATCTGAATACAGATCAACTACTGTCCATGAGAATTTAGCACCTGAATTAAGATGTGCTGTAAGTGTAAAGTACATACTGGATTTCAAAGACTTAGTACAAACTGAAATGCAAATTATGTCATGAATAATTCTTTGTATTGACTACATGTTGAATTGATGATATTTTGGATATATTGGGTTAAATAAAATATATGATTAAAATTAACTTTACCTGTTTCTTTTTGCTTTTTCTAATATGACTATTAAAAATTTAAATTATGTATGTGGCATCCATTATATTTCTATTGGAATGTGCTGCTCTAAAGACTCTTACTCACACTCCCTCACTGCACTTTATAAAGAACTACTCAGAATGAAAACTCTTGGGTCCACGGACTCAAGGCTCTGAGGTCTGGCTGAACAGGAGAGCAACCTGGACAGAGGTCCCTAGAAAGAAACTGCTGGGAGCTGTTGCTGACAGGATTGCTGGCTCTGCACGTGAAGCTGGGGTGTTTTTCTCCACTTCTCCAGGAGACGCTGAGGTGAGCTCCCCCTTGGGACACGACAGCTCCTTTCTGTAGGGGGCTCCATCTGTATGTCACGTTGTGTCCACTGTCCTCCACTGAGCATGTCAGGCTGACCCTGCAGACGCCGTCCTCTGTGAGCCCGAGGTTCCCGGTGACTTTTGGCTTCTTCAGCCTCCCTATGTGAGGAGAAAGGTAGACCAGATGTGGAGTCAGGCCTGCACCCTGGGCAGTTACCATTCAAAATATATTCATGAAGTTGTGGATTGACATTGCCTTAGGGCTGGGAAGGTGCCTCCAGGCGTGCACCTGGACTTTCCTTTGATAGCTCTAAAATCTCGGACTCATCACTTTACTCATCTTTGGTCCTTGGAAATAGAGGAGTTAATGAAAAGTGAAAAAAGATACCCCATCATTCTATACAGTATACTGTGAAGAACAAGCAAACCAATCAACACAAATAAGCACAACACTTCCAAGTGCCCTGAGGCCCTTCAAGGCTTACATTCTGAGGTCCCATCATCTAATTTGTTTACTTACATGAGATAAGGAATATGGAGAGGTGAGCACAGCACTGTCACAGAGTAAGCACTTAATAAATGTTAACAATTTTAAAAGCAACGTAAGACTGGCATTCTTTGTTCCCAATTTCTTATTCTTTTTACTTGATCTTCTTCCTGGTTCTTTGATATTTGAGTCACAGTAGGCAATAGATGTGAACTAGTGGACTTGCATATTTTAACACGACCATGGACAGTGACACTTTTCTCATGTACTGAGACACCAACATGCCCAGGCAGGGGATAGGTTGACCATGTCTGAATGGTACAGGTGAAGGAGCTGGCAAATATAAATTATCCAAACCGTCCAGCTAAGCTCCTGTGAAGCACAGGGCTGAGGAGGAAGACTCTGAGTTCTTTCCCTCACACTCAAGGAAGCCAAGTAGCCTTCCAAGCTCTTGGAGGTCACAGGACAATAAAGGCTTTCTCCTCAGTCTTCTATGATTTTACCCAGCCAGCTCTGTCTTTATGCAAAATGATAATGTTCTATAAAAATACAGGTTGGAGAGTTCCTTGTCCCACCCAATAATCAATGCAGGAAGACAGGGCAAGTACCAGAAGTTGGTTGATTGAGGCTTAACTGGAAGCCTAGAAGAAGGGGGCCTGGGCCAGGGGAATTTGCCCAGCTGCTGATTGTATTGTCCTCCTGTGAACTGACTGGTGTGAACTGAGTAGCTGTCCTGTGGGTCTGAGGCATTTTGTAGGAGGAGGGAGGTGGGATAGGCAGCAAAGAGGAGAAACCTTTCAGGGAATGAATCTAATGATGGGTGTTCTACTCAGAAACTCACGGTAGATGCTCAGGTTGATATGTTTTGTGCTGGCAACTCTGGCGTTTGAGCACACATAGGCGTGGTAGGAGCCAGCGTCCTCCATCTTCAACTGGCCAATCTTTAGGGAGTAGTCCTGGCTGGAGACCCACGCCGTGTTCAGATTTGGATCCTTGAACTTAATGAGTTGATTGGCTGTTGCTTCTTCTCCCCGCTCTTTGCTGATAATAGAGGTGTTAAACATCCAGACAACGTTGTCTATGTGCTGACTGTCCGGGAGTGCCAGGGACAGGGTGATGGACTCCCCCAGGATCCCCGCCACTGTCTCCCCCACTGGTCCTCCTCTGGAAGCTCCTAGATCTGTAGCCAGAGGTGAGACATTGCAGTTTCAGACACTGGTCTCTATCCCTTGACCCTCAGCCTGCCTGAAGGGGACCATAGCCCAATACACCCTCCTGCCCAGGCCTCCTTTCCCCTTTCTCTGATGAGGCATCCCTGCTGCTTTCCCATGACCACTTGTCATGCACAGGTATGCACATGGCTCTGCCTATTGCATACCCAGGCCCCTCCTGCCCTCTCTGTCCTTCTAAGGACACCCTAGGAGACACCCCTACCCAAGCAAAGAGCAATCTGGATTTCTGCATCCATACTCTCTTTTCCTCTCTTGTGTTATAGACCCTTGGAGTTTCACAGTGCCCTGGGAGTTCCCAAGTCCCCTGCCAGTCTCTCTCAGGCTCCTGAGGGTAGAGAAAAAGGGATTTTCGGGCCTGTTCTCTTACCTCCCTACCTCATCTCTGTCCTGCCAGAATCCTGGGGTTTAGACTCTATAGCTGCTTAGACTGTTTCTGGAATCCCCTGGAGGGCCTTAGTGGAGCCAGTTACCTGTACAGAACTGCCAGGCATGGACAGGGCGGGAGTTGCTCTGGCTGACTGGGTTCTTGGCTCTGCAGATGTATGGCAGGTCTGAGTCACAGGGCAACCAAGAGATGGTGAGACTAGGCCCCACCCAGGATTCAGAAGCATGGGGATCCCTCGAAGTCCAGTAGTACTGAACATCTTCCCCTGCCCCCTTCACGGAGCATACCAGGGTGATGTTACAGGAGGCGTTCTCAGACATGTTCACAGACGTCATGGTGACTCGGGGCTCCTGCAGCTGTTCTGCAGGAACAAGGGCAATAGGAAGACTACTCAGAATGCTTCCCCAGCAGGAAAGGGCTAAGTGAAAAAGATGGTGATGGTAGAGGAGCTGGGGGCCGAAGGAAGAGGCCAGCATTATCTGTTCCAGTGGGAAGTCTTTTTTTTTCTCTTTGTATCCCATGCAAGCTAGGTTGCCTTTCCTCAGTGCTTCCATAGTATACTCTACAGCTGTTATCACCAAGACTCAACATGACAATAGTCTGATTACTTCTCTCTCTCCCCCACCAGTTAGTGAATTCCTTGAGGACAGAGCCAGTGTCTGTGCCTGAACATATAACATCTGCCTGGTGCATGAAAGACACTCATGAATGTTTGGTAAATAAATGGATGAATGAGTCAGCCCCAAACACTGGGGATTTGGAAGCTCTGCCTCTATAATTTGAGTTGCCCTTGCCTTTTGGTCTAGATTTGGGCCCCACTGTGCTTCCAGACTTTCTTCCTGGTCTTCTCCTTTCCTTTTGTTCCATCTCCTCTGTTCATAGCCTGTGTGTGCGTGTGTGTGTGTCTGTGTGTGTGTAAGTTCATTTTCTTTTTCTTTTTTGAATAGGCAATACATACATAAAATTGAAATTGCAAAGATACAAAAAGGTACACATGCACACACAAAAAAACAAGCTTTCTTGCCCCAGCCACCTAGTTCCTCTTCCCAGGAATTATTGTTCTTGGAGGCAATTACTGTTAGGAGATTCTTGTTGATCTTCCCAGAGATATTCTACTTGTAGACACATATATATAATAGCATGCTGTACATATTGTCCTGAAGCTTTTAAAAATTTTAATAATATATCTTGGAAATTGTTGTATGTTAGTACATATTAAGTTGATTCATTCTATTTCTGTTAACTGCATAGAATTCCATTTCCTTAATATATCCAGAGCACCCTAAAAATCATTCAGAAAGTGCAAACAATCCAATAGAAACATGGTGTTATAGGCTAAATTCTGTCCCCACAAAGTTCATATGTTGAAATCCTAACCCCAAGTACCTCAGAGTGTGATTGTATTTGGATATAAGACTGTATTTGGAAACGGAGGTAATTATTTTAAAATAAGGTCATTAGGATGGTCCCTAATCCAACATGTCTGGTGTCCTTATAAGAAGAGGAGATTAGGACAGAGACAACACAGACAGAGAGACAACCATCTGAGGACATAGGGAAAGAAGGTGGCTGTACGCAAGCCAGGGAAAGAGGTCTCAGAAGAAACAAAACCTGCTGACCTCGTGACCAGCCCCAGATTTGTGAGAAAGTAAATCTCTGTTGTTTAAGTTACTCAGTCTGTGCTATTTTGTTATCGCAACCCTAGCAAACCAACACAGATTTTAGCACCAGAACTGGGGTGCTGCTATAATGAATACCCAAAAATATTGAAGTGGCTTTGGAACTGGTTAACGGATAGAGGCTGGAAGAGTTTTAAGGTGCATGTTAGAAAAAGCCTAGATGGTCTTCAAGAGACAGTTCATAGAAATATGGATGTTAAAGGTGATTCTGGTAAGAGCTCAGAAAGAAAAGAAGAGAGCTGTAGAGAAAACTTCTATTATCTCAGAGATAGACATATTATTGTCAATATAACATTGGTAGAAAGATAAACATTAAATGTGTGGCTGGTAAGGTAATAGTTGAAAATGAAGAGCCTGTTATTGGAGGAAAGGTGATACTTATAAAGTGGCAAAGAACTAAGACAAATTATGTTCTAGTGTTTTGTAGAAAGTAGAACATTTAAGTGATGAACTGGGTGTTTAGTTAAGGAGATCTCCAAGCAAAGTGTTGAGGGCACTGCCTGTTTTCTCCTTTTGCTTGTAGTAAAATGTGAGAGAAGAAAGATAAATTGAGGAAGGAATTGTTAAGCAAGAAGAAACCAGAATTTAAAGATTTGGAAAATTCTCAGCCTATCTATAGAGCAAAAAATGAGAATTTGTGTCTGGAGAAAACACTGAGAGTATGGATAGACAATGGTGTAATTCAAGGATCCAGTCAACCATTTCAGTAGAAATTCTGCCACCTTGGACTGAAGGGACACAGATGGGACAAAATGAAGGAAGGCTGTCAGATTTGGGGGATTTTACAGGATAAGCCAATAGAGATGTCCAGCTGAGACCATGCTTTATCCTTCAAGAAAAGGGAAGAATGACCCCAAGGGCAGTTCAGAGGTTGACAGGTCTGTCACTGGCGCCACAGGCCTAAAGGGCATAGGCCCAGGGGCCATTGGTGAGGTGGTTTCCTCCTTGGTTCCAGGGGGCAGGGCTGCTGGCCAGGGCCCAGGGCCAAGGGGTGTGGCTGTCACCCCAGTGGACCAGAAGGATAAATCATAGAGCCAAAGGGGATTATTCTCAGACCTAAGAAGATGTGGAGACTTCCCTAGTGGCGCAATTGTTAAGAATCCGCCTGCCAATGCAGGGGACACGGGTTCGAGCCCTGGTCCGGGAAGATCCCACATGCCGTGGAGCAACTAAGCCCATGCACCACAACTACTGAGCCCGTGTGCCACAGCTACTGAAGCCTGCGCACCTAGAGCCCATGCTCCACAAAAAGAGAGGCCACTGCAATGAGAAGCCCACGCACCGCAACAAAGAGTGGCCCCTGCTCGCTGCAACTAGAGAAAGCCCGCATGCAGCAACAAAAAACCCAATGCAGCCAAAAATAAATATATAAATAAATAAAATTTATTAAAAAAAAAAAGAAAATACATCATCAAAAAAAAAAAAGATGTGGTATATATATATACAATGTAATATTACTCTGCCATAAAAAAAGAATGAAGTAATGCCATTTACAGCAACATGGATGGACCTAGAGATTGTCATACTGAGTGAAGTAAGTCAGACAGAGAAAGACAAATATCATATGACATCACTCATATGTGGAATCTAAAAAAAGGGTATAAATGAACTTATCTACAAAATAGAAATAGAGTTACAGACGTAGAAACTAAACTTATGGTTACCAAGTGGTAAGGGGGGGGGATAAATTGGATTGACATATACACACTACTATATATAAAAGAGATAACTACCCCAATAAAATTTTTTTAAAAATCTAATAGAATTTGCCCTAATAGGTTTTAGACTTGTTTGGGACCTGTGACCCATTTCTTCTTTCAGATTTCTCCCTTTTGGAATGCAAATGTCTATGTTGTGCCTGTCCCATCATGAAAGCAGGTAACTTGTCTGGTTTCAAAGGTTCACAACTGGAGAGGAATTTTGCCTAGGATGACTTATACCTCAAGTCTCACTTATACATGATTTAGATGATATCTGGATAAGATTTTGGACTTGATGTTGGAATGGGTTAAGACTTTGGGGGCTGTTGAGATGGGGTGAATGTATTTTGTGAGAAAGACATGAGTTCTGGGGGGCCAGAGGGCAGAGTGTTATGGGCTGAATCAAAATTCATATGTTGAATTCATAATCCCTATTACCTCAGAATGTGACTGTATCTGGAGATAGAGATTTTAAAGAGATAATTAAGTTAAAATGGGGTTGTAATGTGGGCCTTAATCCAGTATGACTGGTGCCCTTGTAAAAAGAGGAGACTAAGACACAGTCAACACAGATAGAGGGACGACCATGTGAGGACACATCAAGAAGGTGGTCATCTGCAAGCCAAGGTGTGAGTCTCAGAAGAAATCAAACTTGCTGACACCTTGACCTTGGGCTTCTACCCTCTAGAATTGTGAGAAAATAAATTTTTGTTGTTTAAACCACCCAGTCTGTGATATTTTGTTATGGCAGCTCTAGCAAGCTAATACCGATGGATAAAGGATATTAATAGAGAGTGAGAATCCAAATGTCAGAAAAGAGGATCCAAATAGCTCTTAAACACATTTTGGCTGTTCTTCACTCTTGACATCTGTGTTTATGGAATTGGGTGAAAATGACCAATGTGATAGTTCTCTTTGTCCTAGAGAGATTAATTCCTGGAGAGGAAAAAACCCTGCTTTTAAAAATAAAAGGTCAAAACCCACAGACGCTCTCTGGAACTCACCATAGATAGACAGGGTGAATTTCTCACTTGTGGTGACTTCAGAATTCTTTTGGTTTATCTGGGCTTTGTAGGATCCTGCATCTTTCAGAGTCAGCTTGTTGATAGACAAGGAATTGTTCTGGGTGATGTTTATTCGCCCCTGGTAGCTTTTGTCTATAAAGATAATCTTTCCTCTTGCATCTGCTAAAGCCAAAGCTTCTTGGGGACCACTCCAGGCGATGTGCTCAATTTCTGTGTCTACTGAAATGTTCAGGGAGAGAATCACCGAACCCCCTAGAATCCCTTTCACCACTGTTGGGGCTGAGTCCTTTTCAGAGGCTCCTAGCCCTGCAGAGACAAAAGAAGGACTTGGAGGAGGAACTGGAGTCCTCAAGCCAGCGTTCATTTGTTTGTTCATTTATTCATGCATGCGTGCATTCATTCATTAAATAAACACATATTGGTAATAAATGCCAGATGTTGAGAAATGAAATGATATTTTGGCTTTTCTCCATCTAGGTCCATTGCTTAGCAAATGGACCTCATTCATCCATTCATTCACTTCCCAAACATTCTCTCCCAGGAATGTAGCTACAATAATCAG
Source organism: Balaenoptera musculus (assembly GCF_009873245.2). Lineage (NCBI taxonomy): Eukaryota > Metazoa > Chordata > Mammalia > Artiodactyla > Balaenopteridae > Balaenoptera > Balaenoptera musculus. The sequence continues at coordinate 117,546,778 of NC_045785.1, read as the reverse complement.
TAAAACAGATTTTATACGTTTCTATTCCTACAGGGAAATTAACATTGCGACTTTTGATGAATTTCTGAATTTCTCTGAGAATCAGTCTACTCATCTGTAAGACAGAAATGTTCACACCTGTACCATCTTCCTCCAAGAATGTGGTCGAGAAGAAATAAAATCAGGTTGCTGTAAATCATAAAGAACTAATGAAGTAAAAAATGGAGCATCTTTAAAAAAACAAGATGGATTGATGGATGGCTAAAAGAGTGGATAGAAGAATAGGTGTGTGATAAAGCAAGTAAAGTAAAACACCAGTGATAGAACTGAGCTGGGAGGTATCTGAGTGTTCACTGCAAAATTCTTCCAAGTTTTCTGTACGTTTGAGAATTTTCATAATAAAATATTGGGAATAAAAGGAGCATCTCTCACCTCTATTATCACCTTACCTTTCCCTCATTGTCCACGGATCTCAGCCTGACTTTGGCTTGGCCAGGGAAATCTGGTCTGTGCTTGGGAACAAGGTTTGAGGTTGGGAATAGGTAGGTAGCATTGATTCAGCCCCTGATTTCCTCATCTCAGGAAAGACTCAGATGTCTGATAACCATTGTTACCAAGGGTTCCAGAGACCTGACATTTGCCCACGGCAGCTTATTTCCTTGTAGAGGTCCTGTGAGTTTCCGCCGGGTGACCCCAGCCTGGATTCCCAGATTCCAGGGCTTCTGAGGCTCTAGAGAGTGCTCTGTAAACCCTAGACCAACTCAGATGGGTTCAGGACCCAGACTACACCAGGAATTCTGGGTGGAAAAATATGTAGAAAATGTTAGAGAGAGAGGAGTGTCCAAAGTACAGCCTGGAGGGATGGGAAAAGGTTGAAGTGTGTTCGGAAAGCCTAAAGGTTACAACTTCCGTAGACACAGAGAAGAGATTGGTGCAGGCCAAGGGGGTCTCTGTCCAGACCCCCATCAGCAGAGCACTTGGACCTTGTGGCATGGTAGCTAGGGAGGGCACAGGACTAGGAAGCCTGGACATGAAAGGGTCAGTTCAGGTAGACTCTGGGGGCAGATTCAGAAGACAGAAGCTTAGCTGATGTGATGTTGGTTTGAGGTTGCCTAAAAGAGAGCTCTTCTCATCCAGAAGACACTGCTTATGATTGCTATGTGTGTATTAGGCACTTTGTAGAAATCACTTCATTTAATCCTCAAAATTATCTGATAAGTAGCCCTGTTCTTCTGATAAGGAACTGAAATTTAGAGAGTTTAAGCCACTTGCCTGAGATCACAGATTTGGTCAGTTGCAGAGCCCCGATTCTATGTACATGATGCCCCGGAGTATAGAGGCCAAAAGCACTCACCACCCTATCCTGGAAGCCCAGAGGTGCTGGGTCTTGGCTGGGTTCATATGAACATGTTTTGATCTCATCTTTCCTCACATCAACGATAAACAAAGCCTCTCATACTGTCAGTGGGAGGAGCAGGATGTGGTCCTGATCATATTGTAGCAGAGTGCTACATAGCTCCCTGCAGAGTGACAGGAGTCCCAGGTATCATCCATCTTATTTTTGAACTACATCATTTGACAAATAATTAAAGGGGGGTTCAAAGACTGTGATAACTGAATTTGACTTGCCCACCCTTTAATAGTGTCTGAGAATAATGTACTTAACAGTGATTATCATAATAACAAACATAGCTTCCACCAACTACGTGCCAAGCACTGTACACATACCATCTCTATCTATAAAACAGTCTTGCATAATACATCTTATTATTTGTATTCTACACTTAAGAAATAGAGTATGAAATTAGAACACTCCCTGACACCATGCACAAAAATAAACTCAAAATGGATTAAAGACCTAAATATAAGGCCAGACACTATCAAACTCTTAGAGGAAAACATAGGCAGAACACTGTATGACATAAATCACAGCAAGATCCTTTTTGACCCAGCTCCTAGAGAAATGGAAATAAAACCAAAAATAAACAAATGGGACCTAATGAAACTTAAAAGCTTTTTCACCGCAAAGGAAACCATAAACAAGAACAAAAGACAACCCTCAGAATGAGAGAAAATATTTGTAAATGAAGCAACTGACAAAGGATTAATCTCCAAGATTTACAAGCAGCTCATGCAGCTCAATAACAAAAAAACAAGCAACCCAATCCAAAAATGGGCAGAAGACCTAAATAGACATTTCTCCAAAGAAGATATACAGATTGCCAACAAACACATGAAAGAATGCTCAACATCATTAATCATTAGAGAAATGCAAATCAAAACTACAATGAGATATCATCTCACACTGGTCAGAATGGCCATCATCAAAAAATCTAGAAACAATAAATGCTGGAGAGGGTGTGGAGAAAAGGGAACACTCTTGCACTGTTGGTGGAAATGTAAATTGATACAGCCACTATGGAGAACAGTATGGAGGTTCCTTAAAAAACTAAAAATAGAACTACCATATGACCCAGCAATCCCACTACTGGGCATATACCCTGAGAAAACCATAATTCAAAGAGTCATGTACCAAAATGTTCATTGCAGCTCTATTTACAATAGCCAGGACATGGAAGCAACCTAAGTGTCCATTATCGGATGAATGGATAAAGAAGATGTGGCACATATATACAATGGAATATTACTCAGCCATAAAAAGAAATGAAATGGAGGTATTTGTAATGAGGTGGATGGAGTTAGAGTCTGTCATACAGAGTGAAGTAAGTCAGAAAGAGAAAAACAAATACAGTATGCTAGCACATATATATGGAATCTAAGGAAAAAAAAAAAAAAAGGTCATGAAGAACCTAGTGGCAAGATGGGAATAAAGACACAGACCTACTAGAGAATGGACTTGAGGATATGGGGAGGGGGAAGGGTAAGAGGTGACTGGGTGAGAGAGTGGCATGGACATATATACACTACCAAACGTAAAATAGATAGCTAGTGGGAAGCAACCGCATAGCAGAGGGAGATCAGCTCTGTGCTTTGTGACCACCTAAAGGGGTGGGATGGGGAGGGTGGGAGGGAGGGAGATGCAAGAGGGAAGAGATATGGGAACATACGTATATGTATAACTGATTCACTTTGTTATAAAGCAGAAACTAACACACCATTGTAAAGCAATTATACTCCAATAAAGATGTTAAAAAAAAAAAAAGAAATAGAGGCTCACACACGTAAGAAATGATGGAGCAAGGACTTACTTTCAAATATTCCTGGTACTAAAGCTTGGGGCGGGGGTCAAAACTTTTCACCCTACTGCCTCCTAAGTTCCTGAAACAACTCCTTGGAAACACAAAAGCATCAAGGAAACTCCCTTCTAGACCCAAACAGTGAGGTTTGAGGTAACCCTAATTGGTGGAGCCAGACAGAGGGAGATGTCTCTTTGCCCTGAACTGTTTGAAATTCCCTGCATTGACCATCTGAGGCTTGGGGGTCGTTGGATGTGGCTAATTCCAGGTTTATCCAACATAACCAAGAAGCACCTCGAGAGTTGGGTGTGGATATAAACAGCCCTGCTGCTGCCTGTGTTTTTATGGTGAGCAAGGATGAAATAGAAAGTGAAGAGAGGGGGCTTCCCTGGTGACACAGTGCTTAAGAATCCACCTGCCAATGCAGGGGACACGGGTTCGATCCCTGGTCTGGGAAGATCCCACACGCCACAGAGCAACTAAGCCCTTGCGCCACAACTACTGAAAGCCATGCGCCCTAGAGCCCGTGCTCTGCAGCAAGAGAAGCCACAGCAATGAGAAGCCCGCGCACCGCAACAAAGACCCAACACAGCCAAAAAAAAGTGAAAGGAGGTCAAACTAAAATTCAGCCTTGAGGTCTAGGCTCCCTCTACCCCCATACATGCATCTAAGAGTTTTCTAGAGTTTTCCTCACTGCCCATGCCCACCTCCATCCTCACTGCTGTCAGGTCCTTAGTGGTACCTGCATTATCCTCCCTGAATCCCTGGTGAGGAAGCAGGATTCCAGATGGACAGTAACCGCCACAGCCACATCCAATGACCTCCAAGCCCAGGTGGTTGAGATCCTCCCTGGGCTACTGGGTCAGCTCTGTCCACTGGAGAGGGGTGACCCAGGCCACGCTCTTGAGAAATGTTTCTCAGAAACTAGCAGGACTTGGGCCTTGAGGGGGAGGTAGGATGGTGGGGAGAAAGGATATTCACATAGAAGCCACCTAGCCGAGGGCAACCAGACCATCTCCAGATCCCCAATGAAGCCTCCATACATGTGATGAACAAGGCAGGATGTAGAAAGAAGCTCCAGCAGTTCTATCCCTCCCTAGGAAATTGACAGGTGGCTTATCCTCAGGACAAGTTCCCTGTATCTCTCTGTGTGTTTTACCCACAGCGTATAGGGAACAAACTCATCACCCAGTATTTCTTAGCAGGAAAATGTGAAGGTGAGAGGAATAGAGTCTGAGCCCAGAGTTATTTGTGACCGGGGCTAGAATGTCACCTATTCATGGTATGTAACTATGCATACTCACACACACACATACAGAGCTCAGAGTAAGGTGGAACTTGCAGAATCATTACCAAAAGGAGAAGCATTTCCTGCTTTTAACAATTAGAATCCCCAGCAGAAATGTGACCAGCCTCAGAGGAATACCAGTAGCAAGCAGCGGTGACCATAGTGTGGACTTACCCATGAGCAGGAAGAGGAGAGGGGTCCACAGAAAGGGAGAGGATATGTGTGGCTGACTCTTTGGTGGCTTATTGGAGAAAGGTTGTAGAGCCCAGCCATCTGTTTGTCTTCCTGGGCTCGCCATGATGATCTACTTTCAGATAACATGCTGACGGAGGAAATACCACAGCTTCCGCAATTGCATGTGTGTGTGTGTGTGTGTGTGTGTGTGTGTGTGTGTGTGTGTCCCAGGGAGGGTTGTTTATACCCAGCACCACCAGCTCCTCCCACATGCTCAGGCTGGGGTAGAGGTCCCAAGTCGATTAATAACCTTCATGGGATTTGCAAACCAATAGCGGCTATCACTTGCTTCAGCCTCAGGAGACTTAGGTTCTAAACTTGGCTCTGAAGATGCAGCTTAAAGATCTCTACCTCCTGGTATTCATGCCCTAGTGTAATCAGCTCTTCTTGAGTGTGGGATAGATTTTGTGACTTGCTTCTAGTGAGCAGAATGTGGCAGAAGGGATGGGATGAGGCTTCCATCTTGGGCTCTCTTTCTCCACCCCCATCCCTCCTTGAGCTCATGCGAGGAGCCAGGTATTATGCTGTGAACTGCAGGGCCCCAAGATAAGGAAGGCCTCCAGCCAGCATCCAGCATGGAACTAATGTCTCTGGCCAATGGTTGATGAGAACCTGAGGCCTGCCAAGAGCCACAGGAATGAAATTGGAAGTAGATCCTCCCCTAGGAGGGCCTTGAGATGACTGCAGCCTTGGCTAACACCTTGAGTGCAGCTTAGTGAGGGACCCTATGCCGGAGGCACCCAGCTAAGCTGTGCCTGGATTCTTGATCCACAGAAGCTGTGAGATAATAAATGTTTATTGTTTTAAGCTGCTAAGTTTTGCAGTTTGTTACACAGCAATGGATAACTAATACAATGGTCCAATAAATTCCCTATTTTGCTTAAGCCAGATTGTGTTGGCTTCCTGTCAATGCAACTGAAAGACTTTGAATTAATCCTGAAAAAACACCAGGGAAACTGTGCTGAGGATGGATGTTGCAGGTGACAGTTGTAGAACTGGCTGAGTTGAGAAGGTAAGTTCGGGGGGGTGTAGCATAATTCCCTTTATTTGCCTTGGGAAGCTGACTTCTTCTTTCAATTGATAGTGTAATAGCTGGTTAAGCTGTAGTTTGTTGTATCTTGAGATTTATATGTTTACTTAGGCTATAACCTTAGAGGACTTAGAAAACTTCAGGATGGTGGAGTGTGTGGTTTTAGCTAACATTCAGTGAGTGCTTCTTGGGTGCTAGGCCCTCTTCTAAAACTTGACACATATTAACTCATTAGTCTTCACAACAGCTTTATGAGATAGGTATTTTTTATCATCCCCACTTTATAGATGAGAAAACTGAGGTATAAGGAGAGTAAGTAGCTTGCTCTGAGTTTTGTAGTTAGTGAGAATTTGAACCCAGGAAGTCTGGGAGGAAGGAGGGAGAGAGGGGGTCAATTAGGATAACAGGCCTCTGCCCATGGAGAGCTTCTTCAGAGGCTGGTCATGAGCTGATGTTGCAGAATCCTGAGAGGGAAGTCCTCCTTAAATTTGTGCTTTAGACACCTCTCTCACCTCACTCTAGTACTGGCCTTGTGGCTAGAATATGGTTGCCTAGAGAGAACTGCAGGACATGGGGCCAGGAATGGTTGCTGTAGCTCAGATAAAGGGTCTTACAACCTAGGAGCTATGGACTAAATGTTTGTGTCTCCCCAACATTCACATGTTGAAGTCTAATCCCAAATGCAATGGTTTTAGGAAGTGGAACATTTGGGAGATGATGAGGTCTTGAGGGTGGAGCCCTGAAGAATGGGATTAGTGTCCTTATACAAGAGACCCCAGAGAGCTCCCTCACCCCTTGTGCCATGTGAAGACACAGTGAGAAGATGGCTGTCTATGAACCAGGAGGCAGGCTCTCACCAGACGCTAAACATGTTGGTGTCTTGATCCTCGACTTCCCAGCCTCCAGAACTCAATTTCTTGTTTATAAGGCACACAGCCTGTGGTATTTTTGTTATAGTGGCCCAAATGGACTAAGACATAAGACTACAGGCAGTGATGGTCCAGCAAGTGTTTTTAAGCAGAGGCATGGCATGACTCAAGGACTCGAAGAAAGATTACTCCAGCAGCAGAGTGGAAGGTGGATGGAAGGAATGAGACTGAGATATGAGAAGACAGGTCACTAGGGAGCCCAGGTAAGAGCATGAGAGCAGGGACAGCCTGGATGGGAAGAGAGAAGAAAGGTGGGAGAGGGTTCAAAGATATTGATAATAATAAAAATAATCACATCTGTTGAGTAATTGCTGTGGGTAAGGCTTTGTGCTTGGAGTTTTACATACGTTTTCTCTTTTAATCCTCAAATCAACCCTATTTGGTTGGTACTCCTATTATTCCCATTTTAGAGATGAGGAAACTGAGGCTTAGTGAAGGAAAAGTCATTGGAAGGACCTTCTTTGAAGTTGTGAACATAGGTAGACGCAGTCTTGTGATACACAGAATCCAAATGACGTATCATTTAAGTATAGTAATTAAGTGCAATAAAAATCTAAAATAATGTGAGTTTTGATATAATGCAGTTGGCAAATGGGGTCTTTACTCACCCAGCCCCTGTCTTCACACAGCGAGGGCTAATATTCTCATTGGGCCATGGATGCAAAGGCACCTAGTGTTGGGAAGCAGAGTGGAGGCAGGTTGGCCCCAGCATCTCCAGTTTCTCAGTGTCCTTGTACCAGGCCAGCAAAGGGTGCAAATGACTGGAAAGTCTGGAACCCCTGCTACTGTCCTGGAAATCCAGCCAGTCACAGGCTCCTATTTACTGGGCATTGCCTTCAGGTAGCACCAAACTCCAGCCTGGGCTGCAGTTTGGATCCTACAGCCATAGTCCCAAATTTAGTTGCATAGATTCACCATGAGCCCCAAACCAGCCCTTTAATAACTTTGCAATTAAGATGACCCTGCATTTTACACAACTGCATTTTTTGGACTTTATTTTTAATGTTATGTGGGGTTCTAATATGTACTATTCCTAAAGATTGGAAGAATATGAAAAGAGTATAGAATTTTGGCAAGTTCAAAGCTCTTTACACCTAAATGGAAAGAGAGTTAAATATCTTAAGAGCAAAAAGAAATGCAAAGGAAAAATCAAGTTCTGTAGCTGCAGGAAGGGGAAAAATTAGGTAATATCACAGTGTGCAAATTGAATCTAGGGGACAAGGGCATGAGACCAGCCTTTTAGAGGGCATCAGCAAAGTAAATAAAGGGACCATCAGCTAAAGTCTCAGTGATATCTGGTCATTAAGCAACAGTCCTTGGTTGAGAAGGTGGCCCAGGGAATAGCTGGGATTGAGATGATTGTTTCCTTTGTAGTTATGAATCTTTCAATCCTGGAAAGATAAGGAATTCAGAATAGACATATTCAAGATATCAGTTAATACTTTTTGTTTAAGCATATGTATTGTTTAAGAAATCCAGCTTATTAAAGTAATAGTTAACTTTGTGGTTCTGATTTGAACTGTGTTAATTGAGTAATTGATTTACACTTTGATTTTAGTTGGAAATCTTAAGTACATATGAAGTATTGAATATTTTAAAACAACTTAAGAATTACCATATTTAAAACTTTAATTATTAGATTTATAAGCTCTCTTTAAGTATTTGGGGAGGCTTATTTGTTGATTAAAATACTTTAGAAGGAAATTAAATATATGACATTCAATAGTGAGGTTTGAAGTCCTTAAGGGAATCAATTTATACATTTGTAAAATGAGTCAAATATTATCAATAGCCCCTAAAAAGGGTTATTAAAAGTTTCCTGACTTGTAAATGGAACAATATGTTTGTAAGCTGAACTGGCCTTAAGGCTGACGGGTTTTTAATTTGTCTGCTTGGTTTTTTTTTTAGTAAATTGAATATGAATTCTTTTTTTTTTTTAAAGTATTTGTTTATTTGGCTGGGCCAGGTCTTAGTTGCGGCACACAGCATCTTCGTTGCCGCGTGCGGGATCTTTAGTTGCAGCACGGGGGATCTAGTTCCCTGATCAGGAATCGAACCCAGGCCCCCTGCATTGGGAGAGCAAACTCTTAACCGCTGGACCACCAGGGAAGTCCCTGAATATGAATTCTTAAAAGCAGTATAACCTATGAATGATTTTTTTAAGCACTAAAACCACCTTCAGGGAAATAAATGAGAGTGGGAGAGTCTTACTGACTGGAAGGTAGTTTGCTAAGGTCACAGAGCTAGCAAGCAGCAGAGGCAGGATTCAGATCAAAAAGCTTCACACACACCCCACTGCACCCAATCCCTCCTGAGGCTACATCACTCACATAACTTTATTTTTCTATTGATGTGACTTTCCCACTGGCCTGTGAGCAACATGCTTGCAGAAACTTCTTTTCATCTTTGAATCCCCAGTCTCAGCATAGTGCCTTTGCAGCTCCCAGCAGGAGCTCATATGTGTGTTGAATAATTGAGTGAGGAGAACCTAGTGAGAATAGCATCCCGGAGCACCCTCCAGGGACGGTTTCAAGCAGGGAGTGTTCCAACGTCAAATTCCACCAAGCGGTCATAGAAGATAAGGACCAAAGGGTCTGTAGGATGTGACTGATGGGAGACCATTGGTGACGTTCTTAAAAGCAACATAGATTCTCAAGTCTTGTCGGAGCACCTAGCCTCCACACACTGAAGGCCAGGGAGATACTTACCAAAGTCCTAGAAGTAAGGGAGCCTTACTTCTGACTACATTGTGACTAGCGACAGGAGACACTAGTCACAATCACCTTCTCATGGAGATGTCAGAGGAGTCTGCATAGCCTAGCAAAGCCATCAGGACTCCTTGGTGTGGAGAGGTGGGGAGGGGAGCTCCATACCTGCCCCAGCTGTCCCCTCTCTCTCCATCCACCCATGGACCAGGACTTTTCACACAACTCCCTCAACCGTACCACTAACAGGGCAAGATAGTAAAATGATATCTGGTGGTCCTTCATGGTTGGAGGTAGAGGCGGTCCCAAAAGTCTTGTCCCCTGGATCCTTCCAGCCTTGTTTCTGTGCTAAAGAAGCTACAGCCAAGCCTGTGCCTGTCACATTTTTGTTCTTGGGCCATTCTGGGCTCGTTCTTCTCTGCCTGTTGACTCCGTGTCTGCTCATGGACTTACCAAGCATGTAGGAACTAAGCCCTTACTATATGCTGATACTGAGCTAGTCACTGGGAACTGAAAAGTGAAAAAAGTAGGCCCTACCCTCAAAGGGCTGAGAGACTACTAGGAAGAGTATGCAAGTAAGCAGATGTTTATGGCACAACAGGATGGGTGTTACCATAGAGGCGAGTAGGGGGAATCTGAGAGGCCCAGAAGAGGGCAACTGTTCTAGTGTGGTGTTTCAGGCAAAGCCTTTCTCAAGGCGGTGATGACTTTAGTCGGGGAATGGGAGGATATTAGAGGGAGGCAGGTGAGCCAGGTGGCAGGGACTAGGGTAGTCCAGTAAGCCGAATTGCAGGAGTCAATTTACAATGGTGAGAAATCATAAGGTATGTGGGGGGGAGTCCAAGATGTGAGACTCGGTGACAACATGAGGCCAAGCTCATGTTGGGAAGCCAGCAGATCCTGAAGGATTTCATCTGTCAGGACTGTGACCCTGGACTTTACCTTGTAGGGGATGGGGGACCTTAGAAGGGTTTAAAGCAAGGCTGCGACGTCGTCAGCTTTGGCTTTTAAATAGCTCACTCTGCTGCCTCTCACACTTCTTTCTTTCATATCCCCTTTTTTTCATATCATGTGACTCAAAAGCTACATGTGATTAAAGCGGTGAACTCTAAAAATGGGAAATGTTTGTGGGCTGATATTTACATGCACACAGCCTATCAGCTGTCATGAGGCAGGCCAGTCCGCTGCATATTATGGGCCTTTCTCTACTGTGGTCCTTGCTCCTCCATGGTCTTCTCACTGGTAAGTCTGTCCTTGCCACTGCCTCCCAGGCACCTCTACCTGCCTGCATGTTGGGTTTCTCCAGCAATGGGTCATTTTCACTGAAGATGCCGCCTCGCTGGGAGTCAGACTCTGTGTGTGTGTGTGTGTGTGTGTGTGTGTGTGTGTGAGGTGTGTGTGTGTATGAGGGGTGCGTGTGCTATCATCTCAGACCATGCAAACCCAGATTGTGTCCTGTCACTTTCACACTTCTTCTGCTAGTGAGTCACAAGGACCCTGGACGTCCCCAGACAGACCGATGGTGGAGGCATGAGATAGGAGATCTGCCACAGCCAGTTCCAGGACCTCATTTGCATCTTGCCATTTCAAGCATGATCCTCTTATGTCTCTCTCCCCCAAGCCTCTGAGAGTCACCTTTATTGTGAATTGGGCTTTCCTGTCGCATAAATGACTTCAGTAGGGGATCTCAAACCCGGCACCTCGTGGCTGTTCCTGTCCCTCTGGGTTCTTACTGCTCACTCCCATGCCCCCAAGGACCTGAGTGGTGGCAGGAAACAGACTTGAGAACCGGAGGCCAGAGGAACAGAGCTCTTAAGAAACCCATGGTGAGGGGCCAGGTTCTGCTCTTAGTCTCCAGAGTTTCAGTCTTTCGCTTTCATCCTCATTTAGGAGGAAACCAGCTTGCACTGGTTATCAGGGTCACCTGTCTTCAGGGTGGCCGCCACCCCAGCCTTTAGGGTGTCCCCTAAGCCTGCTGTAGAATCCTTTAAATGTGTTTAAAACTTGGCAGTTTATAAAGAACTTTTACTCAAATTTAAAATAACCTGATCCCAGGCTTCCCTGGTGGTGCAGTGGTAAAGAATCCACCTGCCAATGCAGGGGACACAGGTTCGAGTCCCGATCCGGGAAGATCCCACATGCCGCAGAGCAACTAAGCCCGTGCGCCACAACTACTGAAGCCCGCGCACCTAGAGCCCGTGCTCCACAATGAAAGGAGCCACCGCAGTGAGAAGCCCGCGCACCGCAACGAAGAGTAGCCCCCGCTCACCGCAACTAGAGAAAGCCCGTGCGCAGCAACGAAGACCCAACACAGCCAAATATAAATAAATAAAACAAATAAATTTATTAAATAAATAAATAAATAAAATAATCTGATCCCTACAACAATCTTGTGATATAGATAAGGCAGATAGTATTAAGCATATTTTACAGACGATGGACTGAGAGATTAGGTGACATCTTCTGGCACACAGCTGGTGATCTGTGAGAACGGAAGTCAGCACTGCCCAGCTGTGGGAATGCAGCAGCAGCAAGGAAACTCAGAGAACCACAGTGTCCCCAGCCAAAGTCACAGAATTGAAACTCAGAGGCCGGATTCCTGGAAGCTTCCCCTTGCCTCCACTTTCATATCCCTCCACGAAGCAAGCACATCTGTGAGCTTCCCTTCCTCTGTGGCGTCCAGGCCAGGCCCTTGGAGGTCACTGTTGACAGGGGCATCCCTAGGGCACGTGGCAAAAGAATGGGTGAGACAGGTCTTGCCTTAAGAAATGTTCATATTTCTTCGGTTCAATTCCAGAAACATTTGTTGAGGCCGCTTGTGTGCTGGTCCTGTGCTGTGTGTGTGTGTGTGGTGGGGAAAGGGGTCAGTGGCACACGGGGAGAAATTAGGTGTGGTGCAATTCTGCTGCTGGCAGCACAGTGTAGTCCACAGAGCATAAGCTTCGGGGTCAGGCGAACTTGGGTTTCATGTGACCTCTATTGCTTCCTAGCTGGTGACTCTGGGAAAGTAATTTTCTTAAGCTCTTTGAGTCTCATGGTCTTCATCTGTGAAGTGGGAATAAGAATACGGACCTTACTAGTTTGTTGGGAAAGTTAAATAAAATAATGTGCTTAACGTACTCAGCAGTGTCTGGCACTGGGGTTTCATGTACTGATCTGATCCCTTTGTGTCTCTTTCCCTCATTGAATCCACAAACAGGATACACACATCCCACTGCACCTAACCATGTGGCTAAACCCTCAGCCTTACTTTACTTTATTGCTCAGACACTAATTCCCTTCTACCTTCTCTTGTCCTTGGGGAGCTCATGAACTATGGGGGAAGATAAACAACCCAGCTAGTTGTATGAGGCAGAATGAAGTAAAAACTTGAAACAAAACAAGCCAACAAAAGCACAGGCTGAAGGAAACTAGGAGGAAGGCATGGCCAGACCGGGAAGTATGGAGCTCAGCTAAGGCTCCAGAAAGGAAGCAGCACTTGAACTAGGCTTAACGAGTTACTGCACTCAAGGGTGCAAGGGTGAGCATAGCTGCTTGGTCAAGGTGGAATTCCTCCAGGCCAGACTTTAGGTCCTGGGCCAACTTGGGATGAGAAAGATCCATCTGGTGCCAGCACTGCCTTGGCATGCTTCCAGACTATTTGCACAATCCTCCAAGTGGAGCCAGAATAGCTCCATGGAAGAAATGAACACCAGGCCGTCCAGTGGACTCTGTGGTGGGCACACAGGATGCTGTACGTCCCCCCGTGTGGAATCCCCACTCCCACAAGACAGCCACCACTCTCTTACCCCTCGTCACCGCAGCTGCTATCACAGGACTTCTCAGTTCAACTTTCAGCAGAGAAACCTCACCACCAGGCCTAGGAATCAGTGATGCAGCCAGTGCTTCTGGATTCCAGTTTGAATCAGGACCTGCATCCCTCCCTGGGCCAGGCAGCCTTTTCTCTTTAAATAACTATGCAGCAGACCTGAGTCAGTTTCAGACTTTCTGCCTCCTGGGACTGTGTATCAGTGTTGCAAAAATAGAGGTGGGTGGCACTGCACTACTTAGGAGTGTTTTTATTACATTTCTCTGCAAGAGCACTGACTAGTTTTGGTAAGGATGCAAACAAGATGCGGTCGCCAACTTATTTCAGTGACGTTAAGTATCTTTAATAATACCATAGTGAGGCATTTACTTGCATTATCTCATTTAACACTCACAAAATCCTGGAAGATGGCACTCCCTGTTTCACAGGTGAGAAAACCAGGACTCAGAGAGGTTAAGTAACCTGCCAAAGATCACACAGCTAGCACCTGGTAGAGCAAGGGCTTGAACTTGGGCAGTCTGACTAGTGCCCTGGTGTTACACTCTTCTCTCAAGGGCAGTATAGGCTAGTATCCAAATGACTGTCCCACTGACCACGCTTAACCTGGCTTGGCTAGCACAGCACCAGCCCTCCTGCTCTAGAAAGATATGTTCCCAGATTCCTGGCTGGGCCTCAGAGGAGCTGGCTTTTGTTTCAGAAGTGGCCAAATAAGCAATTATGGGGGATGCTGGAAAGCAGTGCCTGCTGTGGATGGAGCTGGGCTAAGTGAGTTCTGGTCCTATTCCCTGAATCGGCAAGAGAGTGACTCAGAGAAACGGCAGAGATCACCCCCCCCATAGGCCCCTCCCAAGAATTTTGCTTACTCTCCATCACACTTAGTACCTGCAACCCTTAGGACAGCCTTCGTTGATTATTTCCTCATATGTTAATTAATGTAAATGCTGAAGGAGACCACTTTGGTGTGGAGGAGTGACCAAGTTGTGTTCTAGTTCTATCCCTAACTAGCTATGTAGTCTTGATCAAGGCACGTAAATTCTGTGGGTCTCTGTTTTCTCACCTATAAAATAGGAATAATAATCATGGTCCTGACTCTCTCCCTCAGGCCTGTTGTGAGCCTCCAATGTAATAGGCTGCCTCTGAAGCCTCTGTTCTGTGTTTGCAGAACCAGGGGCTTCCAGAGATGACTCAGCCCCCATGGTGGTAACTGGGACCCTAGGGGGATCTGTCATTTTGCCCCTGCAGCTGCAGGATGGACAGCAGGTGGAGAGCATCTCCTGGATGTGTCGTTCGGTACCCGGGGCAATAGCCACTGCAACCTTGGTAGAACCCAGAGGGCCAGACACCTTTTACCAGGCAGAAAGGCAGTACTGGGGTCGTTTGAGTGTGGTGGGCCCAGGCTGCTCCCTGCAGATCAGCCACCTGAGCTGGGAGGATGCAGGGTCCTACCGAGCCCATGTTAATCTGTGGAGTTCCCGCATCACCCATGCCTGGGAGTACAGCCTGCACGTCTATGGTGAGTGTCTGGGGAACGGCAACAGGTGGGTGTGTGTGGTGACTGTCTTTCAGTCATTTTTTTTTTTTAAATAAATTTATTTATTTTATTTATTTATTTTTGGCTGCTTTGGGTCTTCATTGCTGTGCACGGACTTTCTCTAGTTGTGGTGAGCGGACGTACTCTTTGTTGTGGTGCGTCGGCTTCTAATTGCGGTGGCTTAGGCTCTAGGCACTTGGGCTTCAGTAGTTGTGGCACTTGGGCTTCAGTAGTTGTGGCTCGTGGGCTCTAGAGCGCAGGCTCAGTAGTTGTGGCGCACGGGCTTAGTTGCTCCACGGCATGTGGGATCTTCCCGGACCAGGGCTCGAACCCATGTCCCCTGCATTGGCAGGTGGATTCTTAACCACTGCGCCACCAGGGAAGTCCCGTTCAGTCATTTTTATAGCCTTTGCCACTTCCCTTTTCATTACATTTATAATTTTCTTTCTAATTACAAGGCTAACACGTGCTCACTGGGGAAAAACATGGGAAGTAGAGTTACCTGGGAGAATATCCTGAAAAGTCTCAGGGCCCAGGACGTGTCCCAGACCAGTTGCAGCAGAACCCCTGAATCTGGGCAGAGAATGGTATTTCAGGCCCTGAGAACTGGCTTCTGCCACAACCTACTTGTGTGGCCTTGAGCTTTCTCCTTGCTAAGATAGGAACACTACCTTCTGTGAGAATAAAATTCATGGGAAAGAGCTTTGTAAAGTTCTGTACAGATGTACGAGAACACTATTATCATATTCATTAAGGAAATTTAAACGATTGTTTTAGCAGGGGAAACTACAAAGGGGACAAGGAGTCGGGGGGTGCCAGGCATACGCAGCAGCAAGATCGGCCAGTGAAGACACAGTCAGGTACTTTTAGATTCAAACAGCTTACTACTTATATAGGTAGTGAGAGGGAGAGGGGCCAAAGGTCCCAGATCCCTGGGTCCTCATCCCACACCCCAGAAATGATGACACTGAGAAAAAAGGGACCGGATGAACATAATGGGGGTTGCTGAGAAACAAATGCTAGACTGCAGAGAAGAGGTTTTGTAGTCAGCAGCTCTGTTCTGCGGGGGTGGAGCAGGAAGCCCCGAACCTCATGACAAACTGCTCATGACAGCCTCCCAGGAGGGACCGGTGGGAGGCCCGTGGGAGATGGCTTCAAGGTAATGCCTCACAGGCCACCGTCCTGTCATGTTCTGGGACGATCACAAGGCCTTTTGCAAGACTCGGATTAGCTGTGATTCTAGTCTTTGCTTGAAGAACAAGGATGCCATGGATGGCAAGTTCACCAGGCAAGGTCACCATGATGCCATGGCAGAGCTGTTCCTCTACAGTGGGTAGCAGGAAAGGTACCAGTGATGAGTGAGGATGAACACAGGAAGCTAAGTGATGGAGAGAAAGTGGAGAACCTTCTCAGACATTTTCCTGGGTTATGTGACAGGAAATATTCCTATTAGATAAAGGCATTTTTTTTTTTTTTAAGTCGGAGATGATGGAATTGCCGCGGTCAGGTTCACATGGCTGGGGAGAAAGCATTTCTGCCATAAATTGGCCTGGAATGGCTGCGGCCCGTTCCTCAGACGGGGCAAGGGAACACTGGGTGAGGGGCTGCTGGGACCTGGGGTAGGACTGTTCACCCCAGGGGTGGTGGGAGAGCCCTCTCACTATGCTGATGGTCATTCTGGCAGGATGAGCTCAGTGTGGATTCTGGGCAGGATATAAAGCTGTGCTAACCAATCAGAGGTGGGATCTTCCAGAGAGGGCTCCTGGGGCAAGAGTGATGATAAGGGACCAGGCTTTCATCCTTCACAGGGTATTTCCCAAGTCACTGGCGGTTCGTGACAGCCTTGTTAACAGTCAGGAAAGGGGTTTTGATTTCTAGGCTAAGGAGACTGAGTCTCAGAGAGAAAAAAATGACATACCTGTGACAGAGAGCTAGAAGGATGCAGAGGGCTGGGAATAGAACTCAGGTACCCCAATGCCACACCCTGGATTTCTCATATGTCCCTGTATTTATCTTCCTGAGCTTGAGAGGACACTGAGGAGACAAGGGCCTGCAGGAGGAGTCACAGGGGAAGGGTTTGGATCCCAGGGCCTGGTCTACGGAAGACACACTGGAGTGAGGCAGCAGAAAGTTACCCAGCAGTGGACATCTCCAGCTTGCCTTCTCCTGGGGGACATTCTGGGCTGTGTTGTCCTATTTTGCACAGTTGAGTTGCCCCTGGGGCTACTGTTAGGTGGACCCCAGGGCAGAGGCCCAATACCAGAGCAGCCTTCTCCCAAGCCTTGTGACTTTGTTGCCTGTCCTGATTGTCTGTTGTCTGCAACTGCTCTTGCGGCTGCCCTCAAACCCTCCTGATTCTGGCCTGGGGAGGCAGGTGGGCAAATAACGAGACTATGTGTACCTTAAGGAGAGCATCCGGGTGCCTGGTCCTGGGGTAAGAAGGGATGGAGTGGAGGCGGAAGGGAATGCAAGGACGTAGGAGAAACCTCAGAGGTATAGGGCCACATCCTCTGGGAGCCTCGTTCAGCATCTGGAAGCTCAGTGTATACTGCAGAGCCCCCTACTGGGGAAAGATGTAATTACAACACGGTTCCTTGCTTGCCCGTACAGACAGCCTTCATCTACTCAGTGCAGGGTGGGAATTCAGCTTTGAGGTCAGATCCATTGGATTTGGAATCGATGAGACTCTGGGCAAGTAACTTAAATAGAGTAGATATAACACCTTCCTTAGCTACTTCATAAGATTGTTCTGGGAATCTGAGGAGATATTAAGTGACATGCCTTATGAAGCCCAAAGCTTGAGAATAGACGTGGCCAGCTTCTGCCTCTGTTGTTCCTTATGTGTATTCAGGGTGGTGCAGGGTCTTGGCAGCCACGCCTCCTGCTTCTGCCCTGTGAAGGGGAGGCCCAGAGCAGTTTTCCAGTCCTCCGTTGGTTCTTCTTTGCACACACAGAGCAGCTGGCCCAGCCCCGTGTCACAGTGAGCTCCAGGATGAGTGGGAATGGACACTGCCTCGTCGTACTAACATGCATGGCAGAAAGCAGAGGAGGCACTGTGACCTACAGCTGGACAGCCCTGGGGCCCCGGACTGTTGTGTCCCATGGAGGGTCTGTCCTCAGTGTCTCCTTGAGACCTGGGAACGGTGCTCTGAACTTTACCTGCGTGGTCAAGAACCCAGTCAGTAACAGCAGTTCCCTCCCTGTCTTGGTGCCGCCTTCATGCACAGGTACCTGAAACCCAAGCACACACCCTGCTCGGCAGCTCTGGAGTGGACGGAAGCTGGAGGAAGGAGTCTTGTCCCCTTCAGGCCCCAAGGAGAGCGGCGAACACCCTTGAGAGAGTGGGTGGGCCAGGGTTGGTCCGTGTGGTCAGGGGAGAGGGAGGAGACCCGCTGGAGCTGATGGGGAGGCTGGAGGGGTCTGGGCAGGAGGGGCTGGATGGGACCTGTGGCTGCCCCAAGTGGGCAGGGAGGCCCTGACGCTGAAGCTGTGGTTTTCTCTCTCCATCTTCAGGACCAGGAATCCTGGGAGGGGAATCAGTAGGGGAGATAGTGGTCAGCACCCTTGGGAAGTCAGCCACTCTGCCCCTGGAGGTCTCGGTGGGGCAGGAGGTTGAAAAGGTTACCTGGAGCTCTCCAGGGCTTGTGGCTATTTTGCAACCAGGACCGGCAGGCAAACCAACCCTGGTTGCTGGGACTCAGGGACCCAAGAGCAGGAGAGTGAATGTCCTCCGCCACGACTACTCTTTTCAGATCAGCTCCCTGAGGCTGCAGGACTCTGGCTCCTATAGAGCCTGGATAACTCTGCAGAGTCCCCTGATCAACATGACCAAGGATTTCACCCTGCGCGTCTGTGGTGGGTGGGGTGGGGGTAGAGGGCCTACGTTTGAACTCTGACCTTTCTTCTCCTCTGCTTGGCCAGGCCAGAGCCTTCTCATAGCTTGAACTATCCGTTCTTGGCACAGACGGTCTGCAAGAGCCCAATATCACCGCCAGCTCTCAGATCATGAAGGATGGGATCTGCTTCGTCACCCTGGCTTGCTGGATGGACCAGGCTGGAGAGGATGTTAAGTAGAGCTGGGACCCCCAAGGCCAGGGGGCAGTTGTGTCTCACGGGGGCACCACTCTCAGCATGTCCTGGAGATCTAGGGTCAGTGACAGGTATCGCTGTACTGCCAAGAACCCCATCAGCCAGAGCTCCAGCTCCCTCCCTGTCAGGCCCCTCTGCTCAGGTAACCGCTTCCTTCTGAGAACCTTTCACTGTAGACTCGGTCCAGATTCACAGCATCCCTGCCTGCCTTCCTCAGGGTTCTAGGAGTGGTTAAAGAAAAATAGGGCAGGATTAGTTTGCAGGAGGGAGCGTCTCTGGGGTGGCAGGAGATGAGGGTTCTGGCACTACCATCCCGCTCTGCCCACCTTCTGTCGGCCCCAGACCCCCATGTCTGGACTTGCAGCAGACTCAGCTGGGTATTGGCTCATTCCCGGGACTCCCTGAGGGAAGGTGCTTCCCCCATCCCCACTCAGTCCTGCAGAGCCCAGCGAGGAGGGGTCCCAGACCTCCTTGCCTGTGTCCTCAGAGAAGCCTCAGCCCCTACCCCTGCCTAGAGCTGCTCCGAGAGGGTAACAGGGCTGTGCTCCTCCGGTGGGCAAGGGTGGCCTCTCCTGGTTTCCACAGGCCATGACAGGAAACCGCCTCGGTCCAAACACACCTGTTCCTCTCCTCTTCTCCACTGACCTCTGAAACAGTTGTCTCTGCTCCCTGTCTCTGGTTCCTCACCAGCCATTCACTCGTCAACCCCTTGTGGCTGGTTTGCCCCAGTAGCATCCTGATAGCTAAGCTCAGGGGCTACTCCTCAATTCTGTTACCCTCAACCTGCTCTCCTCAGCCACGTGGGCTGGACCTCTTCTCTCGGGTCACAGTCCTTCCCAGGACCGATGTTGCCCCATGCCCATGCCTCTCCCCACACCCCTTGTTTCCTTCCTGTTGCCAAAGGCAGAAACCTGGTTTTTTAGAGCCCTCGTCTTCCTCACGCTACCAGCCATTGCTCACACCTTCCTCACTTCACGTATTCCTCACCTGGTCTCCTAACTCCCCTCCCCTCCAATCATCCTCCTGACTGTGCTGCTAGCGGGTTAAGTCTAAATGAAAGCAATGCTTGTGTTTCTTTTTGCTTAAAACCCTATGATGTCTGCCCACTATCTAAGGTATAAATATTTTTGCACCTCTTTCTTCATTAAGCAACATGCATTTACAGAGCATTTTTAAGGCACCCTGTGTTGTTCTAGTCATTGAAGATACAGTGAAGAAGAGGTCTGGATATATTCCCACCCCTTGGGGAACTCACTGTTACAATCATCACGATCTGCAGCTAACCCTAGTAAATGACTTTAGGAGAGCCCTGAGCATGCTGTATAATGGCCTTTGTGCATGTGTCTGTCTTCTCCATTGAACCATGACAAAGCCCATGCTTACCCTTCTCTGCATCTCCAATACACAGCATGTAATAGGTGTTTGAAGTGTGAATCTGACAAGATTTTAAGGGGCAGCCTATGCTGGGTGTAATGGGACACAAGGAAACAGGATAATTGGCTTCAGACATTAACATTCTCCCTCCCTCTCTATGGGGCCAGGAGGACATTTCAGCTCCATCCCCAGATCCAACTTCCTCAAGGGGTCTCCAGCCCACTCACACCTCTGACTTTTCTTCCTGGAATACTCCTTCCCCTGTTTCCCTGTCTTCCCATTTCTTTTCTTCTCTTCCTTTTACCCAATTCCTAACCTGTGATCATTGTTTATTCAGGTTCCTTCCTACTCTGCTACTTGAGGAAAGAGTTTCTTCTCTTTTTGATCCTGGGAGCTTTGCAGATTAAATAGATTTCACCTTGACATGTGGAGAAGCCAAGAGGAAGAATGTGAGAAGAGGGTCATCCTGTGAGACACAGAGATAAGGAAGTCTACACAGAGAGAGAGTGTGACCTGATACCAGCATCTCCTGGTGTGAGTGAGAGAGAGACATCGATTCTGATTAAGTGTAAAACTGATTTCTTTTGCAAACCGAGTTCAAAACAAACAAGAAACTGCTACATATCTTCAGCTTAAAATAATCTGTTTATGTTTTGTTTAACTGTGTTTTAAAGTGTTCAGAAAGAAAAGAGGTCTTATTCACATAAGAAAACTTGAATGGTTTGAAACATAGTTAATATATAATGATAATACGTAATTAACAAAACTATTAAATTTTGTACATATACATTATTTTTTTGTTAAAATTTAAGTAAATGGGCTCAGACGGCCCAGATTCAACTTAAATTTCGTCTCCTTGGAGCAGCCTTTGACCACCTTATTGAAGCGGATCTTACTTCTTATTCATAGTCATTGTACCCGGTTCAGTTTTGTCAAATTATCACAATTTGTAAATATATATTTATTTGTTAGTTGTCGTGGTCTGAACGCGGGTTGGAAAATAACTTCTAGACACAAGGCAGAATGTAAAGAAGATAGAATTTATTGGAGGGAAGGGTCGCTGCCAGAACAGCGTGTCAACTTCCTAGTAGTCTGGGACAGTCAAGCCCGAACATGTGCTATTGCTCAGTTTTTATAGCCAGAAAACAAAGGAATGGTCCAAGGTGAAAATTTCATTTACTGATTGGTCGAGGCACATATACCTTCCTTCTATAGGGTGGGAATGGGACAGGACATATGCCTTTCCTTATTTGGGACAGGTCCTGTTGCCCAGGTGGGCATCGCCCAGGTGGGCTCAGGAATTTTGTAACCATTACAACATGGTGGGGAGGGCAATTAAGAGTCCAGTAGGGGGTGTAACGCTGACACTTTTTCAGGCAGCGCCGTCCTTTATCCTTGAAGCATCATTGTCCTTGGAGCACCACATTAGTTTACTTGTTTATTGTCTGTCTCCCCCACAAGACATTCACCCCATGAGGACAAGAACTGTATCTATTTTGTTTACAACTGTAAACCCAAAGGGTAATAGAGTTCTTGGCTTGTGGTAGATATTTCAATATTTTTTCAATGCATGAATAACTAGATGGATTAGAGTTGAGAACATTCTTTTTAAGATTTGAAGACTATCAGGAAGTTTCATAAAAATCTGGGACCTATACCATTGTGTGTGTGTGTTTTTCTTTCTGCTTTTGATAAAGGAAGAAGAAAATGGGATCTTTAGCCTAAAATTTCCTTGAATGCTCAACAGCTAGCAAAAGAAAGAAGTTAAAATAAGAAGAAAGTCTTTTCTAGGAGGTTCTGACATCAAGCTGCTCTGAAGTGCTAAATAGGTTGATCTAGAGTTTGAACCATATATAAACAATGGAGCCAAAATCATAAGTTAGGTGTGAGAGAAACCTTGAACATCTTCTCTTTTTTCACTCTCAGCTGATTACCTTGGTTCCTATTTCACTTACAGTGAGGATTGACAAACTCCATCCATTACACACAAGTCTTCTAGTCAAGTAGTTAGTGATTTATTCTGAAATATAAATGGGTTGCTGGAATCACAAGATATTTGAGGAAAACCTCAGTTGAGAAAGACAGTCTCCAAAAAAACAGAATCAATTAAAAAAAAAAAAGGAACTTGGAAGACAGATAATGCAGGGAGCAAGAGAAAATGAAATAAAAGCCCCTAAACATGTATTTAACATTCTTAGAAACATATGAGAAGACATTACATTTTTAAAAAGGAGTGGGGAGCTTCTCAAGATGGCAAAGGAGTAAGACGTGGCACTCACCTTCTCCCCACAGATACATCAAAAATACATCTATATGTGGAACGACTCCCACAGAACCTCCATTGAAAGCTGGCAGAAGGCCTCAGACTTCCAAAAAGGCAAGAAAATCTCCACGTAACCAGGTAGGGCAAAGGAAAAAAGAAAAGAAAAAGAGACAAAGGAATCAGGATGGGACCTGCACCTTTGGGAGGGAACTGTGAAGGAGGAAAAGTCTCCACTCACTAGGAAGCCCCCTCACTGGCGGGGATTGGGGGGGAGCTTCAGAGCCTCAGAGGAGAGCGCAGCAACAGGTGTGTGGAGGGCAAAGCAGAGAGACTCCTGCACAGAGGGTCAGTGCTGACCGGCACTACTCAGCCTGAGACGCTTGTCTGCTCGCCCGCTGGGGTGGGTGGTGGCTGAGTGCTGAGACTTGGGCTTCGGAGGTCTGAGGTTGGCTGTGTGAAGACAGCCTGAGGGGGCTTAATGCACCACAGCTGAGGGAGTCTGGGAAGAAACCTCGGCCTGCCAGAGAGGCAAGAGACCACTGTTGGGGGGTGCGCAAGGAGAGGAGCAGGCCTGCCATAGGAGCTTCTATCTCTGTGCACTCACAGGTGGCAGGGCACTGCCTACACAAGCTCCAGGGGCAGGCGTGAGCTGCGGCTGCTATCTTGGACCCCAGAGGCAGGTCTGCTGCTGCCCCTGCCACCAAGGGTCCTGTGAGCAAGAGCAGGCCACTGCCCACACCTTTCCGGGAGCCTGTGCAGCCTGCCACTGCTGAGGGCCCTGCGATCTGGGGCCAAATTCCCCAGGAGAGCGCACAGCACGCCTCAGGCTGTTGCAACTTCCTGCTGGCCTCTGCTGCCACAAGGCAGTCCTCACACATCCCAACTGTGACTGCTGTATCTCTCCCTCTCCCTGGCCTGAGTGAGCAAGTGAGCTCTAATCAGCCACTGCTTTTGCCCCCTCCTGCCTGGGCGGGGAACGGATGCCTGAGGGTGGCCCACATGGAGTGGTGGGGCCAAAACCAAAGCTGAGCCCCAGTGGCAGTGCAACCAAAGAGGAAGGGAAATCTCTCCGTGCAGCCTCAGGAGCAGCTGATTAAATACCCACAATCAGCTTGGTAAACCTTGCATCTGTAGAATATCTGAATAGACAAGTGTTCCCACAATTAAGGCTGTGGACTTTGCAGGTAACTGTGGACTTTGGGGGCAAGGACACGCAGGAGTTGGGACAGTTCAGAGTCTGAGCTGGCCCCTAAGTGCCTACAGCAGGTCCAGAGAACTACCTAGAGGTTTTGGAGGACTTCAGGTGGAGGCAGGGATTCACTGTGGCTCACTGAGGGGGCAAGGACACTGACAGCTGAAGCCCCAGGAAAATGTTATCATTTTTACAATTATTTTTGTTGTTTGGTTTTTTCTGTTGTTGTCCTTTTTCTTTTAGTTTTTACATATTTTTTCTTTTATTTTTTATGCTTTTATTGTTAATATATTTAAAAATTTTTTTCTATTTTTACTTTACTTTTTTGTTATATTGTGTTTTTTCCTTGTTCTTGTTTTTTTTCTTTGCTTGGCTTTGATTTTATCTTTTTTAACCTATAGCTTCTATTTTTACTTTACTTTTATCTTTTGTGTTTTTTCCTTTTATTTTCTTATTTCTTTTATTTTGTTTTTATCTTTTTTTTGATCATTTTTGTGTGTTTGTTTTATGCTTTTTTGACTTTTTTTTAACTTTACTTTCTGTTTTTGATTTGTTTTTTGTCTTTGTTAGTTTCGTTTTTATTGTTTGTTTTCGTTTTCAGGTTCATTTACTGTTTGGTTGCTCTCTTCTTTTTATTTATCTCTCTTTCCCTTTATTCTGTTTTTGTGTGTCTGTGTGTTTCTTTGTGTGTTTTTGTCTGTTTGGTTTTGCTTTTACCATTTGACTTGGGGTTTTGTTTGTCTGTTCGTTTTCTTTCTTTATTCCTTTTTGTTTTTTCAAGCCACGTGGCTTGTGTGGTCTTAGTTCTCTGGCCAGGCTTTGGGCCTGAACCTCAGGTGGGAGAGCAAAGTCGAGGACTCTGGACCACCAGAGAACCCCTGGTCCCAGGGAATATTAATCAGTGAGAGCTCTCCCAGAGGTCTCCATCTCAACACTAAAACCCAGCTCCACCTAAGGGCCAGCAAGCTCCAGTGCTGGATGTCCCACACCAAACAACTAGCAAGACAGGAACACAATCCCACCCATTAGCAGACAGGATGCCTAAAGCCATACTAAGCTCACAGACACCCCAAAACACACCACCTGACGCAGCCCTGTCCATCAGAGGGACAAGATCCAGCTCTACCCACCAGAATGGAGGCACCAGTCCCACCGCCTGGAAGCCTACACAAGCCACTGGACCAGCCTCACCCACTGGAGGCAGACACCAGAAGGAAGAAGAACTATGACCCAGCAGCCTGCAGAAAGGAGACCCCAAACACAGCAAGTTAAACAAAATGAGAAGGCAGAGAAATATGTTGCAGACAAAGGAGCAAGATAAAAACCCACAAGACTAAATAAATGAAGAGCAAATAGATAATCTACCTGAAAAAATATTCAGAGTAATGATAGTAAAGATGATCCGAAATCTCGGAAATAGAATGGAGAAAATACAAAAAATGTTTAACAAGGACATAGAAGAACTAAAGAACAAGCAAACACTGATGAACAACACAATAACTAAAATTAAAAATACTCTAGAAGGAATCAATAGCAAAATAACTGAGGCAGAAGAATGGATAAGTGAGCTGGAAGATAGAATGGTGGAAATAACTGCCATGGAGCAGAATAAAGATAAAAGAATGAAAAGAATTGAGGACAGTCTCAGAGATCTCTGGGACAACATTAAACACACCAATATTCGAATTATAGGGGTGCCAGAAGAAGAAGAGAGAGAGAAAGTGTCTAAGAAAATATTTGAAGAGATTATAGTTGAAAACTTTCCTAACATGGGAAAGGAAATAATCAAGTCCAGGAGGCGCACAGAGTCACATACAGGATAAACTCAAGGAGAAACAGGCTGAGATGCATATTAATCACACTAACAAAAATTAAATACAAAGAAAAGAAAAGACAGTCTCTCAATAAGTGGTGCTGGGAAAACTGGACAGCTACAGGTTAAAGAATGAAATTAGAACAATCCCTAACACCATACACAAAAATAACTCAAAATGCAATAAAGACCTAAATGTAAAACTGGACACTATAAAACTCCTGGAGGAAAACATAGGCAGAACACTCTTTGACATAATTCACAGCAAGATCTTTTTTGACCCACCTCGTAGAATAATGAGAATAAAAACAAAAATAAATAAATGGGACTTAATGAAACTTAAAAGCTTTTGCACAGCAAAGGAAACCATAAACAAGAAGAAAAGACAACCCTCAGAATGGGAGAAAATATTTGCAAACAAAGCAACTGACAAGGGATTAATCTACAAAATATACAAACAGCTCATGTAGCTCAATACCAAAAAAACAAACAACCCAATCAAGAAATGGGTGGAAGAACTAAACAGACATTTCTCCAAAGAAGACATACAGTTGGCCACAGGCACCTGAAAACATCACTAATTATTAGAGAAATGCAAATCAAAACTACAATGAGGTATCACCTCACACCAGTCAGAATGGCCATCATCAAAAAATCTACAAACGACAAATGCTGGAGAGGGTGTGGAGAAAAGGGAACCATCTTGCACTGTTGGTGGGAATGTAAATTCATACAGCCACTGTGGAGAACAGTATGGAGGTTCCTTAATAAACTAAAAATAAAATTACCATATGACCCAGCAATCCCAGTACTGGGCATATAACCTGAGAAAACTATAATTCAAAAAGACACATGAACCCCAATGTTCACTGCAGCACTATTTACAATAGCCAGGTCATGGAAGCAACCTAAATGCCCATCGACTGACTAATGGATAAAGAAGATATGGTACATATATGCAATGGAATATTAGTCAGCCATAAAAAGGAACAAAACTGGGTCACTTGTATAGACATGGATGGACCTAGAGACTGTCATACAGAGCAAAGTAAGTCAGAATGCGAAAAACAAATTTCGTATATTAACGCATATATATGGATTCTAGAAAAATCATACAGATGAACTTGTTTGCAAGGCAGAAATCGAGACACAGATGTTGAGAACAAACGTATGGACACCAAGGAGGGAAAGGGGGGGTGGGATGAATTGGGAGATTGGGACTGACATATTTACACTACTATGTATAAAATAGATAACTAATGAGAACCTGCTGTATGGCACAGGGAACTCTACTCAGTGCTCTGTGGTGACCTAAATGGGAAGAAAATCCAAAAAAGAGGTGATATATGTATACATATAGCTGATTCACTTTGCTGTACAGCAGAAACTAACACAACATTGTAAAACACCTATACCTCCCACAAAAAAAAAAGGAATAGAATGGAAAATGGAGGAGTAGGAAGACCCTGAGCTCATCTCCTCCCACAGGCACAGCAAAATTATAACTATTTACAGAGAGACTATTGATGAGGTTGTTTCCATGTCTTGGCTACTGTAAATAGTGCTGCTATGAACATTGGGGTGCATGTATCTTTTCAAATTAGAGTTTTCATCTTTTCTGGATATATGCCCAGGAGTGGGATTACTGGATCATATGGCAACTCTAATTTTAGTTTTTTAAGGAACTTCCATACTGTTTTGCATAGTGGCTGCACCAATTTACATTCCCACCAATGGTGTAGGAGGGTTCCTTTTAGACTCCACTCTTAAAGTGGACACACAGGATCTCACATACTCTGTGACCCAGGGTGGATCAGACCCACCTGCTGACCTTGGAGAGCCTCCGGAGAAGCAGGAGGCCCCTGGAACTCACCTTGGGGACATAGACACAGGTGGCAGCCATTTTGGGGAACTTGTCCTACTACCTGGGCATTGGTGCTGGCAAGTGCCATTTTGGAATCCTCCCTCTAGCTTATTAGTGCAGGGACCTGGCCCAGCCCACCAGCCTGTTGGCAGCAGTACTGGGATGCCCCAGGCCAAGAAGCTAGCTTGGCAGGGGCGCAGCCCCACCTACCAGCAGGCCTGGTCCTAAAGACGCCCTGAGCCCATAGCCACTTCCATCAGAGGGCCTAAGACCCAGCCCCTCACACCAGTGGCCTGGCACTCGCCCTGGGACCAGCTTCACCCACCAGTGGGCAGGCATCAGCTCCAGGACCCCTTGGGCCCCAGCCCTGTCCACCAGTGGCCTGAAACACCAACTCTGGGAATCTCTAGGGCCCTGATGGCAGATACCTGGGACCCAGCTCTGCCCACAGTGAGCCTGCACTAGGCCCAGGACCAGGTTTCACCCACCAGTAGGCTGATAGCAGCTCCAAGAGACCTTGGACCACTTAGCCAGCTACCCCAGGATCCAGCTCCACTCACCAGCCGGCCAACACTAGATCTGGGACCCCTGGTTCTGTAACCACACACTCCAGAACCCAGCTCTACCTAAGTGGGCCAAGACTAGCCCCTGGCCCTCCTGGGGTCCTGCAGCCAGCAGCCTCATGACAAAACCTGCCCACCAGTGGCTGGCAGCCTCTGCATAAGACAGGACCTGGCAATCAACTGGGGGCCAGTTACGCCTACCAGATCACCCACTGTAGTCAGCCCACAGCAATAGAAGGACCCACACAGCCCAGATAGGGAACATCCCTAAAGAATATAGCTCCAGTGATCAGAAGGGAGTGTGTTGCTGGGACACATAGGATGTCTCCTACAAAAGGCCACTTCTCCAAGGTCAAGAAATGTAGCCAATCTATTGGATACATAGAAATAAAAACAACAAATTAGGCAAAATGAAGGGACAGAGAAATGTGTTCAAAATGAAGGAAAAAGAAAAGCCCAGAAGAACTAAGTGAAGTGGAGATAGGCAATCTACCCTATAAAGAGTTCAAGGTAATGATCAGAGGTATTATCATAAGGACTTCCCTGGTGGTGCAGTGGTTAAGAATCCACCTTCCAATTCAGGGGACATGGGTTCTATTCCTGGTTGGGGAACTAAGTTCTCATAGGCTACAGGGCAACTAAGCCTGCACACCACAACTACGGAGCCTGCAGTCTCTGGAGCCCATACACCACAACTAGAGGGTCTACGCACTGCAACTACTGAGCCCGCGTGCTCTGGAGCCTGCACGCCACAACTAGAGAGAAGCCTGCGTGTTGCAATGGAGAGCTGATGCACCACAGTGAAAGATCCCACGTGCCACAACTAAGATCCCATGTACCACAACTAAGACCTGATGCAGCCAAATAAACACTAAAAAAAAAGAAAAAAGAAATATCATCATAGAACTCAGGAGAAGAATAGATGAACAGAGTGAGCGGTTAGAAGTTTTAACAAAGAGTTAGAAAATGTGAAGAAGAACCAAACAGAGATGAAGAATACAATAACTAAAATGAAAAGTACACTAGATGGAATCAACAGTAGGTTAGATGATACAGAGGAACGGATCAGAGATCTGGAAGACAGAGTAAGGGAAATCAGTGTAGAGGAACAGAAAAAAAGAATAAAGAATAAAAAGAAATGAGGGCAGTTTGACAGACCTCTGGGACAATATCAAGCATACTAACATTCACATTATAGGGGTCTCAGAAGGAGAAGTGAGAGAGCAAGGGGCAGAGAACATATTTGAAGTCATAATAGCTGAAAACTTCCCTAACATGAGAAAGGAAACAGACACACAGGTCCAGGAAGTCCCAAACAGAATCAACCCAAAGAGGAACACACCAAGATGCGCTGTAATTAAAATGTCAAAAATTAAAGATAAAGAGAGAATATTAAAAGCAGCAAGGAAAAGCAGCAAGTTACATTCATGGAAACTTCCATATATCACCTGATTTTTCAGCAGAAACACTGTAGGCCAAAAGGGAGTGGCCCAATATATTTAAAGTGATGAAAGGGAAAAACCTTCAACCAAGAATACTCTACCCAGCAAGGCTTTCAATCAGTTTTAATGGAGAAATCAAAAGTGTTACAGACAAGCAAAAGCTAAAAGAGTTCACACCACACCAGCTTTATAAGAAATGTTAAAGGGACTTCACTAAGTGAAAAAGAAAGGCCACAACTAGAAACATGAAAGTTATGAAAGGAAAAATCTCATTGGTAAAGGCAAATATACAGTAAAGGTAGCAGATCAGCCATGTATAAAGCGAGTAGGAAAGGTAAAAGACAAAAGTAGTAAAATCATCTCTATCTGCAATAAATAGTTAAGGGATACACAAAACAAAAAGATGTAAAATATGATGTCAAAAACAGTAAACGTGAGGAAGGGATAAAAATTCAGGGTTGTTAAAATGTCTTTGAACTTAAGAGATCAGCAACTTAAAACAATCACAGATAGATAAATAGTTATGTACAGTGTGGAGAATATAGTTAATAACTATGTGTATCTTTGAATGGTGACATATTGTAACTAGACTTATCCTGGTGATTATTTTGAAATGTATAGAAATACCAAATCACTATGTTGTGTAATAGGAACTAACACAGTGTTGTAGGTCAAATATACCTCAAAAACAAACAAACAAACTTATAGAAAAAGAGAGCAGATTTGTGGTTACCCGAGACAGTGAGGTGGGGGGAGGGAGAATTGGATGAATTGGTGGTCAAAAAGTACAAACTTCCAGTTATAAGATAAATCAGTATTAGGGATGTAATATATAGCATGATAAATATAATTAACACTGCTGTGTGTTATATGTAAAAGTTGTTAAGATAGTAAATCCTAAGAGTTTTCATCCCTAGGAAAAAAGTTTTTTTCTATTTCTTTAGAAATAGAAAATTTTATATTTTTCTATAAAATAAAATTCTATAAAATAGAATTTTATATCTACATGAGATGATGGATGTTCCCTAAACTTATTGTGGTAATCATCCCATGATGTGTGTAAGTCAAATCATTATGGTGTATACCTTAAACTTATACAGTGCGGTATGTCAATTATATCTCAAAATTGGAGGAAAAAAATAAAATAAAACCTTAAAAAAAAGGGAATAGAATGCCAAATAAGAAAAACTGATAAAATCAGAAAATAAGGAAATGCTCTAGAAAATAAAAATATATGATAACAGAAATAAATAAAAAACAATGGAATTTTTGGAAAATTAAGTTGAGGAACTCAGAAAGCAGAGCAAAAGGCAAAGAGATAAAAATAAAAGAGAAAAGATAAGACAGTTAAAGAATCAGCCCAGCAACCCCAACATCTGAATAATACAAGTTCCAGTAAGAGAGAGTCAAGAAAACAGAGAGAAGAAATTTAAGAAAGAAATAATAAAAATTTTTTCCCTTAGATCTAAAGAACATATGTTTTTCAATTGAAAGGTGTTAAAAAAAAAACAAAATCCAACTGAGTAAATTTGAAGATCTAATTGTCTTTATTCAATGATTCATGAATAGATCGGCATACCATTTAGTAAATAGAAAGGTGTTCTGAGGAGCTGTACAAAATGGAGGGTTCTTATAGGAGTGTTGGGCAAAGAATTTGTCATTAAAAGAAAAGAAAGAATGGTTTTAGGCTGGGTCGCTTTCTTTTGGGAGGAAGGTGAGGGTCTATCATGCAAACTACCTCTTCTTCCTTTGACAGGGGGATGGAGAGAACACATGTGACAGAATACCTCACTGATACTGACCAGAAAATTCCAGACTGGCTAATTAAGATTATGTCCCTGGGGAAGGTCATAACTACAGTTAGGTCAGATATTAAATCTAGGTTTGTGGTCATAGGCTTTAGCACAAGTGACACCATTTTGGGCCTGTGGTTTTCTCTTTCACAAAGGGCCCATCTGATTCCCAGAAATATAAATGAAAAAACACCCACTTCCAGCCACAAGATCATGCATAGAAAAAGAACAGGAATAGAAAAAATATTCTCAAAACTTTCAGAGAGAAGGGGCTTCCCTGGTGATGCAGTGGTTAAGAATCCACCTGCCAATGCAGGGGGGCACGGTTTTGAGCCCTGGTCTGGGAAGATCCCACATGCCGTGGAGCAACTAAGCCCGTGTGCACAACTACTGAGCCTACGCTCTAGAGCCTGCGAGCCACAACTACTGAGCCTGTGTGCCACAACTACTGAGCCTGTGCACCTATAGCCCGTGCTCCACAACAAGAGAAGCCACCATGATGAGAAGCCTGTGCACCACAACAAAAAGTAGCCCCCAATTGCTGCAAAAAGAGAAAGCCCGCGCAGAGCAATGAAGACCCAATGCTGACAAAAATAAGTAAATAAATTTATAACAAACAAAAAAACAAAAACAACAAAAAACCCAACTGACTAGTAAATTGGCTGAATTTGCCAGCTGACACCAGGAGGGGGCAGCAGCCAGCTGACCCAGGGCTTTCTAAATGACTTGACGGAAAACCCTGAACTCACTACTGTGCATTGTGACCTTGCTTTCACTGTTCCCTCCGTTTTTTTTTTTTTTTAATTTTTTAAATTTAATTTTATTTATTTTTTATACAGCAGGTTCTTATTAGTTATCTATTTTATACATATTAGTGTATATATGTCAATCCCAATCTCCCAATTCATCCCATGACCACCCCCCCGCCCCACTTTCCCACCTTGGTGTCCATACGTTTGTTCTCTGCATCTGTGTCTCAATTTCCGCCCAACAAACTGGTTCATCTGTACCATTTCTCTAGGTTCCACATATATGCGTTAATATACGATATTCGTTTTTCTCTTTCTGACTTACTTCACTCTGTATGACAGTCTCTAGATCCATCCACGTCTCTACAAATGACCCAATTTCGTTCCTTTTTATGGCTGACTAATATTCCATTGTATATATGTACCACATCTTCTTTATCCATTCATCTGTTGATGGGCATTTAGGTTGCTTCCATGACCTGGCTATTGTAAATAGTGCTGCAATGAACATTGGAGTGCATGTGTCTTTTTGAATTATGGTTTTCTCTGGGTATATGCCCAGTAGTGGGATTGCTGGGTCATATGGTAATTCTATTTTTAGTTTTTTAAGGAAGCTCCATACTGTTCTCCATAGTGGCTGTATCAGTTTACATTCCCACCAACAGTGCAAGAGGGTTCCCTTTTCTCCACACCCTCTCCAGCATTTGTTGTTTGTAGATTTTCTAATGATACCCATTCTAACTGGTGTGAGGTGACACCTCATTGTAGTTTTGATTTGTATTCCTCTAATAATTAGTGATGTTGAGCAGCTTTTCATGTGCTTCTTGACCATCTGTATATCTTCTTTGGAGAAATGTCTATTTAGGCCTTCTGCCCATTTTTGGATTGGGTTGTTTGTTTTTTTTAATATTGAGCTGCATGAGCTGTTTATATATTTTAGCTGTTTATATATTTAGAGATTAATCCTTTGTCTGTTGATTCATTTGCAAATATTTTCTCCCCTTTTGAGGGTTGCCTTTTCATCTTGTTTGTAGTTTCCTTTGCTTTGCAAAAGCTTTTGTTTCATTAGGTCCCATTTGTTTATTTTTGTTTTTATTTCCATTACTTTAGGAGGTGGATCAAAAAAGATCTTGCTGTGATTTATGTCAAAGAGTGTTCTTCCTATGTTTTCCTCTAAGAGTTTTATAGTGTCTGTCTGGTCACATTTAGGTCTCTAATCCATTTTGAGTTTATTTTTGTGTATGGTGTTTGGGAGTGTTCTAATTTCATTCTTTAACCTGTAGCTGTCCAGTTTTCCCAGCACCACTTACTGAAGAGACTGTCTTTTCTCCATTGTATATCCTTGCCTTCTTTGTCATAGATTAGTTGACCATAGGTACATGGGTTTATCTCTGGGCTTTCTATCCTGTTCCATTGATCTATATTTCTGTTTTTCTGCCAGTACCATACTGTCTTGATTACTGTAGCTTTGTAGTACAGTCTGAAGCCAAAGAGCCTGATTCCTCCAGCTCCGTTTTTTTCCCTCAAGACTGCTTTGGCTATTCAGGGTCTTTTGTGTTTCCATACAAATTTTAAGATTTTTTGTTCTAGTTCTGTAAAAAATGCGACTGGTGACTTGATAGGGATTGCATTGAATCTGTAGATTGCTTTGGGTAGTATAGTCATTTTCACAATACTGATTCTTCCAATCCAAGAACATGGTATATCTCTCCATCTGTTTGTGTCATCTGATTTCTTTCATCAGTATCTTATAGTTTTCTGAGTGCAGGTCTTTTACCTCCATAGGTAGGTTTATTCCTAGGTATTTTACTCTTTTTGTTGCAATGGTGAATGGGATTGTTTCCTTAATTTCTCTTCCTGATATTTCATTGTTAGTGTAGAGGAATTCAAGAGATTTCTGTGCATTAATTTTGTATCCTGCTACTTTACCAAATTCATTGATTATCTCTAGTAATTTTCTGGTGGCATCTTTAGGGTTCTCTATGTATAGTATCATGTCATCTGCAAACAGTGACAGTTTTACTTCTTCTTTTCCATTTTGTATTCCTTTTATTTCTTTTTCTTCTCTGATTGCCATGGCTAGGACTTCCAAAACTATGTTGAATAAGAGTGGCGAGAGTGGACATCCTTGTCTTGTTCCTAATCTTAGAGGAAACGCTGTCAGTTTTTCACCATTGAGGATGATGTTTGCTGTGGGTTTCTCATATATGGCCTTTATTATGTTGAGGTAGGTTCCCTCTATGTCCACTTTCTGGAGAGTTTTTATCTTAAATTGTTGTTGAATTTTGTCAAAAGCTTTTTCTGCATCTATTGAGATGATCATATGGTTTTTATTCTTGTTTGTTAATATGGTGTGTCACATTGATTGATTTGCATATATTGAAGCATCCTTGCATCCCTGGGTTAAATCCCACTTGATCATGCTGTATGACCCTTTTAATGTGTTGTTGGATTCTGTTTGCTAGTATTTTGTTGAGGATTTTTGCATCTATGTTCATCAGTGATATTGGTCTGTAATTTTCTTTTTTTGTAGTATCTTTGTCTGGTTTTGGTATCAGGGTGATGGTGGCCTCATAGAATGAGTTTGGGAGTGTTCCTTCCTCTGCAATTTTTTGGAAGAGTTTGAGAAGGATGGGTTTTAACTCTTCTCTAAATGTTTGATAGAAATCACCTGTGAAGCCATCTGGTCCTGGACTTTCGTTTGTTGGAAGATTTTTAATCACAGTTTCAATTTCATTACTTGTGATTGGTCTGTTCATATTTTCTATTTCTCCCTGGTTCAGTCTTGGGAGGTTATACCTTTCTAAGAATTTGTCCATTTCTTCCAGATTGTCCATTTTATTGGCATAGAGTTTCTTGTAGTAGTCTCTTATGATGTTTTGTATTTCTGTGGTATCCATTGTAACTTCTCCTTTTTCATTTCTAAATTTATTGATTTGAGTCCTCTCCCTCTTTTTCTTATGAGTATGGCTAAAGGTTTATCAATTTTGTTTTTCTTCTCAAAGAACCAGCTTTTAGTTTTACTGATCTTTGCTATTGTTTTCTTTGTTTCTATTTCATTTATTTCTGTTCTGATGTCTATGATTTCTCTCCTTCTACTAACTTTGTGTTTTGTTTGTTCTTCTTTCTCTAGTTCCTTTAGGTGTAAGGTTAGATTATTTATTTGAGACTTTTCTTGTTTCTTGAGGTAGGCTTGTATTGCTATAAACTTCCCTCTTAGAACTGCTTTTGCTGAATACCATAGGTTTTGGATCATCGTGTTTTCATTGTCATTTCTCTCTAGGTATTTTTTTATTTCCTCTTTGATTTCTTCAATGATCTCTTGGTTATTTAGCAACATATTGTTTAGCATCCATGTGTTTGTGTTTTTCACGTTTTTTTCCCTGTAATTGATTTCTAATCTCATAATGTGGTCAGAAAAGATGCTTGATATGATTTCAATTTTCTTAAATTTACTGAGGCTTGATTTGTGACCCAAGATGTGATCTATCCTGGAGAATGTTCTGTGTGCATTTGAGAAGAAAGTGTAATCTGATGCTTTTGTATGGAATGTCCTATAAATATCAATTAAATCTATCTGGTCTATTGTGTCATTTAAAGCTTGTATTTCCCTATTAATTTTCTGTCTGGAAATTTCTGTCTGATCTGTCCATTAGTGTAAGTGAGGTGTTGAAGTCCCCCAGTATTATTGTGTTTCTGTCGATTTCCTCTTTTATAGCTGTTAGCAGTTGCCTTATGTATTGAGGTGCTCCTATGTTGGGTGCTTATATATTTATAATTGTTATAGCTTCTTCTTGGATTGACCCCTTGATCATTATGTAGTGTCCTTCCTTGTCTCTTGTAACATTCTTTATTTTAAAGTCTATTTTATCTGATATGAGTATTGCTACTCCAGCTTTCTTTTGATTTCCATTTGCATGGCATATCGTTTTCCATCCCCTCACTTTCAGTCTGTATGTGTCCCTAGGTCTGAAGGGTCTCTTGTAGACAGCATATATAAGGGTCTTGTTTTTGTATCCATTCATCAAGCCTGTGTCTTTTGGTTGGAGCATTTAATCCATTCACGTTTAAGGTAATTATCGATATGTATGTTCCTATGACCATTTTCTTAATTGTTATGGTTTTCTTTTTTAGGTCCTTTTCTTCTCTTGTGTTTCCCACTTAGAGAAGTTCCTTTAGCATTTGTTGTAGAGCTGGTTTGGTGGTGCTGAATTCTCTTAGCTGTTGCTTGTCTGTAGAGCTTTTGATTTCTCCATCGAATCTGAATGAGATCCTTGCTGGGTAGGGTAATCTTTGTTGTAGGTTCTTCCCTTTCATCACTTTAAGTATATCATGCCACTCCCTTCTGGCTTGTAGAGTTTCTGCTGAGAAATCAGCTGTTAACCTTATGGGAGTTCCCTTGTATGTTATTTGTCGTTTTTCCCCTGTTGCTTTCAGTAATTTTTCTTTGTCTTTAATTTTTGTCAATTTGATTACTATGTGTCTAGGCGTGTTTCTCCTTGGGTTTTTCCTGCCTGGGACTCTCTGCGTTTCCTGGACTTGGGTGGCTATTTCCTTTCCCTTGTTAGGCAAGTTTTCGACTATAATCTCTTCAAATATTTTCTCTGGTCCTTTCTATCTCTCTTCTCCTTCTGGGACCCCTATAATGCGAATGTTGTTGCATTTAATGTTGCCCCAGAGGTTTCCTAGGCTGTCTTCATTTCTTTTCATTCTTTTTATTCTTTTCCACTGCAGTGAATTCTACCATTCTGTCCTCCAGGTCACTTATCTGTTCTTCTGCCTCAGTTATTCTGCTATTGATTCCTTCTAGTGTATTTTTCATTACAGTTATTGTATTGTTCATCTTTGTTTGTTTGTTCTTTAATTCTTCTAGGTGTTTGTTCTTTAATTCTTCTAGGTGTTTGTTAAACATTTCTTGCATCTTTTTGATCTTTGCCTCCATTCTTTTTCCGAGGTCCTGGATCATCTTCACTATCATTATTCTGAATTCTTTTTCTGGAAGGTTGCCTATCTCCACTTCGTTTAGTTGTTTTTCTGGGGTTTTATCTTGTTCCTTCATCTGGTACAAAGTCCTCTGCCTTTTCATTTTGTCTATCTTTCTGTGAATGTGGTTTTCCTTTCACAGGCTGAAGAATTGTAGTTCTTCTTTTTTTTGTGTGTGTGTGTTTTTTTTTTGTTTTTTTTTGTTTTTTTTTATTTTTTATTTTGTAGTTCTTCTTGATTCTGCTGTCTGCCCTGGGGTCGATGAGGCTATCTAAGAGGATTGAGCAAGCTTCCTTTTGGGAGGGGCTGGGGGTGGGTAGAGCTGGCTGTTGCTCTGGTGGGCAGAGCTCAGTAAAACTTTAATTCACTTGTCTGCTGATGGGTGGGGCTGTGTTCCCTCCCTGTTGGTTGTTTGGCCTGAGGCGACCCAACAATGGAGCCTACCTGGGCTCTTTGGTGGGGCTAATGGCGGACTCTGGGAGGTCTCACGCCAAGGAGTACTTCCCAGAAGTTCTGCGGCCAGTGTCCTTGTCCCCATGGTGAGCCACAACCACCCCCCACCTCTGCAGGACACCCTCCAACACTAGCAGGTAGGTCTGCTTCAGTCTCTTATGGGGTCACTGCTCCTGGTGACCCGATGCAGACACTACTTTGTGTGTGCCCTCCAAGAGTGGAATCTCTGTTTCCTCCTGTCCTGTCAAAGTCCTGCAATCATGTCCTGCTAGCCTTCAAAGTCTGATTCTCCAGGAATTCTTCTTCCTGTTTCCAGAGCCCCGGGGGAAACCTGACATGGAGCTCAGAACCTTCACTCCAGTGGGTGGACTTCTGTGGTATAAGTGATCTCCAGTTTGTGAGTCACCCACCCAGCCATTATGGGATTTGATTTTATTGTGATTGCACCCCTCCTACTGTCTCACGGTGGTTTCTCCTTTGTCTTTGGATGTGGGATATATTTTTTGGTGAGTTCCAGTGTCTTCCTGTTGATGATTGTTCAGCAGTTAGTTGTGATTACCGTGCTCTCACAAGAGGAAGTGAGTGCACGTCCTTCTACTCTGCCATCTTGAACAAATCTCCTTTTTATTTTTTTTAATGCATGTAGTAATTTATTGTTTACAGATGAAGAATCTGAATTAGGAACAGAGCAGTTAGAAAAGTTGTTCAAAGCTTCAGGACCAAGGAAAGGAGTACCATGATGGAATTCCAGCTTCACATCATTTCATCTTGGGATATGTTGGGAGTAGCAGTGACTTCTTTGTAATGATACAACCAGCTGACAACAGGTGCAGGTGAACTGCTAACTTGGCACAGCACTTTGGCATTCTCTTCTGTTTGAACTTTTGAGGAGGTACCACTTCTCTGAAAGTGAGTTTTTGGTAAATTTCCAAAACAACGGTAGCTTCCTGTGTCTGTCCTTTGGTATCTGTTGCTTGACAAGATATATCCATGCATCTTCTATATTTGCAATGTAGATGGTTAATCGTGACCTAATACCTTCCTTCTGCACCACTACCCTCTGTGTTGAAATTATCTTCTCTCCTTGAGGATTATACTAATCTGTACTCTCAGGTTCACCAATTGCTGTATGTGTGAAAAATTTAGATTCACCCACACTGAGTTCTACTTTGCTAAGTGGAATTGTCACTTGAAGAACAGCTTTTTTCTTTTCCTTTGTGCTTAGTCTAGTTTCACTTGCTCAGAGGGTGCTGCATGCAGAGGTCTTGCACCCAGAACTTCAGACCAGGGTTTCTTGTTTTCTCTCTGTTTTTCTTTGTCATCTGTGAAATGAAGAGGTTGCATTGAGTGATCCTTAGAGTCTCTTCCAGCTCCATAATTCTGTCTGTAAGGTTTAAATAGGAGAAGTTTGGCTTTGATCTAGGCTCTGGGGACAGAACAGAGAAGTCTTCAGACAAGAATTCCCCATCCTTATGAGGCTTACATTCTGGTGGGGACTTCCAGAGCCCTGTGGCTGCCACAGTGATGTGGAACGTGTGAGGAATGGAGGGTGTGGGCTGGACAGGGCCTCAGACCAGTGCTTGACCAGTAGGCACTTGACCAGAAAACAAGCAATGAAGGAAACAACAAGGGGTTTGCTGGAGAGTGTTAGGTACATCACTTGATCTGTGAACACTGGTCTGCCACCTCTTATGACATGCTTCAATATTTTAATTATTTGATTAACAGCTATCCTCAGATCTTCAATTATTCTTTATACTTAAAGGTAGAGGTTCGGTTCCAAATGGAATGTGCATGATCAGGCAGTGACCTACTTAATACTAGGTAACTTTTGTTGAATGATTATTATGTAATAAATGCTCTGCTAAACCATTTTCCTGTATGATTACCTTTAACCTTTAATCTCACTACAGACCTATGAGGTAGAAACTATTATCTATATTTTCTAGATAAGGAAACTGAGATTCAGAGAAGCTAAGCTCCTTGCTCATGGTTATAGGATCAGGAGGAGATATATAATACTCAGAGCTGTTCTTTCTCTCTCTCTCTTTCTCTCATCCCAGTTTTCAGGGTGGCAAAAGTAATTCAGATTAGTGATTAACCACCTTTGGGAACATGGACTTTTCCTTTCCTTTCTCATTTTTAAATTAAGAATCCTTTATTTTTGTTCCCTGGTGCTCTAAGCCAGTTTACCCCTTGGTTTTTGTTCTGCCTAGTGTCAACCAAAAAATAATGCAGTAGCCTGCAAATAAGAAAAGAGTTTAAGGGACTTCCTTGGTGGTCCAGTCATTAAGACTACACTTCCACTGCAGAACATGCCATGCAGCACAGCCAAAAAAAAAAAAAAAAAAAAGTTTATTTAGGGTCTTAAGAATTGCAATTCAGGAGACATAGATTTGGGTAACCCCAAGAGAGTGTAAGAATGTTCCAGGGAAGAGAAAGAGTCAGGGACTTATAAAGACAAAAAGCCACAAGGTTGTTAAAAGTTGCCTGGTGAAAATTGTGGTTGACTCTGAAGCTATTTTAGGGTAGGGGTCCAATAATGTTATCTTCTAAGGAGTGACATGGCTGGTGCCAGAAGGAGAAAAACTGATCTTTATGGTTGAGTAGGTATTTCTGCCATTGGTGAGGTCTGGTTAACACATAACACATAATGCCGCTGCACAATACACACTATGGGTGGGGGGGAGGAGGCCAAAGGGCAGAGAAAAAGTTTTATGTTTAATTTTTTCTTGTCTTGCCTTAAAATGTGAATTTTTATTTCATCACTGGTTTATTATAAAAGATACATTTCAGGAGCAAACTAATGGAAGAGATGGACAGAGCAAAGTTATGTGGGAAGGAGTGTGAAGCTTCCATGTCCTCTCCAGGCTCACCATTCTCCCAGAACCTCCATGTGTTCACCACCCTGGAAGCTCTCTACCCCCTTGGCTGGGGATTTTTTTTTTGGAGGCTTCATTATGTAGGCATGATTGATTAAATCATTGAACACTGGTGACACAACTTTATCTCCAGCCCCTCTCCCATCCCTGGAGATTGGAGGTGGGTGAGTAGAGGAGTTGGGGGAAGATGGGGCTGAAATTCCAGCCCTGTAATCACATGCTTCGTTTCCCTGGCAACCAGCCAACATCCTGAGGCTATCCAGGAACCTCCTGCCACCAGTCATCTCATTATCAAAAAATCACTTCACTTTGAAGATTTCAAGGGTTTTTGGCACTGTGTGCAAAGAAAGTATAAGACCAACATATATTTTTTATTATATCACAATATCACAGCCTCTTTCATTAGAATGTTAAGTACCCTGATGGCAGAGACCTTTGTTTTGGGCTCATTGCTATATTCTGTGTTCAGCACAGTGCCTGGCACTGAGTGGTGTTCATTAAGCCCTGCTGAATGAGTAAATAATGAAGGCATGCATGAACAAATGAATACCTGTCTAAAATGGTAGACTCCTTTTCTGTATTTCTATATTTGAGAACCCGGTATTTACAGCTCACAAGCCCCAAACCACACAGCTCTGGGGGCTGCAAGTGTTGGACCTTGACGTGAAATGTGACTTCTCACCTAACCAGCTGGTGGTTTCCTTTGCCTGCTGGTTGAGCTCCTGAGGTGAGGTCTCCTTCTGCATCTGGCCTTGGGAAAGATCTTGAGTGTCCAGACTCCAGATCTATTGGTATCCCTGGGCCCAACTTCATCACTGGTGGGAAAAAAAAAGAGGAAGGGGGAGAGTAATTCTAATTGTTTTACCATCTGAACTGGCTCAGAGGAGAGAGGGGGTGGGGGAACGGATGCATTTGAAAGCTAGCAGTTACAATTCTCCCCCTCTTAATCTTCACCCCTTTTGAAGCTCCTCCAACCTCAAGCCGCCCTCTCTGTAATCTTTTCCTCTGATCACCGTGGAGGGGCTTCCTCACCTCTCCCCACCCATCCTCACTCAGAGGAGGCACTTTCCATCCTCCTCCACCTCACCACCAACATGTGGGTCTCAGACTTTCCCTTGCCCCTCACAGTGGGCAACACCTTTGTTTTCCCTCATGGAATGTTTTTTAAAATTTCTTCCACTCTTGAATTTCCCTGGTGGTGCAGTGGTTAAGAATCTGCCTGCCAATGCAGGGGACACAGGTCCGAGCCCTGGTCTTGGAAGATTCCACAAGCCGTGGAGCAACTAAGCCTGTGCGCCACAACTACTGAGCCTGCGCTCTAGAGCCCGTGAGTCACAACTACTGAGCCCGTGTGCCACAACTACTGAAGCCCGCATGCCCAGAGCCCATGCTCTGCAACAAGAGAAGCCACCGCAGTGAGAAGCCCGCACACCGCAGTGAAGAGTAGCCCCGGCTCGCCTCAACTAGAGAAAACCCGTGCGCAGCAACAAAGACCCAACACAGCCAAAAATAAATAAATAAATAAATAAAACAAAATTCTTCCACTCTATTATGTAATACGTGCTTTCTCATTAAAGAACATTTGACGAATGAAGACAAGTAGAAGAAAACCATGCCACCTATCACCCACCCCCCAAAAAACCAGTGTTAATATTTTGATGTTTTTCTCTTCTGATGAAATAAGTTCATATTTTATGGCAAGACAAAAAAAATTTAAACATAAAATTTTTCTTTGCCC
Organism: Balaenoptera musculus; assembly: GCF_009873245.2. Taxonomy (NCBI): domain Eukaryota; kingdom Metazoa; phylum Chordata; class Mammalia; order Artiodactyla; family Balaenopteridae; genus Balaenoptera; species Balaenoptera musculus. The sequence continues at coordinate 117,504,879 of NC_045785.1, read as the reverse complement.
ATTTTGGCCTCCTCCCTCCCCCTTACTGTGTATTGTGCATCTGCAATAACCAGACCTCCTTAGGAGGTAACATTCCTTTTTAATCTCATAAAGGGTCATAACTCCTTAGGAGATAACCTTCCTTCTTAACCTTGCAAGGGGTCATGACCCATGACTCACTACTTGCTTTGTATGCATAGAGCTGGATTGTGTAAACTGTCAATAATCCATCATTTGACTATAACCGTTTGTCTGAAAACCATATATAACTGTGTCTCGGCCTCTAAGGGGCTGAACAGTCCTCAGAGCTTTCTGAAAGACTGTCTCCCAGGTTATAATCCTCAGGTTGGCTGAAAGAAAATTTTCCATTTCTTCCTTAGATCAACTATTGATTAATTTTTTCACAACAATTTTTTTGCATAGGCGTTTTTAAAAAGCAGTTTTAATTATACAGCATATTAAAATTTACATTCTACTTTTTTCACTTGTGATGTTGTAAGGGAAGAAAAACAATCTTCCACCCTCTACCTTTCTAGGTTCTATAACTGAGACCTTCCCCTTAATCAAAGATTAACAAGAGAATATTCTACCCCAAAATGTGCCACTTTGGCAGGTGGATTATTTTGAGCTGAAGGCAATCAAGACGGAACCAACTCAGAAAAAGCTTTTTACCATCCCCTAAACTGACTAAAAGAATTTAGAAATGGGGTCTGTGCCAGAAAGAGAGCTACTACCAGAGACAACTTTTTCATCTGAGTCACTTATCTGCATGGCAGGGCTCTTCTCATCTTCCTGTGAGTTGTCTTCTACCCCTCTGAAGTCCCAGACCCACATTTCTTTCATTAGCTCAGGATGGTATATAGGCTTTAATTGTCTGACTGCCTTTGAGTCTCATATTCTTATGGGTCTCCTGTATGTATAAAATTGAATTTGTTTTTCTCCTGTTACTCTGTCTTCCATCAATCTAATTATTATACAAGCCAACGAACCTAGATGGTAAAAAAGGGAAATTTTTTCTCCCCTATAATAGATATCTTTTAAGGGCTGAGTCTCCACTTTAATGCTTCTGTTACCTTATTCTGAGTTGACTTTTGGGAAGTTAACCATTTTTTATGTACTGTCTTTTTCCCTAAACATCATGTACCATATGTGAATCTCCAACTACAGGCCAAGCACTTGTTTCATATAATCCCCACATTGCAAGCCCTATAAGGGTTTTAGAGATAAGAAACTAGAAGCTCATGGAACCCAAGTCTTTGGTGAGGGTTACTCTGCTAGTAGGGCCTCAACCCCAGCCCTGACGGTCTCCAAAGCTATGTCCTTTCCTCCACCTACAGTTGGGAAGAGGGGGGACCACCCCTCTCAATCTTTGAGCCCCATCTTCCTCTGCAGTAGATAATGGGTGGTGGAGAGGGCACTGCTTTTGTTCTAGCTTTGGTTGCATACTGAAGTGTGGAACTTCAGGCAAGTTTCCTAGTTTGTCTTGGTTTCAGTTTCAACATCTGTAAACTGGACATACATACCCCAGATGAGCTGGTCCCACAGGAGTCATATGAGGACCCATGGGACAAAATTTACACGAAAGTAACTGGTCCCTAGCAAGGGATTGTAGGTCGGGGGTGTGTGGGGAGAGAGGGGAGTCTTAGAAGACTCACTTGTTGTTGGGAGGTTTAGGCGGGTGCAAAATGCTAGTGCAATCTCAATGACACATTTTCTCCAGTGGAGTCAGGCAAACACCCAGAGAGGTTGTCATCTCAGTTTAGGGAATACCGTAAATTAGTATTTTTTTCCACTTAGAATAATGGGGGACTCACACTCTTGCCTAAAGACCCACCTGGCTTTGGGCTGAAGGAGAAAGAGCAGCGCAGCTCAGAGAACAAAGTATCAAAATTTTGACTAAAGACAGAATCAGTATTACTAATTTTTCCTTTTCCTTCAGTCTCCAATCTGACTTGGCATGGCACTTCTTTATTTAAAATTTTGATATTTTGTCCATCACAGTGATGGGGCAGAGAACAGACCACCCCAAGATGTGCCACTCTGGCATGCAGATTATTTTGAGCTGAAAATTACCAAGGTTAGTCATCAGTTAGATCCATTAAACTTGTAACCTGCCTTCACTGATCGAGCTTGTTTTAATAGTTTTTACAAAAACTTTCATGTTCTCCAAGAGTCATGTAGCCTAAATGATAAGATGTTTGCCTTAATTGTTTTTCAGGAATTTGGAGTTAGCTATGTTCAGTTGGAGCTCGAGCCAGTTAAGACCTCGGGCCCTCCAACTGGGCATGCATGAGTGTCCTCTTGGTTACCTTTTAACAGCAGAGGGTCTAAAACTCCACCCTCAGGACATGCATGCAGGCGTTTTCTGAATATGCATCCTATGAAGAAGCCTGTAGTTTAGTTGCAGTGTGCAGAATGATGATTACCTCACCTTTTTTTTTTTTTTTTAACATCTTTATTGGAGTATAATTGCTTTACAATGGTGTGTTAGTTTCTGCTTTATAACAAAGTGAATCAGTTATACATATACATATGTTCCCATATCTCTTCCCTCTTGTGTTTCCCTCCCTCCCACCCTCCCTCTCCCACCCCTCTAGGTGGTCACAAAGCACAGAGCTGACCTCCCTGTGCTATGCGGTTGCTTCCCACTAGCTATCTATTTTACGTTTGGTAGTGTATATAAGTCCATGCCACTCCCTCACTTTGTCACATCTTACCATTCCCCCTCCCCATATCCTCAAGTCCATGCTCTAGTAGGTCTGTGTCTTTTTTTCTTATTTCCATTCACCTTTTCCCACATTCCCCATGCTTCAGACCACCCTGCTCTCTTACCCCATAAATAACCTGAGCCCCTCACCTTTGGGGAGGTGGATTTGAGATTTGTTCTCCTGTCTCTCCACTTGGCTGTCTCAAGAATAAACCTTTTCTCTGCTGCAAATCTTGGTGTCTCAGGAAGAACCTAGAACTTACCCCTTACTGCCTAAAAGACTTTAAGATAGGAGGCCTGTCCAGGAAGATGCTATCACCATAGATAACTATATAAAGTATTAGGAGTGGCAGACAGTGGTAGAACCTAGCAAAGCCCATTTGGTCAAAGTCCTGTGTCCCATTATCTTTTGATGGCCCAGTAAACATTTGTTTACCAAACATTAACTCTTTTTATCTTCCTGTGAGTTACCTTACTTCCCCTTGAAACTTCAGACCCCTACCTTCTTCTCTTTAGTCCAGAATATATACACACCTCACCTTGTCTTGCTGTCTTTGAAATTCTTCGTACTTATATGGATTCCTACTGTGCATGTAATAAATTTGATTTTCTCCTGTTAATCTGCCTTATGTCATTTTAATTGCTAGCCAAAAGAACTAAGAGGGGAAAGAAGGGAAACACTCCTTCACCCGTAATGGATTTTTTGCATTAATTTTGATTTTTCTAAATATTGCACAAAAATATTATTTACCTTGATGGTTGAGTGTTTTGGTGCTCCCTTAAATTTTGTGCCATGATGAATGCCACACTGGCTTCACCCTAGGCCATGAAGATGTGGTACAGTGTCACAGCTGAGGTGGCATCAGTGTGGGTCACACATCTACTTAGTTGGTAGCTTCTCTTTCTGGCTCCAATGTAGATCACTCTCCCCTCCAAGTGCTGCTATAGCTACACTCCACCCCACCCCACCCCACCCCAAAATTTGTGAGAATTAGAAAAAAAAATCTTCCTCAAGACATGCTTATTTTATTAAAAAAGTAATTGTAGTAATAAATACAGACATTTACAATATTTATATGTGAATCACACTCTATTTGATGTGGTGTCTCAGAAAGGACACATCTGTGAAGGGGAGCAGAATTTGTCACTTCAAAAATATGTCTCTTTGGCATAAGGATTATTTTATTCTGATTACTTTTAAGAAACAACAGACATAGGAAGAGCTCTGAAAATGAGTAGAAGTTACCCTTTTGTAAGAGACATTTACATTTACAAGAGAAATCTCCATTTGCAAGGGTGTCTCCTTCTCTGTACCAGGAGGAGGGGGGTGATTAAATCTCTAAAAACTCATCAACGGAGAAGGCAGTGATTTAAAACTGCAAAACAACCATGTGGTACTGTGCTTTGCCTGATAACCTCCCATAACTGCCCCCACCTCCGTCTTCTTTTGTCTGGAGATGTTGATGGAAGAGGCCATTTCAGGAAGGTTTATTCAGTTTTCCTGGGTATCTCACATGTATATAAGAGGAATACTTGTTATTAAACGTGTTTGTTTTTCTTCTGTTAATCTTTTTATTATGGGGTCTCAACCAAGAACCCAGAAGGGCAGAGAAAAATTATTTTTTCTCATCTACATCTGCACGGTTCCACGTGGAGGCCAGCTGGGCCCTCCTCCAGGTTCCTCAGAGCTGGGGGACTGCCTCCTACTCACATTTGTTTCCCCTCAAATCAGCCTCAGACTGTTCTCTTGGTCCCCTCCCTTTTAGTTTTTTTCTTGAAGGCTTATTATCTCTTACATTGGCCATTTTATATCTGAAGGTTTTTTTTTTCTAGATACTTTCTCTTTCTTTCTCTCTCTCTCTCCATCCCTCTCCCTTCCTCCTTCCCTCACCCCCCTCTCTCATTCTCTCTCTCTCTCTCTCACATGGTTTAAAACAACAATTTTTAAATTTCTCACTATTCTCTGGATTGCCTAGCTGGTTCTTCTGCTTCACGTGGTATTGGCTGAGGTGCCAAGAATGATGGAATATACAAAATGGCTTCCCTCTCATGGCTGGCAGTTGGTGCTAGCTGCTGGCTGGAAGCTCAGCTTGGCTGTCAGCCAGTGGCCTTGCTCTTCTCCCATGTGGGCCTTTCCACACAGAGCAGATATCTTCTCCCTTCACAAACTTTACCACACATTTCTCCACCTTATTTCTAATAATTCATATATTTGGACCCACAAAATGGCAGCTACCCCAGTGGTCCAGCCCACATCACGAATCTAAGCCTAAGTCAGCCTGCACTTATGGGAAACACCTGTCCAGGAACCTAACATCCACTAATCACAATCCTCCAACTCAGCTTTCCCTAGCTCACCTTACCCTAGAAACTAGAACTTATAGGGAAATCCCCACCTCTTAGCCAATCATGCCCTGTTTCTAAGTTGCCTCTTCTAAAACTCTGTAAAACACTCTTGCCCAAAATCCCTCAGGAAGAGTGCTGCACTGCTTGTGAGGCACTGTACTCCAGAAGTTGTTTTCCCTTGAATAAAGGAAACACTTCACACCCCTAGACCTGAGACCTCAGATCCCTTTCCAACATTTCCATTCAAGATGTGTGTCCAGGAAGACATCCAAAGCAACCCTCTCCCTCCACATGTTTCTCATTTCACTAAAAAGGTGAGCTCTATGGGGGCAGGAATCATGTCCGTCTTATTTGCTAGACTCACCTAACAGAGGTTCCTAATAAATATTCATTGAATGAATTAAACAACTTTAAATGTTTGCAAGTCTTCTATAAATAGATTCAAAGTATGTCTTCAGGCGCAGTTCTTCTACTGAGATGGGTTCCTGCATAGGCCTAAGGCCTGGGTTTCTCCCTTGCAGCACAAAAGTGTAAATGAAGCTGGGGCAGTGGTCAATCACACTTCTGAGTTTCCACTCAGCCAAACTGAGTCTTCTACTTGGCTTCTCTGTCTTTGTGCGCTTTGACTCCCAAGTCCTGTGGATTCACACCCGACCCCCCTGGGTGTTGGGAATCAGTGGTCAGGTCTGCTGCCACTGCCCACGGAAGTAGTTCATGAAGGGTCAGTTTCAGGAGAACAGAGAGCACATCTGACGAAAATCACAGTAAGCTCAGCACAGTGTCAGGCACGTCGTTGATGAGTCAGTAAATAAATCCATTTCTGACTGCTGTCTTCTGCTTCTGCGGGGAACATCAGCTGCCTGCTCTGAAGTTCTTGCCCTCTTGGCAACCAAACCCTTGGTATATTCCTCATCTCCAAACCCTGGAATGGGAGCTGTCATTCAAATGTGTGAAACTGCATTTACATTTCAACAGAGATGCTTCTAAGCCCTTGCTTTGAGTTGGCTGATAAATTCCCAATCACATTTCCAGGAGGGATTCTGGATTTGAAGAGATTTCTCAGCAGTGGGTAGGATTAAGAACTCTCTCTTTTTTTTTTTGGCCTCACCACACTGCTTGTGGGATTTTAGTTCCCCAACCAGGGATTGAACCCCGGCCCTCAGCAGTGAAAGCACAGAGCCCTAACCACTGGACCACCAGGAAATTCCCGGATTAGGAACTCTTAAGTCTGAAGGAGCCTAAGGGATACTTTATTCTGGAAGGAAGTCAGTGTCCTTCATTCTTCCTTGATGTTTTTGGTCAAGTCAGTGAATTCTTTTGACCATTTTCTTTGGAACACATGGCTGCTTAGATGACATTCTCATGGGTAAATTGCCTTGGTGTGTCTGGCAACGTGGGCAGTGAGTGGGATTTCTCCACCTGCTGGGCAGACATAAGGATGCAGAACACTGGAGAGGAGCAGAACTATGGACCCCCCCTCAGGAGACCCCACCATCCCAGACACTCTTCATTGCCAAGGGTACCCAACCCAAACCTCTCGCTATGCTTGCTCCCATTGTTTAATCATTTTGACTTTAGAAAAACTACTCCTCAAGCCTAACCCACATTTATCTTGTTGAATGCTTAATGAACTCAACTTTCCTTCTAATAATCTATCCAAACCAACCTTTCCTATTACTAGGCAAAGTGCTTTACCCATCCTCATTTTTCTGATGTGGTTGGGAGAGGAGACAGGAAGGTATCCCTGCTTCTGCCAAGCGTGATCTGTGAAGGAATAAGCTTTAAAAGCTTACTACGTTAGTAGCTTGACTGGGGAGAAGTTGCAAATCACATGTAACAGAGCTAGACCATGGAAAAGAAGAGGAACACTCTCCTGCCTCCAGTTTGCTAGTGGCTCAGAAACAAGCCAGAGTTGTCTCCCCAGCCATCCCTTTCTCCCAGGCACAGCCTAAGCCATGGAACTTTTCCCATGCCCTCAGTCAGGATCCTGCTGATTTTCCCTATTGATCCCGCCTGGAACCTCTCTCCTACTCTATTTGTTCCACATTACCCCCATTTTCACTCTTAAAACACAATTCTCTTCTATTCCCCACATACTTGTGTAACCTTAAGCAAAGGGAATGGGTATCCTGGTGTGCCTTTTAGTAACAGGGAAAATGAGATCCCTGGGGCCCAAGAAATTCTAGCTAAACTTGAAAAAGGAAGAAGGATGGGACAGCTAAGATAAAACTCAGCTCTAAAGCTTCTTACCTTTGGGGGTATTTTCACAGTGGAACAAAGTGTATTTACTGCATTTTCCTCTGGTATAGTGCTCTGTTAAAAAACAAAAAACAAACAAAAGAAATCATCACCAACCCCCTGGGTCACATAGACAAGGCCAAAGAGACAACCAGAATCCAGAGAAGGGAAAACAGAGGTGGGAGGAGAGGGTGAGAGAGAAGAGAGGGTTCTGGAGCCAGAATGGGGGAGTGGGAAGTGCTCTTGTCAGTGACTGCTATTGTAATTATTAATGACATTTTTCAAGAAGCAATTGTGGGCTTCCTTGGTAGTGCAGTGGTTAAGAATCTGCCTGCCAATGCAGGAGACGTGGGTTTGAGCCCTGGTCTGGGAAGATTCCACATGCCACGGAGCAACTAAGCCCGTGCACCACGACTACTGAGCCTGTGCTCTAGAGCCCGCAAGCCGCAACCACTGAAACCCACGTGCCTAGAACCCGTGCTCCTCAACAAGTGAAGTCACTACAACGAGAAGACCGTGAACCACAACGAAGAGTAGCCCCCGCTCACCACAACTAGAGAAAGCCCACGCACAGCAACGAGGACCCAATGCAGCCAAAAATAAATAAATTTTAAAAAAGAAGAAATTGCATTATTTTAAAACTGTATCTTGTTTAAATTACTTAATAAATATATAAGATATATTAAGTCCTATGAGCTATGAGCCTCCTAAGGTGATTAAAGGATAATTTGAAATCATATTTTCAATGTTGGAAATAAACTTTTCCATCAGTCAAAAGAGCTTATGGAGCAAATCAGAAATGATGACTAAAGGGACAAAACAAAACAAAACAACGACAGCAATAACAAAAGCTCCTTCCAGGCTGGAGAAAAATATCCTGGGTCAGTGAAATTTATTTCACTGGACAGTCACTGGACAGTCTTGTGGTCTCCAGGGAATGTGTCTTGAGCAGGGGAAGAGGGAGTATGGTGATAAAGTGATCAATTTTGACAGAAGCCGGGCTGAGTGAAGCACAAAGAGGTCGCCCCTGTGAGGAAGGAAGGAGCTCTCAGGACACCAACAACTTCGAAGAGGAAACATAATATCTCCTCTTGGAAAAGTTGTGGATAAGTGTAAGAAGATGCATCCTGATCAGGAGACACTGAAGGCTGGAGTAAAACTAAGATTTTTTTTTTTTTAAGTTAATTAATTAATTAATTAATTTTTGGCTGTGTTGGGTCTTCGTTTCTGTACGAGGGCTTTCTCTAGTTGCGGCAAGCGGGGGCCACTCTTCATCGCGGTGCGGTGCGCGGGCCTCTCACGATCGCGGCCTCTCTTGTTGCGGAGCATAGGCCCCAGACGCGCAGGCTCAGTAGTTGTGGCTCACGGGCCTAGTTTCTCCGCGGCATGTGGGATCTTCCCAGACCAGGGCTCGAACCCGTGTCCCCTGCATTGGCAGGCAGATTCTCAACCACTGCGCCACCAGGGAAGCCCAAAACTAAGATTTTTGAAGCTCCAAAGTGCTTTTATTTCTTCATTAAGTGGGCCAATGTGGAAAGGACACTATGACCCCTAAGGAGCAAGCCTAGCCTTGGCTGCAATGATTTTTGCCAGTGGACATTTTGAAGCTGTCTACGTAGTTCCTGTCTCCAAATTGTCTCTTGTTATTTGTATTTCTTTAAACCTTAGTCTTAAGATTTTCTTTTCAAAGAGTTTTCTTTGAATTAACCTTGTGTTCGTTCACTGCAGCTTGGCGACCCACACTTGGGAAGCCTTGAGTGAGGGCCCAGAGCCACCATGGACCCTCTGAGCCCCCTCCTGGTGGTTCCTTGAGTTGCCTCAGAGGAAATGGCATCTCTAAAGCCAGTTTTCTGACACCATAACTCAAACATCATGTCAAAGTCACATTTCTCTACCCGCCATCCTATGCAAAAGGAATTGGGTCTGTTGAGTGGCCATTTTGAACAGTGGAGGGGAAGGAGTGATCCCGTAGATCACAGTGTGAACGTTACTGGCTAGGTCAGAACCAGATGCTCCAGGGGCCACCAGTTCCTGCACAAGAGAGAATCCATAAATACTTGGGGGAGACACAGGTACATTGGGTTTAAAGGGTTATACATTTTCATTTCCCATGTTGCCCAAATCCATGAAAAAATCTCAAGTAAAACAAGGAGGGCCTCAGAGAGGAGAATCAGGCCCCAGGAAAGATGGGAAAGAACTCACATTAAAGTAAGAGATTATGTCATACTCCGAGGTCTCTTCAAAAGCGGGGGAGTAGTTAAGAGTTTCTGGATGAAGGTTCAGTCCCTTCTTCTCTTCAATGAACTCTGAAACCAAGATGGGAGAGAATCAGAGCTGGCTCCTCCTTCCACTGGCCACCCTCATTGGCCCACCATCTGGATGACCCACTTAGGGTGGCCAACCATCTTGATTTCCCTGTAACTCAAGGGTTTTCCAGGACATGAGACTTTCAGTGCTAAACCCAGGAACCCCAAGATGAACTGGTCACCCTCATCACTTCACTTCCCAATTTCTGGACAAAGGCAACCAAAAGAGGAAGCAGAGGAGATCAGAAGTGCTTTTACAGTGTTTCCAGGAGGGAGAGAATATCTCAAAGTCTGCAGTTCATACCCAACCAGCGCTTAGGTCCCTCCCCAATACCCTGAGTGGACAGTATCAGTGGGAACCCGAGAAGACAAATCAGCAGGGTTTAGGGACACAGAGCATGGAGTACAGCCTGGAAAAAGACAGAGAAAGGCTTCTCCAGGAGTAATGTATCTAGACTGAGGTGGGGAGTAGAGAGAAGTCTCTGGAGTTGATCCAATGGAGAGAACAGGGATGGATTGGGGGCTCTGACAGGGATGGGCTGAATGGACGGTGCTGGTTTGTGGACCTCAGAGTTGGAGGCCATGGCCTCCCAGTCAGGGGAGCAGAGTCAGCAGTGTGTGACCTGTGTCAGCAGGAGGGATACACTAGTAAGTCCCTCTGGGGGGAAGGAGAAGGGCAGGCACTGGAGAAGGAACTAGGAGAACCCTGGCCTTAGGAGAGAAGTTAAGAACTCAGGTATTCTCTCCACTCCAGAACTAAGGAGTACAGATGGATGGTGCTGTCCTTTAGGGCAGAGATGATGGCTTCTTCATTTCTGCATCCTTAGTGCCTAGCACCAAGCTTGGCACACAATCCAACATACTGTTGAATGAATGAGGGAGAAAATGCATAATTGAGGGTGAAGACAAAAATAGTTTATGCTGTACCTTTTCTTCTTTCTCTTCGTATGATGAAAATAATTAGCACCAGTGCAATGAAACAGAGCAGGATGAGTGACAACAGGAGTTTGAGGATCACAGAGGTAGCCAGGCCACCAGCAGCACCTTTAAAGAGAGAATAGGTGGAGGCACAGGGCAAGGAGAAGAGTCAGCTAGGGAAAATGACCCAACTTTTGGAGCAATTGTAACCTTCCTCCCAGTCTGATGACTTCCCCAGGGCTTCCAGTTTTCAGAAAGGGCTTGTTCCCATGGGGGACCAGGAGCTGAAGAAGATATAGGTCCTAAGACCAGTGGCTCCTGGAGAGAGAAGAGAGACAGTCACCTTCACAGAGGTTCCAGGCAAAGATGGGATTTGAGGAATTGCTGCTGATGGGGTTTCTGGCCATGCAGATGAAGGTCATGTCCCTTTTCTCCTGCCTCCAGGATATGGGGAGGATGGAGCCACTATGAGACTCATTGGTCGCCTGTCCCAGGGACTTCCAGCTGTAAGTTACATCCTCTCCTCCCTGTTCCATGGAACATGTCAGATTGGTTACACATGTGCCATTCTTATTGTTCTGCAGACCTATGATGACTTTGGGCTTTGACAGGTGCTCTGTAAAAGAGAAATAGACAACCAAGTGTGGAAACTATGCCCATAGCCCTCCTTTTTTCTGCATTATTCTTGTAAACCTTGGACCTGAATCTCCCTGGTGTGCTACAGAGTGGAGAGGAAACAGTAGTTCAGAGCAGAATTCTCATTCTTATCTGGGGAAGAGAACTATCTAGGTCAGATTGCCCACAGCCATAAAACAACAACAATCGTAATAGAAATATTTACAGTGCAACAAGAATGAGCTGCCATTTACTAAGCACAGACATATGGCAAGCACTGTGTTAAAAGCATTTTAGATGTTCATTAGTTTTATCTTTTTTGGAGGCTCCCTATTCCCCTGTCCTCAGGCTTCCTTGAAGAGACTCACTTTACTCTCTAGGAGAGAACAAAGGTATTGGAGCAACACTTCTGGTTCCCCTCTCTACCTTGTGCTCATTCTTTCAGAGGATGAGCAATTGTTTCATTGCTGAGATGGTGAGTCTGACATCCCTCAACTACATTTCTCTATTTACATGTTTGAGCTGTTATGATTGTTGTGTAAATGTGGTTTGCTCTCCCCCCACCCCCCCACCCCACTAGTTTGCCTGCAGAATGCATGTCTTCCATTCTTTTCAACTATATCTATATGGAGGACACATCTGGATTAAGGTGCATGGTCTACCTCCTACAAGCAAACCTGCAGGCCCATCTCCTGGTGTCCCTGATATTGCAGCTCAGTGAGAGAGGCAGCTATTCTTGTAGCTGGTTGAGTAATTGTTTCATAAGTTCATTTTCCCTGAATAGGCACCAAAGTCTAGACTTGGGAGAAAGTATTTTTATTATCCAGCTTTACCAGAAAAAACAAAGCTGATATTTTTATCTTCCTTTCTAATTCTTGTGTCTATTTCTCATTTGGTTAGAATATTCAGGGTAAGAGGTGTGATTGATAGTTATACCTGATAATCTTTCTAAGATAGGTATCACTTTACTCCCCATTACAGATATGGAAATGAAGTTTCAAAGAGATCAAGTAACTTGTCTAAGGCCATGTAACTAGTAAGTAGAGAAGCCAACATTTGACCTGCGTGATTGTCACTTCTCATAACGCCTATCTGCTGCACCACAATCCTTCTTACAGAATCTCTAAGAGGGGACTTCAAGGGTTGACTGTATCTACTTCATCCATGCACGAGTTCCCTCTTCCACTTTATTGCCAAGGGTTTATCCAGCCTTTGTTTGAACAGCTCCAATATCAGGGAGTTCACCATTTTAAGAAGGCAGTCATCCACCTTTGGAACTGATTCTGCTCACCATAGACACGCAGCTCATACTCCTGGGTGAGGGGATCCTGGAGGGTTGAGCTGTGTATCTCCACACGGTAGACACCTGAGTCATTCTTCTTCAGTTTGCTGAGCCTCAGGGAGTAGCCTTCATGTGGGAAATTCACCCTTTCCTTGTTACGATGTTGGGTCACTATGATAACGGCTTTTTTGTCTGCCAACTTTGGCTGTATGGTGACGAGAGTGGTTGTGTTGAAGACCCAGATAATGCTGTCAATTGGATCTACTGAGAGATTCAGTGGGAAAGTCACAGACCCACCAAGGGCACCAACTAGCTTCTTCAGTACTCCAGAGGCTGCTGGCCCTGCAGAAACAGAGAACCATGAAATAAACCTGAGTTCCTGCCCTTGCCACCAATTACTCACTCCCTTTAGGTCCCGGAAAGGTCCCAAGAAACCCTCTCAGTCTAACCCAACCAGTCCTGGGAAACCCTTTGGAACCTCACTCACACAAAGGCACTGAGGTCAGAACTCTCTGCCTGAAAGGGGTGACTACAGGCGAACCCACCCCATTCCCAGAGATCTCTGGCTGAAAAGACCAAGCTCTGAGGTAGACCATGACGTCGGCTGCATCCTTGACAAGTTCCTGTGGGGTGACAAGTGGGAAGGTTACTGTCCAAGCTCCATTTAGGACTCCCAGATTGCTCCTGGGAGAGCTGATTGTGTTGCAGATGAAGAAGGTAGCAGTCTATCTGAGCTGGGGCAGAAGTTCTCAAGCACAAACCAGGGCACCGGGAGGCAAGCTCTAAGTTTTTTTTTTTTTTTTTTTTTTTAGAAATTTCATGTAATGTCTGAAACATTTATATTAACATATTTCCATACATATTTCCATACAAATACAAATATAAGATTTTTAGAAATTTCATGTAATGTCTGAAACATTTATATTAACATATTTCCATACAAATAACCCAATGAAAGTTTAGTATTAGTCGTTTTGTTTGTTTTTTTATACTGCAAGTTCTTATTAGGCATCAGTTTCATACACATCAGTGTATACATGTCAATCCCAATTGCCCAATCCAGCACACCAAGCTCTAAGTTTTTAAAGATAGTGGTAGCTTAGAAGTTTGAGGATGATTTATCTTTCTATTTTATGGTAGATGGGAGTGAATTCAAGATCATCCCCAAATGAGGTTCTCATTCACTTGAATTCCAATATCCTTCCTTGAGTGGAAAGGAAAAGGGTGAGTGACTGGGAGCTCTGGAATATGCCCAGGCTACCTGTGATGTTTACCCTGAGCTATCAGGAATTGTAGTAGGGCTTTACTGCTCCCTGCCTCCCAAATTTCTGTTTCACTGCAATCTTAATTCACCTCAGAAAGCATGACTTGCAAACAACCATCACTGATTTTGTGGCTCCAGGTGAAAAACAGTTAAGAATGTCTGCTGGAAAAGCTTCCAGAAGTGGTCAACTGAGCAGCAACCTAATAAATAGCTCATGGGCCAAACCTGGCCTGCCCCCTGTTTTTGAAAATAAAGTTTTATTGGAACACAGCCATGTTCTTTCCATTGCACATTGTCTATGGCTGCTTTTCCACTACTAAGGCTGAGTTGGATAGTTGTGACAGAGATCATACTGCCTGCAAAGCTTAAAATTTTAGTATTTGGCCCTTTACAGCAAAAGTTTGTTAACTGGATTTGATTAAAAAAAAACAAACCTGAGATTCAAAAAAACCTAAGTAACTTTTCCAAGGGCACAAAGCTAGCAGCTGATAATTTGAGGATTTAACCCAGTGTCACTGCAGCCCTGGAGCCTGGACTCTTTCCACTATGGCTCAATTTGAGGGTCCCTTGGCATTTGTGCCAGCTCCAGCCCTTTCCATTAGTCCCCTTCTTCAGTTCCCTCAAGGGCTCAGGTGTCAAATCTGAAGCCTTGGGGTCTCATGGAATCCCGATTTACCATTCAAGTCCTTTGGTGACCTTCCTTCAAGTACAAGCTGCTCTACCAGTGCCCCCAGATTAAGGGAATCTGGTGCTACCAAATGTTGACCTAGCCCCTTGATAACAGGTCTTGGATCTTGACCAAATTTTTTGCTAAATTTATCTCTAAAAGTACTGGTTTCTCTTCCTGAGTAAATTCCTTTTAGGAGCTGATTCCTGTTTTCAAACATTTGTCCCCTATCATTTATATATATGCATATATACTTTGGATCACTCAAGCCTTTATCAAGTCATCCTGTTAAGTAAGCTGAGTTTCCAAAAAGCTGCCCTCCCTGCTTTTCTAATACTAAGGGAGGATGGTTTCTCATTACTCTCTCTTTGATCATCTCATGGGGTGTCAAAACATTTCCAGTAAATGTTATAGACAAAACCAGTTTTATTTGAATTTTTGATTTATCAATTAATGTATTCATTCTTTTACTTCAACCATGAGATGGAAGGGGTGAATATTTTGCAGTCAAATAAAGATTGGATATCACTTGCCCACAAGTAGGTGCAATTCTTGGATTAGGGCATCTTTGAGTATTTTAATTTGCATGTGAGGTTTGGGGGACATGTATATGTCAAGGAGGTGACAAAATTGTAAGGATGTGGCTTTAGTGTTTTAGCATGTGTGCATGCACTTAAGCCATGAATAATTAATTGTTCTTTTCACATCTTTGTAAACATGGTGCTATCTTCCTAGGGTACATTTTAAGAAATGTTAATTGTGTGGAGATATAAGAAAATATCTCCAAATGCATTGTTCCTTGTTAGAGTGAAACTGGAGGACAATACAGTGCAAATTGCCAACATGAACCTAGATGGAGGATATTGTTCTATCTTTATTGTATCTTCAGGGTGAGGAGAAGAGTCATAAAAGAAGAAAGTAGTTCCATGCCATTCCCTAAATGTGAGCTCAGACGTTAGGGGGCTGGGTTGGTTAAGTCCTAACCAGTTTTGTTTCCTCTTCCCAGTTGACTGTGAAAGGGGATCCAGAAACAAGACACTTCTCTTCTCAGCTTCTAAGACTGAACTGAAGCTCCCCTTTCTCTGATGGCTTCTCCACCTGTGGTGTGTGACCCTATAGGGTTTTACCATGTCTAGGTAGGTCATGCTCTGCTCATTCAGTCATTCCTTCCTTTAACAAGAATTTGTTTGGTTCCATACTTGTGCCTGGCACTCTGTAGGAGCTGAGGGTATAACTGGGGAGCAAGATAGTCATGATCCTTGCACTCATGGAGTTGGGAGAGAGTCATTAAATAAGTAACAACATGTGCTGTGAAAGGGGAAATGACAGTACTTAGGGAACACATGATGGGGGTGGGGGATGTAACATGACCTGTGTGATCAGAAGGCCCTAGAGAATGAGTAGCTACTAGCACCTATCTACAAGGCCAGGGAGGATTGGGCCCCATGAGACTCATCTACCCTCCCACCTGGATTAATGTGGTGAATGTTGTAACTTGCCTCCTCTGTATCCATTTCACTCCTTCCTCATTTTTTAGCAGCCATATGGTTTGGTAACTCAACTCAAGTGGTAGCCTTCCTCTGCATAATAATTAGTTCAGGGGTATCACATGTCCCAGGTTGATTGTATCTGAGAGAAGCCCAGGGCTTTTGTTCCTAGGCCAGCAAAAGTTGATGCTGTGGGAAGATATGAAGCCTTGGACTGCCACCCACTTACTACCACCAGACAAGCAGTCAGGGCTCCTCCTTCAGCTTATCCCCAGTTTATGTCCTAACTCACGCTTTTATTGGTGTTTTATCCTTTTCTGTGTCCATCTAAACCTTATTTAAGACCCATAAATCCTAGTTCAAAGCCCTTCCCTGAGGAAGTCTTCAACTCTTTCTCACACCTACCCTCTGAAATTCCACCATGAATGTCACTTCATTTTCCACTTTATATTCCCCATGAGGAGCTATTCCCCTGGGTGGTGACTGGACATACCATTTTGCTGTGAGTCAGCGGATCATTGATCTACAGGCATTAGGTTCCAGATCACCTGGTGATGGGGTCTGGAGTCTCATCCAGGGACGGGTGGAGATGACCTCTTCTCCCAGGCAACATGCAGCAGTGTAAAAACGTTAGAGGTCTGGCCTAACTGGGGGTCAGGAGACCTGGGTTCCATTCTGGTTCCTCTGTAATAATAACTCCAGCAATGAATACTTGGTTTAATGGGTATTCTCGTTCTTGATCCTCAAGTCAACTCCATGTGATAAACGTTAAGCTGCACTTTATAGATGAAGACATTGGGGCTCCAAGATGCTGAGTGACTTTCCCAAGGCCCCAAACTGGAAAGTGGCAGATGTGACATGAGAAGCTAGTGCGTTCCCCCATCTCCTCTAGAGGCCTGCATTCTTTCCGCTGCTACCTCCCACTACCACTTTGAATTTCAGTGTTCTCACCTCTCATAGGAGAAAAAGAATAACCTTTATTCACCAGGATTTAGGGAAGGATGAAGGGTCAATACAGATGTGAAAATATTTTGAGAAGTACAGAGCAGTCTGAGACACGGTGGGAGGCAAGAGGGAACGACAGGCAGTAGTGCTATAAGGGACAGGCTTTGAGAAAGCTTCCCACTTTTTGGTCTCATTTCTGCAAGAATAGCTAAAAGTGAGATTTCCCAAAACTTCTTTGGATGGCTTCTCAGTAAGGTAAGCTTCTTAGAAGGTGGTCTGGACCCTAACACCTATACATCAGTCACTGGCTAATTCACAGCAAAAGATAAGTCCAATCACCACGCAGGGAGATAATTCCTATGGCAAACATCCCCACCAACCTACTTTTGGAGGTTGAGGGAGCTGGGACAGGAGACCCTTTGCTTTCTGCCCTGGCCAAGTCTCAGGTATTTTTGGCACCAGGAGATTCAGCCCTAAGATGCTCTTCATAACAAGAACGGACAACAGCTCTTCCCTTTTGCCACCTGCCTTTCCTTTTGGCTGTCACCTCCTCCCCTTAACCTGTTCCCCCAAGGCTCATGTGTTGAGTGGAGGGAGGGAGCCAAATTAGGAGGAAGGGACACCATCAGTACAGCCAGAATCAAGGGATGGTGACCTAGGAGGAAGACCTCGGCATAGCGGAGTGTGTAAAGCCCACCTCCTGCTTGCCAGCCCAGTCCCCGAGCACCTCTTCCAGTACTGGGTGCCTCTATCAGAATGCACCAGCGTGTCATGCCACCCTCACCATGGAAACCAAGGACCAGAGCATCTCAAAGCTAGGAGGAATTTTAGGGACTACTTAGTCCAATCCTATTTTATAGATGAAGAGCCTGGTGCTCTGAAGGTTATAGTGATGTGTGCCAAGTGAGTGGAAGGTCAGGATTAGTAACAAGGGCTCCTAAGGCAGGGTTTCCCAAGCTGTGCCCCTGCTACCTTTGAGGTCTGTGGCAGTGCCTTAGTGTATTTCTTGGGAGCTTAGATGGAGGTCAAGGGGGTAAGGGATGGAGTGGAGGCTATGGAACTCCCCCCTCCATCAGGGAGGCTTCAATTCTATGCATCAGAGTTGTTTGTTTCTGTGTAAGTTTTCTTTTTATAAAAGGAAACCACTGCTTAAAAAAGAAAAAAACGACTTTGGAAATTACTGCTCTTTACCCAAATTCCCCTTAATTAATGTACTTGGAAAGGGCATTCACAATCAGTACCATGTAAGATGTACATAGAACAGAGGCTGGCAAGCCTCCCAATTCACCAACTACCTTTTCCAACACTCCAGTTCTAACCTGCAACATTCATATTCAAGTTTCCTACTGTTCTGCCCCTCACTCATCTCCGAAACCGCTCCCTCTTGTTGTCTTTTCTGGTCTTTTCAACACCTCCCCAATACCTCCTCACCCACTTTTTCTGATTTCCTTTATAAACTGTCTCCTCAACCCTACGTATCCTATAATCATCATAAATTGTGCCATTTTCCAGATGAGAATACTGAGGCGGGCAAGAGTTCTTCCTTGGTTCCCTCTGAATTTGGCACAGGGTTTATTTTTGTTTGGTGCAGACTTCACATCCTGGAAATGGAGTTCCCTACACTTCTTGGGCATTTCCAGTGCATACCTTGGCCTCATGTACTGGGAGAGGGAAGGAATCTCTGGGGAAGATTCATCTCAATACACATTTATTGAGCAACTTACTTTTCTGAGGGTAATACAATATTAGAGCCGTTAGTCTGGTGTGATGAAATGAGCACTAGCTTTGGAAACTCAGTCTCTGTTCTACCTCTTAATAGCTGTGTAATCTTGCCTAAGACACTTGACCTCTCAGAGCCTATTTTGGGGATAATAATATCTATCTTATAGACTTGTGAGGAGATTGTATGAAAAATGCCTTGGACGTAACAGGAGCTTAATAAATGGTGATTATTATTATATTGTTTTGCATTTGATATCTTATTTAAAACATCACAATAATTTGCAAGTTAAGTTTCATTTTCTGTTACATACTTGTAAAGACCGAGGTTCAAAGGCTAAGAAACTTATCCACAATAATATAGCTACTAAGTCAAACCCAGGAGTTCTTCTCCAGGGCCAGCACTCTGCTTTCACAGTCCTGCCCACTGGAGGCTCTACGACAATCTCAAGATTGTCTTTCAGTCACGGAAGGTATATCACAGCCTCCTGGAGCAGGGTGCACACTTGCAACTTGCACCTTGCTGCCCCAGGTCATGTTTCAGGTGGGCACCTGGGTTTGAAAAGTCCTGCCATTGTCCTCCCCCATTTCACCATCCCCAAGTTCCACTTCTGATCACCATTTCCGTTCAGGGAGTGGTTTTTAAAGTAAGGGTCAGTTCCAGGACCAGGTGCTTCCTAAAATTGCAAACTTTTAACGAACTCACAGAGGGTGAGAGTCTGTTGATGCTGAACAGTTCAAGAGGCCAGGTTGCAGGGAGGAAAGGATTGGGAGCCCTGACTTACTATGAGGGCTTGGGCAGGTCTCTTCTGGCAGGCCTGGGGCACACATAAATGAACCAGCCACACCAAATCCTCAGAGGGAGACCTCATGGTGGTTCTCCATGAGTTTGATGACCAGAGAGATATTCCTAACTTATGGGGTTCCTGGTCCTTTCTGAGAGCCCTGAAGATAGTAACATCTTGAAAGACTAGAATACCTGTGACAGGCATAGAAAAGTCCTCAGTCCTTCATGGCATTAAATATAAAGTGCCTACCTATGAGTTGGTTTTCTAAGTAGAGACTGATTGGGTTACTTGGGTTAAGAAAGAAAATTCAAATGTTCTCTGCCATCAGTATGATTGTTAAATGCATAATAATTTAAAATATTTTTCTAAATAATACATATTTATATTTACATAAATATAAAACATAGAAGTATATGTATAAATGTTATAAATATATTTAAATTAAACTATTTTAAATATATATTTCTAAGTAAATAAATATACACCTGTACCATCTCATTTTGTTTTAAAAATTACCCTCAAAATGAGGGAGGGCTGAGGTCCGAGGAAGATGACATTCTTCATCTATTTCATGGCAGAATCCAGATTAGGACACAGGTTTTTCTGATACCCAACACCACTTCTTTCAGCCCTCCCTTCCCTGGGACAGTCAGAAGGACAGTCAACTCCCAAAGTCATTCCTTCTCCTCTCCCTCCAGTCTCTTCCTGCCCTCTGTGAGCCAGAGACCACAGGATATAAAAAGCAATATTAGAAGAGGGAGCAGAGCCTCCTAAGTTGAGCCAGAGGCCCAGAGTGGAGCCAGGAGTCTGGAGCTACATGCAGGGTGAGGTAGGCAGTCAGTAAAACAGGAGGATCTTGCTGGACTCACCTGTGAGCTGGCAGAGGAGAAAGATGAAGGCGAAGCATGCTGGGGAAGCAAGCATATTGCTCTTTGGATATCAGTCACTAAAATGAACCCACTTCCCTCTTGTAGTCACCCTCTTATATCTCTTCCCCTGCTGGGATTTTAAGTAGGTGGGGTCATGAGATTGAGAATGAGTCATCTCAATTTTCTCCATATGGCCAGCTTTTTCTGTTATACCATGTGACCTTTCAGAGGTTCAGAATAGAGAACATGGAAGGAAATAGAAGGTTATACGGAGAACAAAAAGGTGGCACTGGGGATAATAATAATATCTATTGAGCTTTGTTAAGTACCAGGAGTACCTGCATTTTTTAATTTATTCTTCATAGCAGCCCTGTGAGTGAAATACTACCATAATGCCTAGTTTACAGATGAGAAAATGAAGGCTTAGAGTATAGTACAGCAAAATTAAGAAGTTCTTTTAATCAAAAGAAACCATTATAATAGTAAAAAGGCAAGCCATGTAGTGGGAGAACATATACATAATACATTTAATCCACAAGAGCCTTATATCCATAATATATGGTTGTCCAATTGTTCCAGCACCATTTGTTGAAAAGACTGTCCTTTCTATATTGAATTGCTTTTAATTTTAAAATTAATTTTTATTGGAGTATAGTTGCTTTACAATGTTGTGTTAGTTCCTACTGTACAGCAAAATGAATCAGCTATACATATACATATATTCCCTCTTTTTTGGATTTCCTTCCCATTTAGGTTACCACAGTGCATTAAGTAGAGTTCCCTGTGCTATACAGTATGTTTTCATTAGTTGTCTATTTTGAATTGCTTTTATACCTCTGTCAAAACGCAGTTGATCATACTTGTGTGGGTATATTCTGGGCTACCTAGTCTGTTCCATTGATTTATATAATGTAATTATTGATATATTATGGCTTAAGTCTGCCATTTTATTGTTTGTTTTCTTCTTGTTTCTTCTGTTTTTTTATTCCTCCGTTTTACTTTCCTGGGCATTCTGTAGGTTACTTGAATATTTTTTAAATAATTCCATTTTGATTTATCTATAGTGTATCTTGAGTGTATCTCTTTGAATAGATTTTTAAATGGCTGCTCAAGGCATTACATTAAACATACGTAACTTATGGTTTACTGATGTTGGCTTTTTACCAGTTCAACTAGCATGTAGAAACATTACCCTTGCAAGATTCCTTTACCATCACTCCTTAATAACTTATCAACTATATCCTCTCCACATATTGAGAACCATATCAGGTAATGTTATAATTTTTGCTTCAATTGTCAAATATAACTTAGAAAACTCAAGAGGAGAAGGATAGGGAATTCCCTGGTGGTCCAGTGGTTAGGACTCAGTACTTTCACTTCCAGGGCCTGGGTTCAATCCCTGGTGGGGGAACTAAAATCCTGCAAGCCGCCTGGTGCAGCCAATAAAAAGAAAGAAATGAGGAGAAGGATAGTCCATGATATTTAACCCATATTTTTACTCTTTCCATTGCTCTTTCTTTATTCCTGATGTTCCAAGTTTCCTTCTTTTTTCTTTCTGTTTCAAGATATTCCTTTAGCCATTCTTTTAGGGTAGGTCTGCTGGTGACAAATACTTTTAGTTTTCCTTCACAATGAGGATGTTTTGATTTCACCTTCATTTCCTAGGTATAGAATTCTATTTTTTTTTCACAAATAAGATCTTTTATTTATCACCATTAGAAGTCTGATTTTTAGGGCTTCCCTGGTGGCGCAGTGGTTGAGAATCTGCCTGCTAATGCAGGGGACACGGGTTCGAGCCCTGGTCTGGGAGGATCCCACATGCCGCGGAGCAACTGGGCCCGTGAGCCACAACTGCTGAGCCTGCGCGTCTGGAGCCTGTGCTCTGCAACAGGAGAGGCCCGCGCACCGCGATGAAGAGTGGCCCCCGCTTGCCGCAACTAGAGAAAGCCCTCGCGCAGAAACGAAGACCCAACACAGCCAAAAATAAATAAATAAATAAATAAATTAAAAAAAAAAAAAAAAAAAAAAAAGAAGTCTGATTTTTAAATAGATTCTTGGACTGGTGGCTCGTATCCATCAGTTCATTCAACTTTAGCACCTGCTGCATTCCCAGTAGCTTTTCCAGAACTACTACCTTCACTATGTAGCTCCATGAGTTTTCCCAATTCAAACTTGGGTTTCTTCAGCATTTTTACTTTTCTAACAAAGACATCATGGAGTGGATAAATAGATTGGAAGGCCTTTTCTGTCTTTCCCAATGCTGCCTGGAATGAATTTATTTACCCTCTTTCAAGTCAATTGTCTGCACCTCTTGGGTCATGATTTTCATCATCTTCTTGCGGATCTGGAGGAGGACCTTCTGGTATTGGGCATAAGAGGTCTTCCGAATCTGATTGTTGTGTTTTTTAGTAAAACCCATACAGAATAGACGAAGCAAATAACCATAGGTAGTCTTGACATCAATGTGAGCTTCAATCATGGTCTGCCATTTTTTGACCATGGAGCACATTTTGTCATGGGTAAGATCCATGCCATGGAAATTAGTCAGGCAGTTTTTGTCCTGAACATCCTCAGTAATTAGCATGAATTTTCTAAATGCAACTTCATCATTCTGCAGATCAGCAAAGCTCACTTCAAAAATATGACCCTTGAGGCCATCAGATGCGATTTTCCTTGCTTGAGTTCTCATGACTAGTGTTTTCCCAATATTTCTTATATTGAACATAGCTGGTGCTTTCACATCATACCAATCTTTCTTAGAAAATGGGTCAACCACTTTCTTCTTGGCTCCCTTTTTACCACCCTTTGTAAGGCGCTTGTTCTTGCTGACCCTGGGTATAGAATTCTAGATTGACAGTTCTTTTCTTTCAGCACTTGAAAAATGTTATGCTACTCCTCTTACCCGCATTGGTTTCTGATGAGAAATCAGCAGTCATTTAAATTGTTTTCTCCTGTAGTTAATATGTTGTTTCTCTCTGTTATGAAGATATTTTTTCTTTTTTGTTAGTTTTCAGCTGGATGATTATTATGTGTCTTGGTATATATTTCTTTGAGTTTCTTTGGGGTTCATTCAGTTTCTTGAATCTGTAGATTTATGTTTTTGCCAAGTTTGGAGAAATTTCAATACTTTTTGAATAGTTTTTCTCTTTTTAGCCCAGCATTCTTATTTTTTCTCCTCTCATTCTGAGACTTTGATAACAAGAATGTTAGATTTTCTATTATTGCCCCCATAGAGCTCTGAGTCTCTGTTAATTTTTTTCAGTCTATTTTCTTTCTGTTGTTCAGATTGGGCATTTTCTATTTTCTATCTTCAAGTACACTGATTCTTTCCTTTATAATCTCCGTTTTGCTATTAAGCCCATCAAGTGACTTTTAAATTTCATTTACTGCATTATTCACTTCTAAAACTTCCCTTTGTTCCTTCTTCATATATTCTGTTCTCTTGTTGAGACTTTCTAGTGGTTTTGTCTTTTTTCATTTCCAGGGTTTTATAATTACTTGTTGAAGTATTTTTATGATGGCTGCTTTAAAATCCTTGCCAGATAATTCCAACATCTGTCATCTTGGTTTTGATTCCTATTGATTGCCTTTTCTTCATTCAAGTTGATATTTTCCTGGTTTTTGGTATGATGAGTGATTTTTGACACTGTGATGGTGGGGTAGGTGATGTTTTTACCACTGGGTGGTTGTGAAAATCCAAATTCTCCCTTGTCCTTGCTCAATAACACCCCAAGCAAGAGAGGGAAGTACTGCCTCATTACTTCAGGGTGGGAATGGAAGTTCAGTCTTCCCACTCAGCCTCTTCTGATGTCACCCCAGTTGGGAAGAGGAGGGATTCCTCCTTACTGCCAAGAGAGATGGAGGTCTAGGCCTTCCTCTTGGCCTTGCTGATGGTGTGGGGTCCCACATTTTTCCAATGGCATTTGGCCAGAATAAGGTGATTATTGCCTAAAGGCTTCTGTCTTGCTAGGCCATCTCTTTTCTCATCCTTTGCCAAGAGAGAGAAGAGTTCTCTTGGGATTGGCATTTCTGGGTTACAGACTTGTTTAACACACAGCCCAAGATATATACATGACAAAAAGGAAACCCAGGGAACTAACCACGATGTCATTCCTTGGATCTTGAGGTCCCTAACCAGCACTTCTTCTTTCCACCTTTTAGAATCTTCTTGTGTTTGTGTTTTATATATAATGTCCAGGGTTTTTATCTGTTCTTGGAAAAGTAGAGAGAAGTGTGCCCACTTCATCTTCTCTGTAATGAGTTGTCTGATCATGTGTTTTTATAGCCTTTCTAATATATCTATCTATCTATCTTTCTCTCATTGAAATAATGGTGGAATCTTTAAAAATGACTCCTTGTTAATTGGTAAGATCTCAGAAGATTTAATAAAAACTTGGTAAAATTCAGTACTCACTCATAATTGCAAAAATTTGTAGAAAACTACAGCAAACATCATATTTAGGTAGTGAGCCTTTAGAAGCAATACTATCAAAGTCAGGAATAAGGCAAGAATTTCTCCAGTTACTGCTACTATTTATTAATTAACTGGTGTCTTGGCCAAAGCAATGAGACAAGAAAATAAAAATGTATGTGGATTAGAAAAGGAGACACAAATTATATTTTTAGATCACATTACTGCTGATGTAGAAAATCCAAAGGAATATGAAGGCAAATTATGAGAACAAATAAAGGAGTGAACAGGACTCCAGCAAACAACCGTATCGTATGCGAGATATTTTTCTAACTTGACTCACAGGTTAACACTTGTTTACTAATCTTGACATAGTTCAAGATTACCTCCTAGTAAGTCCTCAGTAAACATTAGCTATTATTTTAATTATAATTCATTTAAAATAGCTTCTAATCAGTTATAAAGAGCCAGGCCTTGGGCTGTAAGCATAAACAGATGAAGTCCCAGTCTTTTTTTTTTTTAAGTCTTTATTGAATTTTTTACAATATTGCTTATGTTTTTATGTTTTGGTTTTTTGGCCGGGAGGCATATGGAATCTTAGCTCCCTGACCAGGGATCGAACCCACACCCCCTGCATTGGAAGGCAAAGTCTTAACCACTGGACCGCCAGGGAAGTCCCCTAGTCCCAGTCTTTACGTGAGGAATGCTGGTGAGCCATATGCCTGCTGTGCGTCTCCACTTGCCCTCTGCCCTCTGCATTGATGTTCCAGCTCCCTCCCCACTGCAGAAAAGCCACCTGACCCCTTCAGGTAGACCACAGCACTCCTAACTGATACCTCATCTCTGATTCCCTGACTCTTTGCTGCTATCTGCTGGCACAGATATGTGTGCCATGTGCCAGGCTTAGGTAAGAGGGATGGGAGAGGTAGGTGGGAGACTGAGGGTGTGTGTAAGTTGACAAACATGGAGATGTCTGCTATGTCTAGTCTCTGTTTTCACAGAGCTCATGCCACCAATTGTAAATTCTGACATTATAATCATATACAGTAGTCCCTTGGTATCCATGGGAGATTGAGTCTAGGACTGCCCACTCCATACCAAAATACCCTGGATGCTCAAGTCCTTTACAATCACCCTCTGTATCTGTGGGTTCTAGAAACATGGATATGGAAGGCTGACTGTAATGTAAATCTTTTTCAAAAAAAGGAGGAGGGGATTTGGTAGAAAGCTCAACATATTTCAGTTACTTAGCAGCTGTGCAAATTAGTATAAACAGATTTACAAATCACTTTGGGAGACATTTTGTGGAAATTTAGGGTGATTTTTATATAAAATACTATATTTTGATGTAAAGAAGGTAGACTGTGTTAGCACATTAAGATGAAAATCACATCAAATTGATACTAAGACTAGAAAGCACACTGGAAGAACTTGCTACCATGTGCCCCTGACAAGCTGTGACCAGCTCTGATCTCATGTAAGTAGTCAGTATTGACTCCACAGCTAAATTGGGCAAATGAATGCAGTTACAGTTAGTAAAAACTCACAAAAGAACACACAGGTATTGTGATTAGCAAGTGTATAGAAAAATTCAGTGTTAGAAGAGACAGGAGTAGAATGAGCAAGATGGTGGTGTAGGATTTTTTAGTGCCTGTCCCCTCCTAGAAACATCAATTTGAACAACTCCAGTGGCTCCAGGCAGCTTCTGTGACAACAGGCTCCTGGTGGACTCCAGTGAACCCAGCCTCCTGGACCACCCCAGAGCAAGGCAGCTCCCTTAGCTCATGACTACTGTGGCCCCAGCTCCCAAACAGCTCCCATGAATCTAAGCTCCTATGAACCCAGACTCCAGCTGGGCCCATGCTACCACACCCCAAGCTGCCAGCCTGCCCCAGTGCCAGGCTGGCCCCTGCAGACCTAGACTTTAGATAATTTCTTACAGACCCAGGCTCCTGGTCTGCCCCAGTGCCAGATGACTTCTCTCAGACCCAACCTTCAGGCCAGCAGCTGTGGCCTCAGGCTCCAGGATCACCCTAGGTCCAGGCCAATCCCCATGTCCCCAGCCTCCAGGCTGGCTCCCACAAAACCAGGTTCCTGGCCCAACCCAGCACCTGGCTGGTCCCTTTAGACCCAGATGTCAGGCTCATCTCACTGGTACCTGGAGCCTTGGTTGACCCCTGTGGTCCTAGAAGACAGGTCTTCCCATTTGGACACAGATCCCAGGCTCCCCACCACAGACTTATGCATCAGACCCACCCAAGTGAACCCAGGCTCCAGGCCCAACCCATGGACCTAGGCACAAATGAACCCAAGCACCAGGCCTGCCAGTCTGCTGACCCAGGCACCATACTTGCCAGTCCAAGGACACAAGAAGCAAGCCCACTCAGGATCTCTGGATCTCTGGATGGGCTGACTGGTAAAGGGTTTTGCCTGCTGAAGCTAGTCTTTAAAGACTGGAAGAGGTGCCTACTTCCTCAAATGTGCAGACACCAATTCAAGGCCACAAGGATCATGAATAATCAAGGAAACATGACACCATCAAAGGAAACTAATAAAGCTCCAATGGCTGACCCTAAATAAATGGAGATTTATAAAGTATTTGACAAAGAATTCAGAATAATCTTCTTAAATTCAGTGAACTCTAAGAAAACACATATAGACAACTAAATAAAATTAGGAAAACAGTGCAGGAACAAAATGAAAAGTTCAACAAAGAAATAGAAACCATTAAAAAAAAAACACCAAAAAAAAAACCCAAAACAGAAATCCTATGTTGCAGAATACAGTAACTAAACTGAAAGAGTCCATAGAGAGCTTCAACAACAGACTCAACCAAATAGAAGAATTAGTGAACTAGAAGACAGGTCCTTTGAATCATTCTCTCAGAGAAGAAAAAACAATGAAAAAGAGCGAAGAAAGCCTATGTGAATTATGGGCTAACATTAAAATAAAAAATCTACATATGATTGGAGACCCAGAAGGAGAAGAGGAGGAAAAAGGGGCAGAAAGCTTACTTAAAGAAATAATGGCTGAGCAAGATCCTTTTTGACCCACCTCCTAGAGAAATGGAAATAAAAACAAAAATAAACAAATGGGACCTAATGAAACTTAAAAGCTTTTGCACAGCAAAGGAAACCATAAACAAGATGAAAAGACAACCCTCAGAATGGGAGAAAATGTTTGCAAATGAAGCAACTGACAAAGGATTAATCTCCAAAATTTACAAGCAGCTCATGTAGCTCAATGTCAAAAAAACAAACAACCCAATCCAAAAATGGGCAGAAGACCTAAATAGACATTTCTCCAAAGAAGATATACAGATTGCCAACAAACACATGAAAGAATGTTGAACATCACTAATCATTAGAGAAATGCAGATCAAGACTACAATGAGGTATCACCTGACACAGATCAGAATGGCCATCTTCAAAAAATCTGGAAACAATAAATGCTGGAGAGGGTGTGGAGAAAAGGGAACCCTCTTGCACTGTTGGTGGGAATGTAAATTGATACAGCCACTATGGAGAACAGTATGGAAGTTCCTTAAAAAACTAAAAATAGAACTACCATATGACCCAGCAATCCCACTACTGGGCATATACCCTGAGAAAACCATAATTCAAAGAGTCATGTACCCCAATGTTCATTGCAGCTCTATTTACAATAGCCAGGACATGGAAGCAACCTAAGTGTCGATCGACAGATGAATGGGTAAAGAAGATGTGGCACATATATACAATGGAATATTACTCGGCCATAAAAAGAAAAGAAATTGGGCTTCCCTGGTGGCGCAGTGGTTGGGAGTCTGCCTGCTAATGCAGGGGACGCGGGTTCGAGCCCTGGTCTGGGAAGATCCCACGTGCCGCGGAGCGGCTGGGCCCGTGAGCCACAATTGCTGAGCCTGCGCGTCTGGAGCCTGTGCTCCGCAACAGGAGAGGCTGCGATGGTGAGAGGCCCGCGCACCGTGATGGAGAGTGGCCCCCACTTGCCGCAGCTGGAGAAAGCCCTCGCACAGAAACGAAGACCCAACACAGCCATAAATAAATAAATAAATAAATTAAAAAAAAAAAAAAAAAAGAAAAGAAATTGAGTTATTTGTAGTGAGGTGGATGGACCTAGAGTCTGTCATACAGTGTGAAGGAAGTCAGAAAGAGAAAAACAAATACTGTATGCTAACACATATATATGGAATCTAAAAAAAAAAAAAAAAAAAAAAGGTTCTGGAGAACCTAGGAGCAAGACAGGAATAAAGACGCAGATGTACAGAATGGACTTGAGGACACGGGGAGGGGAGGGGGAAGGGTAAGCTGGGATGAAGTGAGATAGTGGCATGGACATATATACACTACCAAACATAAAATAGATAGCTAGTGGGAAGCAGCCACATAGCACAGGGAGATCAGTCTGTTGTGTTGTGTCCACCTAGAGGGGTGGGATAGGGAGGGTGGGAGGGAAACACAAGAAGGAGGAGTAATGGGGATATATGTATATGTATAGCTGATTCACTTTGTTATAAAGCAGAAACTAACACACCATTGTAAAGCAATTATACTCAAAGATGTTAAAAAAAAATAAGAAAGTTCTAAAAAAAAAAAAACAAAAAACAAACAAAAAGAAATAATGGCTGAGAATTTCCCAAATCTGGAAAAAGATTTTGACATCCAAGTTCATGGAGCTAATAAGTCATGGACATGTTGGTCATTTATATGTCTTCTTTGGGAAAAATGCCTATTCATGTCCTCTGTCCATTTTTAAATCATATTTCTTTCTATTGAGTTGCATGAGTTCCATATATATATATTTTATTGAAGTATAGTTGATTTACAATGTTGTGTTACTTTCTGCTGTAAAGCAAAGTGAATCAGTTATACATATACAGATATCTACTCTTTATTAGATTCTTTTCCCATGTAGGTCATCACATAGTATTGAGTAGAGTTCCCTGTGCTATACAGTGGGTCCTTATTAGTTATCTATTTTATATATAGTGGTGTGTATATGTCAATCCCAATTTCCCAATTTAACCCTCCCCCCTTTTCTCCCGGTAACCATAAGATTGTTTTCTACTTCTGTGACTCTATTTGTTTTGTAAATTAGTTCGTTTGTACCATTTTTTTAGATTCCACATATAAGCGATATCATATGATATTTGTTCTTCTCTGACTTACTTACTTCATACTTTATTCAGTATGACAATCTTTGGTCCATCCACGTTGCTGCAAGTGGAACGATTTCATTCTTTTTTAGGGCTGAGTAATATTCTATTGTATGTATGTACCACATCTTCTCTATCCTTTCCCCTGTCAATAATCATTTATGTTGCTTCCATATCTGGGCTATTGTAAATAGTGCTGCAATGAACATTGGGGTGCAGGTTGCATGAGTTTCTTATATATTTTAGATGTTAACCCTTTATCAGATGGTTTGCAAATACTTTCTCCAATTCAGTAGGTCACCTTTTCTATTGTTTCTTTTGCTGTGCAGAAACTTTTTAGTTTGAGGTAGCTCCACTTGTTTATTTTTGCTTTTGTTGTTTGTTCTATTGGTGTCATATTCAAAAAACCATTACCAACACCAGTGTCAAGGAGTTTTTCAGCTATGTTTTCTTCTAGGAGTATCACAGTTTTGGGTCTTACACTTAAATCTTTAATCCATTTTGATAGTTTTTGTGACTGGTATAAGATAGGGATCTAATTTCATTCTTTTGCATGTAAATAACCAGTTTTCCCAGCACCATTTATTGAAGACTATACTATTCCCATTGAGTATTCTTGGCGCCCTTGTCAAATATTAGTTGACTGTATATACATGTGTTTATTCCTGGACTCTCAATTCTGTTCCACTGGTCTATGTGTCTGTCTTTATGCCAGTACCACACTGTTTTGATTACTATAGCTTTGAAATAAAGTTTCAAATCAGAACATGTGATGCCTCCAGCCTTATTCTCCTTTCTCAGGATTGCTATGGCTACTTTTGGTCTTTTGTGGTTCCATATAAATTTTTCTATTTCTATGAAAAATGCCATTGGAATTTTGATAGAGTTTGTACTGAATCTATAGATGGCTTTGGGTAGTATGAATATTTTAACAATATTAAATCTTCCAATTCATGAACACAGGACATTTTTTCATTTATTTGTGTCTTCAATTTCTTTCATCAAAGCCTTGTGATTTTTTTAAAAAAGTATTTGTTTATTTATTTATTTTTATGGCTGTGTTGGGTCTTCATTTCTGTATGAGGGCTTTCTCTAGTTGTGGCAAGCGGGGGCCACTCTGCATCGCGGTGCGTGGGCCTCTCACTATCGTGGCCTCTCTTGTTGCGGAGCACAGGCTCCAGATGTGCAGGCTCAGTAATTGTGGTTCACGGGCCCAGCTGCTCCGCGGCACGTGGGATCTTCCCAGACCAGGGCTCGAACCCGTGTCCCCTGCATTGGCAGGCAGATTCTCAACCACTGCACTACCAGGGAAGCCCAAAGCCTTGTGGTTTTCAGTTTACAAAATTTTCAAATCCTTGGTTAAATTTATTCCTAAATAGTTTATTATGTTTGATGCTATTACAAATAAGATTGTTTTCTTTATTTTTCAGCTAGTTCATTGTTAATATATAAAAACAACTCATGATTTTCCCTTGACAAGCAAACCAAAAATATACCAATAACACAGATCCTGTTGTGTTCATAACCATCAAGTGAATAGCTCAAACTATTTCTCAGAAAGATATATGTATTGATCCCTACAATAAAATCTTGTGGTTAGTTAAAAAAATGCAGTTGATTTTTGTATGTTGATTTTGTATCCTACAACTTTATTAAATTCCTTTATTAGTTCTAACAGTTTTTTGGTGGAGTCTTTATGACTATTTAGACAAGTTTACTTCTTGCTTTCTAATTGGATGCCTTTATTTCTTCTTCTTGTTTAACGGCTCTGGCTAGGACTTTCAGCTCTACGTCGAATGAGAGTGGGCACATTTGTGCCCACTTTCTTAACGTTAGAAAGAAAACTTTCAACCTTTCACCACTGAGTATATCGTTAGCTATGGTTTTGTCATATAAGGCCTTTATTATGTTGAGGTACATTCCTTTTACACCCCATTTGCTGAATTTTTATTATAAAAGATGCTGAATTTTTTTAAATGCTTTTTCTGCATCTATTAAGATGATCATATGATTTTTATCTTTCATTCTATTAATATGGCTTATCACATTTATTTATTTGCCTGTGTTGAAATCCCAGGGATAAATTCTGCTTGATCACGATGTATAATCCTTTTAATATGTTGCTGAATTTAGTGTGCTAGTATTTTGTTGAGAATCTTTGCATCTATATTCATCAAGGATATTGGCCTGTAGTTTTCTTTTCCTGTAGTTCCTTATTTGGCTTTGGTATCAGGGTAATGCTAGCATAATAAAATTAGTTTAGGGATGTTCTCTCCTCTTCAGTTTTTTTGGAAGAGTTTGAGAAGGATTGGTGTTAATTCTTTTTTAAATGTTTGGTAGAATTCACCAGTGAAACCATCTGGTCCTGACTTTTTCTTTGTTGAGAAGTTTTTGATTACTGATTCAATCTCCTTTCTTGTCATTGGTCTGTTCAAATTTTCTATCTCTTCTTTATTCAGTCTTGACAGGTTGCACATTTCTGGGAATTGATCCATTTCTTCTGGGTTATCTAGTTTGTTGGCATATAGTAGTTCATGGTAGTCTCTTGTGATGTTTTGTATTTCTGTGGTGTGAGTTGTAATGTCTCCTCCTTCATTTCTGTTTTTATTTATTTGAGTCTTCTCTCTTTTTTTCTTAGTCTAGATAAAGGTTTGTCAATTTTATCTTAAAAGGAGATGGCATGTTTACTGGAACATGCAAGAAATTTACCTCCTGAGAATATAACAGCACAATCAGAGTTATAAACTGTTCTACTCAAATAATGGGAGCAGTGGAGGGTGACTAGAGAATAGTGTGATAAATGAATGGAATTTAATGCCTTCCAGAACATTCACAGAAAAGTAGAAAACCACTGTTTTCTCCAAAAGGGGAGAAGATCTTGGTACTTCAGTCTACACTTTCTCAACCTCCAGAAAGTCTCTGTGTGAAGGTTAGCCAACTGTGAAGTTAGGGGCAGTCCCTAAGAACTCCCTCACTTCTGACACTAATTACAAGTTCAGGGGCTTCCCAAAACCACACTCTATTTTGATAACTCACTAGAATTCACCTCACATGTGAAAGGTTCGAGATTTGTAACCAGGTTGAAATACCAGGCTCTCCAGGCAGTTCTGGAGAGCAGCAAAATGAACCTTACCCTCACAGGCCCCTGTGAACAAGAACAGAGTTGGCCCAGGGGATTAGTGTACACCGCAGGGCTTGGGTTTGAATCCTGGTTCTGCCACTTGGCCACTGTGTGAGCTCTTTGCTGTGCTGACCTCTCTGGGTCTCTCTCTCCATTTGTTAAAAAAAAAATTCACCAAAATCTTTATACTCATGGTTATGATTTATTATAGGGAAAGGTTACAGATTAAAATAAGCCAAAGGAAGGGATGCTTGTGGCAGAGTCCAGGAGGGTTTTAAACATGGATCTTCCAATTGTCCTCTTCCCATGGAGTCATGAACAGCATTAACTCTTCCTGGCAGTGATGAATGACAATATACCTAAAGTATTGTCAGTCAGGGATGCTTACTCCAGTCTTGGTGTCCAGAGTCAGTGTTGGTGTTTCATCATTCAGGCTCCAATATTGCTGATCTCAATTTTCAGCCCTTCAGGAAGTTGAGTTGATATATATGACCCAAAGTCCCCACGTTGAATCACATTTTTGATGTGGCTCAAATCCCCTAACCTAAATCACGTTGTTACTATCTGGCAGGTGCAAGCTCCCCTGGCAAACAAAGACACTCTTATCAGGCTTGACATTCCAAGGGTTTAGAGATTACCTCTCAAACTTAGAGGAAAACCATCTTTGGCTGAGCTTGTTTATTAGAGAGATAAAGCTGTGTAGACCAGACAAGAGTGAGGGAAGAGTGAGGCCTGCCTTGAGAGTCACTCTCCTGTGAGGGAACTATACATCCAGGAAGTAAATGGTGGTGATTTCCACAGTCAGATAGCTGGATAGGGGAGAACCACCAGCACCACCAGACCTGAAAATTCTACTTTCTGCTGCAAAAATGTCATAAAAGACTTGAATAACATCTACAGAGTTGAGGAAGGTGCAGATGATGACCCAAGAACTCTATTGCCACTTCAAGTCATCATTTAGTACAAGGGAAAAGAAGGAACATTCTCAGATGCACAAAAAAATATGCCACCCTTGTGAAGTTTTAACTGAATGAGCTACAGTCAATGCATGTTTAGACTGGTATGCCAATTGCTTATACTGATATCAACTTTATCTTCTTGATATTAGAAAAATTCCATCATAAATAACATGACAGGGGATAGATGAAGCCACAGGGAAAGAGTAAATCATTCAGGGACCATATGTGAGAAGAGAAAGGATGAAGGACACAATTCTGGG
This sequence comes from Balaenoptera musculus, assembly GCF_009873245.2. Taxonomy (NCBI): domain Eukaryota; kingdom Metazoa; phylum Chordata; class Mammalia; order Artiodactyla; family Balaenopteridae; genus Balaenoptera; species Balaenoptera musculus. Next base: position 117,470,843 of record NC_045785.1, on the reverse strand, counting down.
AACTGCCAGTAATAAAAATGAACACAAGAAATAGAATCAGAGAGGTAGAAATGAAACAGGAGTGGAGTTTGGGATTAGCAGATGCAAACTATTATATATAGAATGGATAAACAACAAGGTCCTACTGTATAGCACAGGGAACTATATTTAATATCCTGTGATAAACCATAATGGAAAAAAATATTAAAAAGGATATATATAACTGAATCACCTTGCTGTACAGCAGAAATTAAGACAACATTGTAAATTAACTATATTTCTATAAAATAAAAATTAAAAAATAGGAGTCTCTCATGTGTATTTGTCTACAATATTTTTCTTCAACAATATATAACAGATTTCTTTTGGATCAATACCTTCTGTTTTGTCTCATTCTGTATTACAGATTCATATTGTTCCACAGTATGTTTATACCATAATTTATTCACCCAACCTCCTATTGATTGGTATTTGTAAATTATTTCCAACTTCTTTCATTGTGAATTATGTTGTAATGAACATTGTTTTACGTCTCACTTATCCTTGTGCAATTGTGCCAGTATGTGTGTATACAGATTGTTACAAGTAGAACAGAGTACCAAGGGTATCAAACAGTTAAAATTTTGACAGGTAACAATAAATTTTTCTCCAAAAAGTCCGCACCAATTTATACTTCCATAAACAGTGTATGTATCTGGTTTCCTCTAATTTTGTCATCACTGGAATCTATCAATTATTTTTTTCCAATTTGATAGGCAATATTATCAATAGCTGTTTAATTTACATTTCTCTGATTCCTAGAATGAATGTGCATTTTTCATGTTTATTAAGCATTTTCTTATTCTTATTCTATAAATTGCCTGTTTATATACGTTGCAATGAACACATCCCTGTAACATTATTGTATTTCATTTCTGCAGTATTTGACATTGTTAATATCCCAGTTCTTCAAATTCTCTAATTTCCTATTGACTTCCTTTAAAATGCTTTAATTTTCTTCCTACTTTTCTAGTGAGTTGTTGTCAATCTCCTCTGTGTATGTCTCTTCCGTTACAATTCTTTAAATGTTAGTATTGCCAGGATGCTATAGACTGGATGTTTGTGTGTCCCTCCCTTTCCAACACCCTAAGTCTTCTGTTGAAACTTAATCTCCAGTGTGATAGCATTAGAAGGTGGGACCTTTGGGAGATGATTAGCTCAGGAGGGTGGAGCCCTCATGAATGGGATTAGTGGTCTTTTTTCCCTTCTAGTTTCATTGAAATATAATTGACATACAGCACTGTGTAAGTTTAAGGTGTACACCATAATGATTTGAATTTCATACATCATGAATGATTATTACAACAAGTTTAGGGAACACCCATCATCTCATAAAGAAACAAAATTAAAGAAATAGAAAAATTTTTTTTCTAGTGATGAGAACTCTTAGGATTTACTCTTTTAGCAATTTTCATATTTAAGGTACAGCAGTGGTCATTATATTTATCATGTTGAACATTACATTCCTAGTACTTATTTATCTTATAACTGGTAGTTTGTAGCTTTTGACCACCTTCATCCAATTCCTCTCCCCACAACCCCAGCCTCTGGTAACCACAAATGCGATCTTTTTCTATGATTTGTTTGTTTATTTTTGAAGCGTAATTGACCTACAACACTGTGTTAGTTCCTGTGCCACAACATAGCAATTTGGTATTTCTATACATTTCAAAATGATCACCACGTTAAGTCTAGTTATGATGTCATCATGCAAAGATATTAGTTATTGACTATATTCCCCCCATTGTACATAACTATCTATCTGTATCTATCTGTTAATACACACACACACATATAGTTATTTTAAATTGCTGATCTCTTAAATTCAAATGCATTTGACAACCCTGCATTTTCACTCCCCCCAACACACTAACTGTTCTTGATGTCATATTTTACATATTTTTGTTTTGTGTATCCCTTAATTACATACTGCAGATATACACGATTTTACTACCTTTGTCTTTTACCCTCCCTCCTAACTTTATACATGGCTGATTTACTGTATATTTGCCTTTACTAATGAGATTTTTCCTTTCACAATTTTCGTGTTTCTAGTTGTGGCCTTTCTTTTTCACTTAGAGAAGTCCCTTTAACATTTCTTGTAAAGCTGGTGTGGTGTGAACTCTTTTAGCTTTTGCTTGTCTGTAACACTTTTGATTTCTCCATCAAATCTGATTTAAAGCCTTGCTGGGTAGAGTGTTCTTGGTTGTGGTTTTTCCCTTTCATCACTTTAAATATATTGGGCCACTCCATTTTGGCCTACAGAGTTTCTGCTGAAAAGTCAGCTGATAGCCTTATGGGAGATCCCTTGTATGAAACTTGTTCTCTGCCCCTTGCTCTCTCACTTCTCCTTCTGAGACCCTTATAATGTGAATGTTAGTATGCTTGATGTTGTCCCAGAGGTCTCTTAAACTGCCCTCATTTCTTTTTATTCTTTATTCTTTTTTTCTGTTCCTTTACACTGATTTCCCTTACTCTGTCTTCCAGCCTGCTGATCCATTCCTCTGAATCATCTAATCTACTGTTGATTACTTCTGGTGTATTTTTCATTTCAATGATTGTATTCTTCATCTCTGGTCTTCTTCATATTTTCTAACTGTTAAAAACTTCTAACTTCTCATTCTGTTCATCCAGTCTTCTTCTGAGTTACTTGAACATCTTTACGATCATTAACTTGAACTCTCTATAGGGTAGATTGCCTATCTCCACTTCACTTAGTTCTGCTTCTGGGGTTTTATCTTATTCCTTCATTTGGAAGATATTCCTCTGTTACCTCATTTTGCTTAATTTGCTGTTTTTATTTCTATGTATCTGTAGGTTGGTTATGTTTCCTGTGCTTGGAGAAGTGACCTTTTGGAGGAGACCTCCTATGCCTCCCAACAGCGTATTCCCCTCTGGTCACCAGAGCTCTATGCTCTAGGGTTGCCCCCTATTTGGGCTGTGTGGGTCCTTCTGTTGTGGCAGGCTGACTATTGTGGGCAATCTGGTAGATGTCGCTGGCCCCCAGTCCAGTTGGTTGCCAGGTCCTGCCTTGTGTGGAAGCTGCTGGCCACTGGTTGTCAGGGCTGAGTCATGAGGCTGCTAGCTGAAGGACCCCAGGGGGTTTTGGGTCTAGTGCTGGCCCACTGGTAGGCAGAGCCAGGTCTGGCATGGGTGGTTGTGAGGCCAGGGGTTCCAAATCTATTGTCAGTCTACTGGTGAGCAGGGCCAGTTCCTGACACAACTGGCTGTGGGGTCTAAGTTGTCCCAAGACTAGTGTTGGCCTATGATGAGTGGGGCTGATCCTAAGGCAGCTGAGTGAGGGGTCCAAGGTGTCTTGAAGCTGGGGTTGGCCTGCTAGGGCCAAGGCCAGCAGGTCGTGGGGCTGCTGCCTACCCACTGGTGGATGAGGATGGTCCTGGGGCTAGTACTAGTTCATTGGTGGGCACAGTCAGGTCCCAGGGCCTCTGACTGCATGACCCTGGTGTTCCCAGGGCTAGTGTTGGTGCACTGGTGTATGAGGTGTGGTCCTGAGCCCTCTGATGGGCAGGGTCTGGTCCTGGGATGGCTGTGGGCTCAGGAGGCCTTAAGGCAGAAGCCCTGCTAGCAGCTGGGACTGTGTTCTCGACCAGCTTGCTGCTTGGCTTGAGGCATCCCAGTACTGGTGCTGAAAGACTGGTGGGCTGGGCCAGGTCCCTGCACTAATAAGCTAGAGGGAGGATTCCAAAATGGTGCTTGCCAGCACCAGTTCCCACATGGTAGAACGAGTTCCTCAGAATGGCTGCCTCCAGTGTCTATGTCCCCAGGGTGAGCTGCAGTTGCCTCCTGCTTCTCCATGAGGCTCCCCAAGATCAGCAGGTGGGTCTGATCCAGGCTCCTTTCAAATTACTGCCTCTTTCATGGGTCCCTCAGTACAGGGAATTTTGTGTCACCTTTTAAGACTGGAATGTCTACTTCCCATAACCCTCTCACACCCCTGAAAGTAAGCCCCATTGGCTTTCAAAGTCAAACATCCTGGGGGTTCATATTTCTGGTGCAGGACCCCAGGCAGAGGAGCCCAATGTGGGGCTCAGACCCCTTGCTCTTTGGGAAGAACCTCTACAATTATAATAGTCCTCCCACCTTGGGTTATGGGTCTTGACTATACCGTGTCTTCACTCTTCTACCTGTCTCCTTGTGGCTCCTTCTTTATATCGTTAGTTGTAGGAGATCTTTTCTGCTAGTCTTCCAGATTTTCTCATCAATAGTTGCTCTGTAAATAGTTATAATTTTGTTATGCCCATGAGCTCAGGGTCTTCCAACTCCACTCTCTTGGCCCTGTCCTAGATTAATACTTTTTAAAAAGAGACCTCAGAGAGCTCCCTCCTCTTTTCTACCATGTAAGAACACAGTGTGAAGATGCCCATCTATGAACCAGTAAGTGGACTCTCACTAGACACTGAGTCTGTTGGTTCCCTTGTCTTGGATTTCTCAGCCTCCTGAACTGTGAGCAAAAAAAACGTGTGTTGTTTAAGCCATATAGATAATGGTATTTTTGACATAGAGGTTGGCATGGACTAAGCCACAGGGGATGCTCCTCCTCAACCCCCTTTTCACTTTACATTTTCTTTCCAAGAAAGATCCTTTTAGCACATGGTATGACTTCAACCACAATTTGTGTGCTGCTTATACATGTAACGGGTATGTAGCTCAGGTGACTCTTTTTAGTCCCACATCCATATATTCAACTCTGTCATAGACATCTTAATCTTAACGTATCCCAAACTGAACTTATCATCTCTCATGTCCCAACTTGTCTCTTCTCTTATCTTGGGTTTGATCACCCAAGTCAGCAACCAGACTCTTCCTTTTCCCTCTCCTTCAACTCGCGTATAAAACCAGGTATCAAGTTTTGCTGAATCTGACTTGTTCCGTTTATCCACCCCCCTCCCTGCCCCACTTCAACTAAGGCCTTCATTATTGCTTAGCTGGATTCTTCCAATAGCCTTGGAATATCTCCTTGTTTCTAGTCTCATTCTCCTCTTCATCAGTTTTGTTTCTAACCTGTGAATTGAAATATAACATTCCTCTGCCCCAAATCCTTTCTTTACATCTCCTTGAAAGGCTACAGGATAAAATCCAAACTCCTAATCTTGGACACTAAAACCTTAGCACTATGGACCATGTTTTCTTTCCTTTTCTTTCAACCACATTAAAATATCCTCAGTTTCTTGAACTAGCTAAATTCTCTGGCTTCTCAGATATTACCCTTGTTCATCCTCATTATATAACATACTTCCCCTGTTCTTCAAAGGAACCACACCTATTAACTTCTCTCCCAGCAGCCTCCTCTGATAACACAGAGTTATATTATGCAGTCATTCTAAGTGACCCCATAGTTTCACAACCACATTTTAATGCTTTGCTTCTCTAGCTGGTTCCTCCATGAGACTGAGAGTTGCTTAAGAGGAGACAAGAATGTAACTTTTATTTCTACATCCTCAGATGTAGCTCAAGAAATATCCAATAAATAGAAGGAAGAAGGAGAAGAGCAAAGGAGAATCTGGCATTTACCTCCACTAAAATAATGCTCACCAAGATCAACGTTACCAGTGACCACACAATTACTAAATGCATTGGACATACTTTTTGCTAATCTGGATATAGTTTTGAAAATCTTTTCCTTGTTTCTTTGTTTTGTTTTTTGAGACATTGCTTTCTCTTAGACTCCTGTCTATCAGGTGGATCCTTCTCATTTTCCTCTTCAGGATCCTTTTCTTCTGCTTGTTTCTTAAATATTAAGCTTACCTCCTACCTCAGGATAGTGTGCTGGTTCTCCAGTTCTTTTAGTTTCACTGGAGACCGAGGTCCAAGCTGGAGCTTACTCAGACACCTGCAGAGTTGTACTGCCACCTACTGGAACCAGCAAGAGACCAGCCAGCAAAAGTAGAGTCCCTCATCCTAGGGTGTTGTAAATAGGTTTTGCTATTCTCTGCTGGCTAAGACCTCAAATGTTTCAGCAAAACACTGGGCAACAGGGAGATTGGTTCAAGATGGCAGAGTAGAAGGATGTGCTTTCACTCCCTCTTGCAAGAGCACCAGAATCATAACTAACTGCTGAACAATCATCAACAGGAAAACACTGGAACTCACCAAAAAAGATACCCCATATCCAAAGACAAAGGAGAAGCCACAATGAGATGGTAGGTGGGGCGCAATCACAATAAAATCAAATTCCCTAACTGCGGGATGGGTGACTCACAAACTGGAGAACACTTATACCACAGAAGTCCACCCACTGGAATGAAGGCTCTGAGCCCCATGTCAGGCTTCCTAACCTGGGGGTCTGGCAATGGGAGGAGGAATTCCTAGAGAATCAGACTTTGAAGGCTAGCGGTATTTGATTGCAGGACTTTGAGAGGACTGGGGGAAACAAAGACTCCACGTTTGGAAGGCACGCAAAAAGTAGTGTGCACATTGGACACAGGGGAAGGAGCAGTGACCCCATAGGAGACTGAACCAGACCGACCTGTTAGTGTTGGAGGGTCTCCTGCAGAGGTGGGGGATGGCTGTGTCTCACCATGAGGCCAAGGACACTGGCAGCAGAAGTTCTTGGAAGTACTCCTTGGAGTGAGACCTCCCAGAGTCCGCCATTAGCCGCACCAAAGAACCTTGGTAGGCTCCAGTGTTGGGTTGCCTCAGGCCAAACAACCAACAGGGAGGGAACCCAAACCCACCCATCAACAGTAAGGTGGATTGAAGATTTACTGAGCTCTGCCCACCAGAGCAACAGTCAGTTCTACCCGCCACCAGTCCCTCCCATCAGGAAAATTGCACAAGCCTCTTAGATAGCCTCATCCACCAGAAGGCAGACAGCAGAAGCAAGAACTACAATCTTGCAGCCTGTGGAACGAAAACCACATTCACAGAAAGATAAACAAGATGAAAAGGCAGAGGGCTAGGTACCAGATGAAGGAACAAGATAAAACCCCAGAAAAACAACTAAATGAGGTGCAGATAGGCAACCTTCCAGAAAAAGAATTCAGAATAACGATAGTGAAGATGATCCAGTACCTTGGGAAAAAAATGGAGGCAAACATCGAGAAGATAAAAGAAATGTTTAACAAAGACATAGAGGATTTAAGGAACAAACAAACAGAGATGAACAATACAATAACTGAAATGAAAACTAAACTAGAAGGAATCAATAGCAGAATAACTGAGGCAGAAGAATGGATAAGTGACCTGGAAGACAGAATGGTGGAATTCACTGCTGCAGAACAGAATAAAGAAAAAACAATGAAAAGAAATGAAGACAGCCTAAGAGACCTCTGCAACAACACTAAACACAACAGCATTCGCATTATAGGGATCCCACAAAGAGAAGAGAGAGAAAGGACAAGAGAAAATACTTGAAGAGATTATAGTCGAAAACTTCCCTAACATGGGAAAGGAAAGAGCCACCCAAGTCCAGGAAGTGCAGAAAGTCCCATACAGGATAAACCCAAGGAGATACACGCCGAGACACACGGTAATCAAATGGGCAAAAATTAAAGACAAAGAAAAATTATTGAAAGCAGCAAGGGAAAAACGACAAATAACATACAAGGGAACTCCCATAAGGTTAACAGCTGATTTCTCAGCTGAAGCTCTACAAGCCAGAAGGCAGTGGCATGATATACTTAAAGTGATGAAAGGGAAGAACCTACAACCAAGATTACTCTACCCGGCAAGGATCTCATTCAGATTCGATGGAGAAATCAAAAGCTTTACAGACAAGCAAAAGCTAAGAGAATTCACCACCACCCAAACAGCTCTACAACAAATGCTAAAGGAACTTCTCTAAGTGGGAAACACAAGAGAAGAAAAGGACCTAAAAAACAAACCCAAAGCAATTAAGAAAATGGTCATAGGAACATACATATTGATAATTACCTTAAAAGTGAATGGATTAAATGCTCTAACCAAAAGACACAGGCTTGATGAATGGATACAAAAACAAGACCCATATGGGTCTACAAGAGACCCACTTCAGACCTAGGGACACATACAGACTGAAAGTGAGGGGATGGAAAAAGATATTCCATGCAAATGGAAATCAAAAGAAAGCTGGAGTAGCTATACTCATATCAGATAAAATAGACTTTAAAACAAAGAATGTTACAAGAGACAGGGAAGGACACTACATAATGATCAAGGGATCAATCCAAGGAGAAGGTATAACAATTATAAATATATATGCACCTAACATAGGAACACCTCAATACATAAGTCAACTGCTAACAGCTATAAAAGAGGAAATCAACAGTAACACAATATAGTGGGGGACTTTAACACCTTACTTACACCAATGGACAGATCATCCAAAATGAAAATAAATAAGGAAACAGAAGCTTTAAATGACACAAAAGACCAAATAGATTTAATTGGTATTTATAGGGCATTCTATTCAAAAGCAGCAGATTATACTTTCTTCTCAAGTGCGCACGGAACATTTTCCAGGACAGATCACATCTTGGGTCACAAATAAAGCCTCAATAAATTTAAGAAAATTGAAATCACATCAAGCATCTTTTCTGACCGCAACACTATGAGATTAGAAATGAATTACAGGGGAAAAAACGTAAAAAACACAAACACATGGAGGCTAAACAATACGTTGCTAAATAACCAAGAGATCACTGAAGAAATAAAAGAGGAAATCAAAAACTACCTAGAGACAAATGACAATGAAAACATGACGATCCAAAACCTATGGGATGCAGCAAAAGCAGATCTAAGAGGGAAGTTTATAGCTATAAAAGCCTACCTCAAGAAACAAGAAAAATCTCAAATAAACAATCTAACCTTACACCTAAAGGAACTAGAGAAAGAAGAACAAACAAAACCCAAAGTTAGCAGAAGGAAAGAAATCACAAAGATCAGAGCAGAAATAAATGAAATAGAAACAAGGAAAACAATAGCAAAGATCAATAAAACTAAAAGCTGATTCTTTGAGAAGATAAACAAAACTGATAAACCATTAGCCAGACTCATCAAGAAAAAGAGGGAGAGGATTCAAATCAATAAATTTAGAAATGCAAAAGGAGAAGTTATAACAGACACCGCAGAAATACAAAGCATCCTAAGAGACTACTACAAGCAACTCTATGCCAATAAAATGGACAACCTGGAAGAAATGGACAAATTCTAAGAAAGGTATAACCTTCCAAGAGTGAACCAGGAAGAAATAGAAAATATGAACAGACCAATCACAAGTAATGAAATTGAAACTGTGATTAAAAATCTTCCAACAAACAAAAGTCCAGGACCAGATGGCTTCACAGGTGAATTCTATCAAACATTTAGAGAAGAACTAACACCCATCCTTCTCAAACTCTTCCCAAAAATTGCAGAGGAAGGAACACTCCCAAACTCATTCTATGAGGCCACAATCACCCTGATACCAAAAGCAGACAAAGATACTACAAAAAAAAGAAAATTATAGACCAATATGACTCATGAATATAGATGCAAAAATCCTCAACAAAATACTAGCAAACAGAATCCAGCAAAACATTAAAAGGATCATACACCATGGTCAACTGGGATTTATCCCAGGGATGCAAGGATTCTTCAATATACGCAAATCAATCAATGTGATACACCATGTTACCAAAGTGAAGAATAAAAACAATATGATCATCTCAATAGATGCAGAAAAAGCTTTTGACAAAATTCAACACCGATTTATGATAAAAACTCTCCAGAAAGTGGACATAGAGGGAACCGACCTCAACATAATAAAGGCCATATATGACAAACCCACAGCAAACATCATTCTCAATGGTGAAAAACTGAAAGCGTTTCCTCTAAGATCAGGAACAAGACAAGGATGTCCACTCTCACCACTATTATTCAACATAGTTTTGGACGTTCTAGCCATGGCAATCAGAGAAGAAAAAGAAATAAAAGGAATACAAATTGGAAAAGAAGAAATAAAACTGTCACTGTTTGCAGATAACATGATACTATACATAGAGAACCCTAAAGATGCCACCAGAAAATTATTATAGATAATCAATGAGTTTGGTAAAGTAGCAGGATACAAAATTAATGCACAGAAATCTCTTGCATTCCTCTACAATAACAATGAAAGATCAGAAAGAGAAATTAAGGAAACACTCCCATTTACCATTGCAACAAAAAGAATAAAATAGCTAGGAATAAACCTACCTAAGGAGACAAAAGACCTGTATGCAGAAAAGTATAGACACCGGTAAAAGAAATTAAAGATGATACCAACAGATGGAGAGATATACCATGTTCTTGGATTGGAAGAATCAATATTGTGAAAATGACTCTACTACCCAAAGCAATCTGCAGATTCAATGCAATCCCTATCAAATTACAGATGGCAGTTTTTATGGAACTAGAACAAAATATCTTAAAATTTGTATGGAGACACAAAAGACCCCAAATAGCCAAAACAGTGTTGAGGGAAAAAAACGGAGCTGGAGGAATCAGACTCCCTGACTTCAGAGTGTATTACAAAGCTACAGTAATCAAGACAATATGGTACTGGCACAAAAACAGAAATGTAGATCAATGGAACAGGATAGAAAGCCCAGAGATAAACTGACGCTCCTATGTCAACTAATCTATGAGAAAGGAGGTAAGGATATTCAATGGAAAAAAGATAGTCTCTTCAATAAGTGGTGCTGGGAAAACTGGACAGCTACACGTAAAAGAATGAAATTAGAACACTCCCTAACACCATACACAAAGATAAACTCAAAATGGATTAAAGACCTAAATGTAAGGCCAGACACTATAAAACTCTTATGGGAAAACATAGGCAGAACACTCTATGACATACATCACAGCAAGTTCCTTTTTGACCCACCTGCTAGAGAAATGGAAATAAAAACAAAAATAAACAAATGGGACCTAATGAAACTTAAAAGCTTTTGCACAGCAAAGGAAACCATAAACAAGATGAAAAGACAACCCTCAGAATGGGAGAAAATATTTGCAAATGAAGTAACTGACAAAGGATTAATCTCCCAAATATGTAAACAGCTCATGCGGCTCAATATTAAAAAAACAAACAACCCAATCCAAAAATGGGCAGAAGACCTAAGTAGACAGTTCTGCAAAGAAGACATACAGATGGCCAGGAAGCACATGAAAAGCTGCTCAACATCACTAATTATTAGAGAAATGCAAATCAAAAGTACAGTGAGGTACCACCTCACACCAGTTAGAATGGGCATCATCAGAAAATCTACAAATGCTGGAGAGAGTGTGGAGAAACGGGAACCCTCTTGAACTGTTGGTGGGAGTTTAAATTGATAGAGCCACTAGGGAGAACAGTATGGAAGTTCCTTAAAAAACTAAAAATAGAATTACCATATGACCCAGCAATCCCAGTACTGGGCATGTACCCTGAGAAAACCATAATTCAAAAAGACACATGCACCTCAATGTTCACTGCAGCGCTATTTACAATAGCCAGGTCATGGAAGCAACCTAAATGCCCATCGACAGACGAATGGATAAAGAAGATGTGGTACATATATACAATGGAATATTACTCAGCCATAAAAAGGAACGAAATTCCGTCATTTGTAGAGACATGGCTAGATCTAGAGACTGTCATACAGAGTGAAATAAGTCAGAAAGAGAAAAACAAATATTGTATATTAACACATATATGTGGAACCTACAAAAATGGTACAGATGAAACGGTTTGCAGGGCAGAAATTGAGACACAGATGTAGAGAACAAACCTATGGACACCAAGGGGGGAAAGCAGTGGGGTGGTGGTGGTTGTGTGATGAACTGGGAGATTAGGATTGACATATATACACTAATATGTATAAAATGGATAACTAATTCTAATAACCTGCTGTATAAAAAAATAAGTAAAATAAAATTCAAAAATTAAAATAAAAAAAAGATCAAGAGAAAAAACAAAAACAAAAAACAAAAGAAACCCACTGGGCAGCAGCCCTTTTGAAAAATCCTCAGAGTATTCAGTCTGAGCAAATCCCATGACCTTGACTTCCATCCTTTACCCTGTTCTGTCATTTGACTCCGCCTACTCCTCCTCAGCTTCTTTTTCATGGTTCACTTTAAAGTCTTCCTTAGTTAACTCCACTTCAACCTTGCTCATTCTACTCCTGTCTCATCTTATCTTCTAGTCCAAATGTTTACTGTAGTGTAGTTGGGGGAAGAGCTGAATGAAAACTGGGCTTGACTGGAGCTGAAGCATGACCTCAGGCAAGTCTGACCCTGAGTTTCAGTTCGGAAATTCAGGTATTAATACCTGTCCTCACCTCACAGGGCTCCAACATGATCAAGTGTCATATACAATTTCTGGTATTTAGCCGACTCCATTTCCCCATGCTGATCCTTTGGAGAGAGTAACTACTTCCAAGACAAGAGTTCAGAGATTGAGGAGAGCAGTGTTTTTATTTGTCATCTCAATGTTGAGAATCAGAAATGTCCCCAATTTGGAAATAGCTACTAATATGCTGTATCAGGGACTGTGGCTACCTTATGGGTCTCCAAATTGTCCTGGGTGGGCAAATAATTCATTTAGATACAAGAGGGATGGGCCTGAAATTTCTTAGACCACAAGCATGTGGAATCCATTCATTTGGGTCAAATAACCTTGCTTTTCTACTAATGTTCAGTGGATAGGCCAATGTAAAGGTTCATACAGTGAATTTATCATAAGGGAGGAAGAGCCTGGGGGTGAGAGACCAGTATTCAAACTGTGTAGATCTGATTTCCCACACTTTGTGCTCTCAACCTACCCACACATGATCTACTCCTCACATGATTTAAAGTTGGCTCAGGCCAGAAATCCCCTTGGGTGGGTACCTGCAAATTTTAGCCTCTGGATTAATCAGGGTGATTCCTAACTGGGAAACCAAACTCAGATATTCTCTATCAGGGGTCTTTAATCTTTTCTGAGCACTGACATCTCTGAAAACCAGTAGAAGCTATGGATCCTCTCACCAGAAAACAAAACTAACACACATTCAAACAAAATGGTTCGTTTCCGTTGTGCTCTCATTAAAAAAAAAAAAAAAAAAAAATGGGGTTTCCTGTTTCTGGTGCCCAGGCCCCACCCACGAGTTGCTGGATGGAGAGAATTCAGTGCTTTTTTTTTCTAATCTTAAGACACGAGTTCAAGAGAGTCCTCGGTCCCTTCCTAGCTTGGTTCTGGCCTGTCTCCAGAGTTCCTGGGAAGTTCTGGAGAGTAGCATGTGCTCCAGAAGGTGGGAACTGTCTCTGGCTCTGGAACTTCTACTGCTGCCTCATTTGTTCCTGGCAACCAGCGTACAAGGTACTTTCCAGAAATTGTCTGCCTCTAATTGTGCACTGAAAGCCCTGTCAGACGGAAAAGGGAATATGGGGTGTGGCTTCACCTGGAAGTGGAGTAGCGGGTCCGGGCAGCAGTGGTAAGTTGGGGAGCCTTCCTTAGCCTGGAGAATCAGACTCCATCTCTTTCCCGAAGGGGCCGTGACAAAATTAGGACCTTGGTGAGATGGGGAAGTAGGCCCCTCATATTTAGTGCTGTGGTTTGTCCTCTGTAAAGTCTCCTTGCATTGTGAATAACAGGAAGCTACTCTGATAGCCGCCACATTTTATGCTCAGGTGTGTTGTGCTCCTTGAGGCATTCTTTGAGACCTTTGTCTTTGCAAGGAGTTGTGTCGTGAGCAAAGGTAAATGATGCTGTCATTGTCCCAGAGAGAGACAAAACTGTGGGAAAGGAAACTTGTCTAGGGTCTCTGAGTGAGAGTCTGAGCAGAGAACTCAGTATCAGAGGAACCTCCAAACATCTGATTAAGAGTTCAGGTTTGTTCTTCTGCCATGGGCTTGTTCTGGTCCCTTCGTGTGCTAATTTTCCTTTCCCTGTTACAGCTGCCCAGCCCTCCAGAACCTGTCTGAGAATTGAGAGCTAAGTTATTGTCTTTCTCACTATTCCCCCTAATAAATACTCAGGTCTTTTTCATTTGAGGGGCTTTAATGCTCACCACTATGGAAAAAAATGAGTAAAAGTGAATGTTCTTATGGGAAACAAATATAACATCATAGAATTATGACAGTATGTAACTTTTAGGGAGACGAGATAGCAATGCTTAAAGGAAACCCTGTTGGCCAATTATGCAAGGCCTCTCAGGGTGGTAATACATTGGATCTGGTTTATGACTGGTTTAGGAGAGGAAGAAATTTTTCTCTACCCTTCTAGGTTCTTCTGGCTGGTCTAAGAATTAAATTGACATGAGACATATTAACAAGAGAAAATCAGAGTTTAATATTGCGTACATGGGAGAAACCCAGAAAACCTGAGTAACTTGCCATAATGGCTGAAGTCCTCACCTTAAATATCATCCTCAGCTAAAGACAAAAGAGGATGTTGAAGGTGACAGTTCTGGGAGGTTATCAGGAAGAGCACAGTAAACAAGGGTAAGGTTGTTAGGCAGATTTAAGTTAGCGCCTTCTCCAGTGATAAGAGTTTCTAGAGATTTGGTCTCCCTCTCTGTCCTCTTCCAGTACAGAGAGGGAGACACCCTTACAAATGAAAATTTCCCTTACAAATATAAATGTTTCTTACAAAAGGGTAACTCCTACATGGTTTTCAGAATGTTTACCACGTCTTCTCTTTCTTTAGAAAATAACCAGCTTAAAACAATTAATATGCCAAAGAAACATATATTAGGGTGGCAAATTCTGCTCCCTTAGGCTGTATGAGCCTAGAGACATGATGTCTTCAGGGCACTCATGGCTGTGTGGGCTCCATGGGACTGACTGTACTCATAGGACACTGATATGACCTTGGGAGTGGGGACTGGCATGAAGTATTCATCCAATTGTTGGGAAAGATAAAGATGCCAAGAGAACTGGAATATTTCAGGACTTTTCTAGACTTAGGTCAATGTGTCTAAATCTTTTTATGTCTAGATTATGCCTACAGATGGTCCTTTTATCCCCAATTTATGACCCCCTCACTCCATAACCACATTTCATCTAAATTTAACTTTGCTGTTTGCCTTGAAGGAGGTTCTGTCTCCCTTACCTCTAGGTCTATATAAATGCCTTTCCTTCTGCCTAAAATTTCCTTCACTCTCTTCTCTCCAGCTCCTCCCTTAGCATTCCATTTTCATGTGACTTCCTCCTGGAAACCTCAGGCTCCAGGTTATGGTTGGTGAACTGCTTGATTGTCTGTTTCCTTGAGCCCCGTGAGGACAGGGACCTTGTCCAGTGCTAAACCTGGCACAGTGCCTAGAACATGGCATGGGCTCAATAAATAATTATTAATCCTATGAATGAATGACATCAAAGGACTTCCTTTCAGGTTATCTGTCCAGATCTTCCTAGGGGTATAGTAATTCTCTCCTCCCCAGTAAGGGATGCTCTTGTGATGAAATTTAAGAAGTAGTTTTAAATCTTCTCCTTAATCCCTCCTCAGACTTGAGTTTCTCAGCTCTCTGACCTCAGGGCCCCCTCATCACTAGTAGGCATCTTCCCTGTCTCCCTTCAGTACAACAGAGTGTGGTGGAAACAGCTTGAACTGGGAATCGGAAGACCTATGTTCTGTGTTCCATGCCATGGGACTTTCTATAAATTGTGAAAGCTTCCTGAGCCTCAATTTTCTCCACTCTGTTATGGGTATAACAATATGCTCACCATTTTTTCAAGGGGTTATTGTTAAGATCAAAAGAAATAAAGAATGTGAAATTGCTCTGTGATTGTGACCACATACAATTTGAGGTAGATAAGAGCTGAGAAGAACATAAGGAAACTCCAAAGCCCAACACGCTCTCCTGAGCCACAGACCTGAATTTCTAACTGCTTTTAAAACATCTCCAGACTCTCCAAACACATTTCCAAAATCTAACTCCCCATCTTTGTTCCAGCTATCTACTGCTGCATAACAAGCCACCACAACACTGGGACTTCCTCACCTTCCATTTAGTTATTGCAATCTGGCCGATTAAACTCATTAGACTTCCCATCTCAGGAAATGGCACTCTCTCTGTTCATCTTGTCCCCCATGACACACATCTGGAATCTTGATATCTATTGACAAATTACTTCCTTGAAAGGTTTGTACAGGTTTGTTAAATATTTGATCTCATTAGAGAGCTCCAGGTAACTCTATATCAATATCTTTAAGACTCATCTCTTTCAGTTCTTCAAAGTTTTACTAGAAATCACATGACTTGTTTTTAGAGTAATCAGAATTTCTCCTTTAGGACCTCTTTCTCCTTCCTGGGTAGACTCTTTTTGTATGAAATTACAACTTCCTTTGATCTGATTTTTCCCCCTGTTTTAGTTTTGCTTCTCTACAGACAAGAAACATGGTTAAGCACAGGAAAGATCTGCTTCATTTTCTGTTATAAACTACAGGTAAACACCGTTACTTTATCCTAAGCATCCACACACATAACCAACTACTTCTTCTTGATAGAATTAAATCAAAATAGTACTTTTCTTTAAGTAGTTTTCTACTTCTAAAACATGGAATTGTTAGGAAGGCAAATCAAGATTTTTTCAATTTACTTTAAAAATTGAAAAAATACATAAATATATTATATATAAGAAAAATATAAGTGAATCTATCTATCTGAATTTATTAGACAATCCTCTGTAAAGACTAACCACCCCTTGATATCCTAAATTGTACTACAATGGCTGGGCATTAATTTTTGCAATCTATATCAGTAATATTAATGCATCTTTCTTCAACTTGTGATTGGATTAAAGAATGCTTCTAGAAGACTAGAATATTTTTTTGTTCCCTTTTTTTATGGTTAATCAAGTATTCTTTCTACTGTTTCTATCTTTAGGTTCATGTTGCTTTTTAAGCCTACCCTTTCATTAGATATTTCATAACAAAACTCAACATTCTTTTATTAAATTAATTTTTATTTTATTTGGAGTGTAGTTGATTTACAATATTGTGGTTAGTTTCAGGTGTACAGCAAAGTGATCATTTATACGTAAACATATATTCATTCTTTTTCAGATTCTTTTCCCCAAACTCACTTTTCCTTTGCTATTCTCAGGCATGAGTCTCAGCCCATGAGAGGTTGCTGGGTTTATATTTCAAGGTTTCCCTTAGCTGCTTTTTATTGATTTGTTGATACTGAAACCATGAATGCTCTATTCAACACTCTTTTATGTTGTTTCTTTTGAGAGTTTCTGGGCAGCTTCTCCATTGCTCCTCTGCTGTCTATGTCCTAATAGTCATCTTTTATTCATTTATTCAGGACCCAACCATAAGACAGGGCTGCTGCACTGTCCCAGTTTGGGCACATTATGATACTTAAGAAACACTGTTCATTGGTCATAAGTAATTAAATAGTAACTCCAATTTCTACTTGAATTCTCTCAAAGGATGTTAAGGGGAATCCAATTTATAAGCTATAGTAATACTTCTACCATATCCTCTCCTGTCCTCTTCAGTCTTCTCAAACCATCCCACTCCTGTGCTGCCCAGAGATTCTCACTCTTTTGAGCCTTAATACTATAGCACCCCGATTTCCTAAACCAACCTGAGTGGCCCCTGTTTATCTTCTCTTTTCCTCTCTGCCTTTTCAGTCCAAACCAACCTTAAGAAGTAAGCAAAAAAAAAGCTAAGTGGTAGTAAAAATAAGAAAAATGTGACTAGTAGGAGGTCATGAGGAGATGACTGGGAACACTTATGTATGCATTTGTGTCCCTGCCATTCATTCATTCATTCATTCATTCTTTCATTCTATACTAAACAACAAATGTGAGCCAAGTATTGTGGGGATTCAAAATTGAGTAAGACATGGTTTTTGCCTTTGAGAAGTTCACAATCTTAGTGACTATGTGTCTGTTATAGTTTTTCCCTCCCCCTCACATTTTAGTTTGAAGTTCTTTTGAAGCATGTTGGGGATACCCTGGACAAACAAGATCTCATTGTTATAAAGCAGACTCCATTCTCACCAGGAGAAATGATGTGTATTATAACTGGGTCTGGATCATGACTTGAGTCTATATGCTCTGTATTCTTCATTCCTCATTTGGTTCATCTTCATTCCTCCTTCCCCAAGGAAGCTTCAGGTAAGTTCTCTGGTCTTACCATGTTGCTGGGGCCTCTTTCTTATCATCACATGTCCTAGCCAAAGACTTGGTTTTGTTTTTCTTTTGTGCATGCTGATGTCTTTTACTTTTAGACCTAGCCTACAAGTGAAAGCTTCTTCAGGAGCTGCTACAGTTTTTTGGATTTTTGGCCCCTACTTCAACATTCTTCACTCTTCCAGATTCACATATAGGCATTCATTCCTAAAAAATATATCATTAGTCTAGTCCTTATTTTACCACTGTTTTGGTACAATAAAGTAAGTTCAACAGGTAGTTGTTAAACATCTCAATACTTAATGCATAGTACTAGATGTTATGGATACAAAATTAACGTAGGTAATAATAATAAAACAATACATGGCATTTATTGAATACTTACTAATCTTCCAAGTATTATTCTACGTACTTTATGTGTATTGATTATTTGTATTAATTTAATTGTATTCTAAGCATTTATTTGTGTAACTCTGGGTCAGGGTTCTTTAGAGAAAAAGAACCAATAGGATATATATAAATATATAGAAAGAGATTTATTATGAGGCCCATGCAGTTATGGAAGCATAACCCATATTATGTACTTCTTTGGAGAAGTCCCATGATCTGCCATCTGCAAGATGGAGGCCAGGAAAGCTACAGGTGTAGTTCCAGTACAAATCCACAGGCCTGAGAATATATAGACTCATGATTTGAGTCTATTTGCTCTGTGTCCTTCATTCTCAGTGGACTCATCTTCATTCAACCTTCCACAAAGAGGCTTCAGGGAGCCAATGGTCTAATTCCTAGTCCAAGTCCTAAGGTCCAAGGACCAGGAACACTGATGTCCAAGGGTAGGAGAAGATGGATATCCCAGCTCAAAGTAGAAAGCAAATTTGCCTTTTTTTCTGCCTTTTTGTCCTATTCTGGTCCTCAATAGATTGGATGATGTTCACACACATTGGTGAGGGTGATCTTCTTACTCAGTTTACTGATTGAAATGCTAATCTCTTCCAGAAAAACCCTTATAGATGATCCAGAAATAATGTTTTACCAGCTCTCTGGGCATCCTTTAACTCAGTAAACTTGACACATGAACTTCACCTTCACAAACTCTGTAAGATAAATACTAAAACAAAGGCAGAGAGGCTAGGTAAAATGCTCAAGGTTATACATCTAGTAAGTGGGCTAGGATTTAAATAGTCTAATTCTAGAGCCCATGATCTTTTTTTTTTCTTTTTGAATTGTATTTATTTATTTATTTATTTTTGGCTGTATTGGGTCTTTGTTGCTGCACGCAGGCTTTCTCTAGTTGTGGCGAGCTGTGCATACTCTTTGTTGCAGTGTACAGTCTTCTCATTTCAGTGGCTTCTCTTGTTGTGGAGCACGGGCTCTAGGCACGTGGGCTTCAGCAGTTGTGGCATGCAGGCTCAGTAGTTGTGGCTCGTGGGCTCTAGAGCACAGGCTCAGTAGTTGTGGCACACGGGCTTAGTTGCTCCACGGCATGTGGGATCTTCCTGGGCCAGGGCTCGAATCTGTGTCCCCTGCATTGGCAGGCAGATTCCTAACCACTGCACCACCAGGGAAGTCCCCAGAGCCCATGATCTTAACCATTATACTACAATGGAGAATGAGTTAAACTCATGAGATTCGTTTTTTGTCCGTAGGAAGCATGTGGTCTGGTGATAAAGGCAAGTAATAGACATTAAATGGATCACTTTAATATGATATGAGTTCTAAGATATAGACATGCACAGGATATTGTAGCTTTCCTTCCTCCTTCCTTCACCACCTATGTGTAATGATTCAAAAAAAGCCATCCTGGTGGTTGGCTGTGACTTCTCACTGAGAAATAAAGTGGTTAATTGTGGGTTGTGCTATCTTCCTAAGCATATGTCTGAGACTTGTTGGAGAGTCTACCAAGGATGACCTAGGCCAGCAGTTCTCAACCAGAATGAAGGCAGGAAGATTTTTCCTCCCAGGGGGCATTTGGCATTGTCTGGAGATATTTTTGATGGTCACAACTGGAATGATGCTACTGGCATCTAGTGGGCAGAGGTCAGGGAGGCTGCTAAATATCCTACAATGCACAAGGACAGCCCTTCACAACAAGGAATTCTCTGGTCCAAAAAGTCAATAATGCCAAGGTTGAAAAACACTGACCTAGGCTGTCTATTGTCACCACTTTTATTAATTCACATGGAAACAAGTAACAGAATGAGAACGAGTCTAGAATATGTGTCTAGTAATTTTAAAATCTTGAAGAGAAAGTATGCTCCTGAAGAGGCTGTATGGTCCAAGAGGCCAGAGACTCTGCATTGCTGATGTCAGAGCCTAGAACAGGACCTGGCACATAGTCATTGTTCAAATACTGTTGGTTGGACTGAACTGATTATGTCACAGAGATTATAAAATATGGAATGGATCAATCAGAAACAGTGTGGAAATAAATGTCTGTGTGTGTCTGTGAACGCACCAGGCATACATTAAATGCTCCATAACTGGTTGTTGAATGGATAGATGGATGGTTGGAAGGATTAGTGACTAGGAACTTGAAAGACCTGGGAATACAGGCATTTTGAATCTTTATTGAAAAGAATGTTTTTGGAAATGATAGACATGTGGAAATTAAATAGGTATAGATACGATGTTAAACAATATGAAGTTTTGTGTGACAGTATATGAGGTAAGAGCGATATAGATCATATTTCTTCTTTCCTCTACCATTAGCTTTTTTCTACTGCTCTTTCTCAGCCTATACATTTACACTTAGTTTTCCTCCCTCCACGGAGAGTGTTAGCAGACCTCCCTTCATCTTATGTCTTCTGGCTATCACCTTTTCTTTCTCCTTGCATTCAAGAAACCAGGTTTTTTAGAACTGAGGCTTATACAATTTGGGGTGCCCTCATGAGAAAGAGAACAGAACTGTAAATACAAATAGGAAATAAAAATAAATGTAGTTAGAATGAGAAAAGAAAGCCCAGTGTATCACAAGTTTTTTTAAAAGCTGACAAATACAAAAATCACAAAAGCCAGAAAAATAGCACAATATTTTTATTAATAAAATGCTTTCACTCTCCTATAATACTTTGCCACTGACTAACTCTGGTTCCCTTTCATTTCAAACCTTGTTTCTCCTTTACTTCTTACCTACTGCTGGAGAACTAAATTGAACCACAAGGAACACAAACACAGAGAGGAGACGTGACTCGTCATCATTTTATTTGAAAATGTCCTGTTATGAGAGTAAGGGAGAGAGCCAGGTCTGGCTCAGTGTCCTTTTTCTTTCTCGTCTAGGGCAGAATTAGACGGATTATAAGCACATCTCCTGTCCTCATGCCCACTTCTCAAGCTCTAACTATCATTGAATTCCTGATCAGTGGTCAGGCCCTCTGATAAAGATCATACTCACTGCTCCCAAGCAAAAGTCTCTTCCTTCTTCTTTGTTCCACCAGCCCAGGCCAAAGCCTGGGCCACTGGGCAGCTCCGCCTTCTCTAAAATGGGTCTCACTCACTCTGACTCTCATTGGCAGATTATTCAAAATATGCCGTCTCCGGCAGCAACGTGAGTCTGCCAATCTCCAGTTTGCCGAGGAACTACAAATCACTCACCTGGTTTTATACTGCTGACCAGAAGATTGTAGAATGGGAATCCGGTCAGCTTAAATACTTCAATACTAAATTTAAGGACAAGGCCAGGCTTGATCTTCAAAGTGGCACACTGCACATCAATAACGTCCAGAAGGAGGACAGCAGCACTTACCTCCTGATGGTGCTGAAGGACACTGGGGATGAGGACGAATGGAAGATCCCACTGGTGGTGCTTGGTGAGTTCGGGGAACCAAGCAGCAAGTCCCCACTCTAGGGCCCTGGACGGACCACTGGGAGGGGACTCTCCCTGGGTGGGGGGGAACCTCAGGATAGGCTTAATTCATTTCTCCTGGAGCCAGTTCCACTTGGAAGTGAGGCTGGGCCAGCCAGACTCGAAGTAGATTACTCTGGGACATTTAAAACCTCTTCTGACATTAAGGAGTCTAAGATTTGAAGATAAAGAAAACAGTAAGGATGGTTTCCTCTCTATTCTCTTCATGCTCTCCTGTGATCAACCCAAATCAGTTCTGAGCTCTTCTTAATAACATAACTGAACAAAGACTTCATCAAACATAAGGAAAAAGATAGAAGAGATAAAGAATTGGGCAAGAGCTGTTCAAGAGTGTTTTTACCTTTCAGAATGGTTGGGACAAAAACTTCCACTCCTAGCGCCAGCCTAACCAGTATATGTGAAGTAAGGGCTTGAACATTATACTTGGAGTCAGACAGACCTGGGTTTAAAACCCTGGTCAGTAACTTACTATCTGTGTGAACTTGGAGAAAGATCTTGCCATCTCTGCCCCATTAGGTAAGATTCTGTTGATGGCAAGTGATGGAGACCAATTTGATGTACCTTTAGCAAAAAAGGAGAATTTCTTTGAAAAAAAGAAAAATAGGACTATTTAAAGCAATGCAAGGAGTTTAGTAGAGTCAAGAAGGGCTGAAGGGGAGCAAGAACGGTCTAAGAGGCTAAAATCCCCTGCTCACTCACTTCCTCCATGTCATATGGCCTGAAAATTCAAGACGTACTGGGAACAGGAAAGATTCAAAGGCTTTTACAGTGGTTTTTTAAAAAAATCCCAAATTTATATCATTTACCAAATTCTGTGGTAAATACTCCCACCACAGCCACCTCCAAACTGCTAACGGTTTCACAACCAACTTGCAACATTTCTGCATATCTTAAAATCCACAAACTGGCTTGGCTTTAGCACACTTGCCTAGGGATAAGACCCTGAGGATGCGATTAGCAGAAGAATCATCCTTCAGTCCAGCCCAGGAATTTCTGACAGCTCAAAGGGGGCCTCTTGGAGCCAGGCTGCCCTAGCTGGCTCTGTCCACAAAGTGCTCAGGGCTGTGCTGCTTACCATGGGAAATGAGGAAGGTATGCAAGACTTGAGGCCAGACCACAGGAAATGATGAAAAACAGTATGAAGATTGCTCATATAAAGTATGCAGGAGGAGTCCAGCAATCTGATAGGGTTTCATGGAGGAGATGGATCTAAAGTTCAGGAGGTCAGATGGCAGAGTCTCCATTGCCCCTCACAGACATACAACCCAGAGGCCAGCACTGATTGGGTCAATTCTCTGCCACATTTTAATCCTCTGAGATCTGAGCTGCATTGATTCTGTAAGTGTTTTACCCTTGACCAGAAGGAAAAGACCCCAGAGGATTTCAAGTAAAGCAATCCTAGTCAAGGAAGGAGCAGATGATGGGATTACCTCTCAACCAATCTGGCTGCAGGATGACAGCAGTGATGACGCTGTGACCTCCAGCATGCATGTAACGCTTACACCCTGCAAAAGCACTTCCTCATGGACCATGACATTGTATCTTACTAACATTGTGCTGTGAAGCAGTCATCTTACATGCAAGAAGGAAGTTCAAGGGGTTAGTTATCTTGCCTAATGTCACTCTACCAGGGCCAAGTCCAGGACCCAGGCTGGTCTCACTGTAAAGCAAGTGTTATGTCTTTTCTATCGCATAACTGATTCATCCATCCATCCATCCATCCACCTATCCCTTTCATCAGATACTTATAGAATACCTGCTCTGTGGCTGGCACTGAGATACCAAAGTTAACTGATGCAGTGCTGTTCATCACTACTGATTTTTGCTGGGAATTCCATGAGGTTCTTCTCTGTAGTTCTGCCAGCGTCCAGGAAAGGTATAGGGTGGTACCTCTTACCCCAGGACTCTTGCTGAATCTGAGCCCAAGAACTCTTGAAGGACTGATAGGCCAAGGTGCCAAGTGTGGGCCATTGCTAGAGAAGGGGCCCTGAGCAGCTCAGACAGTTGGGATATCAAGTCCAACCCTGCTGATCTCTATGCTAAACCTCTGCTGTTCTTTCTGGCCCACAGACGGTCATAACCCCATTTTTGTTTCTGGGTGCATGGCTCCCCCTTCTGGATCAAGCTTAGCTTCACTCCAAGGAGTAGCTGTTTCAGTCGGAAGCCTCCAGAGGTCAAAGCTGCTCACTGGTTCCCTCTGCAGGGGCCTCTTCTCCATTACTGCTCCTGCAGCCCTCTGGGGCTCCCTTTGTACTTTGTTGGCTAAACCCTCCCAGCATAAATGCTTCGTAAATGCATAAACCCATTGTCTCATCTTAGCGTATTCATTTTTAGACCCTGTACAAAAGCCTGCCATAAAAGTCAAGAAGACACAGGAAGTGAACAAGTGTAACCTAACCCTGTCCTGTGTGACCCAGGACCAGCCTGTAAACTACACCTGGTATGCAGAGTCCCTTCCAAAAGAGTTCCAGAGCAGTGTGCTTGAAGTGACCCATGCACCACAAAACTACTCCAGGTCTTACACCTGCCAAGTCAGCAATCCTGTGAGCAGCCAAAATAGAACAGTCAACTTCACTTCACCCTGTGTACTGGGTAAGAGATACTGCCAGGGGAGCTGAGGTGGGCACAGGGTAACTAGTCTTCTCTTGAAGGAAGAAAAGCGTGGGGATCTTATTCAGCCTCCTGGCACAGAAATTAGTGGAGAATCCCAAAGGCGTCTGTGAGGCATGGAAGACTTGGGTTCTCTAAGGTTTCACTGCCTTGCTGAGAGGGTTCACCGCCTCTCAGCAAGCTCACCTCGGCTTTGTGGAGCTCAGTGTCCTCATCTGCAAAGGGCAGTTGGCACAGGGGCTCTGATTTCCCCTTCTCCTGCCGTGCTCTAACAGTGCATGGTCCTGGAATCTGAGGCCAGTGTCCTTGCAGAATAATCTGAGATTTCAGGGTGAGCAGGGAGAAAAAGGGCAAGTAGGGAAACAGTCCAGACACTGTTGGGCAGCAACACAGAGACATTTCTGGTAGGCAGCAAAGGAAAAAAGGGCCAAGTGGACGAGCATGAGCGAGAACAAGTGGTGAACAGGAGATCCTGATCCTAAGGTAGAGACTTTCTGTTCTTCCCCAGGTGTATGCTCCTTGATGAAGTTGGAAAAGCAAACTCTGGGTTTCATGTTTCAGATTTCTCTGTCGCCTGGGAGGATCCACTCATTAGAGCATCACTCCTGGTTCTCTCTCAAGCCTACACAGGTCCCATAGTGGGGTAGCTATGAGCATAGGTTTTGGAGTCAGTTACACCTGGGATTAATCCTGGGACTGTCACTTACCAGCTAAACAAGTTACTTAGCTTCTCCAAGTCATGTCCTTCTTTTTTTATTTTTACATCTTTATTGGAGTATAATTGCTTTACAATGGTGTGTTAGTTTCTGCTGTACAACAAAGTGAATCACTGTATGTATACACATATCCCCATATCCCCTCCCTCTTGAGCCTCCCTCCCACCCTCCCTCTCCCACCCCTCTAGGTGGTCACAAAGCACCGAGCTGATCTCCCTGTGCTATGCGGCTGCTTCCCACTAGCTATCTATTTTACATTTGGTAGTGTATATCTGTCAGTGCTACTCTCTCACTTCATCCCAGCCTCCCCTTCCCCCACTGTGTCCTCAAGTCCGTCCTCTACGTCTGCGTCTGTATTCCTGCCCTGCCAGTAGGTCCATCAGTACCATTTTTCTAGATTCCATATATATGCATTAGCACAGGGTATTTTTCTCTTTCTGACTTACTTCACTCTGTATGAAGTCATGTCCTTCTTAAATAAGACAAAATAATAGTTCTTATCTCATACTGTTATAAGGATTAAATGAGACAATACAGATAACTACCTAGCACAATATCTAACAAGTCCTCAGTGAATGGTAGTTAACCTAGGCCCAGTCTTTTTAATTCTAGAGACACTAGGGATTTGGGAACCACTTAATAAATTTGGATCACCATCTTCAGCATTCCAGGCCCTGTACTCTCCACACGCCTGAAATCATATCCCCAAGCCCTGGTGTACAAATCCCTCCAGAATAACTCATACCTGTGATGCCAACATTTACCTGAGATCCCTGTCATACCCAATCATCAGGGATCATGGCCCCTGGAGACATGGCTCTTTCATGGTCTTCCTGGACCCAGTCTACTCTGCCCACCTGTGCTGATTTCTTTACCTCTGCTCCCACACATGAGCTATGGAAGCTGTATGTTCAGTATTCTTCCCAACCTACTGGTCATGTCTCTTCTAGTCTTTCCTGATATGCCCTGCTTTTCTGCCACCATAGACCCAATATGACACTTTGGTATCTGACCATAAGATCACCAGTTGGCTGGGTGGTTCTAACACCACCTTTATATCACCACCATATCCTGAGATCCAGAAAAAGGAAGAGAAACAATCCCTGTCCTTTATAGAATGAAGTGGCTGCTCATTCACAGAGAGGATGAAAGCAATAATATATCTATTTTTTGAAGGGCTAAGCCCATCTTGTCACTTTTTAGCTATCCAAATTATCCTAGAAAAGTATCCCTAATTCTTCTTCCCTAATTTATCAGGATCCTCTCCTCCCCTCCCCTGCCTTCCCCTTCTGTATCTCTTTATTTCCCTTTCTTTTTTTTTCCTACCCCTTTTTTTCTTCCTAGTTGGTACTGATGGTTAGTAGTGTAGAGAAACACGGAAGGGAAGTAATACTTCCTTCCCTAAAGTTAGCGCATAGCATCATATTATCAACTGCACCTGAAGCTCTGCCCTACTTAATGGCTGCCCAGTGTAGGAGAGTGATTCTTTCCCAGGTCCACAGATGTGCCAAGGTAACCTTCAAGTACAGGACTCAGCTAAGCCAGTGATATTTAAGGGATTTCTGTACTCTTTATACTTTACATCTGGGAGTTTGAGCTTTGCTCAATCTGGGAAAAGGATGTCCCAGGCACACTGGGTCTGGATTCAGGGAGGAAACAATTCCCCTGCTCTATAAGCTCCCATGCCAATGTCCAGTACCCCTGCCCCTTCTCAACACATTAATCAAGACACCTAAATGTTTTGTGTTTTCTTGCTATTTCAGCCCTATCCTCTGGAGTAGCTTGGACTGCAACTTGGCTAGTGATCATGGTAACCACTGTTCTTGGTCTCCTATGGATCAGAGATAAGCTCTTCTAACTCAAGAGTGAAACTTCAAGAATGCAAGATCTTGCCCTCATCAGTAACCATACTATTAACCAGCACAGAAGTTCTGGCTATATAGGATGGGGGAAAGTACTGAGATGTCTACAAGGATTTTCAAATTAACTTTTTAAAACCATAGTAATATTTTATTTTATATCCTCTAGTTGTTTTTTAACATACATATACACATGCATTATTCCCACCAAAAAATGGGCAAAATGTATTATGCAATGTTTTCTTGTTGGAATAAATATTTGATATGATTGTCAAAGTGGATTCCTAAAGTTGCCCCAAATTTGTTGGACAATGCCTGCTCCATTAGCCTAGACAAACCGGAACATGGAGATACAAAGGGGAACACCTGGGACCACTGCCTCCTGTGTGCCTACAGGGCTGGGAGGTAATTTGTTCTGTCTCTAACTCTTGCTTCCACATCCTTGCCAAACCTCCTGGGGTTCCAGCTCTCAAACTCCTCCCCCACCAAGTTCTGGTCTCCTTCTCAGGTTTGCCTTGTTCTAGCCTCTGTGAGGAACATACTTATTAGGTTTCCTGGGAATGTGAGGTCAGGCTTACTCCCCCAGAACTGAGTATGCAGCTGTTTTTTTTTGCCCTGATTTTTTTACATCTTTATTGGAGTATAATTGTTTTACAATGTTGTGTTAGTTTCTGCTGTATAACAAAGTGAATCAGCTCTACGTATACGTATATCCCCTCCCTCTTGAGCCTCCCTCCCACCCTCCCCATCCCAGCCCTCTAGGTCGTCACAAAGCACCGAGCTGATCTCCCTGTGCTATGCGGCAGCTTCTCACTAGCTATCTATTTTACACAGGGCAGTGATATCTGTCAATGCTAGTCTCTCACTTCATTCCAGCCTCCCCTTCCCCTCCTGTGTCCACAAGTCCATTCTCTATGTCTGAGTCTCTATTCCAGCCCTTCCACTACATTCATCAGTACCATTTTTCTAGATTCCATATATATTGAGTATGCAGCTTTATCACATAAAGAGGGTCCTTCCCAAGCCTCTTATTGGGAGCTGAGTTTCCTCTGCTCCTCTTTTCACCATTGTTGTTGTGTGGGCAGCTCTTCAAGTCCTAGTTGTGTCCTGAGATCCAAAAAACCATCAAATCGACTAAATGCTGTCACCAGGGTCTTTCATTATAGGAAGGTAAGAGCTACCAGGCCCACCATTGACATAACACCTGGATTTTTTGCTGTATGTTCTCCTCCTCTAAGGTTCTCCATGGGCCTGAAGCTGAGAGGGTCACTAAAGGATGTGCTTCCCTTTCAATGAACTGTCCCACCACAGACCATTTTCTCTTTACACCAAATCAGCCTTACCTCCCCTTCCCCTCATCACCTCTGTGGCAGAGATAATACTGTGTGTTCATCAAACACTTTCATTTCCTTTCTG
Organism: Balaenoptera musculus; assembly: GCF_009873245.2. Lineage (NCBI taxonomy): Eukaryota > Metazoa > Chordata > Mammalia > Artiodactyla > Balaenopteridae > Balaenoptera > Balaenoptera musculus. The sequence goes on along the minus strand of NC_045785.1, from coordinate 117,442,299 downwards.
GACTTTGACGTTAATAATTTTATGTGTCAAACCTTATTCTGGGTGTGTCTCTGAGGGTGTTTCTGGGTGAGGTTAACATTTGAATCAGTAGACTGAGTAAAGCAGATTATCCTCTCCAGTGTGGGTGGGCCTTATCCAATCAGTTGAAGGCTTAAAAAGAACAAAAAGGCTTACCCTACCACAAGTATGGGAGAACTCCTCCTAACTCACTGCCTTCAAGCTGGGACATTTGGTTTTTCCTGCCTTCGGACTTGGACTGGAACTACGCCATCAGCTCTCCTGGGTCTCCAGCTTGCTAACTCAGATCTTGGGACTTGTAAACCTCCATAATTGCATGAGCCAATTCCTCATAATAAATCTCTTTAAATGTGTGTGTGTGGTGTGCTACTGGTTCTGTTTCTCTGGAAAACCCTGACTAATACATCAGCCAATAGAAAAATTATTTTTCCCAGCTCCCTTTTCATCTAACTGGGGCCCTGTACCTGGTTTTAGCCAATAGAATGTGGGTAGAATTGATGTAACAGAAAGTGAGGGACTCAGAAGTGGAACCACATAATGCAAGGAGCCTCGGTTCAAGCCATTGCTTGGAAGCCGGCTGTCTGATCTGCATTGGACATGCATGACAAGAAAGTTTGGGTTTGTTTGTTACAACAAGATAGCCTGGGCTCCCTAAGACACCGTCTCTCTTCTCTCTCAGCCCAGCCTGCAGTGCCATCCCAAACTGACCTCTGATCAGCTTGCATCCTCCAATCAGGCTGTCTAGATCTCTTTTCTGTATGCAGTGTCCTCCCGTCTTCCTTCACTTTATTTTGGCAGAGGAGGAGGTTTCGTTGGGAGAAACACACACACACACACACAAACACACACACACATGGGCATGCATGCACACATACACATGAATGGAATAAAAGAGCATTTCTGGGGAAAGTAGTAAAAGGAAAGAAATGTCACTTTATATCACAAATCAGCATATTCCTGGGCTGCTAAGGAAGAGGCACACCTCTCCAGGCATCACGTTTCTATTGGTTCTAGTTACTTAAAAACTTGCGGCAAATCCCACCTTAGATAGCTTAGGTCACCAGCAGCAACCCTTCTCTGCCTCTCCCATCCCTTGAGGCAGGGCCAGATACAAAATACGTGGGGCTCCGTACAAAATGAAAATGAAGGACCGCTTGTTCAAAAAGCAGGAAAAGAGTGCCATTAAATGTACCAAAATGAAGCTTTTTCCTTTCTTCCACAGACTCTCTCTCTACTTGGGATGGTATTTTTTAACTTGTTATTTAAAGATGTTCTAAGTAAAGGAAAACTAAAATCTTAAATTATTACTATGAATTTTACTGTTTATATTGTGCAATGTCAGTTTTGAAAGAAATACAAGAATATTTACTTTGTATGTAGAATCATTGAAATTACTCAGTTCATATTTCATAGCTCATATATCCACACACATTCTACCAGCACTCTATGGAAGCCAGTGGCTTCTGTAACACAATTCTTTTGTACTTGTTTTGAGTCTCACTGAACTCCTGTGCATCGTGCATCCACTGGATTCTGCACTCATGCGGTACCATGAATGAGGCCACAAGGAACAGTGATTGACATGTATAATGCACACATCTCCTGCTCATGTGTGTCCTCCCTTCTCTCAATGGACTTCACTTAAAACACAAGTTGAAAGATAAAATTATTAAGAATTGCAACTCCAAATATCATGTTATTACTTATATGTGGAATCTAAAAAAATTATATGGGGCTTCCCTGGTGGCGCAGTGGTTGAGAATCTGCCTGCCAATGCAGGGGACACGGGTTCGAGCCCTGGTCTGGGAAGATCCCACATGCCACGGAGCAACTGGGCCCGCGAGCCACAATTACTGAGCCTGCGCGTCTGGAGCCTGTGCTCCGCAACAAGAGAGGCCGCGATAGTGAGAGGCCCGTGCACCGCAATGAAGAGTGGTCCCCGCTTGCCACAACTGGAGAAAGCCCTCGCACAGAAACGAAGACCCAACACAGCCATAAATAAATAAAAATTTAAAAAAATATATTAAAAAAAAATTATACAAATGAACTTACTTGCAAAACAGAAAGACTCACAGACTTTGAGAGCAGACTTGTGGTTGCCGGGGGCGGCGGGGGGGGGGGGAAGTGGGGGAGAGAGATAATTTAGGAGTTTGGGAATAACATATACTCACTATGTTACATATAGTAACATATACTCACTACTATACATAAAATAGATAATCAACAGTGACCTACTGTATAGCACAGGGAACTATACTCAATATTCTGTAATAACCTATATGGGAAAAGAATCTGAAAAAGAATGCATATACTTATATGTATAACTGATTCACTTTGCAGTACACCTGAAACTAACACAACATTGTAAATCAACTATACCCCAATATAAAATAAAAATTAAATTACAAAAAAGGAAAAAAAAAAGAATTTCAAGATGGTGACAGCAGAGTACTAAACCAAGTGCAGCACCCTTCTGAGCACAGGGCCCTGTTTGATTGCTTAGGTCACATGTCCATGAAGCCAGGTTTGCCTCGAGGATGCCTCATACCCTACGGCCAAGACAATTGCTTCTCTGAGAGTTCTAGTACAGGGATCAAACCTGATTCTCATGTGTTCCCCAGACCCTCATATATTTCAAAAGTTAGTGGGATGATTATCAGTGAACTCAAGCCATTTGTCTTTGTGCAAAGAAGATATTCCAGCATTGGCCCAAAGTTCTTACCATGAATAGCCTCATGTGAACTGAAGTCTGAAGACAAGTTTCCTGTCATCCTTCAGTCAGCTCTGGGGAGCTCTACAGCACTGCCCTCTGCTGGCTCCACGGCAGCAAGTTTAAGTTTAAAAAGTCTTGGATTAGTCCAGTGCTTCTCTAACCTTCACTTTAACAGTAGCAAATCACCTTGGGATCTTGTTAAAATGCAAGCTCTGAATCAGTAGGTCTGGGGTGGAGACCAAGACTCTGCATTTCTAACAAGACCCCCACAGGATGCTAACGCTGCTGTCCATGGACAACTTTCTGAGCCTCAAGGCACAAGAAAATGTCTCTAAGCTTCCTTGTTCTGAACTTAGCTTCAGGATTCTAGGCCTGTCCATGGGACTTGGTTCGCTCCTCCACTGCCTGCCCTACTCTGCTCTTGGATACCACACTCCTTCCCTTCTCAAATTAAATTTTCCATTGGTCCCTCCCAGGTTCCCATGGTCCTCTGGTGCATCAGATATGCCACCAGGGACCAGCTTGTTGCAACAGGCAGCACAAGGTGACACATGGAAGGTTTGCAAGGCCAGGAGCTCCTGTGAACTGAGAGAATGCAGCTTTCATATCTGACTCTGCACAAACAGCTTGGATTGGCCCTGGAGGTGGGACCAGGCAAATTAAACCTGGACCCTTGGATCAATGAGTTCATTCATTCCCTGCCCATATTTAGCAAGTGCCTGGCCATGCTGGGTACTGAGGCTCTGTGTTGGGAGCTGCTTAATAAGAACTAACACTGATGGAGGTTGTCTATGTGCCTGGCTCTGTGTCAAGCTCTTTTCCTGAACACTCTTCTTAAGGAAGCAATGCTGGGTGTTGGCAGAAGAAGTCTTTCCAAAATTCTTCGTTGGGTTTTAGATTTAAATGGCTTCTTTGACCATGTGTATTTACACAACTCTTGCTGAGAGCAAAGCAGTCGTAGAAATGTTCCATCCTTTATCCTTACTTCTTGTCCAGGAATAACAGGATCAACCTCCTCCAGTACCTTTGGGTTATATTTAAGTGCGTTTGTTAAAGTGGCAGCCCCTGCACCTGGAGAGGTGTGCTTTCCTCTCCTCCCAACCTCCTGCTATTCTCCCGCACTCCCCCCACCTTCTCAGAAGATTGCATGGTGGGGGAGGGGACAGATATAGCCCAGAGACACCTGTACCAGCTGGAAAGTGGTAACCACAGGACCTTTTCCTCTTTCACCAGCTGCTCTACCCATCCCCCCATGCCCCAGCTGGGCAAGCTATAGCACAGTCCCTTTGCCCCATCCCCTCCCCATCACGCCCACCTCTTAGTCTTCTCTCCTCTCTCCTCCATCTTCTCTCTTTCCAAACTTCTGTCACCCTCATTTTCTATTCCACTATCTTCCCATCTCTTAATTTTTCATTCCTCTGTTCCACCTCACCCTACGGATTATTTCTTTCACCACTCCTGCTTTTTACCCAGAAATTTTTGCCTCTGATGTACTATCTGCCAATGAGGGTCTGCACAGTTCCTGATAGGCAGTACCTTGGATGGTTTCTTTCCTTCCTTAATGAAATGAGAAATGTGATCTCCTGAATGAATGCCTCCCAGGACAGTAACCTCTGTGGCTGGGAGCCCAGTTTAGGCAGAGGCTCCCTATGGAGCAGACAGCACAACAAACCCATTGGCTCATTCCCTCAACAAATATTTGTTTGTTTGTTTGTTTTTTAAACACATTTATTGGAGTGTAATTGCTTTACAATGGTGTGTTAGTTGCTGCTGTATAACAAAGTGAATCAGCTATGTGTATATATATATCCCCATATCTCCTCCCTCTTGCGTCCCCCTCCCACCCTCCCTATCCCACCCCTCTAGGTGGACACAAAGCACCAAGCTGATCTCCCTGTGCTATGTGGCAACTTCCCACTAGCTATCGGTTTTACATTTGGTAGTGTATATATGTCCATGCCACTCTCCCTCTTCATCCCAGCTTACCCTTCCCCCTCCACGTGTCATCAAGTCCATTCTCTACATCTGCGTCTTTATTCCTATCCTGCCCGAGGTTCTTCAGAAACATTTTTTTTAGATTCTATATATATATATGTTAGCATACGGTATTTGTTTTTCTCTTTCTGACTTACTTCACTCTGTATGACAGATGCTAGGTCCATCCGCCTCACTACAAATAACTCAATTTCGTTTCCTTTTATGGCAGAATAATATTCCATTGTATATATGTGCCACATCTGCTTTATCCGTTCATCTGTCGATGGACACTTAGGTTGCTTCCATGTCCTGGCTATTGTAAATAGAGCTGCAATGAACATTGGGGTACAAGACTATTTTTGAATTATGGTTTTCTCAGGGTATATGCCCAGTAGTGGGATTGCTGGGTCGTGTGGTAGTTCTATTTTGAGTTTTTTAGTTTATTACGGAACCTCCATACTGTTCTCCATAGTGGCTGTATCAATTTACATTCCCACCAACAGTGCAAGAGGGTTCCCCTTTCTCCACACCCTCTCCAGCATTTATTGTTTGTAGATTTCTTGATGATGGCCATTTTGACTGGTGTGAGGTGATACCTCATTGTGGTTTTGATTTGCATTTCTCTAATGATTAGTGATGTTGAGCATACTTTCATGTGTTTGTTGGCAATCTGTATATCTTCTTTGGAGAAATGTCTATTTAGGTCTTCTGCCCATTTTTGGATTGGGTTGTTTGTTTTTTTGACATTGAGCTGCATGAGCTGCTTGTATATTTTGGAGATTAATCCTTTGTCAGTTGCTTCCTTTGTAAATATTTTCTCCCATTCTGAGGTTGTCTTTTCATCTTGTTTATGGTTTCCTTTGCTGTGCAAAAGCTTTTAAGTTTCATTAGGTCCCATTTGTTTATTTTTGTTTCTATTTCCATTTCTCTAGGAGGTGGGTCAAAAAGGATCTTGCTGTGTATGTCATAGAGTGTTCGGCCTATATTTTCCTCTAAGAGTTTTATAGTGTCTGGCCTTACGTTTAGGTCTTTAATCCATTTTAAGTTTATTTTACTGTATGATGTTAGAGAGTGTTCTGATTTCATTCTTTTACATGAAGCTGTCCAGTTTCCCCAGCACCACTTATTGAAGAGGCTGTCTTTTCTCCATTGTATATTCTTGCCTCCTTTTTCAAAAATAAGGTGACCATATGTGCGTGGGTTTATCTCTGTGCTTTCTATCTGTTCCATTGATCTACATTTCTGTTTTTGTGCCAGTACTGTCTTGATTACTGTAGCTTTGTAGTATAGTCTGAAGTCTGAGAGTCTGATTCCTCCAGCTCCATTTTTCTTTCTCAAGATTGCTTTGTCTACTCAGGGTCTTTTGTGTTTCCATACAAATTGTGAAATTTTTTGTTTTACTTCTGTGAAAAATGCCATTGGTAGTTTGATAGGGATTGCATTGAATCTGTAGATTGCATTGCGTAGTAGAGTCATTTTCACAATGTTGATTCTTCCAATCCAAGAACATGGTATATCTCCCCATCTGTTTGTATCATCTTTAATTTCTTTCATCAGTGTCTTATAGTTTTCTGCCTACAGGTCTTTTGTCTCCTTAGGTAGGTTTATTCCTAGGTATTGTATTCTTTTGGTTGCAGTGGTAAATGGGAGTGTTTCCGTAATTTCTCTTTCAGATTTTTCATCATTAGTGTATAGGAATGCAAGAAATTTCTGTGCATTAATTTTGTTTCCTGCTACTTTACCAAATTCATTGATTAGCTCTAGTAGTTTTATGGTGGCATCTTTAGGATTCTCTATGTATAGTATCATGTCATCTGCAAACAGTGACAGCTTTACTTCTTCTTTTCCAATTTGGATTACTTTTATTTCTTTTTCTTCTCTGAATGCCATGGCTAGGACTTCCAAAACTATGTTGAATAATGCTGGTGAGAGTGGGCAACCTTGTCTTGTTCCTGATCTTAGTGGAAATGGTTTCAGTTTTTCACCACTGAGAACGATGTTGGCTGTGGGTTTGTCATACATGGCCTTTATTATGTTGAGGTACGTTCCCTCTATGCCTGCTTTCTGGAGGGTTTTTATCATAAGTGGGTGTTGAATTTGTCAAAAGCTTTTTCTGCATCTATTGAGATGATCATATGGTTTTTCTCCTTCAATTTGTTAATATGGTTTATCACATTGATTGATTTGCCTATATTGAAGGATCCTTACATTCCTGGGATAAACCCCACTTGATCATGGTGTATGATCCTTTTAATGTGCTGTTGGATTCTGTTTGCTAGTATTTTGTTGAGGATTTTTACATCTATGTTCATCAGTGCTATTGGCCTGTAGTTTTCTTTCTTTGTGACATCTTTGTCTGGTTTTGGTATCAGGGTGATGGTGGCCTCATAGAATGAGTTTGGGATTGTTCCTCCCTCTGTTATATTTTGGAAGAATTTGAGAAGGATAGGTGTTAGCTCTTCTCTAAATGTTTGATATAATTCGCCTGTGAAGCCATCTGGTCTGGGGCTTTTGTTTGTTGGAAGATTTTTAATCACAGTCTCAATTTCAGTGCTTGTGATTGGTCTGTTTATATTTTCTATTTCTTCCTGGTTCAGTCTCAGAAAGTTGTGCTTCTCTAAGAATTTGTCCATTTCTTCCAGCTTGTCCATTTTATTGGCTTAAAGTTGCTTGTGGTACTCTCTCATGATCCTTTGTATTTCTGCAGTGTCAGTTGTTACTTCTCCTTTTTCATTTCTAATTCTATTGATTTGAATCTTCTCCCTTTTTTTCTTGATGAGGGTCCGGCTAACGGTTTACCAATTTTGTTTATCTTCTCAAAGAACCAGCTTTCAGTTTTATTGATCTTTGCTATTGTTTCATTCATTTCTTTTTCATTTATTTCTGATCTGATCTTTATGATTTTTTTCCTTCGGCTAACTTTGGGGTTTTTTTGTACTTTTTCTCTAATTGATTTAGGTGTAAGGTTAGGTTGTTTATTTGAGATGTTTCTTGTTTCTTGAGGTAGGATTGTACTGCTATAATCTTCCCTCTTAGAACTACTTTTGCTGCATCCCATAGCTTTAGGTCATCGTGTTTTCATTGTCAAATGTTTCTAGGTATTTTTTGATTTCTTCAGTGATCTCTTGGTTATTAAGTAGTCTATTGTTTAGCCTCCATGTGTTTGTATTTTTTACAGATCTTTTCCTGTAATTGATATCTAGTCTCATAGTGTTGTGGTTGGAAAAGATACTTGATATGATTTCAATTTTCTTAAATTTACCAAGGCTTCATTTGTGACCCAAGAGATATGGTCTATCCTGGAGAATGTTCCATGAGCATTTGAGAAGAAAGTGTATTCTGTTGTTTTTGGATGGAATGTCCTATAAATATCAATTAAGTCCATCTTGTTTAATGTATCATTTAAAGCTTGTGTTTCCTTATTTATGTTCATTTTGGAAGATCTGTCCATTGGTGAAAGTGGGGTGTTAATGTCCCCTACTATGATTGTGGTACTGTCGATTTCCCCTTTTATGACTGTTAGCATTTGCCTTATGTATTGAGGTGCTCCTATGTTGGTTGCATAAATATTTACAATTGTTATATCTTCTTCTTCGATTGATCCCTTGATCATTATGTAGTGTCCTTCTTTTTCTCTTGTAATAGTCTTTATTTTAAAGTCTATGTTTTCTGAAATGAGAATACCTACTCCAGCTTTCTTTTGATGTCTATTTGCATGGAATATCTTTTCCATCCCCTCACTTTCAGTGTGTATGCGTCCCTAGGTCTGAAGTGGGTCTCTTATAGACAGCATATATATGGGTCTTTTTTTTTTTAAACATTTCAAAAAAATAAATTTATTAAAAATAAATTTATTATTTTGGCTGTGTTTGGTCTTCATTGCTGCACGTGGGCTTTCTCTAGTTGCAGCGAGCAGCAGCTACTCTTCGTTGCAGTGCGCGTGCTTCTCATTGCGGTGGCTTCTCTTGTTGTGGAGCATGGGCTCTTGGTGCACAGGCTCCAGTAGTTGCAGCACGCAGGCTCAGTAATTGTGGCACACGGGCTTAGTTGCTCCATGGCATGTGGGATCTTCCCGGACCAGGGCAGGTGGATTCCTAACCACTGCACCACCAGGAAAGTCCCTGGGTCTTGTTTTTGTACCATTCAGCCAGTCTATGTCTTTTGGTTGGAGCATTTAATCCATTTAAATTTAAGGTAATTATCAATATGTATGTTCCTGTTACCATTTTCTTAATTGTTTTGGGTTTGTTATTGTAGGTCTTTTCCTTCTCTTGTGTTTCCTGCCTAGAGAAGTTCCTTTAGCAATTGTTTGGAAAGCTGGTTTAGTGGTGCTGAATTCTCTTAGCTTTTGCTTGTCTGTAAAGGTTTTAATTTCTCCATAGAATCTGAATGAGATCCTTGCTGGGTAGAGTAATCTTGGTTGCAGGTTTTTCCCTTTCATCACTTTAAATATGTCCTGCCACTCCCTTCTGGCTTGCAGAGTTTCTGCTGAAAGATCAGCTCTTAACCTTATGGGTATTCCCTTGTATGTTATTTGTTGTTTTTCCCTTGCTGCTTTTAATATTTTTTCTCTGTATTTAATTTTTGATAGTTTGATTAATTTGTGTCTTGGTGTGTTTCTCCTTGGATTTATCCTGTATGGGACTCTGTGTGCTTCCTGGACTTGATTAACTATTTCCTTTCCATATTAGGGACGTTTTCAACTATAATGTCTTCAAATATTTTCTCAGTCCCTTTCTTTTTCTCTTCTTCTTCTGGGACCCCTATAATTCAAATGTAGGTGCATTTAATTTTGTCCCAGAAGTCTCTGAGACTGTCTTCAATTCTCTTCATTCTTTTTTCTTTATTCTGCTCTGCAGTAGTTATTTCCACTATTTTATCTTCCAGGTCACTTATCCATTCTTCTGCTTCAATTATTCTGCTATTTATTCCTTCTAGAGAATTTTTAATTCCATTTATTGTGTTGTTTATTATTGTTTGTTTGCTCTTTAGTTCTCCTAGGTCCTTGTTAAACGTTTCTTGTATTTTCTTCATTCTATTTCCAAGATTTTGGATCATCTTTACTATCATTACTCCGAATTCTTTTTCAGGTAGACTGCCTATTTCCTCTTCATTTATTTGGTGTGGAGAGTTTTTACCTTGCTTTCTTCTGCTGTGTGTTTCTCTGTCTTCTCATTTTGCTTAACTTACTGTGTTTGGGGTCCCCTTTTCGTAGGCTGCAGGTTTGTAGTTCCCGTTGTTTTTGGTGTCTGCCCCCAGTGGCTAAGGTTGGTTCAGTGGGTTGTGTAGGCTTCCTGGTGGAGGGGACTAGTGCCTGTGTTCTGGTGGATGAGGCTGGATCTTGTCTTTCTGGTGGTCACGATCACGTCCGGTGGTGTGTTTTGGGGTGCCTGTGACCTTATTATGATTTTAGGCAGCCTCTCCACTAATGGATGGGGTTGTGTTCCTGTCTTGCTAGTTGTTTGGCATAGGGTGTCCAGCACTGTAGCTTGCTCATCGTTGAGTGGAACTGGGTCTTAGCGTAGAGATGGAGATCTCTGGGAGAGCTTTCACTGTTTGATATTATATGCAGCCAGGTCTCTGGTAGATCAATGTCCTGAACTCAGCTCTCCCACCTCAGATCACAGGCCTGACACCCGCCCAGAGCACCAAGACCCTGTCAGCCACATGGCTCAGAAGAAAAGGGAGAAAAAAAAAGAAATAAATAAAATAAAATAAAAAAGTTATTAAAATAAAAAATAATTATTAAAAATATAAAAAAGTTAAAAAGAAATAAAAAAGGAAAGAAAGAGGAGAGCAACCAAACCAAAAAAACAAATCCACCAAGAATAACAAGTGGTAAAAACTATCCTAAAAAAAAAAAAAAACACAAGTAAAAACAAGAAAACGGATAGACAGAACCCTAGGTAAATGGAAAACTATACAGACAAAATCACACAAAGGCGCATACACATACACGGTCACAAAAAGAGAAAAAGGAAAAATATATATATTGTTGCTCCCAAAGTCACCGCCTCAATTTTGGGATGATCCGTTGTCTATTCAGGTATTCCACAGATGCAGGGTACATCAAGTTGATTGTGGAGATTTAATCCGCTGCTCCTGAGGTTGCTGGGAGGAACTTCCCTTTCTCTTCTTTGTTTGCACAGCTCCTGGGGTTCAGCTTTGGATTTGGCCCCGCCTCTGAGTATAGGTCGCCTGAGGACGTCTGTTCCCGCCCAGACAGGATGGGGTTAAAGTAGCAGCTGTTTAGGGGGCTCTGACTCACTCAGGCCAGGGGGAGGGAGGGGTACAGAATGCGGGGCGAGCTTGCTGTGGCAGAGGCCAGCGTGATGTTGCAACAGCCTAAAGTGTGCCATGTGTTCTCCCGGGGAAGTTGTCCCTGGATGATGGGACCCTGGCAATGGTGGGCTGCACAGGGTCCCGGGAGGGGAGGTGTGGATAGCGACCTCTGCTTGCACACAGGCTTCTTGGTGGCTGCAGCAGCAGCCTTAGTGTTTTATGCCCGTGTCTGGTGTCTGCACTGATAGCTGTGGCTCGTGCCCATCTCTGGAGCTCATTTAGGCAGTGCACCCCGAAACAATGAATCCCCTCTCCTTGCGCACCCCGAAACAATGGTCTCTTGCCTCTTAGGCACGTGCAGACTTCTTCCCGGACTCGCTCCCGGCTAGCTGTGGCACACTAACCCCTTCAGGCTGTGTTCACGCCGCCAACCCCAGTCCTCTCCCTGGGATCCGACCAAAGCCCGAGCCTTACCTCCCAGCCCCCGCCCCCCACTCCCCCTCCGGCGGGTGAGCAGACAAGCCTCTCGGGCTGGTGAGTGCTGGTCGGCACCGCTCCTCTGTGTGGGAATCTCTCCGCTTTGCCCTCCGCACCCCTGTGGCTGCGCTCTCCTCCGTGGCTCGGAAGCTTCCCACCCCCCACCCCGTCTCCACCAGTGAAGGGGCTTCCTAGTGTGTGGAAACCTTTCCTCCTTCATGGCTCCCTCCCAGAGCTGCAGGTCCCGTCCCTATTCTTTTGTCTCTGTTTTTTCTTCTTTCTTTTGCCATACCCAGGTACGTGGGGAGTTTCTTGCCTTTTGGGAGGTCTGAGGTCTTCTGCCAGTGTTCAGTAGGTGTTTTGTAGGAGCTGTTCCACATGCAGATGTATTTCTGATGTATTTGTGGGGAGGAAGGTGATCTCCACGTCTTACTCTTCCGCCATCTTGAAGGTCTCTCTATTTATCATAAAGGGATGAACAGCCAGAGAAAGAGGTGGAGGGCGAGGTCTGGAAGGGTCCTGAGTCCAGGAGCTTCTGTCTCCGTGGAGTTTAGGGTCCACCACTCTCCCAAATTGTGGACGGGTTCCCCAACCCAGAAGTTCTTGGAACACCTTTATTTAGGGTTTTTATGGAGCTTCCATTAGGCACTACTGATTAAATCCTTGTCCATCAATAGCAGCTCAGTCCCCTGCCCCTCTGCCCTCTGTGGAGGCTGGCTCAACAGATATTTGTAATGGAGTTCCTGGCAGGACTTTTCCAAATGCCTCTCATTTAGAGCTACAAGAAAGAGACCTCACATTCTAAATAGAGCTGCAAATAAATCAGGGATAGCACTATGTCTAGGTTTAGTCAGGGGTGACTGAACTGACTTTGCTACCCCAGCAATCACCCCAGCACTCTTCATCCCCCTTCTATATAAGCAGAAGACTAGGGAGAGAGGAGAAAATCATCAGGATCAAGATTGTTGGAGTTTGGAGAGACCTGTGACTTTCTCCTCCCCTCCTCAGGAGTGTGGTCCCTTTCCCGCAATGCCAGATGAAGGGGGCCCTGAAAGTATTACATGAGAGATTTAAGATGCGCAAAGGAAGTGTAGAGTAACATCTTACTCTCTAGTTGGGCAGTAGGTCCATTGATCTTCCCTGAGGTAGAAACACGACATTGGTGCTAGATGAAGAAGCAGCCTGTACACTCACTGCTTGACATGTAGGAGTTTCCACAGTGGACTCTGCAGACAGTACCAGGTTTCAGTTGTCTTGCCACCTTGGCCACCAGGAAGGCAGGTCTCAGAAGCAGGAGGTTCTATGGTACATCATCAGTGGGAGTTGAGTCGAGGGAGGGCAGGAAGAGGCAAAGCCAGAGAACATCTCCCACAACAGCACTCTTCAGTGGAGAACTCCTCACCCCCACCACCGCCAAGACACTCAAACCCATGCTCCACCAAAGAGCCAATATTCAGATATCTGTCAGAGAAGGCATCTACAGTGGATTAGTATTATTCAGAGAAACAGAGATAACCAACAGAAGCCAAGTAACTAAGAAAGAGTTTGGCCCTTTCCTCCCTGACCTAAAACCACTTGAGAAGCTGGAAATGGGCGAGGTAAAATAGGAGGGGTGCAGGAGAGTTTAAACCATACCCCCCTCCCTATTATAGACTTTTTTGGACCATGAGGCAAGCCTGAGCTGGAGTGACAGGAAGAGGTTAAAGGGGAGTTTCACATTGAACTGTACTGTTAAGTTACTAGAAGTGATAAAAATGAAACTGAGGGATTTTCCCAAAACATCCTTAAGTGACAGAAGGCAGTTTGACTTAGTCCTGATGTAAATGGGGGGAAAAGCGCATTCTTTGATGTTAGTGTCCAAACAACCAAGTTCAGACTATTTTATTTTTATTATTATTATTTTTTTTAATTTAATTAATTTATTTATGGCTGTGTTTGGGTCTTCGTTTCTGTGCAAGGGCTTTCTCTAGTTGCGGCAAGCGGGGGCCACTCTTCATCGCGGTGCGCGGGCCTCTCACTATCGCGGCCTCTCTTGTTGCGGAGCACAGGCTCCAAACGCGCAGGCTCAGTAGTTGTGGCTCACGGGCCCAGTTGCTCTGCGGCATGTGAGATCTTCCCAGACCAGGGCTCGAACCTGTGTCCCCTGCATTGGCAGGCAGACTCTCAACCACTGCGCCACCAGGGAAGCCCCTATTATTTTTTTTAAATTAATTAATTAATTTATTTTTATTTTTGGCTGTGTTGGGTCTTCGTTTCTGTGCGAGGGCTTTCTCTAGTTGCGGCAAGCGGGGGCCACTCTTCATTGCTGTGCGTGGGCCTCTCACTGTCGTGGCCTCTCTTGTTGGGGAGCACAGGCTCCAGACATGCAGGCTCAGTAGTTGTGGCTCACAGGCCCAGTTGCTCCGCGGCATGTGGGGTCTTCCCAGACCAGGGCTCGGACCCGTGTCCCCTGCATTGGCAGGCAGATTCTCAACCACTGCACCACCAGGGAAGCCCCAGACTATTTTTAAAAGTGGTTATATGTATTTATTGAGCAGCTGCTATGATTCAAACACCGTTCTAGATATAGCATGTAGAAAGACAGACACAGTTCTTGCCTTCATGCAGATTACATTCTACTCTGGAAGACAGCACAAAGGAAAATTGGTAATTTAATTTCAATTATAACAATGCAACAGGTGTCAGATATGACAACTGCTAGACAGATGAGCTTGTGAGAGCTGAGCATATGCAAACCAGGAAGACTGGATCTGGTTTTGAGGGTCAGAGAGAACTTCCCCTTGGAATCAGAGGCTGAAAAATGAGCAGACATTAGATAGGTCAGGGATGGGTGTGTGGAGGAGCCTTTAAGGAAGAGGAAAGGAGCATGAAGCAGGGATGCTCTGGAAGAAAAAAACAACCTGGTTGCTGGAGAGGTCTGAATTAAAAAGTATCTAAAATAAGCTATTGCCACATTTCTAGGTGGAAAATAGAGAGCCATCTTGGGTAGTGGCTCTTGAGAAATAAACCAGTTCTCAAAGATTCAAATGTTCCTTAGCACAATAATTCTGGGACTTTAATTTCATAAAAGTCAGGGTCAGATCAATAAGAAAAGTCTTATTTTCCTGGGACTTCCCTGGCAATCCAGAGGTTGGGACTCCACACTTCCAGTGCAGGGGGCGCAGGTACAATCCCTGGTGGGGACTAAGATCCCATATGCCACACAGCCCAAAAAAAAAAAAAAAAAAAAAATCCCATTTTCCTAATGTGACTGATGTCTGCTTATTTCTTGGGAATACTAGTGAGAAAATCAGCTGCAAAATTTCACTGACAAGGCGACTCAATCAGAATGGAGTGGACCCATTTTCTCCTTCACCCTTTAGACTAGAATTTACCTTTCTCCACTTCAAAATCAACTTTGATTGAGCAAAGGAGAATTTCAAGCAATGTCAGGGCAAAGCCAGGGCATTTGTATTTGCAAAAGATGAGAAAGGATTGAAAGGGCAGAAACTGTGCCTCATGTATCAGCTAGTTGTACGCAAGATACCCAAACAAAAAAGGTGGGAGAGAATCTCACTGAAGGGTTTTGGAGTAAATTGAAGAATCAAAAGAAAAGCTAAACACTGACATCTAGGTGGCAAGATTTAATGGGCAAATTTTTAGGGTTCCCCACAAAGGTGAATCAGCTTTGCTTGCAGACTTGTGACATTCTGCTTTATATGTAAATTCCTATGACCTGTTTTTGCTAAAGTTCCCTGGGCTTTTGAGATCCTGTGGACAATTCAGTAAAGAAATTTATATACATCCATAGTAGGCTGGGGTGTTCTTTTTACGAGAAAAACTGGAAAGGCAGGAGGTACTCTGAAAAGAGCCAGTGATTCCTCTCCAATCTCTTGTGAGGGCTCTGGAGAGGTGAGGCTGGAGGAGAATCAGCCCCATCCTCTTATGAATTTCCAAGTAGAGTCGGAGATAGTTATTCGTACCATCGGACAGATCCATAGACCAGTACCTATAGAGACACTGCCCTAATTCCCACCTCCTCCTGCCTTGCATCAGCACCAAAGATACAAAACTGAATTCAGGAAACCATAATTCAGGAGAAGCTTGCCACTCCTGAGATTCAGATTGAGAGAAGACCAGTGTGTCTGGGAAAGCTAGAGAAAGCATAGCAGGAGACAAGACTGATGGGGTAACAGGGACCATATCATGCAGGGTCTTGGGAATTTTATCCTAAAAACATTGACAAGCCATTGCTTGGCTTTGAGCAGGAAAGTTGCACAGCCAGATTTGTGCTTTGATAGGTTGCTCTCGCTGATGTATGGGAAATTTCAAGGATGTTACAGGTATTGATAGAAGTGTTTCTATATGAACTTTCTGCAGGGTGAGTTGGCAAGTTAGAAAATTGTGAAATTTGAAATATTTCATTGAAAAATTCTGAATATTAATTTGGTTTTATTTTATAAATTTTTTTTCTAGATATGGGATAATTAATGTAATGCAATACCAAGGTTTTATAGGTAGACCTGTGGGCCTCAGAAATGATCCTGATAAATATATATACTTATATAAATTTTATTATGTATTTATATAATGATAATAAAATAATAAAATATATTTATATGTTACATAATAGTATATTTCTATATAAAGGGGAGAGAAAATAGGTTCAAAGTGTTGTGGCTCAAATGGATAAAATTAGGGAAGGATCTGAAACAAAACTTTAAAAGTCAGTATTTTCTCCCAGTCGCTATTTCTCATTATCTTTCTTTATTGGAATATTACATATGTTCTGAAAAGTGCTTGGTAAATTTCTACAAAATAAACATACCTGTAAAATTAGCACCCAGACCAAAAACTTGCGTTTAACTTTCAATAAATGTGAGGGATAAATTCTATTGTGACACTGTTCTCAGAGAAAATAAGATGAGCACATAATGTTGGCAGATGTCCTCCCCATTCTCCTTGACTGCCAAGCAAATGTTCACGCAAGCACATACACCTTCACCTTCTTCCCATACATCCAATTACAAATATGTCTTCTCTTCCATGATCAAACCATTCTCTGGGTGGCAGAGACTCCTAATTGCTTATTAAATAAATATTTATCTTCCTTTTTTTCTCAAACTAACAAACCCTGATGTTTAGTTGGATGTGTTCCATTCATCTAAAGGGTGCATTTCCCAACTCCTTTACACATAGCTAAGTTTTAGCCCTTGCTATATAAGCAGAAATTGTGTGGGATTTCTGAGAATGAATGGGAAGGTATTTTTCATTTCTTCCTTCATCCTGCTGCTTGGGACAAAAATGGATGGATGGAGCTTCAATAGCCATTTTGGACCATGAGAACAAGGGTTACAACATAAGGATAGTAGAACCACCATATCCTAGAGCTATCCCAGATATCCTAGAGATATCCAAAGAATCACCATACTAAAATAAACTGCCTACCTCTTGTCTTCTTTTAGTTTAGTTGAGGGAATAATAAACATGTATCTTGCTTAAGGCACTCTTTTTCAGCCTTCTTCAACTCATCTAATCCTAACCCTAACTGATTCGCCATGTGTAACCTCAAATGGATTTACCTCCTTCCCAAGAGGAACCAACTAAAAGTTACAGCCAACTCTTGTACACAGAAGTCACGTCATTGTTACTGACTTTTCTGAGTTCAGTTGTCCAAATGATGGTTATTCTTCTTTTAGTTCTCTGTATTATAGGCCGATCTCACTTGTGGATAGAAATTCTAAATAAAATATTAACAAATGGAATTCCTTAACCCAATAAGATATACCATAGGTTTATCCCAGGAATGCAAAGATGGTTTCACTTGGAACAATCTATTTATGCAGTTAATCACAATGGCTCATTAAAGGGGAAAAAGCATACAATCACTTCAATAAACAAAGAAAAGATGTAAAAATTTTATGACAATTAAAAAAATCAACCTAGTAGATGAGAATCCCCTTAATAGAAAGAGAATTTCACGCCCCCCCCCCAAATAGTAGGTGTTAGCAAAAATGGCAGAGTATGGACCTCCGAAAACTCTCTTATCTGTAAAAGCAATGAGAAAACTGGGTGGGAGGGGGGTGGTGATGATCAGAATCAACTTTTTCAGAATCCTAGAAATTAACGAAAGGCTTACAACAATTCAAGGAATGTTTATTCAAGAAAAATGGCTGAATCCCAGTAAGAACAGTGAGCTTTGTGGCATTTTAACCTGCCCTGTTCCCACTCCACTCTCTCTAGCCTGTCTCTTGCCTTTAAAACCAAAATCCCACAATAATGGTGAAAACTAACAGCCTGGAAGCCACTGGAGGGGTAGAAAGGGATTGGAACTCTTTCAAAACCTCATTCCCAGAGAACTGTCATTATTTGATCTGTCTGGCGGTTCCTTGAAAGACCCCACCTGCAAGGCTGTCTTTATTAAACCTGGCTGGAAAATCACACAGTGTGAAAGTCTTTCCCCTGAGGGTTTTTGTCAAAAACAATAGAGGTAATTAATTAATCCTGCAGCTCTATGAGGTGTGGATAACAGTGTTCTTCTTACCATTTTTCTGTCCAATCAATCAAGAAGAGAAGAGGGCTGTCAATGAAACAACAGATAAGTAGGGGCTACAGGTTGGCTGTGCTCTGGATGGTCTGTCCCACAAATGTCTTTCCATTCCAGTTCCCAGGCAATAGGAGCACCTCCTTTCTTTGTTGTGCTATTCTCTGTTAGAGGGCAGAAATCAGAGCAGAAGGGTCTTTTTAAAACACAAGTTTTACTGTGATATCTCCATGCTTACAATCTTCAAGGATAAACTGTTTAGAGGGCCTCAAGGTTACTAATTAATGTCTACATGACTTGGCTTCTGTGGATGTCTCTTGTCTAATTTCTAACCTGGCTCCTCCCTTGCAGCAAGTGCTGTAACTTTCCTGAACTACTTGCAGTTCCCCAAACTCACTCAGCACCTTTGCTCAATCTTTTGTACTTCCTGGAATCTCCCCTCCCCCTCCTTGCTTGCCTAACAAACTCCTACTCATTTGTTAAGATTCAAACTAATTGTTGCTTCTCCAAAGCCCCCAAACCACTTCTTAGGGATGAGTTTCTCTCTTTCCCCATACATCACCTCTTTCCATACCCTGTGTGATGGAGATGATTATTACAGAGAAGACTTGGAAATCATCAGCTGGGAAGCCCAGAAAATTTGCATTTCCCCATATTTTCTTCAATCTTAGAAGACCAAGAGAGGGAAGTGATATGCCCAAGGCCACGTAACAAATTACGAGCAGAGTTGAGGCTAGAAGTCAAAAATGTTTTCTCCTTCCTTTAGGATTTGCTGATGCCCACTAGGCACTCCCTTGGGCTTGACCCATTACCTATTTTATGTTCATAAGGGTCTCCTGGACTCTCCCAGACCCCAGAGCACTGAATTCTGCAGGGTCTGCTAAGATGGCAAAATTGAAGGGCCTATTGGCACCTAGAGAAAGCACTGGAATGGACATGTTTGGTATCCATGCTTATACTTAAGACCTGGAACTACACACGAGCCTCTGGAAGGTTGCATGGTATAAGGGAAAGAGTATAACCTTTGGAGCCAGACAGTCTTGGGTTTGAGTTCCAAGTCCACCAGTTTTAGAACTTCAGGAAAACTAAACTTTCTAGTCTCAGTTTCCTTATGTAAAAAAAGTGGATGATCTTTTCACCAGGATTAAATAAAATAACTTCAATAAATCATCCAGAACAAGGTCTTAGCCTAAGTTTTTCCAAATGTAGAATAAAAAGGAATTGATTACATGATCTCTGTGCCCCCAAATAATACCTTCTTTCTATTCTTCTTGCTTTTATCAATTTTCCCATTCAGGTCTGTGGACTCCACAGAAACCCTGCCCATGGGTGTGACCTGCACAACAGAGATTTGGCTCTCAGAGGAAGTGAAGACGGGTCAGGAGGTACCTGGGGAAATGCAAATTTGGTGGCTAAATAGGACTTCTCTGGGTCTGATGATTTCCAAGATGCCACTGAGGTATAATTTCAGTGATGAGGTGGAGAGGAGAGAGGCCAGTCCTACCTCAAAGAATGGTTGCAATTAGCATGTTCATTCCACAAACACTTTTAACACCTACTGTATAGTAGGCACTGTTAGATCGGGGAAACATAAATATAAATAGAGTGAATGAAACTCAGTTAGGGAATGGGTACACTGACCCAAGAGACCTGATTTCTGGCCATGGCTTTACAAAAACTGGCCACGTGGCTTCTGGCAAATTCCTCAGAAGTGGTAACCTCTAAACCTCAGCTTTCTGAGGGTGAGATGAGGAAGTTTGAAAGGTGGCTTCTAAGGTTTTTTGGTTTTGTTGTTGCTGTTTTTCTCCAGATTATATCTCTCCTCTGAAATTCAGCTCTATATGTTCAAGTATTCCCTGGGAAATCTCCATCTGGATGAACCAAACCACTTCAACTCTACATATCCCAAGCCAACAAAGTAATCTTATGCCCTTGCTCCCAATTTTGATCCAAAGTTCTCTCCATCTCCTATACTTCCTATCTCAGAGAATGAACATTGCTATATGGCTGGAAACTACACCATAAGTCTAAACGTCACTTTAGAGGTCCTTCTCCTTTAGACCCATATCCTAACAGTCACCAAATGCTACCAAACCAACTATAAAGTGTCTCCAACGGACCCTCCTTCTCTCCCACCCCATTGCACTTATTAGTGGAGACCATTGTTTCTGGCTAATCATTTCCCAGCCTCTAGTTTTACCTAAATTTCTCCCACACTATGGCCAAAGTAAGCTTTCTAAACAGAAATATGACCTGGTCACTCACCAACGGAAAACTTTTCATGGTTCCCATCAGGAGGATGAAAGACTTTCCAAGAATGTTTTTAACTATTTGTATGTGAAAAGGAGTTTTGATCAGGTGGGAGGAGGGACATTGCCTCCTGTTAGAAGGCCTAGGTTCACTAGGTCAAGTATCATTAGGAATCAGTGAGAGAAAAGAACAATAGGAAGGGGAGGGAAGTAGCAAATATTGAGTGCCCATGCTATATCAAATACTGTGCTTTATATACCCTATGTTGTTTTAACATTCAAAAAATATATGCTACATCTTAGGTCAGTTCTTCCCAACATAGACTGAGATGGAGATGTGTGTGCAGGAAGTTTATTGGGGAGTACTTGTGGAATCAACGCCTGTGGGAAGCAAAGGATGTAGGACTGAGCAGACAGAGGAGTCGAACTCTGAATGCAGTTACAGCAAAAACCTCAGCTGGCTCCATGAGGAACTCTTGACCTGGGATGCTCCTGAAGGGCTGCTCTAAACTGAGGCAGAGGGACTGGACTTCTATATCCTTTCATTGACCAACTGACCAGTTGTTAGAGGTGGGTGGCCCTCAGGGAAGGGACTGGCTGAGGCCAGCTCCAGAAGTGGGACTCAGCTGAGAGCTGTCAGTCATCAATGCTTCCAGCAACTGGGGAATGATTGCTTTTGTTCTGAGGAGGTCTGAGCAGCACATCACAGTATATACTAGGTAACTTGTAGTGCACTCACTATTTTATAGGTAGAAAAGCTGCGTTCCACCAACAAGGTGACTTATCCTAGAGGTTATACAAGTAGTGAGTGAAAACTCTGTGGTTCAAATCCATATTTTTCTGATTCCATCCTTTGCAATTTGGAAAAAAATTTCCACTAGCGTAAAGTCAAATTTGAACCCTCAGGTACTTGGGTGGCAGTATAAGCTGTCACACACATTAATCCTTTGAGGAAGAATTTGAGCAAAAGTGAGGTCAAGTATTGAACGTCCTAGATACAAATATCATATGATATCACTTACATGTGGAATCTAAAAAAATGATACAAATGAACTTATTTACAAAACAGAAACAGACTCACAGACTTCGAAAACAAATGTATGTTTACCAAAGGGGAAACTTGGGGTGGAGGGATAAATTAGGAGATTGGGATTAACATATATACACTACTATATATAAAATAATCAACAGGGACATACTGCATAGCACAGGGAAACTCTACTCAGTATTCTGTAAAAACCTACATGGGAAAAGAATCTGAAAAGAATGGATATATGTATATGTATAATTGAATCACTTAGCTGTGTACCTGAACCTAACACAACATTGTAAATCAACTATACCCCAATATAAAATAAAAATTCAATTGAAAAAAAAGAAAGCCCTAGATAGAGATTTCTGAGAAAAGACAGAGTAAGAATCAGGACCTGTGGAGACTCGATGTGAAACTGAGAACAAGGAAAGCAGAACCATGCTTATGGCATGCCCAGAATGAGTCTTTGTAGAAAACTGGCAGCTGAAAATGCTAGTAAGGCAGCAATCACAGACCTGGACCAGTGGCCAGAAATGTCCTGGGAGCTAGAGAGCTCAAAGGGCTAATGGGAGTGGGACAGAGGGAGGGGGAGAAAGAGGGAGCCTAAGGTCAAAATGGAGGCAGTTCTTTTTTTTTTTTTTTAAAGGGAAAGAGAGAGTGCAAAGTCAAGGTGTTGGGCCTGGCAGAGCTCAGGGCTGCCTTCGGTTTTCTTTTTTTTTAAATTAATTAATTAATTTATTTATTTTTGGCTGTGTTGGGTCTTGGTTGTGTGCGAGGGCTTTCTCTAGTTGTGGCAAGCGGGGGCCACTCTTCATCGCGGTGCACGGGCCTCTCACTATCGCGGCCTCTCTTGTTGCGGAGCACAGGCTCCAGACGCGCAGGCTCAGTAGTTGAGGCTCATGGGCTTAGTTGCTCCACGGCATGCGGGATCCTCCCAGACCAGGGCTCGAACCCGTGTCCCCTGCATTGGCAGGCAGATTCTCCACCACTGTGCCACCAGGGAAGCCCCGAGGCAGTTCTTAAGAAGAGGACAGAAAGTACTAAAGAAGTCAAGAGTCATAGATACTTATGGATAAATATATAGAATACAGGGTACAGAGCCCAGAAAGAATGTGATAGAATGAGGGCATACGGTCATAGCCGTTCTCTTCCTCTGATGTCTCCTTATGTGGCCTTCTTGTCCCTAGACATTAAGGGCTTTGATAATGGCTTTGCTAGGAAGCGTGTATTCCAAGCCAGTGTGGCAGGAGGTGGTAGAACTTATATTCAAGTGCTGTACTTGCTACTTATGTACTGTGTGACCTCAAGCAAGTTATTTAACTCTCTAAACTTCAATTTCCTCATCTGTCAATTGGGGATAATAATTGTAATGTCTAGGCCTGGTGCAGAGCTCATGGGAGAAATAAGCTGTTTCTATTTTAGAATTCTCATATTCTTCCATGCCCATGACCTAACACACCTGTGTGGACAAACCAAATTTAGAACCCAGGCTCTTAAAGTAGATTCTTGTATTTTAAAGAGTTCAGTAAACAACACAGGAAGCAATATGATTGCCTGTCTTTCTCCCAGCCCTCTGTCCCAGTGTGGGAGTCTCCCCAAGGGGGAAGAGTGGACACTTTGGGATTCAGGGGGGAACATCTGCAGAAGTTCCTGCTGTCAGCTCTAGCTGGTGGGAAATTTGAGAAGGACAGCTGGAGCTCAGGTTGCCATCTGAGCAAGTAGGACTTAATATCTCAGCCGCTTAAGGCCCAATGAGACCAAGATTCAGCATTTAAATGTCTGTTTTCCTGCTCTGTCATCAGAACTGGGAGCTATGAGCCATCCTTCCTAAAGATAAGACAACATAAATAGAGACCTCCTCTTTTTTTTTTTTTTAGAGGCCTCCTCTTAATTGACTTATTCATGCCCAGAAAAATATCATAGGATGGGAACTGCTTCTTATTGTTTTAACTCTGTTATCTTGCTTAACAGCACAACGTTTAGAAACAGCAAAGCTAAGAAGACAACCTCTGTCTTGGGGTACAGTCTGTACTTCTTTTATCTCATAGAATGCCTCCTAAAGCCTAACAATTTAAACAATCCTTTGCTCTTCCTTTGCTCTCTTTTCAAGGCAAGATAATTAACATGAAATTCTTTAAGAAGTCTCTGTTCATAAACTAAGCAACACATATAACAATACATTTTATGTATTATGTTAAATTAAAAAAACACAAAACTGTTTGCACACCAGTCGTTTTAGTTACATATGTGCTTATAGAATAAGTAGTCCACTGAGGCAAGAAAGTACTTAACTGAAGACACTGCACAGTAAGGAGTATTGTTCCCACTGTCTCCACCCTGTCTTAATTGTAATTATTTGGAAGTAGCCCAACTATCAGACGTTTACTTATGATGATACCCAAAGGCATTTTTGACTTGAAATTTCTTAATACAGCAAAAGAATAAATTGAGGTGACCAACCCACACTACAATGAGAACCCTATAGGTATTTGATACAGTTACAGTTAAAATAAAAAAATAAATGCCATTATTATACTGTGTGATTTTGATATTGACTTCAAATCCTCCCACACACGAATTTTGCAAAATTGAATCAGGTGTGGCTAAGGGTTCAGTTCATATTTTCATTCTGTTTTACATTTTCAGTTCTGATTCATATTTTATTTTATTGTTCTTATTCTCTTTTATACACTGATATTTTTCTTTATCAAATGTGATGGTCTGTGCTGAGAATTTTCAATTGTTTTATAACAGGGCTTTTAAATACTGATTGCAGAAGATCTACCTTTCTGTCTTCAATTGCTAAAAGTACTTAATGGTCCATGATGTGCTTTGTCTCTAATTTATGCTGCAGATTTACCATTGGTCTTATGAAGAAAGCCAGGAATGACATCCCTTTCTGGGGTGCCTGAGGCATTCTGTTCCAGGTGTCTGAGTATTGCCCCTGATCTTGACCAGAGGTAGTACTTCCTGTGCATCACCTGCTGCAGCTACATGAGGTTTGTCATTTAATCACTTATGCCTACTTACCAGAAATAATGAAAATGACAGATGCCAAATGCAGTATGGCCACCATACTCCAGACACTGCGCTGAACACCTTACTTGCATTAATGTCATTTAGTTCTCCCAACAACCCTATGAGATGGTTCATCTTAACTCTGTTACTGCTGAAGAAAGAAAGGCTTAGAGAGATTAAATAACTTGCCAAGGTCACATGATCTATAAATAACAGACGGGGGACTTAACCCCAGGTCTCCCTGACCACAGAGCCAGAGTTCTGAACCAGTCACTCTAGTACCTTATAAACAAAGATTTACATGAGATTTGCAAACTTGAAAACAGTTGTGACAAGATTAGAAAACTATGGAGGATTTTCTTTTCTTTCTTTTAAAATTTTCTTCACTGCTGTATTACATTTGCAATTTTTAAAAGAGGAGACAGAACCCTAATATTTAAAAATCCCATATCCTAAATGTCCTGCTCTTAACTAGAAATGATATCTGATAAAGTAATTCAAGTGGTGGATAATTAAATGTGTTAGTCCTTGTATGATTACATCATTAAAGGATGTTTGGAGTCATTATGTTTTAAGCCAATGGAATGGTTTTCTCAGGGTAGTGTTGGGGTAGGCAAGTGGATGGAGAAAAGGAAGCTACTGGACTTCCTCTACCATGCTTCATCTGGGGCTGTCCCCACAATTCATTGCACTCTCCAGTGATCCCAGCTAGTGTTCGTCACTGAAGCTTATTAGTCTATAGCTTGTTGTTTTGGTTTTGTTTGTTTTTTTGTTCTGGTTTGTGTTTTTTGTTTTGTTTTTTTGCCTTTAAGAGCCCTTCTTTTATTGGGAAATAAATACAGAGTCAAATAGGTCGGCCAGCCAACATCTGTATTTCTGGGGGCTAAGAGGAAGGAGTCTGACTTTCTCAGAACTCAGTATCCTAGCTCCTCCCTCTTCCCTGGACTCACTTCAAGTCAGCCCACTTCTTTGTCATGACAGCACAGGAATCCCTGTTCTGGGCTGCATACATGACCCATGAGCATCTCAGAGGATCATGGAATGACTTCGTGGAGCATGCAGCCCTCATTCCCCAGCTGTCTCTGTCTCCCAGGGAAGCCTTGGTTGGTTGGGGACTGGAACTATTCAGAGACAAAGGAGAATCCAGCTCTGTGCCAGCCTTTGCCGGAAGAGTGCTCAGTGGATGTACCAAAGAGTCTTCTAGAACGGCCAAAGATGCGGCCTTGGTTTGAGCTTTGTACAGAGGGAAGAACAAGGCTGAATGTGGTTAGTCAGCGTTTCTAGGGTACTTCGCAAATTATTGTCATATTTACCACTCTTGTCTAAGAAGGTAGATCAGAGTTATGGGAGGCAGTTTTTGGTGCACAGAAAAGGTTTGAGGTTGGTGACTCAACAGTCACAGTTACTGGTCCCTAAACCCTGTTCCTTCCTAGAAGGTGTGGAATGGTAAGGACATTTCCCTCTCTCAAGTGGCTTATGGCAGCAGAAAGCAAGCTAGCAAACTACGTGGCTTGCCATGTAGGGTAATTTGAGGGACATTAAAAAGTACCCCCAACCCTACCAAGAATACTTCTCAAAGAGCTGTGGAGACTGCGGGGACATGAGAAGTTCAGGGTCAAGTCCCAGGAAGGCCCCAGAAGGGGAGAGATTCCACATATTGGCTCTGGGGTCTGGAAGGATGGCAGGAGCATCAGGAAAGTGACAAGGGTTTGGGGAGAAAATCCTCAGATTACAGATGCTCATGAATCTCTCTCCTCAACCTCCAGACTCCAGTGCTCTGAACCAGATCTGAACCCTGGAGGAGGCACTGATGTGGAAAACCTGGTAAAAGCCTTGGAGTGGGCTTTCTGAGTAGCATAGATTGGGTAAGGTCCAGAAGGCACTGCCAGTGGGCATCATCACAGACCATACTGGGCTATGTCCCCAGCTCCCTTCCTTGAGCCTGGGCACATCTATCTTCTTAGGAAGGTGACTTCCTGAATTCTCAGGGGAAAGATGCTGGATAAAACCTGGGCCTAGATCTGAGAGAGAGCCACCTCATAGTCTCATTTTCACCCCCATCTCTGCTCAACCTTACAACCCCAGCCCACGGCAGGGCTGTTTGGTACACTGGTCTGCTCAGCCTCCATATCAGACACCTGTCCCCATGGGCTTCCTTATCTCACCCAGCAGGGCTGACCCCAGGGTATTTTTCCCAGTGCTTTCCCCAGGCCAGTTTTAGACTCTGCAATCAGATCTCCTAGGAGATGTTTCAGAGTTTGGGGGAATTTTATACTTTCATTTTGTTTTTGTGGGGGTTTTGTTTTTTGATTTTCTTTTACTTATCCAGATAAATGTACTCATCATGGGCTCCAAGTGGCCAGGTGGTCTGGACTGCTTCTCAGTGACCCTTCACTGTGGGGCTGGCTTATATTATAGAGATCTCTGGTCAGAGACCGTGATGAGAACCATCACTGGCTGGGAAGATGGGATGCTCAGGGGCAGCCCAGACCCAGGCACCTTCAGGCAGGTCACTTTGCCATCCTAGGCCTTAAAGTGTCAGAAGGGAGAGCAGCAAGTCTCAGGGGGATATTTAGACTCTTGTTTAAGAACAGGAGATGACCTCATTGTGCAGCCCACCTGAGATTGTTTAGGGAGGGGTTTTTCCCACAGACACATGATCCTCTTTGCTTTCAGGGAGGGACTCCACATAGCCAAAGGGAAGGAAGTGGTGCTTTGTCACAAGTGATGAAGGTGTGGGGCAGGAAATGGTGCTCACCCGGGATGCTCTTGTTGCCTATACGTTTCTCTGTGCCAGATGGAATGTTCCACGGATAATGGGCTATTGACCAACACAAGCTTGAAGATTGGTTAAGGTTCTTGCCAGTGTAATAAGTGGTATGGTGCGTGGATAGAGCACAAACTCTGGAGTCAAATTAGGATTGAATCCAATCCTCCCATTTTTTTGGCTATGAGCCATTAGACAAGTTATTTAGAAGCTCTGTTCCCAATCTGTAAAATAGTGATAAATATGCCTGCTTTTTACTATCATAAAGATTAATGGAATAATGTATGTGGAGGCCCTGGACATTTAGGGAGTTGAGTTAGCAGAATTTTCCTCTTTCTACCCTCTTGAATATTCATGGGGAAAATGAGTACACTCCAGGGGAAGAGAAAGAGGTCTTGACCCAGGGTCAGGATTCCCAAGTTTGGTTCAGACCCTGCCTTACACCACCACCAGCACTGCCTCCTTCATAGGGCTGTTGTAAAGATCAAATAAGGCAGTGAATGTGAAGGCCTTTGAAAACGGCTTTGTAAATACAAGGCATTGTCACCTGTGTATCTTTTGTTCTTGGTCTGCCAAAGTCTGTTCTTTATAGCTGATGAAGCAGCTTGGTGTACCAAGCATAATAACTGCAAACCTCAGGTTAGTCACCTTGCCTCTCAGGTCCTATAACTGTTCCCTGCGGCTGCTATAACAAATTACGACAAATTTGATGGCCTAACTGTAGGATTTTGTGGATATTCTTTATCAAATTGAGAAGTTACCCACTATTTCTAGCTGGTCAAGAGTTTTTATCATGAAAAACTGTTCAGTTGGTAAATGATCTACCTGGGTTCTCTGGAACTTTAATCTTCTGTGATCTCTAAGAGTAAAGGAGAAAAAAGAGCTTTTAGATTTGTGCAGGAGGACCTTCAAGAAGGCAGAGGAGTAAGATGAGGAGATCACCTTCCTCCCCACAAATACATCAAAAATACATCTACATGTGGAACAACTCCTACAGAACACCTACTGAATGCTGGCAGAAGACCTCAGATTTCGCAAAAGGCAAGAAACGGCCCACGTACCTGGCCATGTGGCTGACAGGGTCTTGGTGCACCAGCCGGGTGTGAGGTCTGAGCCTCAGAGGTGGGAGAGCCGAGTTAAAGACATTGGTTCACCAGAGACTTCCCGGACCCATGTAATATCAATCAGTGAGAGGTCTCCCAGAGATCTCCATCTCAATGCTAAGACCCAACTCCACTCAATGACCAGCAAGCTACAGTGTTGGACACCCCATGCCAAACAACTAGCAAGACAGGAACACAACCCCACACATTAGCACAGAGGCTGCCTAAAATCATAACAAGGTCACAGGCACCCCAAAACACACCACCGGATGCAGTTTAGCCCACCAGAAAGACAAGATCCAGCCTCATCCACCAGAACACAAGCACCAGGCTCCTCCACCAGGAAGCATATACAATCCACTGAACCAACCTTAGCCACTGGGGGCAGACACAAAAAACAACAGGAACTATGAACCTGCAGCCTGTGAAAAGGAGACCCCAAACACAGTAAGTTAAGCAAAATGAGAAGACACAGAAAAACACAACAGGTGAAGGAGCAAAGTAAAATCCCACCAGACCAAACAAATGAAGAGGAAGTAGGAAGTCTACCTGAAAAAGAATTCAGAGTAATGATAGTAAAGATGATCCAAAATCTTGGAAATAAAATGGAGAAAATACAAGAAACGTTTAACAAGGGCTTGGAAGAACTAAAGAGCAAACAAACAATGATGAACAGCACAGTAAATGGAATTAAAAATTCTCTAGAAGGAATAAATAACAGAAAAACTGAGGCAGAAGAATGGAGAAGTGACCTGGAAGATAAAACAGTGGAAATAACTACCACAGAGCAGAAAAAAGAATGAAAAGAATTGAGAACAGTCTCAGAGACTTCTGGGACAACATTAAATGCACCAACATACGAATTATAGGGGTCCCAGAAGAAGAAGAGAAAAAGAAAGGGATTGAGAAAATAATTGAAGAGATTATAGTTGAAAACTTCCCAATTATGGGAAAGGAAATAGTCAATCAAGTTCAGGAAGCACAGAGAGTCCCATACAGGATAAATCCAAGGAGAAACATGCCAAGACACATATTAATCAAACTATCAAAAATTAAATACAAAGAAAAAATATTAAAAGCAGCAAGGGAAGAGCAACAAATAACATACAAGGGAATCTCCATAAGGTTAACAGCTGATCTTTCAGCAGAAACTCTGCAAGACAGAAGGGACTGGCAGGACATAGTTAAACTGATGAAAGGGAAAAACCTACAACCAAGATTACTCTACCCAGCAAGGGTCTCACTCAGATTTGACAGATATATTAAAATCTTTACAGAGAAGCAAAAGCTAAGAGAATTCAGCACCACCAAACCAGCTTTACAACAAATGCTAAAGGAACTTCTCTAGGCAGGAAACACAAGAGAAGAAAAAGATCTACAATAACAAACCCAAAACAAGGAACTGATAATAGGAACATACATATCAATAATTACCTTAAATGTAAATGAGTTAAATGCTCCAACCAAAAGACATAGAATGGCTGAATGGTACAAAAAGAAGACCCATATATATGCTGTCTACAAGAGACCCACTTCAGACCTAGGGACACATACAGACTGAAAGTGAGGGGATGGAAAAAGATATTCCATGCAAATGGAAATCAAAAGAAAGCTGGAGTTGGAGAGGGTGTGGAAAAAAGGGAACCCTCTTGCACTGTTGGTGGGAATGTAAGTTGATACAGCCACTATGGAGAACAATATGGAGGTTCCTTAAAAAACTAAAAATAGAATTACCATATGACCCAGCAATCCCACTACTGGGCATATACCCAGAGAAAACCATAATTCAAAAAGACACATGCACCCGAATGTTCATTGCAGCACTATTTACAATAGCCAGGTCATGGAAGCAACCTAAATGCCCATCAACAGACGAATGGATAAAGAAGTTGTGGTACATATATACAATGGAATATTACTCAGCCATAAAAGGGAACGAAATTGAGTCATTTGTTGAGACGTGGATGGATCTAGAGACTGTCATACAGAGTGAAGTAAGTCAGAAAGAGAAAAACAAATATCGTATATTAATGCATGTATGTGGAACCTAGAAAAATGGTACAGATGAGCCGGTTTGCAGGGCAGAAGTTGAGACACAGATGTAGAGAATGGACATATGGACACCAAGGGGGGAAAGCTGCGGTGGGGTGGGGATGGTGGTGTGCTGAATTGGGCGATTGGGATTGACATGTATACACTGATGTGTATAAAATTGATGACTAATAAGAACCTGCAGTATAAAAAAACAAACAAACAAAACAACTAATACTAAACTTTCATTGGGTTATTTGTATGGAAATATGTTAATATAAATGTTTCAGACATTACATGAAATTTCTAAAAATCTTATATTTGCATTTGTATGGAAATATGTTAATATAAATGTTTCAGACATTACATGAAATTTCTAAAAATCTTATATGTTCTGGTATAATGTTATAAGTAATAATCCTAGTTATTACTTTAAAATGTATATCTCAGAAATAACTAATTTTCTTGTCAACTGCATTATTATGAACTTCATCAAATCTTTAACTGTGGTCACTTTTAAGTCTTTTGTCATTTACAGACAGTTCTGGGTGTACTCTGATGCTTTTGCAAATATGTTCCTATAAAAGGGTTTCATCTTCAAGAAATTCATGGAAAAGACTGACAAGTACAGGTTTCTGGTAACTGACTGTACTGCTGAACTGAATGAATAAGCATTTTCAGAACTCTAATGTAAAACTGATGAACTCAAAAAAGTGCTAACAAAAGATCAAGATGAAAAAAAAATTTAATTACATGGGACTGAGTGAACTGATGAGGATGAGTATAATTTTTGTGACTTTCTGTCTGAATTAAAAAAATAAATCCCACAAGGACTCAGAGGCAAAGAATATACAAATCAATTTTCACTGCAAAGTAAAGGAGCTGTTACTGTGGAGGATTACTGGACTGAATGTCAATATTATGACATAGTATGAGTGTGTTTCAGGTTTGGTAATTGCAATCATTGTTGCTTTTGTTGTGGTCATCCATGTACAATGCTTGGTGTCAGTCTATTTATCTCTTGTAAAAATAAAATACAGTGTGTGTGTGTGAAAAAAAATAGTTCTATACATTACAATTCTTGGCTTCATGTCCTTCACCATGTTGTAAGAGAAATTATTTAAAAAATACTATTTTAGTCATAAACTTAAAGTTTGCATTGCTATCAGTAAAAAAAAAAAAAAAAAGAAAGCTGGAGTAGCAATTCTCATATCAGACAAAATAGACTTTAAAATAAAGACTATTACAAGAGACAAAGAAGGACTACATAATGATCAAGGGATCAATCCAAGAAGAAGATGTAACAATTGTAAATATTTATGCACCCAACATAGGGGCACCTCAATACATAAGGCAACTGCTAACAGCCATAAGAGCGGACATTGACAGTAACACAATCATAGTAGGGGACTTTAACATCCCACTTTCACCAATGGACAGATCAACCAAAATGAAAATAAATAAGGAACCACAAGCTTTAAATGATACATTAAACAAGATGGACTTCATTGGTATTTATAGGACATGCCATCCAAAAACAACAGAATACACTTTCTTCTCAAGTGCTCATGGAACATTCTCCAGGATAGATCATATCTTGGGTCACAAATCAAGCCTTGGTAAATTTAAGAAAATTGAAAGTATATCAAGTATCTTTTCTGACCACAATGCTATGAGACTAGGTATCAATTACAGGAAAAGAAAACTGTAAAAAGTACAAACACATGGAGGCTAAACAATAACTAATAAATAACCAAGACATCACTGAAGAAATCAAAGAGGAAATCAAAGAACACCTAGAAACAAATGACAATGAAAACACGATGGCCCAAAACCTATGGGATGCAGCAAAAGCAGTTCTAAGAGGGAAGTTTATAGTTATAAAAGCCTACCTCAAGAAACAAGAAAAATCTCAAATAAACAATCTAACCTTATACCTAAAGGAACTAGAGAAAGAAGAACAAACAAAACCCAAAGTTAGCAGAAGGAAAGAAACCATAAAGATCAGATCAGAAATAAATGAAAAGAAATGAAGGAAACAGTAGCAAAGATCAATAAAACTAAAAGCTGGTTCTTTGAAAAATAAACAATATTGATAAACCATTAGCCAGACTCATCAGGAAAAAAAGGGAGAAGACTCAAATCAACAGAATTAGAAATGAAAAAGAAGTAACAACTGACACTGTAGAAATACAAAGGATCATGAGAGATTACTACAAGCAACTATATGCCAATAATATGGACAACCTCGTAGAAATGGACAAATTCTTAGAAAAGCACAACCTTCAGACACTGAACCAGGAAGAAATAGAAAATATAAACAGACCAATCACAATCACTGAAATTGAAACTGTGATTAAAAATCTTCTAACAAACAAACGCCCAGGACCAGATGGCTTCACAGGTGAATTCTATCAAACATTTAGAGAAGAGGTAACACCTATCTTCTCAAACTCTTCCAAAATATAGCAGAGGGAGGAACACTCCCAAACTCATCCTACGAGTCCATCATCACCCTGATACCAAAACCAGACAAAGATGTCTCAAAGAAAGAAAACTACAGGCCAATATCACTGATGTACATAGATGAAAAAATCCTCAACAAAATACTAGCAAACAGAATCCAACAGCTCATTAAAAGGATCATACACCATGATCAAGTGGGGTTTATCCCAGCAAAGCAAGGATTCCTCAGTATACGCAAATCAATCAATGTGATACACCATATTAAAAAATTGAATGATAAATACCATATGATAATCTCAATAGATGCAGAAAAAGCTTTTGACAAAATTCAACACCCATTTATGATAAAAACTCTCCAGAAAGTAAGCATAGAGGGAACTTACCTCAACATAATAAAGGCCACATATGACAAACCCACAGCCAACATCATTTTCAATGGTGAAAAACTGAAATCATTTCCACTAAGATCAGGAACAAGAGAAGGTTGCCCACTCTCACCACTATTATTCAACATAGTTTTGGAAGTTTTAGCCACAGCAATCAGAGATAAAAAAGAAATAAAAGGAGTCCAAATCAGAAAAGAAGAAGTAAAGCTGTCACTGTTTGCAGATGACATGATACTATACATAGAGAATCGTAAAGATGCTACCAGAAAGCTACTAGAGCTAATCTATGAATTTGGTAAAGTAGCAGGATACAAAATTAATGCCCAGAAATCTCTTGCATTCCTATACACTAATGATGAAAAATCCGAAAGAGAAATTAAGGAAACACTCCCATTTACCATTGCAATGCAAAGAATACCTAGGCATAAACCTACCTAAGGAGACAAAAGACCTGTATGCAGAAAATTATGAGACACTGATGAAAGAAATTAAAGATGATACAAACAGATGGAGAGATATACCATGTTCTTGGATTGGAAGAATCAACATTGTGAAAATGACTCTACTACCCAAAGCAAACTACAGATTCAATGCAATCCCTATCAAACTACCAATGGCATTTTTCACAGACCTAGAACAAAAAATTTCATAATTTATATGGCAACACAAAAGACCCCAAATAGCCAAAGCAATCTTGAGAAAAGAAAAATGGAGCTAGAATCAGGCTCCCTGATTCAGATGATACTACAAAGCTACAGTAATCAAGACAGTGTGGTACTGGCACAAAAACAGAAATATAGATCAATGGAACAGGATAGAAAGCCCAGAGACAAATCCACACACATATGGTCACCTTATCTTTGATAAAGGAGGCAAGAATATAGAATGGAGCAAAGACAGGCTCTTCAATAAGTGATGCTGGGAAAACTGGACAGCTACATGTAAAATAATGAAATTAGAACACTTCTTAACACCATACACAAAAATAAACTCAAAATGGATTAAAGACCTAAATGTAAGGCCAGACACTATCAAACTCTTAGGGGAAAACATAGGCAGAACACTCCATGACATAAATCACAGCAAGATCCTTTTTGACCCACCTCCTAGAGAAATGGAAATAAAAACAAAAAAAGACAAATGGGACCTAATGAAACTTAAAAGCTTTTGCACTGCAAAGGAAACCATAAACAAGATGAAAAGACAACCCTCAGAATGGGAGAAAATATTTGCAAATGAAGCAACTGACAAAGGATTAATCTCCAAAATTTACAAGCAGCTCATGCAGCTCAATATCAAAAAAACCAAACAACACAATCCAAAAATGGCCAGAAGACTTAAATAGACATTTCTCCAAAGAAGATATACAGATTGCCAACAAATACATGAAAGGATGCTCAACATCACTAATCATTAGAGAAATGCAAATCAAATCTACAATGAGGTATCACCTCACAGCGGTCAGAATGGCCATCATCAAAAATTACAAACAATAAATGCTGGAGAGGGTGTGGAGAAAAGGGAACCCTCTTGCACGGTTGGTGGGAATGTAAATTGATACAGCCACTATGGAGAACAGTATGGAGGTTCCTTAAAAAAGTAAAGTTAGAACTCCCATATGACCCAGCAATCCCACTACTGGGCATATACCCTGAGAAAACCATAATTCTAAAAGAGTCATGTACCACAATGTTCATTGCAGCACTATTTACAATAGCCAGGACATGGAAGTAACCTAAGTATCCATCGACAGATGAACGGATAAAGAAGATGTGGCACATATATACAATGGAATATTACTCAGCCATAGAAAGAAATGAAATTGAGTTATTTGTAGTGAGGTGGATGGACCTAGAGACTGTCATACAGGGTGAAGTAAGTCAGAAAGAGAAAAGCAAATACTGTATGCTAACACATATATATGGAATTAAAAAAAATGGTTCTGAGGAACCTAGGGGCAGGACAGGAATAAAGACACAAACGTAGAGAACAGACTTGAGGACACTGGGTGGGGGAAGGGTATGCTGGGACGAAGTGAGAGAGTAACATTGACATATATACACTACCAAATATAAAATGGCTAGTGGGAAGCAGCTGCATAGCACAGGGAGATCAGCTCCGTGCTTTGTGTCCACCTAGAGAGGTGGGATAGGGAGAGTGGGAGGGAGACGGAAGATGGAGAGGATATGGGGATATATGTATTCATATAGTTGATTCACTTTGTTATACCGCAGAAACTAACACAACAATGTAAAGCAATTATACTCCAATAAAGATGTTTAAAAAAAAATAAAAGATTTGTGCAGAGGGAAGAAAAAAACTGTTCAGATTTGTCAAATTATTTTTCTGTGTCTATTAATGTGATCATGTGATTCTTCTTCTTTAGCCTGTTGGTATGATGGATTAATTGTTTTTCAAATGTTAAACCAGTCTTGCATACCTGGGATAAATCCCACTTTGTTGCAGTATATAATTCTTTTTGTACATTGTTGGATTGGAGTTGCTAATATTTTGTTGAGGATTTTTCTGCCTATGCACATGAGAGTTATTCGTCCGTGGGGTTTCTTTCCTTGTATAGTCTTTGTCTGGTTTTGTTATTAGAGTGAGTTAGAATATGGAAAATAATGAGTTCAGAAGAATTCCCTTTACTTCTATCTTCTGAAAGAGATTCTAGAGAACTGGTATGACTTCTTCCATTAAATGTTTGGTAGAATTCACCAGTAAGCCCATCTGGAACTGATGCTTTCTGCTTTGGAAGGTAATTAATTATTGATTCAATTTATTTAATAGATGTAGGCCTATTCAGATTGTCTATTTCATCCTGTGTGAGTTTTGGCAGGTTGTGTCTTTCAAGGAGTTAGTCCTTTCATTTAGATTTTCAAATTTGTGGCATAGAGATGTCATAGCATTTCTTTATTATCCTTTTAATGTTTATGAGGTTGGTAGTGATGTTCCCTGTTTCATTTCTAATATTAGTAATTTGCATCCTCTTTTTTTCCTTATTTAGCCTGGCTACAGGTTTATCGATTTTGCTGACCTTTTCAGAGAACCACATTTTGGTTTCATTGATTTTCTCTATTGATTTCCTGTTTTCAACTTCATTTCTTACTGTTCTAATTTTATTATTTCTTTTCTTCTGCTAACTTTGGATATAATATGCTCTTCTTTTTCTAGTTTGATGAAGTGGAAGCTTCAATTACTGATTTTAGTCCTTTATTCTTTCTAATACATGCATTCATGCTATAAATTTCTTTCTAAGCACTACTATTGCTATATCCACACATTTTGATTAGTAGTGTTTTCATTTTCATTTTGTTCAAAATATTCAAAAATTTCTCTTGAGATTTCTTCTTTAACCTATCTTATTTAGAAGTGTGTTGTCTAATCTCCACATATATTGAAGTTTTCCATTTTTTCTGTTGATTCCAGTTTTATTCCATTGTGGTCTAAGAGCAGACAGTGTATGACTTGTATTCTTTTAAATTTGTTAAGGTGTGTTTTATGCCCAAAGGTGGTCTAGGTTGGTGAATGTTCCATGTGAGCTTGAGAAGAATGTGGTTCTGCTGTCGTTGGATGAAGTAGTTTATAGATGTACATTTATACAGTTGATTGGTGGTGGAATTGAGTTCAATGATGTCCTTACTGATTTTCTGCCTGTTGGATTCGTCTGTTTCTGATAGAGGGATGTTGAAGTCTCCAATTATGACAGAGGATTTATTTCTTCCTCCTTGTAGTTCAAACAGTTTTGCCGCACATGTTTGAAGCTCTGTTGTTAGGCACATACATGTTAAGGGTTGTTATGTCTTCTTGGAGAATTGACCCCTTTGTCATTATGTAACATCCTTCTTTATCCTGATAACTTTCCTTGCTTTGATGTCAGTATATCCGAGTTTCTGGCCTTTATTATTTTCCTTCTCTATAAAGAACTTCTTTTAACATTTCTTACAAGTCAGAACTACTGGCAACAAATTCCCTCCATTTTTGTTTGTCTGAAAAAGTCCTTATGTCTCCTTCACTTTTGAAGGGTAATTTCAACAGGGTACAGAAAATTATAGGTTGGTGTTTTTTTCCTCAACACTTTAAATATTTTACTCCACTCTCAATTCTTGCTTGCAGTTCATTTTTTAAGTTAAATAAATGTGGAGACATTTTGAAGACATATATTGTGACCTCACTTGCTCTTCAGCGACATTACTGACTTTATGCTGAATAAGATGATAGTTTTTAAGTACTAGAAAATATTTCCTCAATTTTTTATGTATTTCACAGTGATCTGATATTTTATCTCCACAACAGAGATACAATAGATGTAAATGTTCTCAAGAGCATAGAGAATAGTAAAATGTAAAATAATTAAGAAGTAATGAGTTTTTATTCCCTTAGTTTTTGATATAATTTATTTAATTGTAAGTTTATATAATTCAATTTTTAATAATGTAATGTTTATCAATAACCAGCTCACAAGATTTCTGAAAATTTAACAATTGGCTCTCATGAGTTGGTATGTGCTGGCCCCAGCACACCACTGGGTAGTGTTGTGGGGAGGATAGTTGGGTGTCAGGTGTTTGTGTGTGGGGGGGTGATGAGAATAAAGAGCACTTTCACATATATCAGCAGTTCTTATTACCCTTGTCCTCTTAGGGAGGCCCATTGGAAAGTGCCTTTGACCTGTTAAAATGGCCTTTCAGTTTCCTTGTGAGCCAATAATAGCATCTTTCCCATGTTTCATATTTATAGCTTAACTTATGGAAAAGCACAAGATCTTTCTTCTGTCAACTCTAGTCCCTTCTCCTCAACAAAAAATTAGTTACAAATTCTAAAATAAGGTGGCCCCTCCAAACACAGCGCAGGGCTCATTAAATTCTACCACAGTGTACCCAGCAGGGAAATTGGGTTTCTGCCAGCTGACCCACCCTTGCCCACCCCCATCTCTCTGTGACTTTGGCACCAGGACCTGACTGCATGGAGAGGTGTTCTCTGAAATTATGAAACAAATCAGAAGTAAAAGGTCCATCAGCTCATTAAAGGTCAGTCATCCAAGTTCAACTTTGAACTAACACATCCAAATTTGGGGTGGCCTGACATGACTACATCTCTTTCTTTATATAATAAGAGTTACCAGGCAGAACCGCCCAGAGAGTCTTGACATCCCTTTCCGGAAGACAGCTAAGAAAGGGAGGGGGGAGCACATTTCTGCCCAAGGCTGGGGTTTGACCGAGGTGACTACACAGCTCCCTTCTCGGCTCTTGCAGTCTAAGCACCTGACTTTGACTTCTTGGGAACAGCAGAGTGACTTAAAGCCTGAAAGGAGATGAGCAATCCTCGAGGCACAGGCAGAAAAAGTCCCAGTGAGACAGGAAGCCTGCTGGTTCCTGATGCATAAACTAGACAGTAGAGGCAGCACTTGCCTGACAAAGAGCTCACTCTGCCGTGGCGTCTGCGAGCAGCTGCCGGGTTCCTCACCAGGCTCCCTTCCCTCTCCTCACTGGCTGATGGATCCCAAGGGGCTCCTCTCCTTGAACGTCCTGCTGTTTTTCTCCCTAGTTTTTGAGCTGAGCTGCAGAACAGGTGAGTGCTCATCTGTCTGAGGGCTTGGGTCTCATGATTACCTGCCAGGAATCAGCTGTAGCCCATGGATGGAGAGAAGATGCAGGGGTGACGGGTTGTTTTTCGGCTGCCTCTTCCTCAGAGACTGACTCTGAGTTCTTCCTGCCTCTTTTAAAGAGGAAGGAACATTGTAAGTTACTGGGCTCCTGGCTTCTGAGGCTAAGCCCCACCAGTCCTAGTTTCCAAGGAAACCAGGAGCTCTAAGCCAAAGGCACTGGTCACATTCTAGACCAGCCTCTCTGTGTGAGACTCTCCAGTCAAAGTCCTGGCTGAGTGGTTGGTTTTGCATGAGTATCCTTCTAGCAAAGACCCAGGCTAAGGGAATGAGCTGTAGGGATGGAGCTCTGGGAGAATATTACTCCTACAACCCTGTCCTGGATGGGGATCATCACACACACACAAGCAGACAAATGAAAAGCATGGTCCACCTACATGAAAGGGTTGTAGTGGGAAGAGAGGGTAGAAGTGAAAACCCCAGGCACTGGCTGAGAACAGATAGTGGCCACAGTGTGGTCATACTGGTGGCTACTTTCCTGGAAGAGAAGGCTCCAAGGCAGCAAGAGGGGGAGAGGCCAGGATTTTTGGAGCCCAGGGCTGGTTACAGTAAGTGAGAAATGCAAATTGGAAATGCTCAGGGTCAGGGCAGCTCCAGTGTAGGGCCGGACACAAGACAAAGTGTTTGGAGCTGGGCTCTGCTCCTGTCTTTCTGGTTTGCTGGTATTCTCTGTTTAGTAATAGCTGAGCTATGAGAAAATGTGCTTGAGAAAGAAAAAGCCAAACAATGGGCAGACTTTGGGCTCACTATGGAGTGGGTGAGAATCTCCTTTCTGCTTAAATGCCTTGGGACTGTGGGAAGCAGTCTGGAGTGGAAGCAGCATTAAGGGAGGGGAGACGTCCTGAGGCTCCAGATGTTCTGTTCTTGGGGTTTTCAAGCCCACAAATCCATTATGGACTTTTCCAGGAGAAGCCCAGAGATATGCTAGGATTGTCAGAGGGGCTGCACTTGGGATCTCTCTTTTGCCAGATTCCCAGATGAATAGCCCTTCCTTGGCCCCACTTTTCCTCAGAATCAGGCAGACCCATGGCTCTTGCTACCCAAGGTCTCAGAGAGCAATAATTGAACTGAGGGCTCAGAAAGCCAAACGGAACCACTTTAAGCCATCACAGGGAGAGTCAAACTTTACTGAGTGCACCCCATTTGTGACTCCACCATTTTTGGAATTCTTCTTAGTGACTATCAGGCGTGATGGGTTTGAACAGTAAGCTGGACTTTTCTATCTCTGTGCTGGCTTGCCTCCTGGCCAGTCTGGCCCTAGCATTTCAGGTTCTGCTGACAGCTGCTGCACGGAAAGCTTTGGAGGTCACTGGTCAGTGAGAAACAGCCCAGACCCATAGGCATGTCTACCCAATCGGTAGTGTCTCCCTTCCTTGCCATTGTCTTCTCTGAAATATGTACAAAAATTTTAGTGTTTTTATTTTAAAATATGCACCCTTTTGTGAAACCCCAATAAAACCCAGATGGAAATGCTTTGCAAATGGGACAGGTCATTCATGACAGATTCACCCAACCAAGAAACCCCATTCTTGTAAAATCAGTACCCACTCCCTTTCCCATCTCTACTCAGCTTGACTTCCAATTCCCAGTCAAAACTGTAAAAGTCAAAAAGTCCACATGTCCCTCCCCCCAATAAAGTGAATTTTCCATTTCCACCAATGATACATTTTTTAATAGACTTCATTTTTTTAGAGCTGTTTTGGGTTCACAGCAAAACTGAGCAGAAGATACAGAGATTTCCAACTACCTCCACACAGGCACAGCCTCCCTCATTATCAACGTCCCCACCAGAGTGGTGCATCTCTTACAACTGATGGATCTATCCCAGTGGGATTTTTTATTCCTTCATTCAGGTCCTCCTCACCTCCTTCACACACATGAGGGGAGAGGTGAGGGACAAGTGGGGGCATCCTAGACTTGGCCCAACCTTGTTGTTCACTGGCCCATTGTACCCCAAGATGCAGATCTAGGCACTTTCATCTCTCAAAAGCTTTAATACTGTGATATAGTGCCACTACCTTCACTGTCTCCAGTGTTGGACTGGAAATCAGAACCTCAAGGCTATTTGGTTTTATCCATAGATTGCCTTTGAACAATCCCATTCAGCAATGGTCTACTAAGGACACACGATGTGGCTAGCACTATGTGAGGTGTGGGGGAAGTAAAATGAACAACCACAGCCTCTGCCTAGTACTTGACACAGTATCTGGTACATGAGAGCCCTTCCATGAATGTTTGTTGAATGAATAATAATAGCATGTACAGCATCCTGGCTGTATACCAAACACTGTTGTAAGTGCTTTATGTGTATTATTCATTTAATGATCATACCAACCC
This sequence comes from Balaenoptera musculus, assembly GCF_009873245.2. NCBI lineage: Eukaryota > Metazoa > Chordata > Mammalia > Artiodactyla > Balaenopteridae > Balaenoptera > Balaenoptera musculus. The sequence continues at coordinate 117,401,257 of NC_045785.1, read as the reverse complement.
TATGAGATATGTGTAGTTATTGTTACATTATGATTTTATAAAAGAGGAAAAAGAGGCACAGAGTAGTTAGCAATTTCTCTTTAATCACCCAGCCTGACTCCAGAGGCCTGAATGAATGAAACTCGATAAGCTTATGTTTAGGGAGGAGGAGAATCCTAAAATTTGTATCCAGGTCCCATGGTAAAAATTAGAATATGTTATCTATAATTGAAGCATATGAGTTGATTTTAATTGAATTGAAATGAAATATAGGAATTTTCAAAAGGTGAGAGAAGTTGACAAAATCAAAGAAGGAAGTACAAGGCGTATGGAAGTATTTGATCTGGAATTTGAAAAGTGGATAGAAACATCTTTCATCATGTAGCTTTCATTTAATTTTTTGTTGACGAGTTTGTTTATTGGAAGAGTATCACATGTATGTCTATAAAACTTCAACAGTATAAAAGGGTACAGAATGGAGACAAATCTCCCTTCTATACCCCTCCCTACTGTTACCAGTTTCTTGCATGTCCTTTTAAATATATACATCAGGTAGGTTGGATTTTTATATAACTTGAAAAGAGTACTCTAGATGAAGGCACAGATGCAGAGGTAAAGTGCTGTGAGTTTTCAGGGGGAACTGTAAGTGGCCTGTTGCACCTGAAACAGAGGTTTCATAGCTTAGGCACTTCTAGCTCCTCACCTGGCAAATAGGGATAAGGGTCCCCTTCACCTCCCTATATAAACAACTCTTATGGATGTTATAAAGATAAAGGAGAGTACATTCAGATTTTGGAGAGAGAGAAATTAGACTCTGTTTTGTCATTTGTTCATTCATTCATTCGTCTCATTCAGTTTTTTCATTCTCTCGGGCAAAAAGGATTTATTGAGTTCCTACCATGTCCCAGGTGGGTATTAAGATTACAGCAGTGAACAAAACAGACACAGTCCCTACTCTTGGAAACTTATAACTGAGTAAGGATGACAAGCATTGAACCAGAGTTAAAAGTGTATTGAGTGATATGAAAGGAGAGATGCAAAGTGAACTGGAAGCACATGGCAGAGAAACCGAATCTAAGCCAAGGGTCAAAGGCAGAGGCCTGAAGGACAGAAGGAGTTAACCCGGCAAATAAAGCGCAGTAACAGGCTTTCAGGCTGGGGAATGGTGAGTGCAAATATTCTAAGATAGAAATACCCAGCAGCGTCAAGGAATGGGACTAGGAGGACAGCTGGTAGGACTTCAGTTTAAAAAGGAGACTTACTAAAGACACATTATCTTTTCTTTGTAAGCCTAGATTTCCCGTAAGAACTGTGAGGGCTCTGAGTCCTACCTGAAAGACATGCTGTAGCAAGATGCCCAGTATCAGGGCTGGGCAAAAAAAAAGTTATCATTAGGTAGAATCCCATTCTGTGAAAGGTTTGGCTAAATGCTACTGATTTCAGGAAAATATCCACGGGCCCAGGTGAATCACTCTACTTTCTAAGTAGAATTGCCCTGGAAGGAAAGTGAGTTGGTGTTAACAGCTACAAATGTTTCCTCCAGACTCTCTTAGTAACCAGGGGCTGACTGAATCACAGACCCGCTGGAAAACACTCATCAGGCAGTAGGATGTTTCAGGAGCTGGGACTCTACTTGAAGGGTTTTATGAACCACTTTAAAGTCCCCACTTATTTTTCCACTCTTGCTTAGGTGGCAATGAGTTCACGTACCCCCTGCAGACCTGGCCACTCACACACTCAGTTGTTACATCATCATTCTTTATGTGGGTTGTAGCATGTGAGGGTCTCTTCCTGATGAAGTTTTGATTCCACTCCCCATGACTGAGTCTGCCTAAACCACTCAGCCTTTTCTTCTCATCTGCCCTCTCTTTCTTTCCCTCTTTACCCTCTTCTTTTCTTTTTTCAAAAATTTTTTTCTTTTCTTTTTTCTTTTTTTTGGCTACTCCCTGCCCCATCCTCTATTTCCTTTTCCCCCTGACTCCCTTCCAATTCCAAGTTCTGAAAACAACCATGGTGTAAAGAGTCTGTTGGGTTACATGGGCGGAAGGGGCACACGGGAGACACAGCTGGGTGGAGACTTATGGTCTATGAATGGGTATAATTTCCATTTCTTTTTTCTCCATATTAAAATTGATCCAAAATAATCAACAGTATGATGGCAATTCTCAACCTTGATTTGAAGCCCAGACTCCTTTGAGAGATGACATTTATGGCTATGCTCCCAGAAAAATGTACATATGCTTATTTATACCACTTTTGTACACAATTTCAGGGGGCCCATGTACCACATGATGTTTCTCCTTGCATGGATGGTTCTAGTTTTCTGTCATCCCTTTATTGGTAGAAGTTTAAGTTCAGGATTCAAGAGGTTACTCTCTTGGGTACTGTACCTACCACATTATCTGGACAGTCAGGCATCCATAAGTGTGGCTGGAAGGAATTCCAACATGCCCTCCAGTTTATCTTTATAAAAACAGCAACACCACACACATGAACAGCAGTCCTTATCAAATCAATTAAGCAACAAGGGAGAGCATTCTGTTTCAAGAGTTGATGTATTAGCAATATGTAAAAGAGCAAATGCCTAATTGTCTTTCTCACTATTCCTTAATAATGATAAGTGTCAGGAATTCCCTGGCAGTCCAGTGGTTAGAACTCGGGGCTTCCATTACCGGGGCCCAGGGTTCAATCCCTGGTTGGGGAACTAAGATCCTGCAAGCCATGTGGCATGGCAAAAGAAAAAAAAAAATACTATGTGTCAACCACTCAAATCCTGATTTTTCTTTTTTCCCAACCTCTGAATCTCTAGTCTGATATCAGCTGGGCCCTTTACAGGATCTCAGAGCATGTTGGTGTCAAGAACATCTGAATCAGTTTGCCCAAAGTTCCAACATCCATCTTAACCACGAGTTATTGTGTCTTTTCTAAGTGGCTGCATTACTTAGGCAGACAGTTTTATTGTACTCTTCTGACTTTCTTATCAACTAGAACAATTTGTGCTCTCTCTGACTCATGGGCTCCTTCTTTTATGAACATTAGCTTATGGTTAAGTTCAATTATTAAGTTCAGTCACATACTGGGTAGAGCTAAATAAGAGAGGTTTTAGTCAGGTAACATGGCTTTCAGCATTCATAAATTGAACAGATATTTATTTAAAGCCTACTATGTGCCAACCACAGTTGTGAGTCCTAGGGACAAAGCGGTGAACAAAATCAAATTCTTCCTCTTGAGAAGTTGGCATTCTAGTGTTAAAAATAAAATGAATAATATACAGTATAACATCAGACAGTGATAAGCACAACAAGAAGGGATAGGTTAGGATAGATAGGATAGTCAGAGCAGGTCTCTCAGAGAAGATGATTTTTTGAGCAGAATTCTAAAATAAAATGAGGGAATGAGCTCTTTAGATATGTAAGGGAAGAGATTGCCAGAGCAAGAGAGAGAGAACAGCAAATGCAAAAGCTCTGAGATGAGAATATTCTGAATGAGTTACAGACCAGCCGGAGCCAGTGTGGCCATAGTGCAGTGAGGACAGGAGATGGAGTTGGTGAGGTACCAGGGATTGGGTTATTCAGTCTTTGAAGCAATAACAGGGACTATGGATTTTATTCTATGGGTGCTTATAAAGCCCTGGAAGATTAAAAGCAGGAGAGAGACAAAATCTGATATAGTTTTAAAAGGTTACGCTGTCCATTGCATGGACGCAGGGAGATTAGTTGGAAGACAATGGCAGGGCCAGGCTGGTGATGTTGTTGGTTGAAAGTTCTCAGATGCCAGATATATTTTTAAGGCAGAGCCAATGGGATTGCTGATAGATTGAATGTGGAGTATTAGAGGAAGAAAGGAGTCAAAGATGATTCCAGTGTTTTGGCCTAGGAATTGTAATGTTGTTTGCAGAAGGGGCTATAGAATCAAGAGTTCATTTGCTAAGTTTGAGATGCCCTTTAGACCTCCAAATACCAATACCAATCGGTGTAGGCATTTTGGAGTACTGTGAAGGGTTTGGGTAAGAGATATATCTCTGTAAGCATTCCAGAAACATGTCAAACTATGCAACTAGATAAGTGTGGCTGAGAAAGAGAAGAGGTCTGAGTACTGAGTCCTGGGATGCTCCAGTCTTAGAGGTCTTTAAGAGCAGAAGGTTCCAGGCAAGGAGACTGAGAAAGGGCAGCCAATGAAATAGGAAGAAAACCAGGAGAGTGTGTTGTTCCCCAGGCCAAATGAAGGCAGTGTTTCAAAGGGGGAATGTGAACTATGCCAAGTGAAAGCAAGATAAGAAAGCAAGGATGAAGTTGGAGAAGTGACTTAGTATCATGGAATACATGGTGACCTTGATAAGAGTCGTTCCAATGGGTAGTAAGGAGAAGGCCTGTCTGGAGTGGGTACTAGAAAAAATAAGTCAGGAAATGGGGACAGAAGGTATAAACACACATTAAGGGACTTTGGGATAAAAGAAAACAGAGAAATGGGGAGGTGGCTGGGGATGGACCTGGGACCAGGGGAGGGGTTTTTAAGATGAGGGAAATTACATGTTGGTATGTTGTGTGTTAATAGAAATAACCCACAGCATACCATAACAATAACAAAGTTGATGACGCAAGGGGTGGGGGAAGTTGCAGGAGCAAAGCCTTGAAGGGAGTGAGTGCTCCATGAAGGAAGAGGCTAGCCTTATCTGAGAGCAGAGACCATCCATCCAAGTAGGTAGGTTGACTTGGTGGTGGAAACAAATGGAAGTTCTCTTTTGTTTCTTCTCCTTTTTCAGTGAAATGAGAAGCAGGGTCATCAACTGAGGTTGTGGGTTTGCGGAGAGGGGAGGTGTTAAATCATCAGCAGTAGGATCCTTTACAGTGGTGGTTTGAAAGGTTTGGTTTTTTTTGGTTGTTGTTGGCTCAGCTTATTTGAAAAAGAGAAATAAAAAAATTTCTCACCCTTGACATTGTTAAATATCTTAGCTTTTGGGGGAGTTAGGATTCCACAGTTTGAATATGAGGCTCATCTCCTCCTGGACTCCACATCCCTCAGACTTTTCTCTTTCCTCCGCATCTGAAATGATGCTTCTGTAACCTTGGTCTCTTGGGCTCACAAGCTCAGAATTAGTTTCAGTTACTCTCCATTCTTCATGCTATATATCCAATGGTGGCGGGAAGTCTGGCTGAGGAATTAATCCAGTTACTAGTTATATGACTTTAGGCAAGTCATTTAACTTCTCTATGCCTTAGGTGCCTTAACTATAAATCTGAGTTGATAGAATTTCCTCCTAGATCAAAGAAACCCAGTGTCCTAATTAGTCTATACAGCTCTATCATAAGTGATTTTAAGATTTCCACTGGAATTTTTGAACACTGAGAATATAGTGGCAAATACTGAGAATATAGTGGGATCCTCATGACAGTCCTTATAAACTACTAAGGACCTGGCAACCCCAGGGATTGGCCAAGAGGAAGAGGGAGATCGTCCAGTCTATTATTCCTGATCCACAGACAGGATGTGAGTCTCAAAGGCTTCCATAATAAGGGACTTCGTTCTCCTTCCTCCCACAGGTGAGGGCTCAACGAATTGCCCAGTGATGATCCTTGGGCGGCTGGGAAGCAGTGTGCTGCTGCCCCTGACATCTGAGGGGATAAGTAAGAGCATGAATAAGAGTATCCACATCCTTGTCACAATGGCAGAATCACCCGTAGACACCATCAAGAAGAAAATAGTGTCTCTGGATCTGCGGAAAGGTGACTCTCCACGCCATCTGGAGAATGGCTATGAGTTTCATCCAGAAAACCTGAGCCTGAGGATCCTGAAAAGCAGGAAGGAGGATGAGGGCTGGTACTTTATGAGCCTGGAGGAAAACGTTTCAGTCCAGCAATTTTGCCTGCAGCTGAAGCTCTATGGTAATGATGGTGGCTTCCCCAGTCCCCAGTGGAGGGACGAGATAGTTCCTTGCCTAAGAATTTAGGCCTCTCTCAGAAGCAAAGGGTATTCAGAGTTGGAAGCAACTTGAAAGACATCTCAGTCCAGGGGTAAACCGTCCTTCAGGAAGAAGTTTTAGAAGTTCACAAATCTTTTTTTCGTCCAAATTGCACATTAGTGATAGCTGATTAGCACAAGTTACCTTTAACCCCATTTTCTTGGGGGTCGAGGACCTCTTGCCTACAGCCCCGCTGCCTGTAGGCAAGAGGACCTGGAGCCCCAAGCGTCTCAATTTACAAATGAGATTTTATTTGAAAAAAAGGTGTCTTTTTTAATTAAAAAAATTTTGAATATCACTCACTGATCAAGCTCAACCTCGCTTTCATAGATGAGGACACTGAAATCTAGAGATAAGTGGTTTGCACGTTCCTACTCACATCTGCGTAGGTGGGTTCACTGCACTAGGAGTCCTGGGAGAAGAAAGGTTGAAATTCAGCCCACACACCACTCACCAAGCCCCGCCTCCTGGCAGAGGATTGCATCTACCTGGTGGAAGAGGCATATTTTTCTCACTTAAACAAATGCTCTGATTATAAAATTGCTTAGTTGCAGAACTTAAACTAGAACGTAAGTCCATCTAAATCTAAGGCCAGTGCATTTTTGAGTCTCTTTACCTGCCAGCCCCTCTTGAACACACCCAGAGTTTGTCTCTTAAGTCCCAAGGCTCCCTTGAATTCCCAGGGAATTCCCAGGGATCCTGGCAGCCATGTGAGCTACGCTGCTTCTTCACAGTGAGTTTCTTATCTCTGAGGATGGGGCAGGGAGCCCCAAACACCCAACATTTCTTTAAAATCCTCAGGTACCTACAGGAGAGACAGAAATACCCTCCCTGCCCTTCCCCTGGCCTTAGCATTCCCTTCCCTCCGAACAGTGTATGCAGAATTCCCACAGCCTTCCACCAGGTATCAGGGTGTCCTGATCATTCCAATAGTGTTCCCGGGGCAAGGCTGCCATGAGCACAAAGATTACACATGCATTTCTAGAACAGTTTCACTGCCTTTGTCACATCTTGTCTTTTATGATCAAATCTTACCTTAGAAAATATGGTTTCTGCAACCATGGTGTTCTTCTCAAGTCAAAGAAAGAGTCTGAATCTTGGAGTCAGAAAGACATAGTTTCAGATCTCAGTTTGGCTGTTAGAAGCTGAGTGACATTATGTAAGACACTCCACCCTCTCTGGGTCTCAGTTTCCTCATCTATAAATGGGAATAATTATAACTAGGTTCATAGTTGTGAGAAAGTTGTTGAAAAGATAAAGAATATTATGAATGTGAAATTCTAGCATTATGCCTGTCCTCTAGTATGTACTAAATAAATAAGATTTCCCTTTTACCTTGTCTATTCACAGCATTAGAGTGAGATAAGTTGGTGAGGCCTGTGGCTATCTCAATTTCAGACACCCTAAAGCACTTGCTATAACACACACACACACCACACACACACACACACACACACAGAGTATAGATGAAATCTCACCAGTAAAAAGTCATTCTTTTAGGTCTGGATGGTAATACTTTAGCCAAGGACAGTTAAAGCCCATGGGGGAGTTAGCTGACAGCAAACACCACGGGTAGAATACAGGAGAGCAACCTAGATGAGGAACAACAGAAAGGCAAGGGGAGCCTTAACAGTACTGGTAGGGGGGAACTAAAAGGCAATTTTTTCTTCTCTATTTTATCCCAAGGTGATCCTGGAAAGGAGTATGGGGGAGGGGTATATGAGAGAGGGATGGTACGAAGCAGTAGGTCCCCACAGAAATAAATCACACTGCAGATCTACAAGGAGGGAAAGATGCCATTAGGTTGCATTTTCTTCTAACAAGAAGGTTAAGTCAGCATTCCAGAGGATTCATTTCAGTGATGGCTCCCTTCCTCCTCCTCCTGACAGAACAGGTCTCCACTCCGGAAATTAAGGTGTTGAACTCCAGCCAGGAGAACGGGACCTGTAGCCTGATGCTGGCCTGCATGGTGGAGAAAGGGGACCATGTAGCTTACAACTGGAGTGAGGAGGCGGGTGCCCCCCTGCTGAGCCCCACCAAGAACTCCCACCTCCTGTATCTCACCCTTGGCCCTCAGGATGCCAACAACATCTACATCTGCACCGTGAGCAACCCCATCAGCAATGGCTCTCAGACCTTCATCCCGTGGTCCAGATGCAGCCTCGGTTCCTCAGGTGAGTGCCCTTGTGGCGGCTAGTGTGCTACATTAATGATATGGGCTCAGTCCCCACCTGGACCAATTGCTCTTCTTCCATAGCCATGGTCTTCACCTTGGGAACAGCACTTTATATTTTCTCTATAGTTTGTAAAAGCCTCCCATGTGCATTCAGTGAGTGGTTACAGTTCATAATGACCGGGGTGGCATTATGCTCAGTTCACAGTGGAGGAAACCAATGAGAAACGATGGAGCCAGACCCGGAGCCCAGGTCTCAAGTTGTGATCCTTCCTCTCCCCTCCTGCAGTGGCACCAACCTGAAAGGCTGGCCGGGTGAGGGGAGTGCAGGTGGCAGGTCCTGACTCCCAAGTCCATGCTCTACTAATGGTGGGATGGTTCTACACCATCAGTAAGAATTTATCAATCACCTATGCTGTAGGGAAATTGGGAATAGATATGATAAATGACCTCTCCTCTCCATCAACATGTTATAAAGATAAGACATGACACATGTGCTCAATAATGAAAAGCAGGATGTAATAAAGGGCCACATTTCATGAAATGTACTGTGAATCCCATAGCAGGTCAGAGGGCCAGGGTAGTCAGTTCTCTGACTAAGACCTAGACTGTGAAGTTTGGGAAAATGATAAATCATAGGGCACTTTATTATTGGCAAAGCGCTTTCAACTGTATGATCTCTTTTGATCCTCACAATGGTCTTATCAGATAAGTGTTGTCATCATCTTCATTTCACAAATTAGGAAGTATAAGCTCATAGCATGTAAGTACCCTCCTCAAGTTTCTTCAGCTAATAAATGGTAGAGTCAGCACCTAAACCTAGATCTTCTGACTGATCTTTCTCTGGAAAGATACAGCATCATTATTCTGTTATCAAAAGGAACGAAGGGCTGATTAAGTAAGCTCATCTAACCACTTGAGATTGGAAACAGGATAGACCACTGAGCCTTTTCATTAATCCATCTTGTGTCCATGCCTCAGGTAGGTTCAGGGACAGAAGAACCAGGGTGCTGGCCTTGCAAGGTATTACCTGTGCCCTGACATTCTTCCCTCTGCATCCACTGGGGGGAAACAAGAGTCATTCCAAGGAGACTCCTGCCCACAGTAGACTTGGTGTATATTTGGAGGGTTTCTCCAGATGACCAAGGATCCAGGGACAGGGGAATGCAGCCAGGGCATGCCCTTCAGCAGAGCATGTCCAGTCAGCGACTCCCCTGAGGTATTCCAGAGGGACTGCTGGGAAAATCCACCTGGTCTCTGCATCTGAGAGTTCGTTGGTGAGCCTAACCAACTGCCTGTTTCCTCCCCCAGCCATTCATGGCAGAGTCGGCCAGCTGTCCACCCACTCAGTGTGCCTGGCTGCTTGCCCACCTTGCACACAAGCCACATTCACAGTTTCCTTCCCCAGTTCAGACCTCTCTCTCTGCCCACAGCTATTCAGAACATGCTGGTGGGATCAAGAAAGCAGTCTTGCATGAGTGCGGAGTTGACAGAATGTGACTCCAGTTGTCCTAGATCCAATATTATCCTTTTTACTCACAAGGATAAGCCACTTAACCTGTCTAAGACTTAGATTCTTTATCTAAAATAATAACAGCTGAAAGGTCTTAATTGTTTACTATGTGTCAATATGTGGCATCTCATTTAATCCTCCCAGCAACCAAATAGTATTAGTATCCCCACCTTACAGATGAGGAAACAAAGATATGGAAAGGTCACACACAGAGCAAGGGGCAGAGCTGAGTTGCCTGATTCTGAAATCCTCATAGGTACTAGTGGAACAGATAATACACTTTTTAAATGCCTTATAAATCATAATAAAAATGTGTGTTTTTCCCTCAGGGCTGAGGAAGGAGTAGCCCTTACCCCTGCACAGCCTTCTCTGGTCGTAGCAACCCTCTTAGAGTAAAGACAGGGCACCAAATGTTTTACCCTGACCCACCTCAGAAAAGAGGAATAATTCTCTTCATGCTCCTCAATATAGTTTAATGAGAATTTAATAAATATTTTCCAAAGTCTTGGCCATAAAGCTTCGCCTAGGGGCACTTAGCTCAAGACATTCTTAAGAAACATAAAGGGACTCCCTCGTGGCGCAGTGGTTAAGAATCTGCCTGCTAACGCAGGTGACACGGGTTCGAGCCCTGGTCCGGGAAGATCCCACATGCAGCGGAGCAACTAAGCCCGTGCGCCACAACTACTGAGTCTGTGCTCTAGAGCCCGTGAGACACAACTACTGAGCCTGCAAGCCACAACTACTGAAGCCCGTGCGCCTAGAGCCCGTGCTCCGCAACAAGAGAAGCCACCGCAATGAGAAGCCCGTGCACCGCAACGAAGAGTAGCCCCGGCTCCCACAACTAGAGAAAGCCTGCGCACAGCAATGAAGACCCGACGCAGCCAAAAATAAATAAATAAATAAATAAATTTTTTTAAAAAAGAAAGAAACATGTAAAAGTACTTCCCTGGTGGTCCAGCAGTTAAGACTCTGTGCTTCCACTGCAGGAGGCGCAAGTTCGATCCCTGATCAGGGAACTAAGATCCCACATGCCGTGCAGTGCAGCCAAAAACTAAAAAAAAAAAATTTAAAAAGTACTCTTTAAAAAAAAGCATGTAAAGATGCTCTTACCCATCTAAGCCACTTTGAGGACCAAGTATGCCCTAGTGTGACCAGATTTACTGGGTATGGAGCAGGCTTTTGTGAGATGGGGAAGGACAAGAAGAAGAGGAAACATGGCACCATGGGAAAGCCCTGTCAGGACCTCAGCTCAGGCATTAAGACAAATACCCAGCAGCCACTGCACTTTCTTGGGCCTCTGTTTCATTATATGTGAAATGAAAATGGTGAACTAGTGACATTCTTTCCAGAGTAAATATTCTATGATTCAGTTTGTATGTACCTGAATAAGAAATGCTAATAAAGCGTTACCAAGGTATATTAGTTTGCTAGGGGTGTTGTAAAAAGATGCCATAAACTGAGTGGCTTATATAACCAAAATTTATTGTGTCACACTTCTGGAGGCTGGAAGTCCAAAATCAAGGTGTTAGCAGGGTTGGTTCTTTCTGAAGGCTGTGAGGGCAGGATCTGTTCCAGGCCTCTCTCCTTGGCTTGTAGATAGCTGTCTCCTCCTTTGTCTCTTCACGTTGTCTTCCCTCTATGTGTATATCTGTCCAAATTTCCCCTTATTATAATGACACCAGTCACACTGGATTAGGACCCACCTGTACTTAGTTTGCTAGGGTTGCCATAACAAAACACCACAGACGAAGTGGCTTAAATAACAGAAATTTATTTTCACAAGTCCTGGAGGCTAGAAGTCCAAGATCAAAGTGCTGGCAGGGTTGATTTTTTCCTGAGGGCTCTCTCCTTGGCTTGTAGATGACTACCTTCTTGCTGTGTTTTCACACAGTCTTTCCCCTGGGCATGCTCACCCCTAGTGTCTCTTTGCGAGTCCAGATTTCTTCTTCTTATAAGGACACCAGTAAGACTAGATTTGGGTTCACCCTAATGACCTCATTTTAACTTGATTACCTCTGTAAAGACCCAGTCTCCAAATAAGGTCACATTCTAAGGACTTCAACATATGAATTTTGGGGGAAACACATTCAACCCGTAACACAAGTAAAGATCCCCTCCCCTGCCTCCAGGGATGGGGAACCACAGCATGTCAGAAACAAATCACACAGCTAGTTTGTGGCATGCCATTCGCAGTATACCAGGTTGCCTAAATATGGAAAACAGAGTTTTGTTAGTTCATTGATTTGTGTTTGCAAATGAATGTCACTAATTTTTAAATTACTGTGCTTAGTTCGACAAAACATTTACTGAGGTTCTACTATGTTCCAACATTGTGTTAGGTGCTGAGAACACAAAGACAAAAAAAAACACAGTCCTTGCCCTTAAAGAAGGAATAGTTCTATAAATAACTAATCATCCCAGGTCTGGTAGTGCAACAGGTGCAAAACAGAAGTATGTGCAAATTAACCAAGAGGAGGGAATGATTGACACTGTCTCAGGGAATCAGAAAGAGCATCACAGAGGATGTGACATAAACAAGGTTTTGAAGAACAAGTAGAAATTACCTAAGCAGATAAAAGAAAGACATTCCAGGCAAAGGAAAAGGCAGATATAACTGGGTCTTGTTCTGTATTATCTTTTAGTATCCTGATGGGAACTAATAGATAGTTTTAGGTAGAGGAGTAACACGATCAGCTTTGCATTTCAGAGAGAAAATTCAGTGGTGTGGAGAATAGATTGGGGTGGGGAAGAGGCAGAAGAAAGAGAAACTAGTTATGAGGAGGGCCCATTATTTCAGTCACCCATCAAGAGATGATGAGGCCTGAACCAGAGCAGTGGCCGTTTGTTTAACAAAGACTCCATTCAAGGGAAACCCCAGCCTTGGGCTGAAGTGGTGGGGTGTGAGGGTTTATTAGAGGTCACTACACCATCTATAATGAGGACAGTGATTTTAAGATATTTTTCACTTTCATTAATGAAAAACTCAAAGTGGTTAATGATGTGATGAGAGCAAATGAGACATGATGTCAGCACTGCTTCTCATCAGGACTCAAACTAAACCACAAAAGAACATATTTGTTTCTCAAAATCTTTTCTTTCTTTTTAAAGGTAAATCGATTTTTATTTTATTTATTTATTCTTTTTTTTTTTTTTTGGCTGCACTGCGTGGCTTGTGGGATCCTAGTTCTCCAACCAGGGATGGAACTAGGGCCCCCTGCAGTGGAAGCATGGAATCTTAACAACTGGACTGCCAGGGAATTCCCTGTTCCTCAAAATCTTTTCTTTCTAACAACTATCCAGGCTCTCCATCATACATAAATCTTTATTCCAACTGCTATCTCAGTGTTTACAGCAAGAAACACCTTCATGTCTATTGTTATGATGCCTCTTTACTGCAAAGTCCATTTCCAAGGGTGCTACCAAGCATTCTCTTAGGTCATGCAGTGCATGTCGATGTGGGTCAACACTGGACAGTGTGTGACATGCTGCCGTCCTTCATGACCATGTTCTGAAATAGTTCTTTCTGTGCAAGAATGAGTAATACTAAACCTTAAATAGCTTAACTCAAAGGGAATACCCCTGGAAGCTCATCTTGAAAAGAGGATCCCTTTCTGGAGATTAGCAAAAAGTTGGCTCAGCAAGTCTAGGTTAGCTCAGTGGAAGGAAAAGCTGACACCTGCCAGTGTGTTCTGGGGGCTCCCCATTTCTAACAAGGCCATTTCATCAAAAGGGAGCTCTCATTGTTACAGAGTCACCTAGCTGTTCCATGCACAGAGCAGGTCCCTCTCCCTGGTACTCCCAATCCAGGACGCATGGCAACAATCTTGGAAGGATGGAACCTGGACACTTCTCACGGACCAGAGCCTTGTCATGTGACCACACCTGCTACACAGGATGTTGAGAAATGTAATCCTTAGCTGGGCAGCCATGTGACTGGACAAGACTTACATTGTCATGGGAGAATGAAAATGCCCCTGGAGGCACACCTAGTAGCCCCTGCAACACAATGCTGGGTAGGATAGGCAGTTGTAAGGGATTTTTCTGGAAACTGTGAACTCTGTAATAATTTTTACCTGGATGGTCCCAGATCTTAAATTAGTGTATGGTATGGTTTAGGACCACCCTTCCCCCACTAACAATTCTGAGAGGAAACTGCCACCAACAAAAAGATGTCTCTTGAAGATGGTTGACTTCTTCAAGTTGATGTGCTCCAGGCAGGCGGCCTTTCTGACAGAACCACATGAAAGGCAGGAAAGAGATCTGGCACTCTCAGACGGTTACATTAGCATCTCAGTATCTCCTGGGATTAGCTACATTTGTTTCTCAAATTCTTTTTATTTTCTTCTTTACCTGCCTTAAAGAATAAAGGTTTGGGGACTTGAGAGAGAGGAGCTTTTGTGTTTCCGTGGCAGCAGACTTTCAGAGATAAAAAAGGCCCTTCAGCATTTTCCTTGGAGGCATGTCTACGTGCCAAGTTATCAGGTTTAAACCACAGCCAATCTAATAGAAGACCAGGGGTGGAGACTTGTGCAAAGAACTCTTCATAAAATGTACTGGAGTTCTCAACCAGCCTGCTCAGCTACCTCTAAGAGGCTCCAGGGAGGAAAAAGTCCCAAACCTCCTGTTTAAGAATGTTAAGATAACATTTTTTTGTGGACGAAGAATGGGACCTGTGGACCCCAGAACAATATATTCGAGCTGATTTTCGAGCATTGCCATCCTGAGGGGCCTCACTACATGACTGAGCAAAAAGAAGGAGAGCTGGAGATTCTGCCACAGGAATGGTGGTTTGAAATAGGAACACAGATGGTGCTGAGAGCACAGATGCACACCTTCTTCCTGGTTCCATTTTGTATAATAAAGCACATGCCAAGTAGGTCATTGCTTGTTCCCTTCTACCCCTGCCTTGGGCCATTCAGAAGATGACTCTGCATTCCTTCCCAGACTTTCTCATACTTAGTGCTCTGATAATTCTTAATGAAAGGTACATGACAGAATTCTCCTAGCTTCATTCTATTGCCTCTAAATTAACTTAGCCCATCATGTGTATATTGAGTGCCCTCCTGCCCTACACAGAGTCATGTGGAAAGGGGAATGCATATGAAGCATAAGGTACAGCATCTATCTTCAAGGAGTTTACAATCTAGATAGGACTCAGAAGCTACTAGGTAGAAAAATATGATCATATTAAGGAAACTACTACTAGAATTCCTCTTTGGAAGGGAACAGAGTTTGTTTAGGATAGTAGCTTCATAAATGCTAGACTGCAGAAGGTGAGACCCCGCCCCCAAAGAATCCAGCTGTAGGTTAGATAGTTCTGTATTATAATGGGGGAAGATGTTGCTTGTGCAGATATAGGAAGAGAAAGAGAGGGTCTGAGCCTGTCAGATGGTGGGAAGCTGCCTAGTTCATGATGGAATCTGCTCCTTGTGACCCTTCAAATCTACACTAGAGGATTTGAACCCACACAATTCTTAGTGTAGGTTTTTTTGTTTTGTTTTGTTTTTTGTAGAAACTGATGAAGGCACTGAACCTTGCACCCAGGACAGCCGAGACTAGAACAAGTAGAGCTGCAGGAGAGAAAACTTAGAGGACCATGAGGAAGTTATTCCCAGAAATTACAGAAATCATGGGCAGCCTGACCCCAACAAGCTGTAAAAGTAGCATTTTGTCCATATTTACCCAAATTCCTGACAGCCTAGAGTCTCTGACATTTAGTTTCCATATACATATCATAATTGAATAAGAGCACCAAAAAGATGAACAACAAGTGTAGAAATATTTGGACCTGGTAGACAGATAGAGAAATTAAGTCATAAGCAAATACCATGATGGTGCTGAAGCATCCCTGAACATCAGTGAAGGGACCCCTCTGGACTTGAGATCAAACCTATCTCCTTGTCCTTATAATCAACCAGCAAGAATTTACCAAGGACCTCTATGTGTCAAGTAGTAAGAGAGCTGCAAAAGAAGTAAAGAGGTGGTCTCTGGCCTCCAAGACCCTAGCAGCTAGTTAGAGAATTGAGGCAAGTGGAGCTGACATTTATTCACCACGTGCTGGATTGCAGGCATTGCTCTGAGCACTTTGCATACATTATTTCATTGGTTCATCAGAACAGCTCTGTGAACTGAATATTTTTATGTTCATTTTGCAGATGAGGAAACAGGGGCCCCAGAGAGTAGGAGCAGCCTATCTGAGGTCACAGAGCTGTCAAGTGGTAGACCCAGAATTTGAATCCATCTGTCTGGCTCCAAATGCCCTCACTGAAAATAGTCTCCACAGCAGAGATAATTCTAAGATGTAGGACATAAACCAGGGTGCTTCAGAGTCCAAGGGGGAGGGAAGAATGGGAGCTGGAATGGTCAGGAAAAGTCACACAGAGGAAGTAAGATTGACCTGGGGGGGGGGTGGGTCAGGACTCAGCGGGGGCAGGGGGTGCGGTGGACCACTGAAGGTGCAGCGGGAGGGAGAATAGAGGACTGAGCACATGCACAGGTGTTGGATGGAAGATGGTGAAGGGACTAGTTGGCACCTCAGAGGGCTTTTGACTCACGAGGTCTCCCAGGCATCCCAGCCTTCTGCTGCTTTCCATGTGGAGGCCTCACCACCACAGGCTAAAAGACAAACTATAAATTCTGCAGGTCTTATGTCACCTGGCTCGACCATCACCTTCTTCTGTGACTCTAGGTACATTTGTCTGAGTCTCAGTTTCCTCAACATAAAATTAGTGAGCTGGGTGAGATAAGCACTACAGTTCCTCTAAGGTTACAAAAGTCTATGGTCCTGTAACTTAAATCCTCCAGTAGATTCATATTACTTTGTATCCAAAGACTAGGAGAAAACTTGGACTTCTGAAGTATCTTTCAGGACTGTGGCCAGGTTGCCTCTCAGATCTGGCTGGACTGGCCGAAGCTGGTCATGTATGTCATAGGACAAGTGGAACAGATAGCTTTCATCCTCCTGAGACCCTGAAAAGAAAGAGAGGGCTGGTGTCATTGTGTCCTCTGGGCCAGTAATATGTCCCCATCATTTTTAGTTTATGTGAGTAGGTGGGCAGCTGAGCTGTCAGCAACAGGAAAAGTCTCACTTGGCAGAAGTGTTACAGATGCACTTATGTCATCTGCTATTTCCTAATTTTATTTTATGTATGTATCTATGTATTTATTTATTTGCTATTTTCTAGTTTTAGATGCACCACCTGTTGGTTTTATTTTATTTTTATCTGTATGAAATTTGAGAGAACTAGTATTTTTTTTAATGACCTAAATAGTTGCAGTGTTTGTTCTTAAATTAACCATTGTTTTAGAAGGTCTCAAAATACATGAAGGAAGAAAAAAGAGGAAATAGTCTTGAAATATAAAATGCTACTATAACTATTTGCTGGGTCAGTTCCATGGGCTGATGAAACCTGCTGGTACTTAGGCTTCTGGCTCTGATTCTTTATCTTAGGATCTGAAGCTTTCTCCATGGGTTTCTGGTGCTGGCAACATCAATCTGAATAATCAGTCTCTCGCTGTTTCTTGGACAACAACACACACACACCACACACACCACACACACACACAACACACTTGTGAAGTGGACTCTCAGCAACCATAAGCCACTCAGAGTGGTTACTCAGGGTACAGCTGCTCACAGGGCAATTCCAGCCTCAGCAGTGATTTTGTGCTCTTATTCATGCTTTATATAAATTCAGGAGTCTTACTACAACTCTCTGCTTGCCCCCTAGCTTTTTTGATCAGGGGTCAAATGACTGCTGAAGTTGGTATCTGGCAGGGTTAAAACATGTTTAATTCTGGGAAGAGACTCTATCATCAAGATCTTTACAAACCCAGTTCAGTGAGATTCCCTGGGATGACGATGTGTGAAATGCCTAGAAAGAAAAAGAGAATATTTTCAAACCCAGGAGGCAACTTCTGGTTATCTAACAGGCTGAAGGCCCACTTGGATCTTGGTGGGGTGCGTTTCATCAATTTGTTGAGACTTTAGTCTGTATCTTTGGTTAACTCTGTAAACATCTGAATTGTGTCTGCAAGCACCTTACCCCTTTGTACCCTACCTATTTCTTCCTTTCAGTTTCTTCCCAACAAATCCATCATAAGTTCAACAACAAGCAGGCTGATTCCACAACCATCCTTATAAGTTACCCTTACACATTAATGTTACCTCCTGGTATTATTCTATTTAGAACGTGCATGCTATTACTTAGAACCCTAGTGGTGCTTCAGGTTGTCCCCCACCGTTAATTACTCTGGTGTAACTTACTCCAAGCCCATAAGTCTCCCTGACTCTCCAAGAAGTCTGTCTTCAGTATTCAGCCATGTTTCTACTCCTAGACCAGCCTCTAGTTCTTGAGGATCTCTGTGCCAGCTTCCTTATCCATAAAATGGGAGTAATAAGAGTATCTACCTCATAGGATTTTTGTGAGGATTAAATATATTACTAAACAAGATACACTAAAAGAAAAAAAAGCCTGGCCCATTGTAAATGCTCAATAGTTGTCTCTTATTATCTTATTGAGCTAAACGTCTTATTTACTGGGGTAAGAGGTCTCGTCCACTGTTTTCCAAAGTGCTGCTCCTGGTTCAGAAGGATTTGGTAAAGGGAGCAAAGAAGAAAAAACAATGAAAACTGACTCTCTGATTTTTAGCCTGGGTGATGTACTCTAGTGCTAATATTAAACACAGGACAGATTCAGAGGAAAACTACATGACTTTCTTTCAGTCAGGTCTAGTGGGTTCAATACAGTTATTTGCATGGAAGGACAATAATAGCACTATTATGTTTATTTTTAAAAAAACATAAGTAGATCCTCCTTCCTCCCAGTGTCTCATGAGAATGGTGTGGGAGTATGGGGACAGCCATGGAGCCATCGTGCTCTTTCTACCAAAATGGATACAGGACACATTAGAAATTTAAAAACAGAGAAGAACTGAGCAGAGAAGTTGACTTAGAAAAAACAAAGATAAGTTTAATTTTAGTCATGTGGTAAACTGTCTAAAGTGAAGTGAAAAAATAAAACATTTGAATAGAAGAATCTTTAAAGAAATTAGGAGTATGAAAGTCAAAAGTAGTGAGAGAAATCGGGATAAGAAAACAGATCTGGAGCTCTTCAGTGGTCTAAAGCTGACCTCTAAAACCATAAGAACGAATGTCTCCCTTGAGAAAGAACGTAGACAGAAAACATGAGGCTAGGTCTCCCCACTTCTGCATGGGATGTTTTTAAACTCACAGCACTTTTGTGACTGCCCTTTGACTTTTTTTTCAGAATCAAGACAATGGGGACTGTATGCTGGGCTCTTCTTAGGGGTCATCGTTGGTGTCATCATGATTCTGCAAGTGGTAATACTACTGTTGAGAAGAAGAGGTAGGTGACAATAGATTCTTATCAGACTCCCTGTGGTAAGCAGGGGACCTTTCCCCACAAACACTTGCTCTCACCACTGTGGCTTTCTGCAGGGAACGCCTTTGCAAAAACACTACATAAACCTATCCTGGGATCTTGTTCAATTCAGTTTCATTCAACATGTCTTGCTTGATCCCACCACACTAGTCTGTGGGGATAAAAAGATCGATGAACCACAGGTATTTAACATGGGAGACATGACACAGATAATTTAAATTCAGTATGACTAACACTGCAGCAGAGGTGTGTACATGATGCTGAAGGGATCCAGATAAGAAGCTTAAAATATTCACTAGGAGCAGAATACAGAGGACCCTTGAATCTTGTTCAAGAAAAGTTATAACTACTGACTAATAAAAAGGATGCTTTTACCCAAGGGTTGAAACCTTTCTATAATTTCTTTTTTTTTAATTAATTATTTTATTTATTTTTGGTTCCGTTTGGTCTTCGTTGCCGTGCACGGGCTTTCTCTAGTTGCGGCGAGCGCGGGTTACTCTTCGTTGCAATGCGCGGGCTTCTCATTGCAGTGGCTTTTCTTGTTGCGGAGCACAGGCTCTAGGTGTGCAGGCTTCAGTAGTTGTGGCTCGCAGGCTCTAGAGTGCAGGCTCAGTAGTTGTGGCGCGCAGGCTTAGTTGCTCCACGGCATGTGGGATCTTCCCAGACCAGGGCTCGAACCCATGTCCCCTGCCTTGGCGGGCGGATTCTTAACCACTGTGCCACCAGGGAAGTCCCTATATTTTCTTTTTATGCTTACAATATCCCTCTGAGAAGAGGAGGGTATAGTTGTTTCTATGTGACTTAGCAATGGGGTAACCAAGGCACAGAGAGGCTGACTCCTGCAAAGTCACCCAGCTGGTTGGTGAGGGAATCAGAACTGCAACTATGTGTCCCAACTACCAGGGTGTGTTCCTCTAGGAAGGCCCACAGGTTATCAGAAGACAGAGAGAACACACTTTACTACCATTTTAGCACAAATTCTGACTCACCTTGGACAAGTGTGCAATTCATGTGGTCACTTTAAAGCCAAACTAGTTATGGAAAGTTACCCAGGGTAGACTGACACCATTAGGGCCCAATTACTCCCTTGCAGTTTCAATGCTTAGAGTTAGTATCTCCTGGCCTCTCCTCCAAGTTGTCCTATGATTCAATATCCAGGGCAGTGTGCTCCCCTCAGCCACACTACCCACCACCCACCCACATTAGCATCAGAAGGTCCTGCCCCACGATCAGGACAGATCCCTGGGCTGGTCTTCCCATGGGGAGAATAGAACTTGATCCTCACACCACAGATCTGATGGCCGATCTCATTCTCAAGTAGATCAGTGTTCTCCACATATAACCTTCTTGGAAAAGCCCTGTCTCAGCACTCTGATGTTGGTTTTGCTTATGTAAAAAAAATCTAGGTCATAGCAAGCCACCTACTTTGTCTCATTTCCTCCATCTAAGAGGTAGCTGGAGAGGAGTGGGAGGAGTGTGTCAATGCAGACAGAAATCATGATGAGAGTCTATGGGGATGGGCCAGGGCAACCACATTTGTCTTAAACAATAAGGAAGCAGTGAAGTACCAGTGATGAGAAAACTGAGATTAACGTACCCGCATTAACCCAGCTAGTGAAGGTCCTGGGACCCTAACCCCCACTCTTTCCTCAACTACATTCTGCTCATCACATGGTTGTCTCTGAAGGGAATAGTGCTCCCCACCCCACTACAATTCTCTACTACTTTTCCCAACACATGTACCCATCCTTGTTTCTAATCACCGTGTATTCCTTGTAAGCCAGGAACATACAAAACCCTGCGGGATAAGTCTGTGGGAAAAACTTATACTTAATTGCTGTACCCCCATAAGACTTTGCTCAAGAGATTCTGTTGCCAACTTCTAATGGTGTCACCTCCAGAATGCAGCCTGACTCTGAAGGTTTTCAAATGGACTCTCTGGAAATTTCGTGTCCAGGAGATACACTAGATCAGAACATAGATTTTTAGCATTCAAATGCAGACTTTGACACTGACAAGCTCTGTGATCAAACGAAATGCAAACAAATCTGCAAAATGGGAATAATATTATGTACTTCATGGTATTGTTTTGGGGATCCATAAGTCAATACACTGAAAGCACTGAACACGGTGGCTTCCATGGATAGATGATGGATGAGAGATGGACAAATAGATGGATAGATACATACACACACACACACACACAGAAAGATTAATCTCTTAATGTAGGCATCAATATTTAATCCCTATTGCCAGCAGAGGGCAGCACTGGAAGGATCTGGGAAGGGCACTTAGAGCAGATTTAAAGTACTTGAGGTTAGCGTAACATAAGACAACTTTGTGCCTCTGATGAGAGCTGAAAAGGATACTAGACCGACTATGCTTTCATTTTACAGTCATGGTAAGAGAAGAGACCCACTGAGATGACATGTTGTCCAATGCCACACAGCTAATGAGGGCTAGAAGGTGGATGCCTCAATTCTAAGGTCAAGATCTTTTTCATTATATACTAAGGCCTCAGTGACTAGAGTTGAGCTGGCTCTTGAAAACCTGTTCCTGCATTGGGGGAAAAAATCATGAGACTGAATTATCTTTTTTTTTTTTTTTTTTTTAAAGAAATCTCCATTTTAATTTTTATTTATTTATGGCTGTGTTGGGCCTTCGTTTCTGTGTGAGGGCTTTCTCTAGCTGCGGCAAGTGGGGGCCACTCCTCATCGCGGTGCGCGGACCCCTCACTATCGCGGCCTCTCTTGTTGCGGAGCACAGGCTCCAGACGCGCAGGCTCAGTAGTTGTGGCTCACGGGCCCAGCTGCTCCGCGGCATGTGGGATCTTCCCAGACCAGGGCCCGAACCCATGTCCCCTGCATTGGCAGGCGGACTCTCAACCACTGCGCCACCAGGGAAGCCCCGAGACTGAATTATCTTGATCCAGTGGTCTTTTTGAGCAGCAACATCCAGCCTTGCTTTGTCCATCTCTCTGACCATTTAGGACTGTCCCCTCAATTGTAATTTTCAGCTTGAGCTGACCTGAAAGACGAAAAGTCCTTAAGGACCGAGGTCTGTTCTCTACACTATTTGTTCCCCTACAACACCTAGGACAGTGCTGAGTGGGGGCTTCTGACTGTGCAAACATTCATGGTTTTGAACCGAAGGATGTATTTCACAGAACTAACTTGTGCCCCCTCTGTTATCTCCTCTGATCACCCCAAACCCCATCCTCCCTCCCTATCCCTCCCACCACACACACACACGCATCCTCAGCCAGTTATCAACCCTGACCAAAAAAGTGAAGTTGGAACCACCAGGCAGATACTCCACGCCCACACATGCACAGGAAAACCATACGTTGGCTTTTTTGAATTCTTTGAGCTTCCCAGCGGCTGCCCATCATTTCCTTCCTAAGTGTCACACCCTCATGCAGCACCTTCCACCACCTTCATCACATACATACATACAAGGCCTTTCCCTTCCAAATAAAAATATACCTCTCCTAAGTGCTATTCCCTCAGAGACATGCTCCTAGTTTTTTAACAGAATAAATTAATTGGTGTTAAAATGTCTACCCTAAAGACTTCATGTGATTTCCTCTGAGTCAAGTTTCCATTGCTTTTGCCTGGACTTTGCAATAGTCCCAAAACAGGCCTCCCTGCTCCCATCTGGTTTTTTTTTGTTTTATTTATTTATTTATTTATTTATTTATGGCTGTGCTGGGTCTTCGTTTCCGTGCGAGGGCTTTCTCCAGTTGCGGCAAGCGGGAGCCACTCCTCATCACGGTGCGAGGGCCTCTCACTATCGCGGCCTCTCTTGTTGCGGAGCACAGGCTCCAGACGCGCAGGCTCAGTAGTTGTGGCTCATGGGCCCAGATGCTCTGCGGCATGTGGGATCCTCCCAGACCAGGGCCCGAACCCGCGTCCCCTGCATTGGCAGGCAGACTCCCAACCACTGCGCCACCAGGGAAGCCTCCCATCTGTTTTTTTACCCTCCATCCTTCTCACTGCTACATGATATATCCAAGGAATACCACAAAACATTAGAAAGAATGAGATAGGTCTACTGCACTAACATGGAAAATGTCCTCTACACATTTTAAGTGAAAAGGTCAAGTTACAGAGAAGTGTATGGAATGACTGTATTTCCAGAAGAAATATCTGTATAAGTATAGCAAGTGTCCAGAACTGCACGTCTAATATGGTAGTCATCAGCCACATGTGGCTGTTTAAATTTAAATTAATTAGAATTAAACACAATTTAAAAAAAATTTTATTGAAGTAGAGTTGATTTACCATGTTGTGTTAATTTCTGCTGTACAGCAGAGTGATTCAGTTATACATATATATACATTCTTCTTCATAGAATTAAAAACAATTTAAAATTCAGTTTCTTGGTTGCATTAGCCACAGTTCAAGTGCTCAGTAGTCACTTGTGGCTTGCAGCTACCATATTAGACTGCAAATATTGAACCTTTCCATCATCAAAGATGATGTTCTATTGTACAGAGCTGATCTGGAAGGATATACATCAAACTGTTAAAAGCAATTACTTCTGAGAATGAAATTGTACTGGTTAATGGGGGAAGGAGGACATACTTTTTACTCTCTATTATTTAAATTTTTGTAACAAGAATGAATTATTCCTATAATTTAAAAAGAAAAAATTTTAAAACTGGTTAAAAATTTAAATATTCTGCAACATATTAATTTCCAGAGAGCCTAGGCTCTGAGCAAAAATAGATGGTAGGCATTAGAATGACATTGCAGCTTTATTCCAAATAGTCCCAGGCAGATCATATCTCTTACACCCGTTCCACCTACACATACACCAAGTCCCCCAGAAACAGGGAGGTGAGAAAGCTGTGAATGAAACAACATGCTATGAGCTGAAGAATTCAAAAGAGGTATAAATAACTTGCCCTGCCCCTAAAGAACTTAGAATTCTATTAGGAGATCGGATATGCACATCAAACAATAGAGATCAAAATAATTGAATGGCATATCAATTACACCTAACAATTACACCTAACACTATGTGCCAGGCACTGCTCTAAACACTTTACAAGTAATATCTCATGTAATCATCACAACAGCCCTATGAGGCAGGTATTTCAATCCCATTTTACAGATAGGGAAACAGGCCAAGAGAGATCAAGTAACTAACCTAATGTTATATGACAAATGTGCATGGGGTTTGGGACTCAGTGCTTTGTTCCTGTGGTACTTCTGGGGAAGGTGGGTGTGCAATGGGGGTTAAAGACCAGACAGGTCTGAGCAGAGAGTTCGTGCTGGGGACCAGAGGGAGATAACCACTATGGTTTCTTTTCCCCAGGTAAAACAGACAATTACCAGCCAACAATGGAAGCAAAAAGCCTTACTATCTATGCCCAAGTCCAGAAATCAGGTGTAAGTCCTATACTGTCTTTGTCTGGGGTGGACCTGTCATGTTTCCCATGGAATCCCTGACCATTCAGTTCACTTTGCATGTCTGACATTCATGGTTCTACATGGGTTCTGAAGCGGAGGAAATTAGGAAAGCAGAAGTCAAGAACAAGAGCTCTCTAAAAGCACATTAACTTCGGTGTTAGATGGGAGTATTTATTATTTGAAACAATGGGAAACACTGGGTAATTTTCTGGTCATCTGTTTCTTCTTAGGAACGATTGAGGAAGCTAGAAACACGTGATGTATGACTCCTTCCAGCTCTGGCATTCTAGGAGTCTACAGTTCTCTGTTATCAAACTCTTTCCTTCTCTATGGAAAAGGGTGCTGGCTTGAGGAGAGAGGGGAAGATTGAGAAAGGCTATTGTGTGATATGTTGGTCTGATCCACGCTTAAGAGTTTGCAAACATCAAAGAGACAAGGAAGGAAGATCTTGAGGATTCTGCCTAGAGAGTGGTTGGTGAGATGGAAGATGGTATGTAGGCAGCAGATGAAAGCAAAACTGTGATGGAGTGATGGTTGGGCTGAAACAGAAGAGATAGATTTAAAAAAACTAGAGTCATGATGAAGTTGAGGAGCAGATAAGTTAGAAGTAAGAGGGAGGCTAAAGAATGATGGCTAGATACGAAGATATTATAGTTTTTCAGACATGAAGGCAATTCTAGGTGATGTATAGGCCAGAATATGGCCATTCAGGGTGTAGGGGAAGGCAAATTCTTGAGTAAAAGATGTGAAGGTAAAGACAGCTTTGATTAGCACTTTGGAAAATTGCATCAGATGACAGTAAATGCTTTTCTGATAACCAGAGATAACTCTTGACAAAGCCTTTCTTTCTGCTGTCCCCTAGTGGCCTGGAGGGTTTATTACACAGGCCATGACCACCGTTGAGAACCAAACTCCATTAAATATATGAGTCCCAAGAGCAACCTCTTTGCATATACACATTTAGGTAATCAGGTTCAACTTAACCATGGTGCCTTCCCTATCTATTCTATCCCATGTTGCTAGCATCCCTCTTTTTACTGTACAGTATGACATCCATACCAAAAAGTGCACAATGTATAAATGTCAGCTCAATGAATTACCCCATCTTGATACCTAGTAAAGCAAGTCCTCCCCACCTTGTTTTTCTTCAAGAGTTTTGGCTATTTTTGTCCCTTTGTACTTTCATATGTATTTTCGAATCAGCTTCTCAAGTATCACAGAAAGGGGAAAAATCCTATTAGGATTACATTGAATCTGCAGATCTATTTGAGGAGAAATTATATCTTTCAGTATTGAGTCTTCTAGGACCATAAAACTACCACCCAGATCAAGGAACAGAACATTGGCCCCACCCCCAGAAGACCTCCTTGTGTGCCTCCTAATCACTATCTTCTCTCTCCTCCCCAAAGATTCCCTATCCTGATTTCCTGAAAATATAGTTTACTCTTTTTTTTTTCTTTGGACTTTATAAAAATGGAATCTTATAGCATTTTTCCTCCTGTGTACGGTTTCTTTTGCTCAATATTACCTTTTATGAGATTCATGCATGTCTTTGAGCTTAGATATAATGCGTTCATATTCATTGCTTTATGGAATATCAATGTATACATATACAAGAGTTTATTTTTCCAGTTGACTACTGATGGACATTTGTGTTATTTCCAGTCTGAAGCTATTATGAAAATTGCAGCTATTTACATTCATATTCATATGTGTGCTTCTTGGTAGATATGTGCACATATTTTTGTTGGGGATATATCTAAAGGTAGAATTGCTAAGTCATAGAGTATGCATATCCTCAAATTGATTAGATAAGGCCAAACTGTTTTTCAAAGTGAGTGTACCAATTTACTTTCTTGCAACTGCATACAGGAGTTTCAGTTGCTACACATTCTAATCAAAACTTGGTGTTATTGGTCTTTTAAATTTTAGTCATTCTTTTGGATGTGTCTTTTTATAGTTCCATTTTGCATTCCTCTAATTATTAAGAAAGTTGAACAATTTTTCATATGTTTATTGGCTGTATAAATATCCTCTTTCTTAAAGTGACTGTTAAATCTCTTGCCAATTTTCCCTTGTGTTTCAGTCTGTTTTGGGTGGGATTATTATAAGGCCTTTAAATATTTTTAGCAGTTATATTTTAGCAAATACCTTCACCCATCTTGTGGCTTGCATCTGCAATTTCTCAAAGATACATTTTGATAAAGGAAAGTTCTCAATTTTAGTGTAGAACAATTTCATCATCTCTTCCTTTGTGTTATAAAAAGATAACACTTTTTGTATTCCTGTTAAGAAATCTTTCTCTACTCCCAGGTATGAAGATATCCTTCTATCATCTTCCAAAAACTGTATGATTTATCTTTTCAACTTATATCTGCTATGCACCTGAAAATGATTTTTTGAGTGTGGTGTGAGAGGGGTCAAGTTTTATTTTTTTCCATATGGATATCCTATTGACTATTTATATTTAAAAACTGTCCTTGTCCCACTGCAGTGCCACCTCATTATAAATCCATCTGTGTGTGGATCTATTTTGAAGTTCTCTATTCTGCTCCATTGGTTTATTTCTTTACAATTGCACCAGAACCATACTGTCTTAACAAATCTGTGATTGCAGATTTATTACAAGTTTGATATCTGGTAAAACAAATCTTCTTACTTGTCCTTGTTCCTCAAGTTCTTGGCCGTTTTTGGTCCTTTGCATTTCATCTATATATTTAGATTCAGTTTGTAAAAATCCTCCTTAAAATCCTGCTGGAATTTTAATTAGAACTTCATTGATCAATTTCAGAAGACCATATATGTTTTCCTATTGAGTCTTTCAATTCACAAAATGATATATCCTTTCCTTTATTTAGATCTTCTTTAATTTTACCCAATCACTCCTTGAATTACCTCTGCAACATTACTTCCAAAGTGCTGGCTAGCTCCTTTTTACTAAAAGGACCTTTTTACTAAAAGCATTACCTGGGACCTAATTAGAAATGCAAAAAGTCAGGCCCCACCCCAGATCTTCTGAAATAGAACCAGACTTCTAACAAGATTTCAGGTAATTCATACGCACATTAAAGTGTGAGAAGCCCTGCTCTACCCCAAGCACTTCCAGTAATGGGAAATTCACTGCCTCTCAAGGTAATTCATCCCACATTTGAGCACTTCTTACTATTAGAAAGATCTTCATTATATTGAACTAAAATATTACCCTAAAAATTCCAAACTTGGTCTAAAGCTGACAGACCGTACAGAACAAATGTAATTCCTCTTCTACATGGCAACCCATTAGCTATATGAAGAGAAAGATCATGTCCCACCCTGAATCTTCTTTCCTCCAGTAAAGTTTTCCAATTCCTTATCTCTTCCATCAGATGACAAGATTCCAAGTTCTCTCCCATTATCACCCATGTGCTTCAGTTTTAAGGCTTGTTCTATGTCCAGGAAAGGCAGAGAATAGCATTATCCTACACCAGTACCCCCAAGTATGTTGAAAAGATGACTTTCCAGGCATAAGATATGTCGTCTCCATCTTAGAGGGACGGGGTCTCAATTTATGCCTACACTGACTTCATCCTGGTATTGTGGATTTTAATTCATTCTAAGTAACATTAACAAACATCAGCTGAAGGTTCTTATGTGCCTAGCACTGTTTCGTGGGGAATGCAAAAAAAAAAATAGGCTATTTCTCAAGGAATTGATGGTCTGTTTGGAGAAGCGATGTGTAAATATATCAGAGTGTCTTAAATACAGTGTACAGTTAAGTGCCATAATGTGTGAATTAGACTTTAGGTACCTGAGGAATTTAGGTAAAGGAGAGGTCATTATAAGTTGGGGTAACCAAAGAAGAACAGTATAATGGAAAATACATGCGCTTTAAGTTAAAAGATATTTTAAGTTAAAATCCTGGCTTTGATACTTCTTGCATGTGCACATTAAGAAAGTACTAAATCTTTCTGGGCTTTAGCCTCTTCATCTGTAAAATGTGAGTAACAGTATTTAACACATAGAGTGGTTGTGAGACAAATGGGAAGATATATGTGAAGAACTTGGTAAACTTTAACACACTTGCACATGTGTGGTTATTATTAAGTTCAATATTTGGACAGGAAAGAGAATTGATGAGAAACCATATTACAGTGAGGAATAGCAGGACCTCTGCATGTTGTGGGTGATATGAGTGAGACTAAAATACTATAAAAATCCCATTCCCTTCAGCTGTCCATGTAAGAACCACACCAATTTCAGTTCACTGTGAGGAAGATGTTTAAAACATCTGGGAAGTGGTAATGATGAATCAGGCTGCCTCACAAGGCTGTGAGCTCCAAGATGTCACTCGGGGAGTCTGAGCAAAGCCCAGAGAATTGAGTTCCAGGGAATTTGGGGGAGAATTTTCACCTGGGAAGGAGGCTGGACCAAATGACTCCGAGGAGCTTTCTAACTCATAACTTCTTGATGCTACGCTTCTCCATGGGGAAAGTTGAATGGGAAATAACTTGCTGCTCAGCTAATAGCCTGCTTTCTTTGCTTCCCTTGTAGTCTGTTCAGAAGAAACCTGACTCTCTGCCAGCTCAGGACCCCTGCACCACCATTTACGTTGCTGCCACAGAGCCTGTTCCAGAGCCCGTCCAGGTGAGGCATCGCTCTGTGCTTCCGCTCTGTAGAGAGGGAATAGGTGGAGGAGGGGAAAGGGTGGAACCTGTGTAGAGCTGAAATGGAAGACATAGGCCCTTGCAAGCAGGTAGCAAGGAGTATCTGCAGCCTCAATTGCAGGGCTTCCGGGAAACCCCTCATGGCTGCTTACATGGGGGTCTCTGCTCACTCTCTGCTCACCAGGGTTTCTCTGAGAGCTGTCACATCAGAATCAACTGACATATTTGTTAAAAATAAAGATCCCCAGGACCTTCTACCTAGGATTCTGTTCAATCAGAATGTCTATGGTGGGTAACCAGGTACCTACATGTTAAAAAACAACATCCTCCTGGTGATCCTGATGCACATTTAAGTTCAGGCATCACACCTTGAGTCCAGGAGTTCTCAAGTCCAGCTGCATAACAGAATTGCCAGGGGAGCTTTGTAAAAATGCTCATGCCTAGTCTCCATTCAGCCCTGTTTAATCAGAACATTTAGGAGTAGAACTCTGCATAGGTGAAAAGCCTAGAAGAGAGTATGACACATGGCCCACCTGTTCTACCCCATTGCAAGATCAGCATGGATTAAGTTTACTTGACAGGAATCTTTCCTTTTACTAAATGAACAGAAGTAAATTCTGGGCTAAAATCTTGGCTCTAGTTGGGCCCTATCAAATAAAGCATTTTAGGAGACAATGGAGGATCAAAAGGCCACAGAAATGCCTACATTTACCCATTTTCCTCAAAGCTCCTACTGTACACATACCCAGCAATGCTTGGGAGGATGCCTTGTCTTCATCTTGAGGTGTATTCACAGACCACTCTCTTATCCAAAGGGAAGTAAAAACATAAATCTGACTTTAAAAGCTTTAATAAATAATGTAGATTTTTAATGATATTTTCTTGGGGAAGAAACACAGCGCTCGGTATATTTCACATTTTACAGCAAAACCACCTAAATTCCCTCATTCCTGTCTCTTTCTGTCTCAGACTCTTGAATCTCCTCTCCCTGGGAGAGGTCTTTGCCCACAATCTTCATCTCTTTCCCGCATCCCTCTCTGCCGGAAACCACTTCTTTCCTTCTCTCCCTTTGGGTCTCACTAATCCCCCCCTTTTAAGCTCAGTAAGTTAGAACTCTTTTGGCTTCGCTAAACTGAGTGCAGGTCCTCAGATGACTGGGACAGGTCTCCTAGTCTCCCTGAGGACATGCGTAGTGCTTGAAGGAGCTGTAACCCATCTTGTGGGTGAGCAGGCAGTCTGGGAATCTGAGTGCTACCTCTAGCAATACCCCGTTGTGGCAGACCCTGAGCAAGTTGCAATGCTACATGATTCTTGAGACCCTTTCCTTTTTCTAAGCATCACTGTTTCCGTTTGCAGCCTCTGAACCCAGTCCTGGTCCCTCCACCCATAGACTTGTTCTGTTTTGCCCCCAGGAATCAAGCTCCATCACAGTCTATGCCAGCGTGACACTTCCAGAGAGCTGACACCACAGATCCAGTGAAAGGACTTTCTGAAGGAATACGGAGGATCCAAAATAAACACTGAACTTGGTCCCAAGTCCCAAGTTTCTTGTGACATCTACACATCTGTACTCTTCTCGGATCGACTCCCTGGTGATGTTTCTCCCACATCTACCCGCGAGATAGATAAGGAAGTGAGGCTTCCCAAGCACTTAGCCTGCTCTGTGGGAGGCACAGGCTCAGAGCAAAGAGCTACCTGGAATAGCTTTCCATCTCTGTGGTGTAGCGGACGAAATGGATAATGCCGGTCCAGTGAGGTGTCTCACTCTTTGCTGCAATTGGGTAATAAAAGCCAAAGGCAGAAAGCCAGGACAGGACATCTAGTACCTATCTCAGACAGCTGACCACCAGCCACAAAGTCTGGAACAGCTTACACTTGGGTTGCCTGTACTCGGTCTGGGAGCTGCTCTCGATCACCATGCAGACTTGATCAAGGCTCTGGGCCTCAGTTTCTCTCTCTGGATAGACAACGAGATTATTGTCTCAATGAGATTAATAAACACTCTGAGATTATTCCATAAAAGAAGCTAATAAAGTATTTTATTTGTAAAACATGGAAGCTAACAGTCAATAAACTGAAAATATGCCTTTGAGGTCTCTGAGCTTTGAATCATGGAATGAAAAAAAATCTAAGATTCTTAAAAGTACAGTTCTGTGCAAATGATGTTCAGATTTAAAGAAAAGTGGTAAGAGTATGGTGATGCTGTTACAAAGGAACTTGGGATAATCGGAACTTATCCCAGAGTGATTTTTCACTTCCCAAAATGATTTTTAAATCCTAGTTCTCTGCTTACTCCATTGAACAACAAACCTGGAGCCTCAACTAAGACTCTTCAAACTGATTCTGAGTCCATTTTACATCCATGGCCTCACATCCTCAGGGTCTCTACCAGACACTTCTTAATCCTTGCGTACCTCTTCCATCACTAAATTTATCCTGAAGTAGACAATAACATATATTGGCCCAACAGTTTCAAGTAATTGAATGCTTAATAACTTAAATTATTGGCTGCAGACAGAAAGAGCCTCTTCCATTAAAGTCCTATTTCCCTTCTATTCTCACTCTCAGATAGGCCTTCTTCAATTTAAGCACTTCTTTCTGATAGGGTCTTGTGTGACCCTAGTGAGCACTTTAAGAAATCGCCAAATCTCTTACACCCATATAATAAGAGTCACCAACTTTCCAACTCAAAACTCTGAGCTCCTTATAGTCTTGTACTTTATCCCCTCTATTCAATCAATTCACATTTTAGTTCTGTTGTTTGGAGCATCCCACTTCCTGGAACCGATGCAGTAGTATTCTTTTATGTGAAGAACAGAAACTGACTCTGCATTTTTCTATGTAGAAAAGGAATCTACGGGAAAGATACTGCTTGGTTCAGATAACTGCTAGGAGGTTCTGTAAAATGATGGTTTGAAAATGAGCAAGCAAGGGAAGACTTGGACTGTGGCTAGGGCCACAGCCCAAATCACAAAACCAGCCCAGGGATGACAATGCTGGGCACCAGTTGTTTTGCTATTGTCCTCCCAGCACTAGACCCAGACTCCATCATTCCCTCCCTGCCTCAGCTGGACTTGAAAACTCCAAATTGCTGTTGTACTGTCTGTACCAAAGTGACTTCTCCAGGGTCCATTCTTCATCTTTTCATCTTTATAGTTTCTAAATCAGAGTCCGGGACCAAGCAGCCAATCCTAGGTCACACATCCATGTTCTACCTCCAAGGGAGGTTGGGAATTGAATACCTGGCATTTTCCATGTTCATAGTGGTGGTGGTGGTGGGGTCTGTCTCTTATGAATTAGGAAATTCCCCAAACACAAGCAGTGAGATTCCATGCTGGACAGGCACACACACACACACACACACACACACACACACACACATACACACACACACATACACAATGTCCACTATACCACCCTTGTATAATCTTAGGCTCATTAGCTGTCTATACTAAAAAACCGAGGAGCTACTAACCAGGATTTGTAAACCCTGGGGTTATGAGCAATCATTCTTTTACTATAACTCAGATTGTTTTAACAGCTCAGTTCCCAACATTTGGGTTTTTCCTGTGGCTGAATTCTACTTGATGGAAGGGCAGAAACAAAGGGGGAAAGAAGAGGCTATCCCCTCAAAATTCTCTGACAAGACTCAATAGTTCACTGGGAGGATGGCTGTGATTAGGGGTCTTTGGAGCCATTCTTCAAACAACATTTGATGTATGTCCTGCACCACCAGGTCCCAGGTTCAAGTGGGAAAGCAGAGAACCCCTCAGATTATTCTCTTACCATTCTCCAATTTTCCCCTAAGGCACTGTGCATGAGCTGAAGTTTTCTTCTTCCTCAGGCTTAAAATAAAACTGATACGTCAGTTTCTGTTTTCCCCGTGTTTCTTCTCTAATGTTTTCTTTTGACTGATCATATCTGAACTCTGGAGAACTCAGGAGGAACAGGCCCATTCTCAGTTTTAAGGGGCTGGGGTTCTGAAATACAGCTGGGCATAACCTTGAGCTTCCTTAGACACTAACTCTAGTCACACAACCAGGATGTGATTGGTAAAGAGTCCATATGCTGACCAAGGAACCACTGATTACAGTAAGTTACTTCTCTTCCCCAAGATTTTGTTTCTACCTCCTGGAAATGAGTAAAATATGGACAGTCCATCCAAGAAATTGCACTTTTGTCTTTGTGTTGTCCAGAGAATGCATAACATAACAGTGTGGCAAAACATGTTTCATGACCTTGTGTCTCTATAGCTATGGTGTGAAGCACTGAAGGTGGCTGATTTGATATGATGAAGTATGAGGTTGTCCTTATCCTAGGGGGGGGGGGTCAGAAGTCACACTCCACATGGAGAAGATAACTTGTTTTTAAAGGATTGTTTAATTTTTGTCACTGCCAGGGTAATTGCCTTCCCTGAATTTCTCCAAATTCCCCTTGTGGAGCAAATCTAGACTGGGTTTCTCAACTGCAGCACTATTGACATTTTGGTCCAGATAATTGCTTGACATGGGGGCTGTTCTGTACATCATATGATGTTTATCAGCATCCCTGGCCTCTGCCCACTAGATGCCAGTAGCACATCCCCTGTCCCTGGTCAGTACAATCAAAAACGCTTCCTGACATTGACGGATATTGCTTACTGGGCAAAATCTTCCCACTGATTGAGAACCCCTAAATTGAGAGCTGCTAATCTAGAAACATACTGGCTCCCTAGTCATCTTTTTTTTTTTTTAATTAATTTATTTATGGCTGTGTTGGGTCTTCGTTTCTGTGTGAGGGCTTTCTCTAGTTGCGGCAAGTGGGGGTCACTCTTCATCGCAGTGCGCAGGCCTCTCACTATCACGGCCTCTCTTCTTGCGGAGCACAGGCTCCAGACGGGCAGGCTCAGTGATTGTGGCTCACGGGCCCAGTTGCTCCGCTGCATGTGGGATCTTCCCAGACCAGGGCTCGAACCCGTGTCCCCTGCATTGGCAGGCAGACCCTCAACCACTGTGCCACCAGGGAAGCCCCCCCTAGTCATCTTTGCATAGACTAAGTACACATCAATATACCAAGTAGTAGATCTATCAAAAATCATATTTTGAAAGTGGCCACCTAGTCACTTAAGCATGACCCACATCTGCCAATATTACCAAGGTTATCTAAATATTAGAGCTCCCTGCCCAAACCCTACCTCAAACACAAATGAAATCTGGGTGAAGATCTATAGCAGCGGTCCCCAACATTTTTGGCACCAGTGACCAGTTTTGTGGTCCCGGGCTGGGAGGGGTGGGAGGTAAGGGGGGGGGATGGTTCAGGCGGTAATGCAAGTGATGGGGAATGGCAGATGAAGCTTCGCTCACTCGCCTGCTGCTCACCGCCTGCTGTGCGATCCAGTTCCTAACAGACTGCGGACCAGAACCGGTCCTTGGACCGGGGGTTGGGGACCCCGATCTATAGAACCACCAACTTAGAGGCTATGGTTATAACCAGAGGATTTTGTGAAGAGTTCCACACAACAACCACAAGAGGGAGATGTAGCAATATAGTCCACCCCACACCAGCATCTCCAACACCACTTCGCTTGCTTCTAAAGGATGTGGACTTAGTCATAGACTTGCTGAAATGGTGGCTGGATTCTCATCATTTCACAGCACTTACAGGCTGGAAGGAGAGTTTACCCCTCCCCCTAGAGATAAGGAGGCCCAATGTGAGTTGATAACAGACTGTAATCAAAGTTAACTGCAATAAGTTTCTTTCACAGAAGACTCCTAATTCTACTCAGTGCTTCACTCATTTAACAAATAGTTATTAAGTTCCCACTAAGCCTTAGGGGTTGTCATCCAGTAGGAGATACAAAGAATACAGGCAATTAAAATACTACAATATCCGATATCTGGAGAAAACCATAATCCAAAAAGATACATGCACCCCAATGTTCATTGCAGCACTATTTACAATAGCCAGGACATGGAAGCAACTAAATGTCCATCAACAGAGGAATGGGTAAAGAAGATGCGGTACATATATACAATGGAATCCTACTGAACCATAAAAAAGAACAAAATAATGTCATTTACAGAAACATGGATGGACCTAGAGATTATCATACTAAGTGAAGTAAGTCAGACAGAGAAAGACAAATGTCATATGATATCACTCATATGTAGAATCTAATTTTTAAAAAAGATACAAACGAACTTACTTACAAAATAGAAACAGACTTAAAGATATCAAAAACAAACTTATGGTTACCAAAGGGGAAATGTGGGGGGAGGGATAAATCGGAAGCTTGGGATGAACACACACACACTACTATATATAAGATAGATAACCAACAAGGACTTACTGTATAGCACAGTGAGCTCTACTCAATATTCTGTGATAACCTATGTAAGAAAAGAATCTAAAAAAAGAATGAATATATGTATAACTGAATCACTTTGCTGTACACCTGAAACTAACACAACATTGTAAATCAACTATACTCCAGTAAAATTAAAATAAATAAATAAATAAATAAATAAATAAATATTACAGTAGGTAGACAACCATATGCTCTACTGGGACTGCTTGAAAGTAAAAGGAGGTGCTGTTAATAATTATACTGTGGCAATGGCTGGGCATATCAGAATGTGTAGCCCCCCTAAGGACAGAGAGGGTAAGGGATATTCAGTAAGCACAGAGGAGGTGCACAAAACTCAGACTTCAGGAGTGAGGAGAGTAAGCTTATTTTAGTTAAAAAGTTTTAAGTAACAATGGAAATGAAGACCTCCTTCTCCTAAGATTCTATTGTGTCTAAGTCTCCTTCTTTTTCAATTATCTGTTACATGACACACGCCCCTTACATGTCCCTCCCACTGTCCTGACTGCTCTCCTCTGAACACAGTCCAGTTCGTCAATGCCTCTTAAAATTTACTGCTCAAGATTGAACTCTGCTTCAGATGTACCAATGCAGACAAGAGTGGAACTGTTATCTTCCATGATATGAGCAATATACAGTCATTTTGGTTTTTAAGTTGGCCTCAGGTCTACAGAAATGGATGAATACATTTAAGCATATTCCTCAATTCATGGTATATGATCATCACTGGTCCATGTACCACACCTTTTTTATCTCATTTTAATTTTATTCTTATTTTTTCCCCCTTCATACCACATCCCTGTTCTCTGTCCCACCTCCATGTCCCTGAATAGAATCTATCTAATGTGTGCCCTTTTAGTTCATTATCTATATATTTATTTATGTGTGTGTTTATAAGTATACATGAATATCTAGAATTGTTTTCAAGATACGTATATAGGCATCTCATTCTGCTTCTCAGCTTCATTTTGGTTTTGTTGCTCAATGTTGTGATTTTTAGATCTTTCTAGGCTGAAACATGTAGCTTTAGGTCAACCTTTTTCAATACTGTATAGTATTACATCCTCCAGACATGCTACATTTTCATCTATCCATTTCCCTATTGATAGACATTGAAGTTTTTCTAACTCTCTATTATTTCAAACAATGCTATGATGAACGACCATATATCCATCATTTTATATCTCTTTTGCCACCCATATAAGTGATTTTCTGGGTAGTAACAGGGGTGGAATTGCTGGGTAATAAATTATGTAAATACTCAGCTCTCTAGATATGTGTAATTGTTCTGCAAAATTTATACTCTTGCTGAGAGTACATTAGAGTTTCTCCTTTCCCCCATCTTCAACAGCACTTGATATTATCTGTTTTGTTTGCTTGTTTTGGCCACTCAAGTATGTGATATAGCATAGTTGTTTTAACTTTCACTCCTCTGATCCCTATTGAGGGATATTGCATCTCTCCATATGCTTGTTTGCTGATCTAGTTTCCATTTTTATGAATTGCCTATGCATATTATTGACTCAGTATCATGAGATATTCTGTTCTGTTCTTGGTAATATGCAGGTTATTCCTATATGTTTGGGATATTAAGTCTCAGTTGGTTACATACACCTCTCTTTTTTTTTTTTTTAAAGAAACATGTTGGCTCTTTAAATATATTTTATTTATTTATTTGTTTATTTGGCTGTGTTGGGTCTTAGTTCCTGTGCGAGGGCTTTCTCTAGTTGCGGTGAGCGAAGGCCACTCTTCATCGCGGTGCGCAGGCCTCTCACTGTCGCGGCCTCTCTTGTTGCAGAGCACAAGCTCCAGATGCGTAGGCTCAGTAGTTGTGGCTCACGGGTCCAGTTGTTCCGCGGCATGTGGGATCTTCCCAGACCAGGGCTCGAACCCATGTCCCCTGCATTGGCAGGTAGATTCTCAATCACTGCATCACCAGGGAAGCCCCACACCTCTCTTTTAACACTGTGCATAGTGTCTTTCTCTACGTATAAAACTTAAATTGATGTAGTTATAAATTTTCACTTTTTTGTTGGCATATACTTGATTTACAATGTTGTGTCAGTTTCGGGTGTACAGCAAAGTGAATCAGTTATACAGATACATATATCCACTCTTTTTAAGATTCTTTTCCCATATAGGCCATTATAGAGTACTGAGTAGAGTTCCCGGTGCTATACAGTAGGTCCTTATTATTTATCTATTTTATATAAAGTAACGGGTATATGTCAATCCCAATCTTCCAGTTTATCCCTACCCACTCCTTACCTCCTGGTAACCATACGTATTCTTTCTACAACTATAATTCTATTTCTGTTTTGTAGATAAGTTCATTTGTAACTTTTTTTTAGGTTCCACATATAAGTGATATCATATGATATTTGTCTTTCTCTGTCTGACTTAGTTCACTCAGTATGACAATCTCTATGTCAATCCACATTGCTGCAAATGACATTATTTTGTTCTTCTTATGGCTGAGTAATATCCCACTGTATATATGTACCACATCTTCTTTACCTATTCCTCTATTGATAGAGATCAGTGGAACAGGATAGAAAGTCCAGAGATAAAATCAAGCACCTATAGTCACCTAATCTATGACAAAAGAGGCAAGAATGTACAATGGAGAAAAGACAGTCTCTTCAATAGTGGCATTGGGAAAACTGGACAGCTATATGTAAAAGAATGAAATTAGAACATTTCCTAACACCATACACAAATAAACTCAAAATGGTTTAAAGACCTAAATGTAAGGCAAGATGCTATAGAACTCTTAGAGGAAAACATAGGCAGAACACTCTTTGCCGTAAATCGCAGCAAGATCTTTTTTGATCCATCTCCTAGAGTAATGAAAATTTAAAAAAAAAATAAACAAATGGGACCTAATGAAACTTAAAAGCTTTTGCACAGCAAAGGAAACCATCAATAAAACGAAAACACAACCCTCAGAATGGGAGAAAATATTTGCAAATGAAGCAACTGACAAGGTATTAATCTCCAAAATATACAAACAGCTCATGCAGCTCAATATCAAAACACAAACAAACCAATCAAAAAATAGGTGGACGATCTAAATAGACATTTCTCCAAAAAAGACTGACAGATGGCTAAAAAGCACATGAAAAGATGCTCAATGTCATTATTAGAGAAATGTAAATCAAAACTGCAATGAGGTATTACCTCACACCAGTCAGAATGACCATCATCAAAAATATCTTCAGACAATAAATGCTGGAGAGGGTGTGGAGAAAAGGCAACCTTCCTACGCTATTGGTGGGAATGTAAACTGGTACAACCACTATGGAGGACAGTATGGAAGTTCCTTAAAAAAATAAAAATAAAGCTACCATATGACCCAGGAATCCCACTCCTGGGCATATATCTGGAGAAAACCATTCAAAAAGATACATGCACCCCAATGTTCATTGCAGCACTATTTACAATAGCAGGACATGGAAGCAATCTAAATGTCCATCAACAGATGAATGGATAAAGAAGATGTGGTACATATATACAATGGAATATTACTCAGCCATAAAAAAAGAACAAAATTTTCACTTTATATTGCATTTTTTATTATTTTGGTTAAACTTTCCTCCCTCTCAAGGTTATAAAGATATTCTTCTATTTCATCATCTAATAGGTTTAGTATGTCAAAT
Organism: Balaenoptera musculus; assembly: GCF_009873245.2. Taxonomy (NCBI): domain Eukaryota; kingdom Metazoa; phylum Chordata; class Mammalia; order Artiodactyla; family Balaenopteridae; genus Balaenoptera; species Balaenoptera musculus. The sequence continues at coordinate 117,362,167 of NC_045785.1, read as the reverse complement.
TAATTTTTTTAATAGATTCAAATTCTCTGTTGAAATTCTCCATCTTTCCATCTATTGTGTACATCTTTTCCTCTATTTTCTTCAAAATATTAATCATAGTTATTTTAAAATCTTTATTTTATCTATATCTGTAGGTCTGCCTCTAATGTCTATTTTCTTTCTTTATTATCAACCATAGTTTTGTCTGCATAGAATTTTTTCAATATAATGCTGTATATTATGTATACAAGAACCAAAGAAGCTTCAAATTATGTTATCTTTCTTTTTTTTTTTTTTAATTTTTATTTATTAATTTATTTATTTCTGGCTGTGCTGGGTCTTCGTTTCTGCGTGAGGGCTTTCTCCAGTTGCGGCAAGTGGGGGGGGGGTCACTCTTCATCGCGGTGCGCGGGCCTCTCACTATCGCGGCCCCTCTTGTTGCGGAGCACAAGCTCCAGACGCGCAGGCTCAGCAGTTGTGGCTTACAGGCCCAGCCGCTCCGTGGCATGTGGGATCTTCCCAGACCAGGGCTTGAACCCGTGTCCCCCACATTGGCAGGCGGACTCTCAACCACTGCGCCACCAGGGAAGCCCCAAATTATGTTATCTTTCAGCAGAAAAGGTTCCCTTTTTTTTCCTGTTAGGCAGATAGGGTAAGAGGCTGATCACCTCAGTGCAATCAGAGAGTTTGCTTGATTGGGCTGGGTTTCAATTTAAACAAGACTTAATTTATCTCTGCTTTACCCTGTCTTTTGGGTGTGGCTCTCATGCGCCTTTGATTAAGGCATCCACCTCCTCAGATCTGAAGGACAGTGGAAGATCTAGCTCTTCAGCCTCCATCCCACACAGCTTCAAAATCTAGCAATGAATTAAGGGAAGGACCATCATGGCAGGTCTCTTTCACAGGGCTGCAGGACTGTGAAAGATTTCACTCTTCTCTTAGAAGATGTCAGTCTAGCTCGTCACCCTCCTATGTACTCCTGGAACCAAGCAAATATCTGTTCAGAAGATCAGCCATGTGTTAGAGACTGCCTCAGGTTTCCAATTTTCCCTCTAGATTTGCACAGTCAAAAATCCTTACTGTCCCTCCCTTCCTCAATCTGGACCAAGTTCAATATTCAGCTAATGAATAGAGTAAACCAATCTCCCCTACCTCCAAGTGTAAAAATGGCTGGTGATTGTCAGCTAACTTCAGAAAAGTTCTGCCTCTCTGGAATTTTAGGTCATGGGGTCCCATTCTTTCCACAGTCTTCTGATACCTTTAAAAATAAGACTTTTGTAATTCATCTGGCCTTTTAAAATTTGTTTAAAATGTTTGCAGCATTGACCTGGTGCAAACTGTTACATCCCACTTGGAAGTGGAAGACTTATGCTTTGCAATATCTTGACTTCTGCAAAGAATTTCTGAGTCAAATTCTTATTTTTTATTGGTTACATTTTTATTCTGCATCAGATTTGAATGAAATTAATAAGGGTTATAATTTTGGTAGCACTTAAATTAGCAAAAATAACCAAAGAATTATAATAGATATAATTTATATTTGACAACATTGTATCATAAATAATATTTGTTAAAAGAAAATATTTTGAATGGAGGTACTAATATGGAATTGAAAATATTTGGGCTAAAATGTTCACAGGCTTTCATATAAAAATTTAAGAATTCAGAGTATTCCACTTAGCAGAATTTTCTCTAGTTTACCATGAACCTCAGCACCTATGGAGAGATCAGCTTCTTAACTAAAAAATATTGTATTTCTAGAAAAGTCATTGAAGGTGCCAACAATTCAAAATAATAATAAAATGTAAATTGAGGAAGCTTACAGGTCATTTTATAAGAGAATTAACCTAAAATGAAAAGATAAATGTTAGCTTAAAACACATTTTCTTAAAAATTCAGTGAGCTGTCCTTAAAAATCTAAAGATAGAACTACCGTATGACACAACAATCCCACTCCTAGGCATATACCCAGAGAAACCATACTTTGAAAAGATTACATGCAACCCCAATGTTCATTAACAGCACTATTTTACAATAGCCAATACATGGAAGCAACCTAAATGTCCATCAACAGAGGAATAGATAAAGAAGATGTGGTACATATATACAGTGGAATATTATTCAGCCACAAAAAAGAACAAAATAGTTGCCATTGCAGCAACATGGATGGACCTAGAGATTGTCATACTGAGTGAAGTAATCCGACACAGAAAGACAAATATCATATGATATGGCTTACACATGGAATCTAAAAAAATGGTACAAATGAACTTATTTCCAACAGAAAAAGAGTCACAGATGTAAGAAGACAAACTTATGGTTACCAGGGGATAAGGGGTGGGGGGAAGGATAAATTGAGAGATTGTGATTGACATACACCATACTCTATATAAAATAGGTAACTAATAGAACATACTGTATAGCACAGGGAACTCTACTTAAGACTCTGTAATGGCCTATATGGGAAAAGAATCTAAAATAAGAGTGGATATATGTATCTGTATAACTGATTCACTTTGCTGTACACCTGAAACTAACACAACATTGTAAATCAACTATACTCCAATAAAAAATTTTTTTTAATGATAAAAAATTCCAGTGACCTGATATTAGAGACAGATATAACTGAAAAACTAATGAAAGAAACTCTGTGACTATGTTCCAAGGATAATTATTCTATTTATGTTATTTTAAAATTTATTTTATGCTATTTTTGATGTTCAGATGACAATAATATAAATATAATTTAATGTACAAATAGTAATAAAGAAAGTTTTTATTTTACTTCAATAAACATAAACATGTCTTTTTAGAAAAAAAATTTCATTTGAAAATATTCTTACACAAACTATTTTACCAGTTCACCATTATAATAAAAATCAATTTGTCATCCAAAATACTAATATTTCAAAAAATCAAATAGTACTAAAGTGCCCTTTAAATCTCAAACATCTGGTTCGATGATAAATTATACAATTATTTTAAAAAGAAGAGAACAAAGAATTGACCAATACAGTTCACAATGTGGAGGTTACAGATTAACTTGACAGGAAGAGTTTTAGCAGAGTCGAGATTTATTGGAGAGGGCTGAAATAAGAAAGTAAAGTAAGGACATGAAGACAATGACAATATTTTCATAGTTCAATAAGTCTTGCTTTTAATAGGAGGAAAGAAAATGAGATGGTATATGGTAGAGCAGTGGTCCCCAACCTTTTTGGCACCAGGGACCAGTTTCGAGGAGGACAATTTTTCCACAGACTAGGGTGGGAGGTATTGTTTGGGGACGATTCAAGCACATTACATTTATTGTGCACTTTATTTCTATTATTATTACACTGTAATAATAATGAAATAATTATACAACTCACCATAATGCAGAATCAGTGGAGCCCTGAGCTTGTTTTCACTTGGCCACTTACTGATAAGGGTTTTGATATGAGTCTGCAAGCAATTGATTCATTATGGTCTCTGTGCAGTCAAACCTCTCTGCTAATGATAATCTGTATTTGCAGACACTCCCCATTGCTAGCAACACTGCCTCAGCTCCACCTCAGATCATCAGCATTAGATTCTCATAGGAGCATGCAACCTAGATCCCTCCCATGTGCAGTCACAGCAGGGTTCAGGCTCCTATGAGAATCGAATGTTCTGCTGATCTGACAGGAGGTGGAGCTCAGGCGGTAATGCGAGTGATGGGGAGCAGCTGTAGATACAGATGAAGCTTCACTCACTCACCCGCCACTCACTTCCTGCTGTGCAGCCTGGTTCCTAACAGGCCATGGACCGATATTGGTCCATGGCCTGGGAGTTGGGGACCACTGTGGTAGAAGATGTGAGGTTAGCATATGATACTGTGGGGATTAGTTTATAAAGCATGTTTCTGTGTGTATTTACATTGCTGTCCAGTGATGAGGTAGAAATTGGTGATGCAGGATGGAGAGAGGTAAAAGGGTAGAGTCCAAATAACAAGGAGGAAGATTGACCTTTCACTCAGAGCCACCATACTGTCCCTTCTGAAAAGCATATTTGTTTTCTCTTCTTTATTCCACTTAATTTCCATGATTATTTGCCTTTTTTTTAAAGTCACATAAATAGAATAACATAAATAGAATAATTATCCCCGGTACATAGTCACAGAATTTTTTTAGTTTTTCATTTGTATCTGTCTCTAATTCCAGGTTACTGGAATTTTTTAGAAGAATATACTTTTTAAACTAACATTGATCTTTCTGTTTTTAAGTTAGTTCCCTTACCTTCTCTTCAAATAATTTTTTTTTAAAAAGTAGGAGAGAAATAAGAGACATGAGGAGAGAGGAAGAAAAAAATGAGTTGTATTTAAAAACTGAACCTCTCCCTATGCACAGAAGATATGGATTAGATGCTAATAATGGACTCTGAGCAAATAACTTAAGGAAGATGTGCACTTGAGCATGTGTGTGTGTGTGTGTGTGTGTGTGTGTGTGTGTTTGTGTGTGTAGGGGGCTTACTGTTCTCCACATGTTTTTTTCTCCAAACAACTGGAGAGAGCACTAGTAAGCTTCAGGTGTTTCACACTGTCTATGATTAACAATTAAACATATACATCTTTGTTTTTCATGACCCCAAAATAGATTTCCATATGTTGATATAAAAAGTGATTGGTTTTAGTTTGCATGCTGAAAATATCAAAATTGTTGCAGAATTTATCCCCTCCTCCATTGATATTTATCATTTTAGGTTACCCACAAGCTGCTGATGGTTTTTTAAGCCAGCTAGAAAAACAAAATCTATTGGATAAACAACCTCTAAGTTCATGGCCCCACACACTAAGTAGCTAGGGAGGATTTCATAAGAATGAAACACAGAATTTAAAAAATTTTGTTTGGGTACATTCAAGATTCAACTACAAAATGAGACATTCCCACAGCAGCATCTGCTTACTAGAGGTCCAGGTGTAGTCCTTGGGGAATGACTACACTTGGTGGAGGCAGGAGGACCGGCAGGAAACATTATGTTGAACTGAAGTCCGCTTCCTGGAACAAGATCCATGGTGACTAGTTCTGCCTTATGGAGACACCTTGATGCCATCAACCAAACAACAGTGTTTCAAGTATCTGGCCACGGTTATTACACTGTTCCACTCCCCACCTTAATCCCAGCCCCCTCACCAGATTTTCTCTTTTCCAAGCTAATCAACCCCAATTCCTTCAAATATTTCTCATCTGGAATTGTTTAACATAGTCCTAGAAACAAACTCAGCAATCAATAAATGATAATTATGTCTTTCTTATTGTTGTCAGTGCCTCATGTTTCACCATCAGTTGCCCTCTGGTGGACAGTTCCCTGATCATTAATTTTGTTCAAATGATATGCTATTTATTATTCATTTCTTAGTAATGATAATATTAAGAACTAACACTTATTGAAAGCTCACAATGTGCCAAACACTTTGCTAAGTGTTTACAGACATTCTCATTGAGTCTGCAAAACAAACTTAGGATACTATTATGGTTTGTCCTTATTTTACAAATCAGGAAACCAAGGCCTAGAATGGTTAAAAAAACCTGATGGGGTAATATGGCAAAGGGGTGGGGACTGTGGTCTTCTGCATTTTCTCTCATGTTTTCAACAATTTGTACAACATTGTCATCTTATAACTTTCCCCTTGTTTCTCACTTAAATTGTGGTATCCTCCTTTCTCTTCCCTCTTGACAGTTTTTTTTGGTTTTTTTTTGTTAAGCTCAAAGCTATGGCCATACAGGTAAATGGATTTGGAACCTTTTTATGCCACTTGGTTATTTGGTTTATTTCTTTTCAGAACCTAAATTTTGCTTACATTATTTTAAAAATTGCATATACTCTTTCATTTCTCATTCAATTATCTGCAGAATTAAAAATGCTTCAACATTCCTTTCTTATGTAAACCCTTCTTTGTTTGAATTTCATGACATTACCTCTCCTGATTTCCTCTGAGCACTTTAACAATTCTTTCACAGTTTCCTTCTCTTCCAGTCATAGTTGTTTCTTACAGGGTTTTGTTGTTATGTTTTGGTTTTTTAGTATACACTTTTTCTAGTGTAGAGAATTCCCAAACATGGAATTAAAGATAATCATAAATCAAGAGTCAGGTGCAAATGGAGGCTAAGAAAAGACTCTTAGAAATCAATTTATATTACCAAAATTTAAAGCTCAAGCAAAAAGCTGAAGAGCAGTATGAACATGGTTGAAACCTGTGTTTGGAAGATGTTCCATAAGATGTCTATAAGGAATTATATCAGAATGTAAAACAGAAAGACAAAGAGAAAACTGGGAGATGTTAATTCATCCATATGGAGGATAGCTTCAGATATTTTAATAGGAATTTCAGTAAGAAAAAGTAGAGAGGCCAGAAAAGAAGTAATAATCAAGGAAACAGAAGAAAATTGCCCTTTACTGAAGAAAAAAAAAAAAATCAGTGCCATACAGGAATATATTGAAGAAAAAAAAAAACCACACTTGAACACATCCTGGTGAAATCTAGAAATCCAAGTGTAACAAAGCAGGACCCTATGGGCCCTTCCCAGAACACACCCCCCCCCAATATCCTCTGCTTGCCTTTTCTCTGTAGAAAAATTTTAATCAAAGAACAAAATGAATCAAGGAAGTGAGAGAACACAGAAAGAAAGGAAACCAGTCAAGCAAGACAAAATAATACTTCAGCCATTAATCAAAGTCAAGGGCTTTTAGTTCCTCCTCAAGAACTATAGATAATATTCTGAGCCCTGTCCTTTGAACTGTTTTGCAGATGCTGAAACCCCCACCAGGTGGGAGAAGATAACTGTATGCTGCCCACAAGCATGTAGACCCCAGACCAGTTAGAACCAGAAGGTTGATGGTGTTGCCTCCTGATTACCTCACCACCAACCAATAAAAAGAATGTCCATGAGCTGATCACATACCCCACAACCCTCTCATTCACCCTATCTTTAAAAACCTTTCCCTGAAAACCTTCCGGGAGTTCAGGCCTTTTAATCACTAGCTACCTGGACTCCTTGCTTGGTGCCCTATAATAAACGTTACACTTTCCTTCACCACAACCTGACGTCAGTAGATTGGCTTTACTGTGCACAGGCAAGTGGACCCAAGTTTTGTTTGGTAACAATGTTGGCACCCCAGATGGGGTGGAAGTCCCAAGTGGGTGTCTTGCCCATGGCACATCGGCACCTGGATGATGGTGGCTCTTGAATCCTGTTCAGCAGCTGCCTGAGCACCTTTGTCTTGGGGACAGCCCCAAGTGCTTGCCATTGACCAGACATTGTTGGCTTACAGTGCTTTCAATTCTGTGATGAAGGAAAAAAGTTCTGGTTTTGATTTGTCTCTACTAATGAACAGACATTTGGGAGTTGAAAGACTCAGTGTAGGAGGGTAAGATGCTTTTGTGTGTAAAACCAAAAATTCCTTTCCTCTCTGCCCTCAGCTTTTCCTCCCCAGAATAAGCCTGTTTGTTTCATGTTGGTGTGGGGTACCTTGTTGGAAAGAGGAATAGTTGTTGGACTTCTACCCTATTTGTGAACTGGTTCTTTGTTTATTTGGATGCTAACGTTTGGTTTTGGGGACACCATTTGTGTTTTGTTTCTCCTGTCTGGGGAACATGCCCTCTGGGGCATCTTTTGGAAAAATGATCTTATTATAGCTATGAACATATGACTAAGGAAAAAATGATTTAAAACTGTGTGGCCACAATATTGCTTAGACTCTGGAGAGAACTGGTTAAGATGAAACTCTTTTGAAATTCCAAAACTGGTTCTTTTTGTGCAAGTAGTTAGAAAAAGCTGGCTTGATAAAATACTACAGAATTCTGACCCTGAGAAAACAAAAATATTCCTAGGAAAAAGCTTGAAGTTTTAACTCTTATCATGTCCTTGAAATACAAATACAGCCCACTTTGCCTGAGACTTTGGCTTTGGGTTAATTAATAGAACTTCAAACCAAGGGAAAAAGTATAAAGAGACCTTTTAAGCTCAAGTAAGTAAACTTAACTTATTCCTAATGTTATTTTTTTTGATTTTGCATTTGCCAAGTAAATTGCCATGACACGTGTGGTCATGATTCCCTATCTTTCCATTTACATGTTGTTTGTTGTTAAAAAGAGGGATCCTTGTTTGAAAAACTTTGAGAAAATTGTTGGACTTCACCCTTTTGTTTTTGTCCTGCAGGAATTAGATTTTGTTCTTTGTGTGTATGTTTGCATTTTATCTTGTGTGTAAGTGTGCCAGCTGTAGGAAGCTCAAATTTGTTTCCCAGATGCAGCCCCTTGAGGTACATTCTCCAGAATTGGAGAATTTCGTTTATAAGCCAGTGAAATATAAAAAGATGATTTTCCCTTGTAATATGGCCTGGCGGTAATACTCTTAAGATTCAGAGGAAAAAGTGACCCACAAGTAGATCCCTGAACTATGCAACTTATGCAATTACAGCTGTTTTACAATAGAGAGGGAAGTAGGTAAAATTTATAAACTAGTAAGTTTTATATTAAAATATCTTATTCATGATTAAATTTTAAGATGAGGCTATGAGATCTCTGTCTGTCTGGATATATGCATGTCTCAATATGATTATGTGTCTTTGTCTTTGGATAATATTGCTGTGGTTAATTTGTAAATGAGCTCTATTTAATTGGCTTAAAGAAAAGTAAATGTTTACAAATCAATCATTTTAAAATACAACAGAAGAGACCTTCAAGATGGCGGAGGAGTAAGACTTGGAGATCACCTTCCTCCCCACAAATACATCAGAAATACACCTACAAGTGGAACAACTCCTAGAGAACACCTACCGAACGCTGGCAGAAAACCTCAGATTTTCCAAAAGGCAAGAATCTCCCCACTTACCTGGGTAGGGCAAAAGAAAAAAGAAAAAACAGAGACAAAAGAATAGGGATGGGACCTGCACTTCTGGGAGGGAGCTGTGAAGGAGGAAAAGTTTCCACACACTAGGAAACCCCTTCACTGGCAGAGTCGGGGGGTGGCGGGGGGAAAACTTCAGAGCCACGGAGTAGAACACAGCAATAGGGGTGCAGAGGGCAAAGCAGAGAGATTCCCGCACAGAGGATCAGCGCTGACCAGCACTCACCAGCCTGAGAGGCTTGTCTGCTCACCCACTGGGGCGGGTGGAGGCTGGGAGCTGAGGCTCAGGCTTTGGAGATCAGATCCCAGGGAAAGGACTGGGGTTGGCTGCATGAACACAGCCTGAAGGGGGCTAGTGCACCACAACTAGCCAGGAGGGAGTCTGGGAAAAAATCTGGAACTGCCTAAGAGGCAAGAGACCATTATTTCAGGGTCTGTGAGGAGAGGGGATTCAGAGCACCCCGTAAACAAGCTTGAGAGATGGGCACGAGCCGCAGCTATCAGCGCAGACACCAGAGATGGGCATGAGATGCTAAGGCTGCTGCTGCAGCCACTAAGAAGCCTGTGTGCAAGCACAGGTCACTATCCACACCTCCCCTCCTGGGAGTCTGTGCAGCCTGCCACGGCCAGGGTCCCGTGATCCAGGGACAACTTCCCCAGGAAAACACACGGCGCGCCTCAGGCTGTTGCAACGTCATGCTGGCCTCTGCTGCCGCAGGCTCGCCCCGCATTCCATACCCCTCCCTCCCACCAACCTGAGTGAGCTAGACCCCCCGAATCAGCTGCTACTTTAACCCCATCCTGTCTGAGTGAAGAACAGATGCCCTCAGGAAACCAACACGCAGAGGCGGGGCCAAATCTAAAGCTGAGCCCCAGGAGCTGGGCGAACAAAGAAGAGAAAGGGAAATTTTTCCCAGCAGCCTCAGGAGCAGCAGATTAAATCTCCACAATCAACTTGATGTACCCGGAATTTCTGGAATACTTGAATAGACAATGAATCATCCCAAAATTGAGGCAGTGGACTTATGGAGCAACTGTAGACGTGGGGTTTGCTTTCTGCATCTAATTTGTTTCTGGTTTTATTTTTATCTTAGTTTAGTATTTAGAGTTTATTTTCATTGGTCAATTTGTTTATTGATTTGGTTGCTCTTGTCCTTTTTTAAAATATATATAGATATATATATATTTTTTCCTTTCTCTATTTTTGTGAATGGGTATGTGTAAGCTTCTTTGTGTGATTTTGTCTGTATAGCTTTGCTTAAACCATTTGTCCTGGGGTTCTGTCTGTCTGTTTTTGGTTTTTTAAAATTATTTTTAAATTTTTTAAATTTTTAACAATTTTTTCTATTTTAATAACTTTATTTCATTTTCCCTTTCTTTCTTTCTTTTTTTCTCCCTTTCTTCTGAGCCATGTGGCAGACAAGGTCTCAGTGCTCCAGTCGTATGTCAGGTCTGTGCCTCTGAAGTGAGAGAGCTGAGTTCAGGACATTGGTCCACCAGAGACCTCCCGGCTCCATGTAATATCAAATGGTGAAAGATCTCCCTGAGATCTCCATCTCAACACTGAGACCCAACTCCACTCAACGACCAGCAAGCTACCATGATGGACACCCTATGCCAAACAACTACCAAGAAAGTAACACAACCCCACCCATTAGCAGAGAGGCTGCCTAAAATCATAATAAGGTCACAGGCACCCCAAAACACACCACCAGACGTGGTCCTCCTCACCAGAAAGGCAAGATCCAACCTCATCCACCAGAACACAGGCACTAGTCCCTTCCACCAGGAAGCCTACACAACCCACTGAACCAACCTTAGCCACTAGGGGCAGAAACCAAAAACTACGGGAACTATGAACCTGCACCCTGCAAAAAGGAGACCCCAAACACAGTAAGTGAAGCAAAATGAGAAGACAGAGAAACACACAGCAGATGAAGGAGCAAGGTAAAAACTCATCAGACCAAACAAATGAAGAGGAAATAGGCAGTCTACCTGAAAAAGAATTCAGAATAAGGATAGTAAAGATGATCCAAAATCTTGGAACTAGAATGGAGAAAATAAGAGAAACATTTAACAAGGACCTAGAAGAACTAAAGAGCAAACAAACAATGTGAACAACACAATAAATGAAATCAAAAATTCTCTAGAAGAAATCAATAGCAGAATAACTGAGGCAGAAGAACGGATAAGTGACCTGGAAAATAAAACAGTGGAAATAACTACCACAGAGCAGAATAAAGAGAAAAGAATGAAAAGAATTGAGGACAGTCTCAGAGACCACTGGACAACATTAAACACACCAACATTCGAATTATAGGGGTCCCAGAAGAAGAAGAGAAAAAGAAAGGGACTGAGAAAATATTTGAAAAGATTATAGATGAAAACTTCCCTAATATGGGAAAGGAAATAGTTAATCAAGCCCAGGGAGCACAGAGAGTCCCATACAGGATAAACCCAAGGACAAACATGCCAAGACACATATTAATCAAACTATCAAAAATTAAATACAAAGAAAAAATTTTAAAACCAGCAAGGGAAAAACAACAAATAACATACAAGGGAATCCCCATAAGGTTAACAGCTGATTTCTCAGCAGAAACTCTCCAAGTCAGAAGGGACTGGCAGGACATATACAAAAACAAAGTGAAGAAAGGGAAAAACCTACAAGCAAGATTACTCTACCCAGCAACCATCTCATTCAGTTTTGACAGAGAAATTAAAACCTTTAAAGACAAGCAAAAGCTAAGAGAATTCAGCACCACCAAACCATCTTTAAAACAAATGCTAAAGGAACTTCTCTAGGCAGGAAACACAAGAGGAAGAAAAGACTTACAAAAACAAACCCAAAACAATTAAGAAACTGGTAACAGGAACATACATATGGATAATTACCTTAAATGTAAATGGATTAAATGCTCCAACCAAAAGACATAAACTAGCTGAATGGACACAAAAACAAGGCCCGTATATATGCTGTCTACAAGAGACCCACTTCAGACCTAGGGACACATACAGACTGAAAGTGAGGGGATGGAAAAAGATATTCCATGCAAATGGAAATCAAAAGAAAGCCGGAGTAGCAATTCTCATGTCAGACAAAATAGACATTAAAATAAAGACTATTACAAGAGACAAAGAAGGACTACATAATGATCAAAGGATCAATCCAAGAAGAAGATATAACAATTGTAAGTATTTATGCACCCAACATAGGCGCACCTCAATATATAAGGCAACTGCTAACAGCATTAAAAGGGGAAATCGACAGTAACTCAATCATAGTAGGGAATTTTAACACACCTCTTTCACCAATGGACAGATCATCCAAAATGAAAATAAATAATGAACCACAAGCTTTAAATGACACATTAAAGAAGATGGACCTAATTGATATTTATAGGACATGCCATCCCAAAATGGCAGATTACACTTTCTTCTCAAGTGCTCAAGGAACATTCTACAGGATAGATCATATCTTGGGTCACAAATCAAGCCTTGGTAAATATAAGAAAATTGAAATCATATCAAGTATCTTTTCTGACCACAATACTATGAGACTAGATATCAATTACAGGAAAATATCTGTAAAAAATTCAAACACATGTAGGCTAAACCATACGTTACTAAATAACCAAGAGATCACTGAAGAAATCAAAGAGGAAATTAAAAAATACCTAGAAACAAATGACAATGAAAACACAATGACCCAAAACCTATGGGATGCAGCAAAAGCAGTTCTAAGAGGGAAGTTTATAGCAATACAATCCTACCTCAAGAAACAAGAAACATCTCAAAGAAAGAAATTAACCTTACACCTAAAGCAACTAGAGAAAGAGGAACAAAAAAAACCCTCCAAAGTTAGCAGAAGGAAAGAAATCACATGGATCAGATCAGAAATAAATGAAAAAGAAATGAAGGAAAGAATAATAAAGATCAGTAAAACTAAAAGCTCTGTTTTTGAGAAGATAAACAAAATTGATAAACCATTAGCCAGACTCATCAAGAAAAAAAGGGAGAAGACGCAAATCAACAGATTAGAAATGAAAAGGAAGTAACAACTGACACTGTAGAAATACAAAGGATCATGAGAGATTACTACAAGCAACTATATGTCAATAAAATGGACAACCTGGAAGAAATGGAAAAATTCTTAGAAAAACACAACCTTCTCAGACAGAACCAGGAAGAAATAGAAAATATAAACAGACCAATCATAAGCACTGAAATTGAGACTGTGATTAAAAATCTTGCAATAAACAAAAGCCCAGGACCAGATGGCTTCACAGGCGAATTCTATCAAACATTTAAAGAAGAGCTAACATCTATCCTTCTCAAGCTCTTCTAAAATATAGCAGAGGAGGAACACTCCCAAACTCAGTCTACGAGGTCACCACCACCCTGATACCAAAACCAGACAAAGATGTCACAAAGAAATAAAACTATGGGCTAATATCACTGATGAATATAGATGCAAAAATCCTCAACAAAATACTAGGCAACTAAGAAACCAACAGCACATTAAAAGGATCATACACCATGATCAAGTGGGATTTATCCCAGGAATGCAAGAATTCTTCAGTATATGCAAATCAATCAATGTGATAAACCATATTAACAAATTGAAGGAGAAAAACCATATGATCATTTCAATAGATGCAGAAAAGCTTTTGACAAAATTCAACACCCATTTGTGATAAAAACCCTCCAGAAATTAGGCATAGAGGGAACTTACCTCAACATAATAAAGGCTATATATGACAAACCCACAGCCAACATCGTTCTCAGTGGTGAAAAAATGAAACCATTTCCTCTAAGATCAGGAACAAGGTAACGTGGTTCAGTCTCACCACTATTATTCAGAATAATTTTGGGAGTTTTACCCACAGCAATCAGAGAAGAAAAAGAAATAAAAGGAACCTAAATTGGAAAAGAAGAAGTAAAGCTGTCACTCTTTGCAGATGACATGATACTATACATAGAGAATCCTAATGATGCTACTAGAAAACTACTAGAGCTAATGAACGAATTTGGTAAAGGAGCAGGATACAAAATTAATGCATAGAAATCTCTTGCATCCCTATACACTAACGATGAAAATCTGAAAGAGAAATTAAGGAAAAACTCTCATTTACCATTGCAACAAAAAGAATAAAATACCTAGGAATAAACCCACCTAAGGAGACAAAAGACTTATGCAGAAAACTATAAGACGCTGATGAAAGAAATTAAAGATGATACAAACAGATGGAGAGATATACCATGTTCTTGGATTGCAAGAAGCAACTTTGTGAAAATGACTATACTACCCAATGCAATATACAGATTCAATGCAATCCCTATCAAACTACGAATGGCATTTTCACAGAACTGGAACAAAAAATTTCACAATTTGTATGGAAACACAAAAGACCCCGAATAGCCAAAGCAATCCTGAGAAAGAAAAAGGGAGCTGGAGGAATCAGGCCCCTGGATTTCAGACTTTACTACAAAGCTACAGTGATCAAGACAGCATGGTACTGGCACAAAAATAGAAATATAGATCAATGGAACAGGATAGAAGGCCCAGAGGTAAACACACACACATATGGTTACCTTATTTTTGATAAAGGAGGCAAGAATATAGAATGAAGCAAGGCAGCCTCTTCAATAAGTGGTGCTGGGAAAACTGGACAGCTACATGTAAAAGAATGAAGTTAGAACAGTCCCCAACACCATACAGAAAAATAAACTCAAAATGGATTAAAGACCTAAATGTAAGGCCAGACAGTATAAAGCCCTTAGAGGAAAATATAGGCAGAACACTCTATGACATAAATCGCAGTAAGATCCTTTTGACCCCCCTCCTAGAAAAATGGAAATAAAAACAAAAATAAATAATTGGGACCTGATCAATCTTAAAAGTTTTTGCACAGCAAAGGAAACCATAAAGAAGACGAAAAGACAACCCTCAGAATGGGAGAAAATATGTGCAAATGAAGCAAATGACAAAAGATTAACCTCCAATATTTCCAATCAGCTCATGCAACTCAATATCAAAAAAAACAAACAACCCAATCCAAAAATAGGCAGAAGGGCTTCCCTGGTGGCGCAGTGGTTGAGAATCTGCCTGCCAATGCAGGGGACACGGGTTCGAGCCCTGGTCTGGGAAGATCCCACATGCCGCGGAGCAACTGGGCCTGTGAGCCACAACTACTGAGCCTGCACGTCTGGAGCCTGTGCTCCGCAACAAGAGAGGCCGCGATAGTGAGAGGCCCGCGCACAGCAATGAAGAGTGGCCCCCGCTCGCCGCAGCTGGAGAAAGCCCTCGCACGGAAACGAAGACCCAGCACAGCTAAAAATAAATAAATAAACTTAAAAAAACAAAACAACAAAAAAAAAAAAAAAAAAAAATAGGCAGAAGATCTAAATAGACATTGATCCACAGAATATATACAGATGGCCCACAACAACACATGAAAGAAGGTTCAACATCACTAATCATTAGAGAAATGCAAATCAAAACTACAATGAGGTATCACCTCACACCAGTCAGAACGGCCATCATCAAAAAATTTACAAACAGTAAATGCTGGAGAGGGTGTGGAGAAAAGGGAACCCTCTTGCACTGTTGGTGCAAATGTAAATTGATTCAGCCACTATGGAGAACAGTATGAAGGTTCCTTAAAAAACTAAAAAAAGAACTACCATATGACCCAGCAATCCAACTACTGGGCATATACCCTGAGTAAACCATAATTCAAAAAGAGTCATGTACCACAATGTTCATTGCATCTCTATTTACAATAGCCAGGACATGGAAGCAACCCAAGTGTCCATCAACAGATTAATGGATAAAGAAGATGTGCACATATATACAATGGAATATTACTCAGCCATAAAAGGAAACGAAGTTGAGTTATTTGTAGTGAGGTGGATGGACCTAGAGTCTGTCATACAGAGTGAAGTATGTCAGAAAGAGAAAAACAAATATCGTATGCTAACACACATATATGGAATCTAAAAAAAAAAAAATTGTTCTGAAGAACCTACAGGCAGGACAGGAATAAAGACGCAGACGTAGAGAATGGACTTGAGGGCACGGGGGTGGGAAGGGTAAGCTGGGACCAAGTGAGAGAGTGGCATGGACCTATATACACTACAAAATGTAAAATAGATAGCTAGTGGGAAGCAACCACATAGCACAGGGAGATCAGCTCAGTGTTTTGTGACCACCTAGAAGTTTGGGATAGGGAAGTTGGGAAAGAGATACAAGAAGGAGGACTTATGGGGATATATGTATATGTATAGCTGATTCACTTTGTTATAAAGCAGAAACTAACACACCATTGTAAAGCAATTATACCCCAATAAAGATGTTAAAAAAATTTTTTTTAATAAATAAATAAATTAAATACAACAGAAAATAATCCAAATGACTTCCAGCTTCACGTGACCTGGGAAATCTTCAGTATTAAACTAATATGTGGTATTAAATTTTGATTAAGTTTATTAATTAATACAGACATGTCTTTAGAGTCATCAACATTAAGTATAATAGTTTTTTACTGTACCTAGGTATCCTGAAAGTCAATAAGTTCATATTATATTTATTACAAAATTTGTCAGCAAGAAAATTATCTTGATATGATGATATTGTCATAACTAATGAAAAAGAGATAAATGGTAAAGATGTCTTACGTGAAATGTTTAGAAATAATTATGTTTTAGTTTTTCTAGATTCTTAGTAACTTGAAACTTTAAGGTTTTGCTGAGTTAACTTCAATGATAAAAATTCATTGAAAGTCTAGGTCATTTTAATTAAGATAAAATGCTAGAACATTGTTTGCCAGACAAGTCTTTTTATTAAGAGAAAAAAACTAAAGATATTTGGGTTTATTAGGTACATGTCTTGTACCACATTAAAAGTTATGCTATAGAAATGTGTGCTTTTAGAGGTTATGGTATATGTTGTTAAGTTCTTTGCTATTCAGGAATTACTGGTATGACATACAGTTCACAATTGCTTGTTTCTTGATTTTCATTTGAGATTAAGGTTTTTAAGGGTTAAAAATGGTAATATATGTAATTCAAGCTACTAAAAATGACAAAGGAAGCATTTCAGTGTGTAAAGAATGGAGGA
Organism: Balaenoptera musculus; assembly: GCF_009873245.2. Classification (NCBI taxonomy): domain Eukaryota; kingdom Metazoa; phylum Chordata; class Mammalia; order Artiodactyla; family Balaenopteridae; genus Balaenoptera; species Balaenoptera musculus. The sequence goes on along the minus strand of NC_045785.1, from coordinate 117,345,202 downwards.
TATAGGTTGTCAGTGATAGAAAATATGAAGACTAGAAATACATTTGTTGGAGAAAAAAGGAGAATAATTTTTTCTTAGAGTTGGTTATTTCTGGATGGAAAAATGGGACAATATGGATTCAGAAAACTATGAAAAATTTGTAGAAAAGAACCTTGAAAAAAGAATTTTGTACGTGGTCAGGATTGATTAAGATTTTAGTGAATTTAATTAGTTAAATGAATTTTGTTATTAACAGTAAACTAATTTAAGGCTGGAATCTGGTTCTCTCTCTCTGTTAAGAACAAAGTTTTCTTAGAATGCTGCTTTTGATAACAGGCTAAATCTCTTTCTCTAGCTAACTTTAGGATGCTTTACAGGGCCCCTGAAGCATCTCAGAAAAATATTAAACTAACTAGGATTATTTGGTAGATTGGATTACAGGGGAAGCATTGTCAAATAAAAGGTAACGTTAAGCCTTCTTATGTTATGTCTATATAAGTATATATTATAGGTGTTCCAGAAGTTATATGAAGTTCCTGGAAATCACATATGCCCTAGCATAAAATGTTATCTGTCCTCAAAACTGAGTTTCACTCTAAAGGGACTGAACCCGAGTATTAAGGAAATGCCCTAGCTGACTTTCATGTAAAGGCAACAACAACAGAATCTGTAAAGATTATGGCACCTATAGATAAAGTCCATTCTACTTCTACAAAAAATTAACCCCTCATGTCAGACTTTTGCCATCCTGATATCCTTGTGTCATGGCAACAGTCTGCTCCTAAATCAGAGAAATTAAGATAGGTAAACAATAGTTGTGAATTAAATAATCAGGGCTATGGGAAACCTAATACAGCCAATTGGCTCTTCCTGGCTCCCTGGAAAACCCCATTTTTCTATTTGGTGGGTTAAAGCCTTCCCTTGATGCAATGCTGATGCTCTCACAGTAAAAAAAAGAAATGGTTAAAAATGTATTTTCTACTTGGGGTATACTTTCTACAGTCTCCAGTGATCAAGGCACCCACTTCACTGGACAAAACATACAAGCCTTAAAAAAATCCCACAAACTTGTTGAAATTATCACTGTCACTATCATTCTCAATCATCAGGCAAGGTCAACAAAACTAATGGAAAAGTGGACTCAAACAGAACAAAAATTAATTACATGGGACTGAATGAACTGAAAAATATATTATAATTTTTATGATTTTTTGTCTGACATATTACTGGCTTTCAATCTTTGTTTTTCAGATGTAAGGGAACCTTTCGCCTTAAGCTGATTATGATTTATAACAATTTGGTAAATTATACCTTATAAATTGAAATATTTATCTTTTCTCTCTACCTGATCCCTCCAGAAATTAGAAACTCTCTGGTTCCCAGAAGCCTTATCAGATGAATAAGGAAGGCCACCTCTTAACAAGTTCAAGAATCTCAAGGGAGTTCCCTGGTGACCTAGTGTTTAAGATTCAGTGCTGTCACTGCTATGGCATATGTGTGTGTGTGTGTGTGTGTGTGTGGTGTGTGTGTGCATGTAAAATCTCAAGCTATTTTGGGGACCTTGAGAAGAGAAGAATTCACCCAAGTCTATAGATATTGCAGGCAGAATCTGTGACAACCCTTGGTGTGGCTTTACTGGCCTTGAGATTCTTTTTAAAAGTTCAGTCTGAGTTTCCTTATGAAAGTTTAAGCACAGCCAATTTTTTAAAAGCCTATGTGATCAATTAATCAGACTTATTTTACGAACAAATTAATCTTAATTTGGTTATATTTGGTAAAAATGAGGGTAAATTTAGAGAGAAAAAGATTGTGTTTTGTTATATATTAAATTCTAGTTTTGTTCATTGACATAGTATTTACTGTCTAAAACTCATTTCCCAAATAGCTCTTCGTTGCTATGTTACATTATTGTAAAACTTAATTGAGTTATTAAGAAGATATTCTAAGCTTGTTTCTGATCACTGTAATCTATTTTTGGATGAAGATCAGATGCCCCATGATCTATAACCAGGGAATTATGCATACCGGAAAAAAGCATCATTTAAAGGACTATCTCCAACCTAGATGAAAGACTACTTATCAGGTATTCTTAAGTACGTGATGAACAAAGAAACTGAAGTGGATTAACTCAAATTCATATTTCTTACTTAAGAAAGGCCTCTGCATTGGACTGGTCTATAGAAAGGACTGCTGACCCCAAACAATATTAATACCAGAATGAGAAAAAGACAACAGCAGTGGTAGGCAGTTGAACCAGACTGGACCTGTAAGACCTATCATACAAATCTAATGGAACTATTTACCAAATGTTTGTCTCCCTATCAACATTGAAAGTTACTGTTTTACTTTTAACCACACTGCTGCCCTCAGTGTTTAGGATAGGAACACAATTCTCTAATGGAGCTTTCACAGAGTATAACTACTCATGATGTGTAAAACTGCTGGCTTAAACCTATTGCTGAAAGAACATGTACAATGCTTATGTGACAATTGATTTTTGTGACAATTATTGATAAAATGTATAGCCTATAAAATGTTTCCCCATTAACATACCTCTGAACCTGTTCACAATATCTGATTAGTTTTCCCCAATGTGGATACCTAGGCAAATATAAAGGAGGCCTAGCACCTAGGGACATGATCTAACCCTGGGGCAGGCAGCTGAACCACCCCAGCATCAAGAGACAGATATTCTGATTATCAATACTTTCTATTGAAAGATTTGCAATCAAAAGTTGAAAATAATGAAAGAAATTTTTACATATTGAGGTACGTGGAGGTCATTCTGGCTTTAGGCTAACCAAAACAGCCTGTTTGTGGGCTATTAAACATGCATTGTATATCTGCTTTAGCCATTAAGGAAAAATACATTTAAAAAATCAGAATGGAATAACTGTGGTTCAGACATCCAAAATGGAGATAGGTGGCCTTTGTGGACCTGGGTTCAGACACATTCCTATATTACTGAGAACTTGTTTTCTAAACTTTATTAGACTTAAGGACATCACCAGCTGTTCTCAAAACAATATCTGCTAACAGCTGCCAACTGCAACCTTATGGTTTCAAGGTCTTGTAACTATGAAACATTTTCCCACTTTAGAAATAGTATTGGCAAATTAGACAGCTCAAACTATAGCCTCCCAGCAAAAGGCACTTGTTTCTTCAGTCAGAATAATATTAGCTAATAAAATTGTTTTAAATTATATTTTGGCCAAAAAAAAGGGAGACATGTATAGTGGCCAATAGTTACTGTTACGTATAATTAGTACCCCTGGAAAAGTTAAAACCCAAATATAGAACAATTCAAAAATCTACTTGATTACTGAATGTATGTAAAGAGGAAACGCTCTAAAACTTATTTTCCTGGTTGCCATCTAAAGTAGGAGGACTCTTTTGAAAAATGCTATAAGGGTGTAGTTTGATCATTATCCTCATTGTAATATGTCTACTAATATTCAAATGTTTGTCCAGGTGCTATAACAAAACAATCAAAGATGGAAGTACTGTTTTCATAATACAAAATATTGATGCTGAGCTTGGAACTAGAGACTATTTCCAATTCTGTGTCCATTTCCCAAATTAGGCAGGACTATGCCCCATTTCAGCAGGAAGTAGCCAGAGTGGTCATCACCCCAATTCCCTCAAAGAGTTGGGGAAACTTGAAACAGAAATGGAAACTAAAACTGAGTTCCTCTGCCAAGTTTATGATTAACCTCTCAATCCAAAACTTCATTCCCTTTCTTGTTCTGCATCTGTTCTCTCTCAAGACTGAGGAGTATCCAAGGAAATGGGGGAATTGAAACTGAGCAGGTCTCTATGGGGTCTTTCCTGAACATACCACCCACCATGTCCTCTGCCTGCCTTTTGTCTGTAGAAAAACTTGAGTCAAAGAATAAATTTAATCAGAGAAGTGAGAAAATGAAGAAAGAAAGGAAAACAGTTTGGTTTAGTAACCTAGGATAAAGAGAAAGTCCCAAATATTTCCAGACAGAGAAATTAAAGAACAAGAATAAAAACAGCATACTTTTGTATGCAAGTCTAAATGCTACTCACACATAAAAAAGAATAAAATTTTGCCATTTGCAACAACATGGATGAACCTGGAGGATACTGTGCTAAGTGAAATAAGACAGACAGAGAAAGATAAATACTGGATGTTATCATTTATATGTGGAATCTAAAAAATAAAACAAATGAATGAATATAACAAAACAAAAAAATTAACAGGCATAGAGAACAGACTGGTGTTTACCAGAGGGGAGAGGGAGGTGGGGAGAGGTGGGATGGGGTGCAGATTGAGAAATACAAATGTGTAAAACAGATAGGCTACAGGGATGTATTGTACAGCACGGGGAAATATAGTCATTATTTTATGGTGACTTTCAATGGAGTATAATCTATAAAAATGTTGAGTTGCTATGATATATGCCTGAAACTAGTATGATGTTGTAAATCAACTATACTTCAACTTAAAAATAGATTAAAATAAATATTTCCAAAAAGAGGGGCAAGTTATGGAACTCAAGATATACTGGTGAGCAAAGAAAACAGTAATAGTAAATTCCCAAACTGCTGAGCATAAAATTTCTAACATAAGTATTACTAGGAGAGGATTCATAAAACAGGAAATGATTTTTTAAAGTAATAAAGGAATACAATTTCAGCTTATTTCAATGAAATGAAGAGATTGAGAGAAATAAATGCTAATATTTCATCTTGCTGGGAGTTAAGGATATCAACACTAATTAATTCTCATTACTGATAGAAAAATATAGATTTGTATGTTTCTTAAAATGTTATGTGTAACCACTAATAGAACAGATTAGTTTCAAAAGTTAGCTCAGTCTGTTAAGGCATTATGACACATTGGTGAAAGAACTTGGCAGTAGAAAAACTGACTTCTGGCTAACCAGTTTGTGGATATGAGGCTAGATAGCTCCACCAGATAGAAATTAGAAGAAACCACTGCAGTGAGCAGGACAAGAGACACCGTCATGAGACTGTTAACTGGCCAAGTTAATTAGAATGAAAAGAAACATAACCATCCTTCTGACAAATTTTACTTGTATTCTAAGCAATTTTTTAATATAGGAATGTAAATGCTATGTTGTTAGGTGCCTAATGTTTTATGATCACTATATCTTTTAAGTATATTGCATATACTTTTTATCATCATGCATTTTCTCATTCAAACAACATACTACAATGTGCTTATTGCACAAAGTTCATATTAAAAAGGAAATTTAGAAATTATGTTGGAGGCTTGGTGACACCCAGAGTCTTGACAATTTAATGTAAATTTGAGGACTTGGAACTAGATGGTGCACAAGATGATGCACAATCTACCATTTTCCAAGGAGAGGTGGAACTAATTATTTAAAATGTCTAATAGTAATATTGAGAGTATGACATTTGGGGGTATTCAGTCAAATCTGCACACTTAAGACAAAAATTGAAAATAGTGTAAATTGAGTTTCAGGTACCCAAGTTGCTCTCTACTCAAGGGAACAGATGTAGGAGACTTCAAAAGTTCTTTGCTTAAATGTGTGAATACATTAAATGTGATCATTAATTTCTAAATAATTAATAAATGTGATCATTAATTTCTAAATAATTTCTCCAACATAATTTCTTAATTTCCTTTTTAATATGAGCTTTGTGCAATAAGCACATTGTAGTATGTTGTTTGAATGAGAAAATGCATGATGATAAAAAGTATATGCAATATACTTAAAAGATATAGTGATCATTAAATGTGTGAATACATTAAATGTGTGTATACATTTCATGTATACACAATGAAACATTACTACATTCAAGATAATGAACAGATCCATTACTGCCAAAAGTTTTTTTGTAACCACTAATCTGCTTTCTATCCCTATAGATAAGTCTCATTTTCTAAAAATTTTTTATAACTGGAATTCAGAGTATGTTTTATGTTTGACTTCTTTCACTTGGCATAATTACGCTGATTCATCTATGTAGTCATGTTTCATGTGTATTAATGGTTCATTCCTTTTTACTGCTGAGTAGTATTGTATTCAATGACTATAACACAATTTATTTATTCATTCACCTGTTGAGAAACATTGGGGTTGTTTCCAGTTTTTGGCTATTACAAATAAAGTTGTACTGAACATTCATGTACAAGACTCTGTACAGACAAATGCTTTCATTTTCTTCAATAAATACCTAGAAGTGGAATAGCTGAATTTTATGGTAGGTGTAGTTTAACTTTTTAAGAAATTGTCACTGTTTTCTAAGTGGTTGAATATTGTATTAAGTCCATTCAGGCTGCTATAACAAAATGTCATAAACTAGGCAGCTTATAAACAACAGAAACTTATTTCTCACAGTTTTGGAGGCTGGCAAGTCCAAGATTAAGGAGCCAACAGACTCGGTGTCTGGTGGGGGCAAAATTCCTGATTCATAGATGGCTGTCTTTTTGCTGTGTTCTCACATAGTAGAAGGGTGGAGGAAGCTCTCTGGGACCTCTTTTTTTTTTTTTTTTAGGTTTTTATTTTTTAATTGAGATATAATTGACATATAACATTATATTAGTTTTTTTGTTAATAGGTCCTTATTGGAGTATAATTGCTTCACAATACTGTGTTAGTTTCTGTTGCACAACACAGCAAATCAGCCATATGCATACATATGTCCCCATAACCCCTCCCTCTTGAAACTTCCTTCCATCCTCCCTATCCCACCCCTCTAGGTCATCGCAAAGCACCAAGCTGATTTCCTTGTGCCAGGCTGCTGCTTCCCACCAGCCAACTATTTTACATTCTGTAGTGTATATATGTCGATGCTTTTATCACTTTGCCCCAGCTTCGCCCTCCCACCCCATGTCCTCAAGTCCATTTTCTATGTCTACCTCTTTATTCCCACCCTGCAACTAGGTTCATCAGAACCGTTTTTTTTTTTTAGATTCCATATATATGTGTTAGTATACGGTATTTGTTTTTCTCTTTCTGACTTACTTCACTCTGAATGACAGTCTCTAGGTCCATCCACCTCACTATAAATAACTCAATTTTGCTTCTTCTTATGGCTGAGTAATATCCCATTGTATATATGTGCCACATCTTCTTTAGCCATTCATCTGTCTATGGACATTTAGGTTGATTCCATGTCCTGGCCACTGTAAATACTGCTGCAATGAACATTGTGGTACATGTCTCTTTTTGAATTATGGTTTTCTCAGGTTATATGCCCAGTAGTGGGATTACTGGGTCATATGGTAGTTCTATTTTTAGTTTTTTAAGGAACCTCCATACTGTTCTCCATAGTGGTTGTATCAATTTACACTCCCACCAACAGTGCAAGAGGATTCCCTTTTCATCACACACTTTCCAGCATTTATTGTTTCTAGATTTTTTGATAATGGCCATTCTGACTGGCGTGAGGTGATACCTCATTGTAGTTTTGATTTGCATTTCTCTAATAATTAGTGACGTTGAGCATCTTCTCATGTGCCTCTTGGCCATCTGTATGTCTTACTTGGTGAAATGTCTATTTAGGTCTTCGCACATTTTTAACTGGATTGTTTTGTTTTTTTAATATTGAGCTCCATGAGCTCAATAAATTTTGAGCTTTGTAAACTTTGGAGATTAATCCTTTGTCTGTTGTTTCATTTGCAAATATTTTAATATTAATCCTTTGTCTGTTGTTTCATTTGCAAATATTTTCTCCCATTCTAGGGCTGTCTTTTCGTCTTGTTTATGGTTTCCTTGTGCAAAGGCTTTTAAGTTTAATTAAGTCCCATTTGTTTATTTTTGTTTTTATTCTGTTACTCTAGGAGATGGGTCAAAAAAGGTCTTGCTGTGATTTATGTCAAAGAGTGTTTTCCTCTAAGAGTTTTATAGTGTCTGGTCTTACATCTAAGTCTTTAATCCATTTGGAGTTTATTTTTGTGTATGGTGTTAGGTAGTGTTCTAATTTCATTCTTTTACATGTAGCTGTCCAGTTTTCTAAGCACCACTTATTGAAGAGGCTGTCCTTTCTCCACTGTATGTTCTGGCCTCCTTTGTTGTAAATTATGTGTCCATATGTGCATGGGTTTATCTCTGGGCATTCTATCTTGTACCACTGATCTATATTTCTGTTTTTGTGCCAGTACCATACTGTCTTGATTACTGTAGCTTTGTGGTATAGTTTGAAGTCAGGGAGCCTGATACATCCAACTCCGTTTTTCTTTCTCAAGTCTGCTTTGGCTATTCGGGGTCTTTTGTGTTTCCATATGAATTGTAAAATTATTTGTTCTAATTCTGTGACAAATGCCATTGGTAGTTTGATAGGGATTGCATTGAATCTGTAGATTGCTTTAGGTGGTATAGTCATTTTCACAATATTGATTTTTCCAAACCAAGAACATGGTATATTTCTCCATCTGTTTATGTCATCTTTGGTTTCTTTCACCAGTGTTTTATAGTTTTCTGAGTACAAGTCTTTCTCCTCCTTAGGCAGGTTTATTCCTAGATAGTTTATTCTTTTTGTTGCAGTGGTAAATGGGATTGTTTCCTTAATTTCTCTTTCTGATTTTTCGTTGTTGGTGTATTGGAATGCCAGAGATTTCTGTGCATTAATTTTGTATCCTGCAACCTTACCAAATTCACTGATTAGCTCTAGTAGTTTTCTGGTGGCATCTTTAGGATTTTCTATGTATAGTATCATGTATCAGCAAACAGTGACAGTTTTACTTCTTCTTTTCCAATTTGTATTCCTTTTCTTTTCCTTCTCTGATTGCTGTGGCTAGGACTTCCAAAATTATGTTTAATACGAGTGGTGAGGGTGGACATCCTTGTCTTGTTCCTGATCTTAGTGGAAACGCTTTTAATTTTTCACCATTGAGTACGATGCTTGCTGTGGGTTTGTCACATATGGCCTTTAGTATGTTGATGTAGGTTCCCTCTATGACCATTTTCTGGAGAGTTTTTATGATAAATGGGTGTTGAATTTTGTCAAAAGCTTTTTCTTCATCTGCTGAGATGATCATATGGTCTTTATTCCTTAATTTGTTCATGTGGTGCATCACAGTGATTGATTTTCGTATACTGAAGAATCCTTCCATCCCTGGGATAAATCCCACTTGCTCATGGTGTATGATCCTTTTAATGTGCTGTTGGATTCTGTTTGCTAGTATTTCGTTCAGGATTTTGCATCTATGTTCATCAGTGATATTGGTCTGCAGTTTTGTTTTTCTGTGACATCTTTGTCTGGTTTTGGTATCATGGTGATGGTGGCCTGTAAAATGAGTTTGGGAGTGTTCCTCCCTCTGCTATGTTTTGGAAGACTTTGAGAAGGATAGGTGTTAGTTCTTCTCTAAATGTTGGATACAATTCACCTGTGAAGCCATCTGGTCCTGGATTTTTGTTAGTTGGAAGATTTTTAACTACGGTTTGAATTTCATTACTTATGATAGGTCTTTTTATATTTTCTAATTCTTCCTGGTTCAGTCTTGGAAAGTTGTACCTTTCCAAGCATTTGTCCATTTCTTCGTGGTTGTCCATTTTATTGGCATATAGTTGCTTGTAGAAGTCTCTTACAATCCTTTGTATTTCTCTGGTGTCAGTTGTGATTTCTCCTTTTTCATTTCTAATTTTATTGATTTGCATCCTCTCCTTTTTTCTCCATGAGTCTGGCTAAGGGTTTATCACTTTTGTTTATCTTTTCAAAGAACAAGCTTTTAGTTTTATTGATCTTTGCTATTGTTTTCTTTGTTTCTATTTCATTTATTTCTGCTCTGATTTTTATGATTTCTTTACTTCTACTGACTTTGGGTTTTCTTTGTTACTCTTTCTCTAGTTGTTTTAAGTGTAGGGTTAGATTGTTTATTTGAGATTTTTCTTGTTTCTTGAGTTGAGACTGTATTGCTATAAACTTCCCTCTTAGAACTGCTTTTGCTGTGCCCCATAGGTTTTGGGTCATCGTGTTTTCATTGTCATTTGTTTCTATGTATTTTTTATTTCTTCTTTGATTTCTTCAGTGATCTCTTAGTTATTTAGTAGTGCACTGTTTAGACTCCATGTATTTAGGTTTTTTACAGTTTTTTTCCTCTAATTGATTTCCAATCTCATAGGGTTGTGGTCAGAAAAGATGCTTGATACAATTTCAATTTTCTTAAATTTACTGAGGCTTGATTTGTGAACCAAGATGTGATCTATCCTGGAGAATGTTCCATGTGTACTTGAGAAGAATTGTATTCTGCCACTTTTGAGTGGAATGCTCTATAAATATCAATTACATCTCTCTGGTCTATTGTGTCATTTAAAGCTTGTGTTTCCTTATTTATTTTATGTTTGGATGATCTGTCCATTGGTGTATGTGGGGTTTTAAATTACCATACTATTATTGTGGATTTCTCCTTTCATGGTTGTTAGAATTTGCCTTATGTATTGAGGTGTTCCTATGTTGGGTGCATAAACATTTATAATTGTTATATCTTCTTCTTGGATTGATCCCTTGATCATTATGTAGTGTCCTTCCTTATTTCTTGTAACAGTCTATTTTAAAGTCTATTTTGTCTGATATGAGTATTGCTACTCCAACTTTCTTTTGATTTACATTTGCATGGAATATCTTTTTCCATCCCTTCACTTTTAGTCTGTATGTGTCCCTAGGTTTAAAGTGGATCTCTTGTAGAAAGCATATATATGGGCCTTGTTTTTGTATCTATTCAGCCAGGCTGTGTCTTTTGGTTGGGGCATTTAAACCACTTACATTCAAGGTTATTATTGATATGTATATTACTATTATCATTTTCTTAATTGTTTTGGGTTTGTTTTTGTGGGTCTTTTTCTTTTCTTGTGTTTCCCACTTAGAGAAGTTTCTTTAGCATTTGTTTTAAAGCTGGTTTGGTGGTGCTGAATTCTCTTAGCTTTTGTTTGTCTGAAAAGCTTTTGACTTCTCCATCGAATCTGAATGAGATCCTTGCTGGGTAGAGTCATCTTGGTTGTAAGTTTTTTCTCTTTCATCACTTTAAATATATCCTGCCACTCCCTTCTTGCTTGCAGAGTTTCTGCTGAAAAATCAGCTGATAACCTTATGGGGATTCCTTTGCAGTTATTTTTTGTTTTTCCCTTGCTGCTTTTAATATTTTTTCTTTGAATTTAATTTTTGCTATTTGATTAATATGTGTCTTGGTGTGTTTTTCCTAGGGTTTATCCTGTGTGGGACTCTCTGTGCTTCCTGGGCTTGATTAACTATTTCCTTTCCCAAGTTAGGGAAGTTTTCAACTATAATCTCTGCAAATATTTTCTTAGACCCTTTCTTTTTCTCTTCTTCTTCTGGGACCCCTACAATTAGAATGTTGGTGTGTTTAGTGTTGTCCCAGAGGTCTCTGACATTGTCTTCAATTCTTTTCATTCTTTTTTCTTTATTCTGTCCCTTGGCAGTTATTTCCACCATTTTGTCTTTCAGCTCACTTATTTGTTTTTCTGTGTCAGTTATTCTGTTATTGATTCCTTATAGTGTATTTTTCATTTCAGTTGTTGTGTTGTTCATCTCTGTTTGTTTGTTCTTTTGTTCTTCTAGATCTTTGTTAAACATTTCTTGTATTTTCTCAATCCATGCCTCCATTCTATTTCCGAGATTCTGGATCATCTTTACTATCATTACTCTGAATTCTTTTTCAGGTAGATTGCCTATTTCCTCTTCATTTATTTGGTCTTGTAGGTTTTTACCTTGCTTCTTCATCTGTGATATATTTTTTGCTGTCTCTTTTTTTTTTTTTTTTTTTTTGAGTGGGATTGTTTTCTTGTCTTACTGGTTGTTTGGCCTGAGGCTTCCAAAACTGGGGTTTGTAAGCTATTGGGTAGAGCTGGGTCTTGGTGCTGAGATGAGGAACTCCGTGAGACCTCACTCCAATGAATAGTCCCTGGAGTCTGAGGTTCTCTATTAGTCTAGTGGTTCGGACTCAGAGCTCCCACCGCAGGAGCTTTGGCTGGACCCTGGGCTCGTGAACCAAGATCCTGCAAGCTTCCTGAGGTGGCAAAAAAAAAAAAAAAGTAAAAAATAAAATTAGACTAGGAAACTAACAGACATGTTAGGAAGAATATAAAAATAAAAATATAGATGAATCGACAACTGGATGGTACATCAGTACCACAATAGTTAAAAAGAGGAGGAGGGAAAGAAAGAAAAAAAAAGGGGGGAGGGACGGAAAGGCCTTGGCTGTGTGGGGCGGGGCCAATGCTCAGGACCCACAGGGCTGGAAAAGACCCTGGGGGCTGTGGGGGGGTGGGGCTTAGGCTCAAGGAACAGAAGAGACCCTGGTGTGACCCCACCCCTGGTGTCAGAGGGCAGGGGACCTCACCTGGGAGCTCAGCAGGTTTCCTGTGCTCTAGTGGGTGGGACAAATGCCCTCCTCTCCTCTCCTGCTCCTCTGGTCTGGGAGGGACCCTCCCGCCTGCCTCTCCTGATCTCCCTGGCCTCCCTCCTATGCCCCCAAGGACCCACGCAGTCCAAAGGGTACTTTGGAGGGCAGGGGGCTGGCCTGGGAGCTCAGCAGGCTCCCCAGCCCAAGTGGGCCAGGCAATCACCCTCCACTCCTTTCCCACTCTTCTTGGAGAGTCCCTCCCACCTGCCTCTCCTGATCTCCCTGGCCTCAAGGGCACCAATCCTGTCTGGCCTCCACTTCTCCTCCCCCCTCAGTCACCCTACATCCTACCAGTTCACTTTTGGGTTCCTTCCATCTCTTTGGGCATCAGAGCCTCCCACCAGTGGCTGGCAGGTGCCCTAGTTGTAGGGAGATGCTAACTCCACATCTTCCCACACCATCATCTTGACTCTGCCTCTCTGAGACCTCTTTTATAAGGGCACTAATTCCTTTTATGAGGGCTCCAGCCTCATGATCAAATCATTTTCCATGGCCCCCACCTCCTAATACTGTCACATTGGGGGTTAGGTTTCAACATATGAATTTTAGGGGGCACAAACATTCAGTTTATAGCAACCATTTAACATACATACACACCAGAAGTGTATAAAAGTTCTAGTTCCTCCATATCCTTGCCAACATTTGGTATGGTGAGTGTATTAGTCAAGGTTCTCCAGAGAAACAGAATCAATAGAATATATACATATATAACTAGAATGAGACTTATTATAATGAATTGATTCATATGATTATGGAAGCTGTAAAGTCCCACAGTCTGCTGTCTGCAAGCTGGAGAACCAGGAAAGCTGGTGGTGTAAATCCCAGTCTGAGCCTGAAGGCCTGAGAACCAAGAACACTGATGGTGTAAATCCCAGTCCGAGGGCAAAAGACGAATGTCTTAGCTCAAGCAGTCAAGCAGAGAGAGCCAGTTCAACCTTCCTCTACCTTTTTGTTCTATTCAGACCCTCAACAGATTGGGTCATGCCCACTAACAATGGGGAGAGCAATCTACGTTACTCAGTCCACCAATTCAAATGTTAATATCTTCCAGAAACACCCTCACAATACACTCAGAGATAATGTGTAACCAGATATCTGGGCATCCCATGGTGCAGTCAAGTTGACACATAAAGTTAAACATCACAGTGAGTCTTTTTAATTTTAAAGGATGTTTAAATGTATCTCATTGTAGTTTTAATTCAATTTCCCTAATTAATGAAGTTGATCATCTTTTCATTTGCTTAGTTGCCAGCCTTATACCTTCTTCAATGAAGTGTCTATTTAAACTTTTGTCCATTTATTTTATTGGGTTGTTTGGTTTTTCCTATTATTTCGTTTTGAGATCGCTGTATTTTCTGGATATAAGTCCTTTGAGAGATACATAGTTTGCAAAAAATTTCTCTCTGTTTGTGGCTTTTCTTTTCATTCTCTTAACAGTGTCTTTTGAAAAGCAGAAGTTCTTAATTTTGGTGAGGTTGGATTTGTCAATTTATTCTTCTGTGGATCGTGATTTTGGTGGTGTGTCTAAGAAATCTTCATCTGCCACAAAATTACAAATATTTGACAAATATTTTCTTTTATGTTTTCTTCTAGAAGTTTTATAATTTTAAGTTTTACCTTTAGGTCATGGTCTATTTTGAGTGGATTTTAAAAATATGGTACAATGTATGAATCAAAGTTATTTTTCTATTTTTTCCTTTCCTTTCTCTCTCTCTCTTTTTTTATTTTTGGCTGCGTTGGGTCTTCATTGCTGCACGCAGGCTTTCTCTAATTGCTGCGAGTGGGAGCTACTCTTCATTGCAGTGCACAGGCTTCTCACTGCGGTAGCTTCTCTTGCATCAGAGCATGGGCTCTAGGTGCACGGGCTTCAGTAGTTGCAGCACATGGGCCCTAGAGCATGCAGGCTTCAGTAGTTGTGGTGCATGGGCTCAGAAGTTGTGGCACACGGGCTCAATAGTTGTGGTTTGTGAGCTCTAGAGTGCAGTCTCGGTAGTTGTGGTGCACAGGCTTAGTTGCTCCATAGCATGTGAAATCCCCTTGGACCAGGGATTGAACCCATTTCCCCTGCACTGGCAGGCAGATTCTTAACCACTGCACCACCAGGGAAGTCCCTCTTTTCTTTTCTTTCTTTCTATTTCTTTTTCTTCCTTCCTTTCTTTATCTTCTTTTTCATATGGCTATTCAATTATTCTAAAATCATTTGTGGGAAAGACTGTCCTTTATGCATTTCATTTCTTCTGTGCTTTCATCAAAATCCATTTGTCCATATATGTGTGAGTCTGTTTCTGGACTCTCTATTCTATTCCATTGATCTGTTTGTCTATCTTTAAACCAATACTACACTATTCAACTCTAAATTCATAATTATTATTGGTAGCTCTCCAATTTTGATTTTCTTTTTCATAGTTGTTTTGCCTATTTAGGTTTTTTGCATTTCCATTTTAGAATCAGCTTGTAAATTTCTGTTAAAAATCCTGCTGGTTATAAATAACTATACAACTACAAATTAGACAACTTAGAAGAAATGAATAAATTCCTAGAAACATACAACATACAATGTACATACATACATACACATTCTTTCTTCATCATGAAGAAATAGAAAGTCTGAACAGACAAATAGTGAATAAGGAGATTGAATTAGTAATCAACAATCTCCCAACACATAAAACCCCAGGACCAGATGACTTCACTGGTGAACTCTTCCAAGCATTAAAAGAAGAATTAATATCAATCCTCAATCTCTTCCAAAAAATAGAAGAAGAGAGAATACTTCCAAACTCATTTTACAAAGTCAGTATTACCCTGATACCAAAACCAGACAAGGACACTACAAGAAAAGAAAATTACAGACCAATATCCCTGATGAACATAGATGCAAAATTCCTCAACAAAATTTTAGAAAACGAATTCAACAATACATTAAAAAGATCATACACCATGACCAGGTGGGATTTATCCCTGGAATTCAAGGATGGCTTAACATCTGCAAATCACTCAGTGTGATACATCACATTAATAGAGTGAAAAGTAAAAATAATATGATCATTTCAGTAGATGAAAAAATATTTGGAAAAATTATCATTAATTCATGATAAAAATTCTCTAAATAATGGGTATAGAGGGAATGTACCTTAACATTATAGAGGCCATATATGACAAGCCCACAGCTACTGTCATACTCAACAGTAAAAACATAAGTTCCTCTAAAATCAGGAACAAGACAAGAATGTCCACTCTCACCACTTTTATTCAACATAGTACTAGAAAACTTAATACTAGCCAGAGTATTTAGACAAGAAAAAGAAATAAAGGCATTCCAATTGAAAAGGAAAAAATAAAGTTCTCTCTGTTTGCAGATGACATAATATATGTAGAAAACCCTAAAGGCTTCACCAAAAAACTCTTAGAAGTAATAAGCAAATTCAGTAAAGATGCAGGGTACAAAACTAATATACAAAAATCATTTGCACTTATATACACTAATAAACTATCAGAAAGAGAAATTAAGAAAACAATCTCATTTACAATTGAATCAAAAAGAATAAAATATCTAGGAATAAATTTAATGAAGGAGGTGAAATGTCTATACACAAAAACTATAAGACATTGATGAAAGAAAGTGAAGAAGACACAAATTAATGAAAATGTATTCCATGTCCATGAATTAGGAGAATGAATAGTTAAAATGCCCATACCATCCAAAGCAAACAATAGAGTCAATGCAATCCCTACGAAAATTCCAATGGCATTTTCACAGAAATAGAAAAAGCAATATAAAATTTATATGAAACCAAAAAACACCCAGAATAGCCAAAGCAATTCTGAGAAAGAAAAGCAAATCTGAAGCATTACAAGTCCTGTTTTCAAACTATATTGCAAAGCTATAGTAATCAAAACAGTCTGATATTGGCATAAAAACAGACACATAGATTAATAGAACAGAATAAAGAGCTTAGAAATAAACTTTATGGCCAATTACTTTGTAACAAAGGAGCCAAGAATGTGCAATGAAGGAAGGATAGTCTCTTCAATAAATTGTATTGGGAAAACTCGATACTCACATGCACAAAAATGAAACTGGACCCCTATTTTACACCATACACAAAAATCAACTCAAAATGGATTAAAATGTAAAACCTGAAACCATAAAACTCCTGGAAAGAAGCATAGGCAGTAAGCTCCTTGACAGCAGTCTTGGCAATGATTTCTTGGATTTGACACCAAGAGCAAAGGCAACAAAAGAAAAAAAATTAAAAAGTTGGACTCATCAAACTAAAAAGCTTCTGCACAGTGAAGGAAATCATCAACAAAATGCAAAGATAGCCTAAGGAATTCGAGAAAATATTTGCAAAACACATATATTGTAAGGGATTAGTATCGAAAACATGTAAAGAACTCATATGAGTCAATAGCAAAAAACCCCAAACAATCCAATTTAAAAATAGGCAGAGGTACTAACTAGACATTTATCCAAAAATGGCATACAAAAGGCAAACATGTACATGAAAATGTGCTCAACCATATCTTGTATTTTCACAGTAAGAACCTTTGCTGCAAGCAGTTTCATCACAGCAGTTTTGTTGCCCAACTAGTTAGCCATAAGGTAACTTTGCCATAAAAGAAAATAACAGAAACAAATCAGGGCTTCCCTGGTGGTGCAGTGGTTGAGAATCTGTCTGCTAATGCAGGGGACACGGGTTCGAGCCCTGGTCTGGGAAGACCCCACACGCCACGGAGCAATTGGTCCCGTGAGCCACAACTACTGAGCCTGCGCTTCTGGAGCCTGTGCTCCGCAACAAGAGAGGCCACAATAGTGAGAGGCCTGTGCACCACGATGAAGAGTGGCCCCCGCTTGCCGCAACTGGAGAAAACCCTTGCACAGAAATGAAGACCCAACACAGCCAAAAATAAATAAATAAATAAATAAATTTAAAACAAACAAACAAACAAACAAAAAACCGCAAATGAGTTAAAAAAAAAAATCAAAGACGGACATAAAAAGGACATAATGAAACATGAAAAATTAATAACAAAACATTTAAAAGATTTTATTGTGAAACAAATGAACCTGTCTATGAAACAGAAACAGACTCACAGACATAGAGAACAGACTTGTGGTTGCCAAAGGGGAGGGGGAGTGGGAGAGGGCTGAACTGGGAGTTCAGGGTTAGCAAATGCAAACTATTATATGTAGAATGGATTAAAAAAAAAAGGTCCTGCTGTATAGCACAGGGAGCTATATTCAATATCCTGAGGTAAACCACATGGAAAAGAATACAAAAATGAATTATATATATATATTTATATAAAATCATATATATATATATAAAATTTTTCTGTACAGCAGAAATTAACACAACATTGTAAATCAACTACACTTCAATTAAAAATATTTTATTGTGGAAAATAAAAATACAAAAATATTTGAAAACATTTTAAATATGTGTAGATTCATAATTGTAGCTGTATTCAGGTATATCTTAAAGAGAAGGATGATACTTCCTTTCTCAAGGTCAGTCATTAAGGATTCAGGATCTAATGTTGGATGTTTAAGTTGTTTATAATATAAGAAAGTCTGCTGTAAATCTCTTCAGATTTCCCTAGAAGTAAAATGAACAGATAAGGAATGCTGTTATCTCTTATCAATGCATATAACCTATACAACTGGTAGGACACATCTGGACTACATTTAAATGTTCCATCGCATGCCCAGTCCTCATATTTCACCAAATCATCTAAGCCAGATTCTGTGCCAAATGCAAAATTCTACATCACATTATCCACTATCAAGTAGAAAAAAATTCCACTATTTTCAAGAAACTTATACTCATCAGGAATCTTGTAATTTGGCAGGGGTAGGGAAAGTTTGATTCTTCTGTCGTCTCCAACATCTAATATTGCTTGATACATTTGGTAAAGATGAGATTAGAGAACAAGTGGTTGTATCTAAATCAGGTAAAGAATTGATAATTAATGCTCTTGAAGACTGTTGTGAATTACTAACCATCTCTTTCATATTTGCTATAGCTTGGTAAACTTTTGGTTTTGATGGAGGGAGGGATGACTGTGCTCACCAAAGGATTTTTCAATTTTAGTTTTTTCCACAGGTTTTCTCAGGATAGTATAGTAATCATCACAGTGATTATGAAGAACTAGGCTATAGTAGGGTCTACATGTTTGTAATTATTACTTGTTTAATATAATTACAGCATTTTATTATATGTATTTAGAGAAATTTATATACTAAATAAAACAAGGGTCTTACAATGTTCAAAAACAAAAAAACCTACTGGGATTTTGAGTGGGATTTTGTTGGATCTATAGATCAATCTGGGGAGAACTAACATCTTAACAATATTGAATCTTCCAACACATCAATAGGCATTCCTTCCCACTTACTGCTAGTTTCCAGTGTCTTTTGTCAGATTTATCCTTAAGCTTTCATCAAATTTATCTGTAAATATTTCATATTTTTGATCCCCTCTCTACTTCAGTTTGAATAGTTTTTATTGTCTTGACATTCACTGACCCTTTCTTCTGCAGTGCTTATTCTGATATTAAGTCCATCTAATTAAATTTTGTTTCATATATCATATTTTTACACTTTAGAATTTCCAGTTGGTTCTTCGTTGGGATTTTGATTTCTCTCCGGAAACAGGCCATCTTTTCAAAGTTTCAACACATTTTCCTGTAAATTCTTCAAAATATTTACAGCAGTTGTTTTAAAGTCTTTACCTGCTATTTCTCAAACCTGCTCATCTGTGGTTTATTTCTATTGATTTAGCTTTCTTCTGATTATGAATCACATTTTCTTGCTTCTGAACAATTCTCATAATTTTTATTGTATTCAAATAGTTGTATAAAAGAATAATATATTGTTAAGTATAATGCTTTTTTTTTGGTTTTACTTTATTTATTTCCCTAGGAATGCAATCCCTTCCCCCTGCCTGGCATTTTGAGTGAGAAGGTGATCATTAATATTCTCCTTAGAATTAAATTGAGCTGGGATAGTGTCATAGCTTTAATTAGATTGAGTTCACTTACAATTAGCCTAACCCCCAACCTCCTTCACCACCACTGCCTTTCAGATCTTATTAATATTTGAAGTGGGAAGGGGTTGGGCTGTAGTTTCATTATTTTTGGTTCACTTTTATATTAAAACTCCAACTACATGTGTCATACAATCTGCCTCTGTTTTCCAGATCCTTCTCAGTGCCACTTTCTCAGCAAAATTCTGGAGGGCATGGGAAATGTTGGACAAAAAGAATTTGTTTTTGCACTGGAGGCTTTTCCAGATTCCAGCTTGTCCTGCCAGCCCACAGAATCACCTAAGTTTTATCTAATTTGCCTGTCTTCTCAAAGTTTCTGTCTGTGGCAGACTCTCTCTTCTATTGGTCTGTACCCCAGACCGTCCTCCTGCCCCAGATCTCAAGCTATTTGGCTCTTTGCTCATCTACAAAGGGCACATCAAGAGAAGAAGTCTCAAAAGCTAGTATCTTCTTGATAAAAAAAAAAATACACTATTGTGTGGCAGGTTAAGGCTGAAAGACAGAGATAAGACACTGGTTCAAGCTTAAGAGAATATAAGTCCTTGAATAAGATACCAATATAGGAGTTCTTGTCTATGGCCATACCACCCTGAATGTGCCCTATCTCATCCAATAAAGGAGTTCTAAAGACATACACATGAGACCAAACAAGAGTTTTAAATGCAAGAGAAGAAGAAACATTTTTTCAGAGAATGAAGAAGGGAAAAAGAGGATACAAAGTCAGGTTTCCAGCAGCTCTTGGCAACTTCATAGTCTTTCTTCCTCCTCTGTACAACTAATACAAGATAGATGTGTTTTTGCAAATGTATTAATTATATATTTCAGGAAGATATGCTTGCTAAAACTGTGACAGTAGTATGGTTTTATCTTGTGAAAGGAAATAATAAAGTTAGGAAATTTTATTTTTATTTTAATCCTTCTTTGGTCTCAGCTTCCCAGTTCACTATATCTACATAAAGGCACTCAACTATTCAATATTGAATAAGTATATATGGAGAATTATGAGCAGGATTGTTCTATGAATGACTCCAGTTGCTCAGGACCCCTGGAAATGAGCTAGCTGGCTGAGGGAAAGGTTGCATAAAATCTTACTTCCCCAGGTCTCAGGACCTATCTCCCCAGTTTTCCTAGCACTCCCCAAAACAGCTGGGTCCAAGTTCAAACTGCTTGGCATCTGGTCCCAAATATTTACTCACATTACCACTCTCCAACACACCCCACACAGACAAGGCCCTTGTTATACTTCTAACAGGGATTGGCTAGGAGCATAACTAGAGAAGTATCCTAGAAGTATACTAGAGAACAGTCCTGTGTTACATCTAGCTCAACCATAACATAATTATACAAATTATACATTATATACATTATTTATGTATATACATATATACGTTACAATGTATAATATAATTTATATATTTATATATAACTATATATTATCTGATAATATACATTATATTACTATTACATATAATATAATTATTATACAGTATAAATAATTTTACAGTTATATACAATTATACAATTATATAATAGAATTATACATAATTATTATTACATGCAACTATAATTATGTAATATTAACTGCTACCACTTATTAAGCTCCTATAGTGTTAACACATTCTTCCTATTCATAATCCCTACCACCTTTCTCCTAATAATGTTAACTTACTCTTCAGACCTGACTCAGCTTGGTTG
The DNA here is from genome assembly GCF_009873245.2 of Balaenoptera musculus. Lineage (NCBI taxonomy): Eukaryota > Metazoa > Chordata > Mammalia > Artiodactyla > Balaenopteridae > Balaenoptera > Balaenoptera musculus. The sequence goes on along the minus strand of NC_045785.1, from coordinate 117,324,094 downwards.
TCGGTTCCTTCAGGAAGCCTTCCCTACACTGTCCTAGTCTGGGTTAGAAGTCCCCACTGCCCTCTCAGTTCCCGTTATTTTCTCTTCAGCAACACTTATTGCACTATATTGCCTGTTAATATTGATCTCCCCAACAAGGATATGAGCTCCATGAAAGGAGGGTGATCAATTGCTTTGTTGCTCTTTATATTGCCAGTGCCCAGAAGAGTGTCTGGCACATAGTAGGCATTCAATAAATATTTGTTGAAGAAATAATTAATTATACAATAGACAAAAAAAAAAAAAAAAACTAGCATGTCCTTCATCAGCTAACTCACTTCCTTTCTTCAATGTGTTCTATAAAAAGGGGCATGAAAACAGAAGTGAGACTGATTCTCTGCAGGAAGAGAGCCATACTTTTGCACAGAAGTTTATACTCTGGAAGAAGATGGCTCTTCACCACCTATGGATCTTGCTCCTTTGCCTACAAACCTGTGAGTTCTGACCCTTGCTGATCCCCTCCTAATTTTCTGTTGTTTTAGAAATTTCCCTTAAGGAAGACATTGAAATGCCCTTTTGATCTGCTTTAACAGAAACACACTGGGTCTCAAAAAGGATCCAACTGACTGGGGAGAGACCTAAGATCCAAACCTAACTGTTTTTCAGCTTTAGAGTTTATATTTCTGAATTTTATTTGTATTCAGTCTCTAAAGATCTGAGACAAACCCTTCTACTCAGAAGAGTCAGCACATGGTATACCTGCCCAGAAAACCAACAGAGGAATAGATAATCCAAAACCTTCAAAAACTTAAAAGCAATTTGTTTTTGGTGTTAGAATGTGTTATATAGATTTTAACAGAGATAGACCCTTCTCAATTATTTCATTGCTCCAGCAGATTAGAGAGATGCATGACTATAATTATCATTGTAAAAACTTCATCTCTATAAGCCCCCTTTATTTTCAAAGCAAATTCAGAGCTATTACTCTGCTTCTGTCCTCCAAAAACCCTAAAATAAATGGAGAAGAGATTATTATCCCTGTTTTACAAATAAGTTAGTCCTCAAAAAAGAAACAGAGACATTGAACTGAAAATTCTGTTTTTCTTACTTATGGCTTAACAGTAAAGTATAAAGGTCAAATGAATATTGGTTGTTGTTAGTACAAAGAAAACTATGTAACATTAACATAGTTCTAGGAGTGTTTTGTCATTGCATATATTATCTCATTGAATCCTAACAATTGCCTTATTTACGTAAAAACTGACTATATTTGGCATTTCTAAATCTACTTATAGTGTCTCTTACCAGCTTTGGAAATGCACTAGCAAATTCCTGGCATGGGTTAGAACACAGAGAATCTAGTGGGTTAGGATTTCTTGAAAAGGTAGAATCCATGCACCTTGGTCTCTCTGGTTCTTTAACCATTTAAAGCTGTGGCTCATTTAATGTGAGCTTCATAGAGATTGTATCCACTGGGCAGGCCAAGTTTTTAGAGCCTATGTTAGTCATCCTGACATACAAGTAAAAAATGCAAGTAGATGGGGAAAAAAGTTGGATAGAACCTAAGTGTAAATCTAGGGATGTCCCCAATCTTCCAAAGAAGGGCTGGACAGGGTGGTACTTGATACCACTTAACTTGGAAAGCATTTTACAATTTTTATGCCCACATTCTTATGTGATACCTACTAAAATCATTTAAATAAGCAAGATAGATATTATTAATTCCATTATGCAAAAAAAGTGTAATCTAAGATTCAAGTCAAACAATTCACCTGAAATTTCACAACCTGAAATTGGCAGAGCTGGAAATGGACGTTTGTTCTGTTAACCCCAGGGCTATAGTTCTTTCTGCTCCACACTTTTCTGACCTCTTCACTCATTCAGTTTCTGCGTCCTTGATACTCTTCAAAGGGCAATACATGCTATGATGAAAGGCAGCTCTAAGATACACTTGCCTCATCTACTGAAACTGAAATCGAAGTTGTCAAATCAGCTAGCAGTGAATCATTCATCCATTAGCGTTAGGACTTTGGGAAAGTTATATAAACTCCACCTGTTGTCGGGAAGGGGAATATTTCCCCTCTTCCCCCTCTTGAGTGCCTGTGGCTGGACTAATAATAAAATTGACACAAGACAGATTATAGGAGAAAAGACACAAATTTTAATTTGTGCACACAGAAGTCTCTTAGAAATTAGACCTAACAAGTGGCCAACACAAACAGCTTTTATACTTTTTAGACAAAGAAAAAATAAACTTGTGAAGAATCAACAGGACAAAGAAACTTAGGCTTTGGGTGCTCAATCAGTGAAGAATGTAAACAGAGTTTGGGCTTGGAGTAGTAAATTAAAGTAACAAGGTTTGTTTATACAAGCTTCTTGCCCCAAATTCCCTGTCTCTGGCGATAAGGATGTCCTTGTACCTCCAGATATAGGGAGTGCACCTTTCACATGGGATATTTATTTTCTGCTTTCAGGGGGACAGAGAAGAGTCAGAGTTTCCCTCTTGCATTGGCTGCTTCTTAAGGAACTTCAATTCAAAATAATCAACATAGGGAGTTCCCTGGTGGCCTAATGGTTAGAATTCCGGGCTTTCACTGCCATGGCCCAGGTTCAGTCCCTGGTAGGGGAACTGAGATCCCTGCAAGTGGCACAGCCAAAAAGGAATAATAATAATCAATATGCCATTGTGGCATATTTGGGAGCAGCCCATCCTGGGCCCCAAAAATGTTATTTAGACTTCAAAATGGGAGAACTATTAGTACAATAGGATTGTTTTGAGAACCAAAATGATAATCCATGTACAACACTTGGCACAGTATCTGAATGTAGTAGGTGCTTAACAAATATTAGCTAATGCTGTTGTTTTTCACACTTGCTTTTCACATGGTTTGAGGAGGAGCCAGTGCTTTCTTGCACTGAGATCCTGGGTGAGACTCCTCTGTTTAGGATGATCCAAGGAACATGAGCAGATGAAAAGATGGTGGGAATTTGAGCTTAGGTGTGGGCTTTTGGGGTTCCATAAGAGAAAACCAGGGATGAAATATTCATTTTGTCAGGGATCCATAAATGAGAGATGGGGACTTGTTTTTATAGCAGTAAAACTAAAAGTACTTTCAGGTACAATTTGCCTTTGCTGAATGGATCTCTTTACCTTTTAAAGTTTATTCCACCAACATTTCCTGAGTCAAAAATATACCTGAAATCCCTCCTGCTGCTATTCCTGACAAAGTTGGTCCCTTATATTTAGCACTGGGCTTAGACATCAACACTGACTTTACTTACTTCCCTGGAATTCAGAGCAGTGGAAGCAGCTGAAATGCAGTGGGAAAAGGGGGTTGGAAATCCCATTTTCCCTTGAAATCACTGAAATAAGAGGAGTCTGAATGTGCAAAGCTCATGACCATTCCATGTTGGAAAAGTTTTCTCTAAGAACCAAGACTCACAGTCTTATGCTCTGTAATCTCAGCTTCCTCATCGTGACCTGTGAACACTGTGACTCTGACTGTCCCTCCAAGTATTCTACTAGCCACCTACCCTTTGGGGTAGAAAACAAGAATCTACCACTTTTGCTTCATGCCCCTCTATGAGTTCTTTCTCATACTCCTTTAATTCTTCCTTTTCTCCACACCTTTCTCACTTCTCTTTCTTCAGCCCCTCCACTTGCTCCCTTCTCCTCTCTCCTGTCAATAATAGTAATAATTAACCATTTATGAAGCAATCATTACATGTCTGGCATTACTCTAAGTAGCGTACGTTTGTTACTTTGTCTAATCCTCACAACACCTTATGAGATGGATACTATTAATATCCCAATTTACAGATGAAGACATTGACACAGAAAATCAGAAGTCATTTAACCAAAAAGTGGGGGATGTATGATTTGAACTCCAGTGTCTTTAGGCTTAATCACTGAGCAGTGCTGCCTTCACCCACTTTGATGCTGAAGTAGAATTGTCCCTGAGATTGATGGTTATCCCACTTTGGGATTTATCATGAATGGTGATTTATTCCCAACAAGAAAGGATTATTCAGCAGAGGCTGGGCCTATCTCTATACCTACCTACAGAGGAGGATGGGGGTTAGAGGCCAGGCCTTTGCCAATAACAGAGGTTTAGGCAGGCCAGCAAGGCAGAATATCCAAGGAAATGACCATATCCAGACATGGTTCAGGTATCATTCACATGAACATGGTTATGTGTTGACTTGAATTTGCTTTTTCACAACAAACAAGGGTCCAGTATCAACAAGGTCTTGATGCCTTATTGAACGTAGAGCACAGTCATGGTGTGTTCCAGCAGGTGATACTTAAAAGTACAAGAGAAGTGAATGGGCCCCTCTGGATATCTGTTCCTGGATAAGTAGGCCCCAAACATCATGCTGGGGGTTAGAGACAGGACTTCATGCCTGGAGAAGGGTCTTGGCAAGAGTCAACTTGCCACTAGTCCCAAGTCCTAATAAAGAGGGGCCTTCAAGATAAAGACAAAGCCTCTGTTCTAGAAAGCGATTTGAGCAGACTACTACCATAGACACTCAGAAAGGGCTTAAAAGCAAAAGCCCAAACTAACACACCATTGTAAAGCAATTATACCCCAATAAAGTTTTTAAAAATAAAAACTACTATGTATACAACAGACAAGCAAAAGGGTGTATTGTATAGCACAGGGAAATATAGCCATTATTTTCTAATAATTTTAAATGGAGTATAATCGATAAAAATATTGAAAAAATAAATAAAGCAAATCATTGTAAAGATTCAATGATACAGAGCTTAGCACAAATGTCTGGCACAGAGTAAGTGCTCAATAAATATTGGCTATTGTTCAAAAAAAAAAAAAAAGCAAAAGCCCAGTTATAGACAAGAAAAAATATATTAAGTATGGGGAAAACTAGGTGTCAGGACATTAGCTTAACAATCCAGTCTCCAAGTAGAGGCTCGAAGCTGCATCCTTGTGACAACACGGGACTCCAGTAGAGGGAGTAGTGACCCACCACACCAACCCAATCCACAAAGCAGCCCTAGAGATCAATACGGTGACCCACAAAGCAGCCAGAGTGCCTTCACAACAGGACCCCAAAAGTCAGTGCTAGGCCACTTGGGCTACTCAAGTATTTCCTAAATCAAACCTTTCTTCTCTTGAACCTAAGAGAAGGATGAATCTGTAAGTTTGGGGGTATCTAAACTCATCTATGTGGAAGTTGGAAAAGAAGGAGTTGTGAACAATCAATTGGGGGGCTGATGTTAGTAGAGGTATGTACCCGCATTTCCTTTGTTATACTCGACTTTTGATTATATGCTTATAGTGCCGAGTAGTGATAAAACAATGGGTGGCCAGGACCCCATCTCTGTTTTGAGAATCTGTGTGTGTGTGTGTGTGTGTGTGTGTGTGTGTGTGTGTGTTTTGCAGAAGTGGATTCAAGTCAACCCAAATGTCAATAAAGATAATATAAAGTAAAAAAAAAAAAATCCAGCAGAAAATAACATACTATTGATGGGGGTGGTAGGTTCCTTTTTTTTAAAACCTCATAACCAAGGACTTTCCATCCTCATGCAGAATGACACAAAACTTCTGGCTGCTAACACTTTGTTTCCTCTTTGCTACTTCCCTTCACTCAGAGTAACTGCTTACAACCACCTCTTTTCTGGGTGCCATTGGGTGGTGCTATGTCTGGCCACCCTTCCAGGCCTGCAATATTCAAGGAGACAGTGAATGGGAGAAGAGGAGGGGAAGGTTAGCTGGAGTCAAAAAAAGGACAAGAAATACTGACTTGAAGAATCCTAAAGAAGTGAGGGGGTTTGGGTCACTATTAAGCAAAAATCTACCCTTTCTTATTTCCACTCCCATGAATAGCTTCATGTTGGCCTTCTCTAACATCTCCCCAATACTGCAGCTCTTCTTTTGGAACACATAAGAGTTGTCTGGGGGTATTATCTTAATCTCTGTAATAGTACTTTCGTTTTACATAACAAACGCACATGGTGCCTAGTATATGCCAGGTACTTTTCCAATAGGTTTACAAATATTAACTTTAACTCTCATAACGCTTCTATGAAGTAAGTGCTGCTATTAGTCTATTGGCTTCATTTAGAAGCTGATAAAACTGAGACACAGAGAGGTGATTAAATTTCTCAAGGTCTCATGGCTAGAACCTGGCAGAAGTAGGATTCAAGCTCAGGCAGTCTGGATCTTCATCACTAAGTCATGGTGCCTGACACGGGGGCAGAAAGAGGGTGCTCCTCATGGCAAGACTCCCTTTGGGGTCTCTAGATTCTTCTCTGTTGATATATACACCTGAGAGCACTCTAGTGTCATTTTTTTTTAATTGTATTTTATTTTTTTATACAGCAGGTTCTTATTAGTCAGCAATTTTTTTTTTTTTTTAATTGTTGAATGGTTGCTGGAACCAATTTTATTGACCTTGATCTTTTTTTTTTTTTTTTTTTTTTTACAAGACATAAATAGACTGACACCAAGCATTGTACATGGATGACCACAACATAAGCAACAATGATTGCAATTACCAAACATGAAACACACTCATACTATGTCATAATATTGACATTCAGTCCAGTAATCCTCCACTGTAACAGCTCCTTTACTTTGCAGTGAAAATTGATTTGTATATTCTTTGCCTCTGAGTCCTTGTGGGATTTTTTTTTTTTTTAATTCAGACAGAAAGTCACAAAAATTATACTCATCCTCATCAGTTCACTCAGTCCCATGTAATTAATTTTTTTTTTCATCTTGATCTTTTGTTAGCACTTTTATGAGTTCATCAGTTTTTCATTAGAGTTCTGAAAATGCTTATTCATTCAGTTCAGCAGTACAGTCAGTTACCAGAAACCTGTACTTGTCAGAGTCTTTTCCATGAATTTCTTGAAGATGAAACCCTTTTATAGGAACATATTTGCAAAATCATCAGAGTACACCCAGAACTGTCTGTAAATGACAAAAGACTTAAAAATGACCACGGTTAATGATTTGATGAAAGTTCATAATAATGCAGTTGACAAGAAAATTAGTTATTTCTGAGATATACATTTTAAAGTAATAACTAGGATTATTACTTATAACATTATACCAGAACATATAAGATTTTTAGAAATTTCATGTAATGTCTGAAACATTTATATTAACATATTTCCATACATATTTCCATACAAATACAAATATAAGATTTTTAGAAATTTCATGTAATGTCTGAAACATTTATATTAACATATTTCCATACATATTTCCATACAAATACAAATATAAGATTTTTAGAAATTTCATGTAATGCCTGAAACATTTATATTAACATATTTCCATACAAATAACCCAATGAAAGTTTAGTATTAGTTGTTTTGTTTGTTTTTTTATACTGCAGGTTCTTATTAGGCATCAGTTTTATACACATCAGTGTATACATGTCAATCCCAATCGCCCAATTCAGCACACCACCATCCCCACACCCCCGCAGCTTTCCCCCCTTGGTGTCCATACGTTTGTTCTCTACATCTGTGTCTCAACTTCTGCCCTGCGAACCGGTTCATCTGCACCATTTTTCTAGGTTCCATATACATGCATTAATATACGATATTTGTTTTTCTCTTTCTGACTTATTTCACTCTGTATGACAGTCTCTAGATCCATCCACGTCTCAACAAATGACTCAATTGCGTTCCTTTTTATGGCTGAGTAATATTCCATTGTATATATGTACCACATCTTCTTTATCCATGCATTTGTCGATGGGCATTTAGGTTGCTTCCATGACCTGGCTATTGTAAATAGTGCTGCAATGAACATTGGGGTGCATGTGTCTTTTTGAATTATGGTTTTCTCAGGGTACATGCTCAGTACTGGGATTGCTGGGTCATATGGTAATTCTATTTTTAGTTCTTTAAGGAAACTCCATACTGTTCTCCATAGTGTCTGTATCAATCTACATTCCCACCAACAGTGCAAGAGAGTTCCCTTTTCTCCACACCCTCTCCAGCATTTGTTGTTTGTAGATTTTCTGATGATGCCCATTCTAACAGGAGTGAGGTGATACCTCATTGTAGTTTTGATTTGCCTTTCTCTAATAATTAGTGATGTTGAGCAGTTTTTCATGTGCTTCTTGGCCATCTGTATCTCTTCTTTGGAGAAATGACTATTTAGGTCTTCTGCCTATTTTTGTTTTTGTTTTGTTTTGTTTTGTTTGTTTGTTAATTTTTATTTATTTATTTATTTGTGGCTGTGTTGGGTCTTCGTTTCTGTGTGAGGGCTTTCCCTAGTTGTGGCAAGTGGGGGCCACTCTTCATCGCGGTGCACGGGCCTCTCATTATCACGGCCTCTCTTGTTGCGGAGGACAGGCTCCAGACGCGCAGGCTGAGTAATTGTGGCTCACGGGCCCAGTTGCTCCGTGGCATGTGGGATCTTCCCAGACCAGGTCTCGAACCCGTGTCCCCTGCATTGGCAGGCAGATTCTCAACGACTGCATCACCAGGGAAGCCCCTTCTGCCCATTTTTGGATTGGGTTGTTTGTTTCTTTAATATTGAGCTGCATGAGCTGTTTATATATTTTGGAGATTAATCCTTTGTCCATTGATTCGTTTGCAAATATTTTCTCCCATTCTGAGGGTTGTCTTTTCTTCTTGTTTATGGTTTCCTTTGCTGTGCAAAAACTTTTAATTTTCATTAGGTCCCATTTGTTTATTTTTGTTTTTATTTCCATTACTCTAGGAGGTGGATCCAAAAAATCTAGCTGTGATTTATGTCAAAGAGTGTTCTTTCTATGTTTTTCTCTAAGAGTTTTATAGTGTCTGGTCTTACATTTAGGTCTCTAATCCATTTTGAGTTTATTTTTGTGTATGGTGTTAGGGAGTATTCTAATTTCATTCTTTTACATGCAGCTGTCCAGTTTTCCCAGCACCACTTATTGAAGTGACTGTCCTTTCTCCATTGTATATCCTTGCCTCCTTTGTCATAGATTAGTTGACCATAGGTGTGTGGGTTTATCTCTGGGCTTTCTATCTTGTTCCATTGATCTATGTTTCTGTTTCTGTGAGAGTACCATATTGCCTTGATTACTGTAACTTTGTACTATAGTCTGAAGTCAGGGAATCTGATTCCCCCTGCTCCGTTTTTTTCCCTCAAGACTGCTTTGGCTATTCGGGGTCTTTTGTGTCTCCATACAAATTTTAAGATTTTTTGTTCTAGTTCTGTAAAAAATGCCATTGGTAATTTGATAGGGATTGCATTGAATCTGTAGGTTGCTTTGGGTAGTATAGTCATTTTCCCAATATTGATTCTTCCAATCCAAGAACATGGTATATCTCTCCATCTGTTGGTATCATCTTTAATTTCTTTCATCAGTGTCTTATAGTTTTCTGCACACAGGTCTTTTGTGTCCCTAGGTAGGTTTATTCCTAGGTATTTTATTCTTTTTGTTACAATGGTAAATGGGAGTGTTTCCGTAATTTCTCTTTCAGAATTTTCATCATTAGCGTATAGGAGTGCAAGAGTTCTAATTTCTCTTGTGGTCAGAAAAGATGCTAGATATGATTTCAATTTTCTTAAATTTACTGAGGCTTGATTTGTGACCCAAGATGTGATCTATCCTGGAGAATGTTCCACGCGCACTTGAGAAGAAAGTGTAATCTGCTGTTTTTGGATGGAATGTCCTATAAATATCAATTAAATCTCTCTGGTCTATTGTGTCATTTAAAACTTCTGTTTCCTTATTTATTTTCATTTTGGATGATCTGTCCATTGGTGCAAGTGAGGTGTTAAAATCCCCCACTATTATTGTGTTACTGTCGATTTCCTCTTTTATAGCTGTTAGCAGTTGCCTTATGTATTGAGGTGCTCCTATGTTGGGTGCATATATATTTATAATTGTTATATCTTCTTCTTGGATTGATCCCTTGATCATTATGTAGTGTCTTTCCTTGTCTCTTGTAACATTCTTTATTTTATAGTCTATTTTATCTGATATGAGTATTGCTACTCCAGCTTTCTTTTGATTTCCATTTGCATGGAATATCTTTTTCCATCCCCTCACTTTCAGTCTGTATGTGTCCCTAGGTCTGAAGTGGGTCTCTTGTAGACAGCATATATATGGGTCTTGTTTTTGTATCCATTCAGCAAACCTGTGTCTTTTGGTTGGAGCATTTAATGCATTCACATTTAAGGTAATTATCGATATGTATGTTCCTATAACCATTTTCTTAATCTTTTACATTTGTTTTTCTAGGTCCTTTTCTTCTCTTGTGTTTCCCACTTAGAGAACTTCCTTTAGCATTTGTTGTAGATGTGGTTTGGTGGTGCTGAATTCTCTTAGCTTTTGCTTGTCTGTAAAGCTTTTGACTTCTCCATCGAATCTGAACGAGATCCTTGCTGGGTAGAGTAATCTTGGTTGTAGGTTCTTCCCTTTCATCACTTTAAGTATATCATGCCACTCCCTTCTGGCTTGTAGAGTTTCTGCTGAGAAATCAGCTGTTAACCTTATGGGAGTTCCCTTGTATGTTATTTGTCATTTTTCCCTTGTTGTTTTCAATAATTTTTCTTTGTCTTTAATTTTTGCCAATTTGATTACTATGTGTCTCAGCGTGTTTCTCCTTGGGTTTACCCTGTATGGGACTCACTACGCTTCCTGGACTTGGGTGGCTATTTCCTTTCCCATGTTAGGGAAGTTTTCGACTATAATGTCTTCAAATATTTTCTCTTGTCCTTTCTCTCTCTCTTCTCCTTCTGGTACCCCTATAATGCAAATGTTGTTGCATTTAATGTTGTCCCAGAGGTCTCTTAGGCTGTCTTCATTTCTTTTCATTCTTTTTTTCTTTATTCTGTTCTGCAGCAGCCAATTCCACCATTCTGTCTTCCAGGTCACTTATCCGTTCTTCTGCCTCAGTTATTCTGCTATTGATTCCTTCTAGTGTAGTTTTCATTTCAGTTATTGTATTGTTCATCTCTGTTTGTTTGTTCTTTAATTTTTCTGGGTCTTTGTTAAACATTTCTTGCATCTTCTCGATCTTTGCCTCCATTCTTTTTCCGAGGTCCTGGATTATCTTCACTATCATTACTCTGAATTCTTTTTCTGGAAGGTTGCCTATCTCTACTTCATTTGGTTATTTTTCTGGGGTTTTATCTTGTTCCTTCATCTGGTACATAGCCTTCTGCCTTTTCATCTTGTCTATCTTCCTGTGAATGTTGTTTTTGTTCCACAGGCTGCAGGATTGTAGTTCTTCTTGTTTCTGCTGCCCGCCCTCTGGTGGATGAGGCTATCTAAGAGGATTGTGTAAGTTTCCTGATGGGAGGGACTGGTGGTGGGTAGAGCTGCCTAGTGTCATTTAATCTTCATAATTCCTCAAAGTGGTAGAGGAATTTTATTTCATTTACCAACTAGAATCCTGAAGTTTAGCAGGTAAGTGACTTAGTCATGGTCATTTAGCTAGTTGGCAACAGAGCCTTGACTAGAACATGTTTCTTGATCCCTAGTTCAGAACACTTTTACTAACCATGCTATGAAGCCTCAGTCTCTGGACCTATGCAATTTTTTTGTTGTTGTTAACAACATGAGAATATTGGAATGGAAAGAAGTTACAGTTAGCCAACTGCCCCTTCTTATTAATCAGTTTACACCATGGACCTTCCACACCAAGACCCAGAGACCAGTAGAGTTATCTCTTGCCCTCACTCTCTCTCTTGCTCTGAGTTTTCTACCTTGCTTTTTATTGCTAGAAAAAGAGTAACTGTGTCAGTAGCCCCAAAAGTATTTATTCTTTAACAAATATTTAATAATCATCCACTAATTGTTAGGGAAATACTAGTGACCAAAACAGACAAGGACTGCATGGCAATTATATTCTCATGAGGGTGCAAAGTGGGGAAGACAATAAGTAAATACGCACATACAATGCTTTAGTAGTCATAACTGCTATGAGGAAAAATAAAGTAAGGCAAGGCAATAGGGAGTGATGGGAAGGAGACTGTTACTTAAACATGATGATTAAGAAAGCTCTCTCTGATGAGATGACATTGGAGCAGAGTTTCACAGTAAGGGAGTGCTGGAAAGAGTGTAGAAAAGGAGGACAGCAAGTACAAAATCTCTAAGGCAACAGCAGTTGGTTTGAAGAATGAGGAAGTCAGTGTGGTTGGAGTGAGTAGGGGAGAGAAGGGTAGGAGATGAGGCAGGAGGGCAGGGGCCAGACCAGACAGGATCTAATAGACGGTGGCAAAGTATATGAAAGGAGACTAGGGAGCCCCTCAAAACCCCAAATGTACACTGTCTTTGTTTTTTTTTTATTTTTTTTAAACATCTTTATTGAAGTATAATTGCTTTACAATGGTGTGTTAGTCTCTGTATATAACAAAGTGAATCAGTTATACATATACATATGTTCCCATATCTCTTCCCTCTTGCATCTCCCTCCCTCCCACCCTCCCCATCCCACCCCTCTAGGTGGTCACAAAGCACCAAGCTGATCTCCCTGTGCTATGTGGCTGCTTCCCACTAGCTATCTATTTTACATTTGGTAGTGTATATATGTCCATGACACTCTCTCACCCTGTCACATCTCACCCCTCCCCCTCCCCATATCCTCAAGTCCATTCTCTAGTAGGTCTGTGTCTTTATTCCCATCTAGCCACTAGGTTCTTCATGGCCTTTTTTTTTTTTTCCTGTCTTTGTTTTTAATAGACTCTACGGAGAACTATGAGGTTTAAGCCTAAACATGCTCTTTGTTGTCATCAATATTTGATATTTCAAAATCTCTTTGGATTCCACCCAACACTTCTTAGTAAGTTTCCCTTGCTCAGCTATGAAGAATTTCCCTCTATTCAGTTAATGTTCTCCTGCCCCATCAATATTTCTAACCCAGGTGAAGTTTCTGATTCTTTATTTTTTCCAAACACATTTCTTATTCTCATATTCTCTATTGCCTTCTTCCAGTCAGTGAGTCAGTGATTTTTGGCAGCTACTTTATCATGAAATGTACATTTGTAAAGTCCACCCATTCACATGGGTTCATCCAGGGGAACAGGAGTTATCACCTAATACACGAAAGATATATTAGGCTGGAAAATGTGCCCAGCTTCCCTTCCAGGAGGGGAAATCCAGCTCCAGTGAATAGCCTGTCCACAGTGCTCTCTGTCTAAGCTGGTGTCATCCTGCCCCTCCGGTCCCCTCTACAACATAGCTACCTAGGGGTCACAGTGAACATATTTTCCCATCCAAGCCCACATCCCAGGGTTCCAGCCTTTTCTTGCCTTTGCTTCTCCTCTAGAAGTAATGCCTTTCTCCTATCCACCCCTGTTGTGGTCTGGCTATGGGAGTCAGGAAATCACAAACAGTGGGAAATGTTATAAATGTGCATCATCTCTTCTTCGTTAGGCTTCCAAGCCTGCTCAGCAGTACCTTCATCCGCTTAATCAATCTCTTGTTAACTCCCTGAGGTGTTCCCTGGAGCAGCATTTCCTCAAAATTTTTACATTCATCAAAATAATAATAGCAACTACCATTTTTATGTGCCAGGCATTGTGCTAAGTGCTCTATCTTTATAATTGCATTGAATAATTATCCACATTTTAAAGGTGAGGAACCTGAGGATCAGAGAATTTCAATAATTTTCTCAAGATAACATATGTAGGTTCAAATATACCTAGTTTCAAAATGTGTGTCCCTAACCTTTATACTTCCTAACTAGTCCCACTCTTGCCTCTTCTTATCTCCTACATTACTGAAGAGATGAAGGCCATCAACCATGACTGTCTACTATTTTATCTTCTCTACTCCAGAATGTCCACTACGTATTAAGCACCTTCTGTGTGCCCTCACAACAATTCCATGAGGCAGGCATTATTATATGCTATCTTGTAGTTATGTAATATAAGGGCCTCAGTAAATGTCAGGGATTGAACTTGAACACAGGTCCATCTGGCTCAAACCTATGTTGCCTCCACCTCACAAAGCAGCCTTTCTTCTATCACTACTCCCAACAAGACCTCAAAATACCCGTATGCTTTCACTCATCCTTTCCTTTTTTTCTTCCACTTCAGATGAAGGCATTACCCTCCTCTGATTGAAAACCTATACCTTTCTCTGCCCACCATTTCCATTCCATCTTTTGTTCCACACAAGCATTAGTGGCCTGTGTATCCTGCACTGTGCTAGGTGCTTGGGATTTGAAGGCAAGGTCCCTGGATTCAAGTGATTCACAGTGTCCAGAAACAAACACATGGATTCATGACTACCAGCCAGTGTGGCAAGTACTATCATAGAGAAACACCGAACTCCATGAGTAAGAGCATGTAACCTAGAGCAGACATGATCAGGGAAATCTCTATCTTCTCTCCCTCCCTACCACACTTCCCCCACCAATACCTTCTATTTTAAAACAAAATCAAATAAATTAATTTTGCTTGACCCTCTAGCTATTATTCTATCTTATAACATTTCTTTCACTATCAAGCTTTTCCACTTCTTTACCGCATATTCTATCCTCAATCCTCTGTACTCTGGCCTCCATATGAATCATCTTAACTTGCACTACATTCTCAAGGGCCATCAATAACCTCCTAATGGACAAATCTAGGGATCATTTTCAGTCTTTATCTTACTTGAAGACTCTGAATCATTACACATCAGTTACAGCTCCCTTCTTGAGATTTTTTGTCCTCCTGGATTTCATGATATTGTCCACTATTGGTGTCTCTCTTGCCACTCCTACCACTTGGTCTATTCAGTTTCTTTTGATAGTGTCTCTTTTAGAACTGTGAGCACTGTTCACAAGGCTCAGCCTTGGACTTCAGCCAACTCTTCCTGAGTGACCCTCTTCTTCAATCATCTCCTCTCCATAGATGATTCCTAAACACTTGAATTTCAGTTTGACGGCAAATGACAGAGACTCAAAAAAAAAAAAAAAAAAAAGAATTCCTTAAAGAAGAAAAAAGTTCATTTCTTGCTCATGTGAAATGTCTGGAGTTGGCAGTTCAGTTGGTAGAATAGTTCACAAGGTCATCACGAATCCACACTTTTTCAGTCTTCCTGCTCCACAGTTCTCAGTACTTGGCTTCCTCTTCTTGATCCAAAATGTCCAAGATCCAGTTGTCATGGAATTCCAGCCTGCAAGAGTCAAGGAAGAGATGAAGAAAACAAAGCATCCTCTTCTTAAAGACATAAAAGTTGATACAATACTTTCACTTTCATCCTATGGACCTGAACTTAGTCACATGACCAAACTGAGCTAGCAGAAGGCTGGGCAATATAGTCTTTTTTTTTTTTTTTTTTAACATCTTTATTGGAGTATAATTGCTTTACATTGATGTGTTAGTTTCTGCTTTATAACAAATTGAATCAGCTATACATATACATATATCACTATATCTCTTCCCTCTTGCATCTCCCACCCCTCTAGGTGGTCACAAAGCACCGAGCTGATCTCCCTGTGCTATGCGGCTGCTTCCCACTAGCTATCAGTTTTACATTTGTTAGTGTATATATGTCCATGCCACTCTCTCACTTTGTCCCAGCTTACCCTTACCCCTCCCCGTGTCCTCAAGTACATTCCCTAGTAGGTCTGCGTCTTTATTCCCTTCCTGCCCCTAGGTTCTTCATGACTTTTTTTTTTTTTAGATTCCATATATATGTGTTACTAAGAATGGAGATGAAAACAAATATTGGAAAACAACTAGCAGATTCTGTCACAGCCCCCCAAACAATACTTTGAATCCATTAACTTTTGTTATCTGCCATCCTTCCAACTCCTTATTTAGATGGTCCACCATCATCTCACATTCAATATTTCTGACACTATACTTGTCTTCTCCTTTTGACTTCTTTCAAGCATAAACTTAATCAATTTCCAGTAGCTATTAGTTTTCCACTGACATGAAGTAGACACTCAAAATATATTGTTGAATTCTGTGACATGCCTCCTTATTCCTTGCCTTTATTTGTGCTCTCTCTCAAATTCCGCCCTTCCTTTCCAGTCTCATTATCATCCCCCAATTCATGCCCAGATGGCTACAATAGCATATGAAATGGTTTCTTAAGCCCAGCTTCTCTTTCCTCTTATTCTTCCTATGTGTTATTACCATATTACTATGACCCTAAAATATCATTTAATCTTTATTCTCAAAAACTTTAATAGCTCTCCTCTGTCTGTGGTGTAGACTTCAAACTCAGGGCTGTCCCAAGTCTAAACAATTTATATCTACAGCCTTATTGCTCTCTACTCTGTTATGCAAATCTATACTTATTCAACCTATATCACACATTCTCCTGTTTCTAAACTTTTATTCAGAACCTGAAGACCCAAGACACCCATCCTTTCCCTTTCTATCCAATAAAATTCTATTCACTCTTCAAGGTCCTCCTCAAATTCTATTTCTTCCAAGAAGTTTTCTCTAACCACTGCAGATCAAAGTGATCTCTCCCTTCCTTGAAATCCTACTGCAATTATTGTCTCTACCATTTGCTTAAATTTACCATTTACCACTTCATATTGTAAAGGAGAGTTATGTGTGTCTGTGTGTGTGTCTTATTTCCCTAAGCATATATGAAATTTCTAAAAAAGACAGAGAACTTGTCTTGGTCATAGACTTGCATACTGCATTTCATAGTAAGTCCTTAAGACATACATTTTTGTGCCACAAATTCTCTCTGAAATTGAGTTTTCTTAAGGTCTCCTCCCACACTAATATAATGTTTGAGTCCCCTCAGCACCTAGAAAAATAAATATTAGGGTTGGTTGATATGGAAATTCTTTTTTTAAAAGACTGAAGTCTTTAAGAGAAGAATAAAGGCCACCAAGTGGAATGGTGCTGAAAACTCTATCCCTCTGTGCTTTACTTGAATTAGCCCTTAATAATGGCTCTTCATACATTCTTCAGTATGGCCCTGGTGTCATGAAGGCCATCATAGAGATGAACTAGGGAAGCCCTAAAGGGCATGTCCTAATTGTTAAGGTGAGGATGAGAATGAGAATCATTACCAACATTTATTTTGGCTTGATGGTTACCAGAGTTTCTACTCTTATGATTTTCTGATCACTAATTAGATAGGCAATTTTTATAGTTATTATTTCCATTCTGTGGATGAAAATACTGAGACTCAGAAAAGTCTTATGACTTTATTAAGTTTGCCCAGCTCATAAGTAGAAGTACTAGCACCTATGTCTTCAGCCTCCTTATCTTTCCGCTGCATGCTATGGTTTTGCAGCCGCCTCAGACCTCAGATGTAATGTCCAAAGGCGCATATTACGCTTGTGCAAGCCCTACACCTTTTCTCAGCAAGCCCAGGAATCTCACCCCCAGCACCACAGCACAAAATAGCAGCAGGGCTTCCGCTAGCTTAGCGTATCTGCCACCCCCACTGCCTTATCCTTTGATGCCCCAGCATCGCT